>NC_090441.1:108096580-108699615 GCF_031143425.1 Pleurodeles waltl | reverse complement strand
CTTAAGGTCAGAAGTTACAATCCTGTCTTGAGTATGTACATTAAATGACCAACCTACACTGACTCAGAGCTAATTACAAGTTGATTCCGGTGCAAATGAAACGAGTTTGCACCCTAACCACGATTCTGCGCTGCATAACATTTGAGTACATAGTGAATGCTTTTCTTCACATTTCAAGAGCTATCCCTGAGCTAATTGGCTGTCAGGCCCTATTTCGAACTCTGAAAGATGCACAGATTCTGCATTTGCCAACCAAGTCAATGCCACACAATTTTGTCATGGTATTCACCAGATGCACAATTACTGCCTGGTGGTGTGTGAGGCATGGAGTGAGCCCCTGAGCATGCAAATGCATCTGTTCTTGGAACTGAAGAAGCTCCCGCCCTATGGACTGATCACTTAAGAACCCACAGTGGCATTTTTAGGGTTACTTCTTTTATCCCTTGTTGTGTATCCCACCTGGCACATTTCACAGACTTGTAATAAGGCAATCCTTATTTTAGTCAGGCAGCAGTTGTAGACATCTGGTGGCAGGCTAGCAAACAGGATGTATTTACAGAGCACTAGGAACTCACTGTGGGCTCAGACAGACATGATAGGTAAGCACTCCTAAGGGGATCTGGTGTCATCATCTAGACAACAGAGTACTTAGGCAGTGCTGCTTGTCACCACCTCACTTCTCTCAAAACATCATTCTAGGTCGGGGAACTGCGATTCAAAATGCTGTCTTTCACTCCAGGGATTCTGCTGATGCCGCACAGCGGATTTCACTTGACATCTGGGTAACTGGATACAAACAGGATCCTAAACGCTTTCATAACACTGTCACCTGACAGTGATGAGACGAACTCCAAAGGCACCGAAGGCCTATAATACATCAGGGAGTAGGGAGGATTTGGAGAGGACCCGACATGCTATTGCATGCTAATTCTAAGGCAGCTGTTGCAGTGTAATTTACATGAGTGCTGTCAATTACCACTGTGCCGCTGCCAATAAAATGCTGGCAGATTTACTGAATTATTTATTAATCACATTACATCAATCTCTTTCCACTTGCCAGGTGCAAAACACGAGCAAATGGTTTCCCATATCCATTAAGGAACGAGGCAGGTCTGTTGCCGATGAACCATTTTGTGCAACACTCTGGGAACTGGGTCGCGGCTGTGGGCTTGAGAGGATTTATGATGTGGAACGCATGGAGTATGCACTCACTCACTCTTCTAGTGGTCCAAGGAGATGATGCAGTTCTTAAACCACTAAATGAAGCATGTGACCTCGCTGCCAGGAACGCCAGCGGCATGGCTTTCGAATCTTTGTGTTCACTAGATGACGCATAACAGCTCAGGATGCCAAAGGCAAATAGCTATTTATGTCGTCCACAGAGACAATTTTGGCCTACTGCCAGATGAAATCTGTGCCAGACAAGATCATCGTTACCCCTAGTCCAACTGCCATGTAAAAAAACAAAAAACCCTGGATATCATGGAAATTCCATGCTATCTTTACCTCTTTAGCAATGTTTGTTTACAGCATGGGTACTCGCAAAAAATTTCCCAGGGGCCAAAAAGTTTGGTCTGTGACGTGCCTGGGGGCCGCATTGATGCCAGGGTGGTGGCGGTCGGGTGGGGTGACTAGGGGGATTGGTGGCAAGGTAGGTGTAGGGGAAGCAAAGGATATACATCTAGTGGGTGAAATAAACAATGGGAAACCAGAAACCCTGGAATTAATCCCGGCTTCCCCACTTTTCCAAATTTAGTGATCCGAGGCAATTGTTTAGTGTCACTTTGCCTCCTTTTTCTGCATTATCCCATTTAAGATGACCTCGAAATACATGATTCATGGTGTGTGCCGCACAAAACCTGCTTCTATGTTTGATTTAATAAACTATAATGTTGTTTATGTATGATAGGAACCCAGGCCACCCATAAAGTGCACATACCAAGTGACTTGCCTCTTTAATTTACTATTGGTGGTGTTCTCAGAGTAAGGGAAATAATTAATGTTTCCAAATTTATGTTTGAAAACTATCACTTTAAAATGAATACATCGTAATGCACTGATACCATAAATTGTACTAAGGTGAAAAGGTTCTGCATGTTAACTAAATACACTTAATTAATTTTGAAGAGACTGTCTTAGTTTTACACTTATGCTGCAAGATGTCTTTAAAAATGAAGGCGTTTCTAAAGTTAAGTGCAGGAGTCCCTAGTTACTTCCTTTATTTAACACCAATTAAGTTTGAAATAAATGATTGTGTGTCTATTTAATATTTTTGTTAGTGCGGAGTCGAGCAAACAGCTGCCCAGTGCTCCTGTTGCCCCAGGGGCCTCATGTAAAGGTCAGAGGGGCCGCATGAGGCCCGCGGGCGTACTTTGAGTATCCCTGGTTTACAGCATAAAAAGAGAAAAAGGCTGATCCTGGAAATTAATAACGGTATGTCGAAGGATAGTTTGTACATATTTTTAAATTATCCTTTATTTTATTATATCTTTTTTGCACTCAGTTACATTAGTAAGAAACAAAACACAATGATTGCTTGGTCCGCATTCTTTATGCACATATAGGGCCTGATTACAACTTTGGAGGAAGGTGGTAATCCGTCCAAAATGTGACGGATATACCGCCAGCCGTATTACAAGTCCATTATATCCTATGGAACTCGTAATACGGCTGGTGGTATATCCGTCACATTTGGGACGGATTAACACCCTCCTCAAAAGTTGTAATCAGGCCCATAGTAACATACACACACACGTACACACATGTATAGATGTATACTCACTGAAAAAATAGTGGTTAAAGGGACGCTATAGTTAGGTGAAAATTTTATCTAAAACATAATGATTTAAACTGACAAAACCACTGAAGTTCACCATTTATATTGATCTATTCAGCTCAAGTAAGTAACTAAGTAACTATACTCTTTGCAGGTTGGGCTATACCGTGTGGGGTTGAAAGCATGGTATGGCCACAGGTTATGAGCAGCATTGGGTAACGCCAACCCCACACCATCCAAAAGCCTATGGCCATGCCTTGCATCCACACAGCAGAGAGACAAACTAACAAAGTGTACTGTTTTAAGTTTGGCAGACCTAAGTACTTTGTCAAAGGGTCAGAATGCAAAAATATAAAAAAGTGAGCCTATTGGACTTATGAAAGCCTCATAATATAAGTGACTGTCTTCAAAAATGTGATAAGTTTTTTTTTTTTGTTAAAACGCATCAACATATCTTTGAGTCTTTCTTTTAACATTTTTCAGCCCACAAAATGAAGCCATAAAAACAACCACAAGAGGGCCTGCACTCCAGCTGAAAAGCACAGAGCCCCAGCTAGGAGTGCTTTAAAAATATTAGCTCTACTGGGGTTATGGATTTAATAACCGAGTAGACTTACTGTTTTGTTTTTTAATGTGGTTGGGGGGTGGTGAGTTGGGGGGAGGGAAGGGTCTGTACTTCCCGCAGACCCCTACAACATTTAAATAAATGCTTGTTGGTGCCCCTGCACCTTTTAGGGGGCACCACGAATATCTAAAAAATGTAAAGAGGAAGCCCTTGCAGGGCATTATGGAGCACTCCGCACTTGAAGCAGTGGCTAATAAGTGAGCGGCTCCTGTCACTCATTTATGATTAATTTATTTTTTGGGTGTCTAAGCCCGCCCTGGTGAATAGGATCGGGGAGGGCGGCTGCATGCACCCCCACATTAAAAAAAAACCTATGCGCCAACCCCAAGCCCCCACAGGCCTTGGCCCACCCCAGGCATTATGAAAAAAAGACAGGAGACTGTTGCATTTTTTGTTCTAAAATCAACACCAGGACCTGCGGATTCATGGCACCCTTTATTTAAAAAAAAAAAAAAAAAAAAGTTTTGGCCTGAGAGGGACCTCCTACCAGGCCCAGGTGGTAGGGTTCTCCTACCATGTCCCCATATGTGTTTTTTCTTAGTTGTAGGACAGGGGACTGAGCCAATGAGTCCCAAAATGACTGCTATCACACATCTTTAATGATGTGGTGGCAGCCAATCAGATTGCATCTTGAAATCTGTCAGCTCCACGTATCCACCCTGAAATATCTATTTTTTTTAAAACTTACTTTCTTTAAAACTACTGAGCAGAATGACTACAAAAAAAACAAAGAAACACACTTTCTGGATCTAGATCTAGCTTTCTACCAAATTTAATGCAATTCTGTTCAGCAGTTTGGGCAGTAGCTGTTTCTAATTTTCCTATGGAAAACTTTATGTAGAAAACTAGTTTTTGGAATACCCCTTCTTCTCAGCTCCTGCTTCACAGATCACCCCAAAACTTTCCAGGAAGGAGTTGAGGTGGATGTAACTTTTTTGGGAAGGTATGGGTAGATTTGTCAAATGGTGCCAAAGTTCTTTAGAAACAAAAAAATCTATTTCTTCTGGAAATGTAGTGACTGCTACTGGGTAATTAATAAATAACCTCATAGAAATTCAGCAGTTATAGTTAGAGTTCTTTCAAGTAACTATAACTTATGCCCTAAAGTAACTATAATTTGCGCCTTCACCATGCACAGCTAATTACTCCACATATTATATAATTGACAAGATCTTGTACAGCATATTTGATATTATCACTGCAACATTTGCAATAAAATTATTGATGAGAAAAGTGTGCATGGCAAGGGCGTGAGCTATAGTTACCTTAGGGAGCAAGTTATAGTTAGTTGCAAGAACACTAACTATAACTGCTGAATTTCTATGGTTTTGTACAAGTAACTTCAGAATCTATCTATAACATCCCTGTAACCTTTGGTTTTTCAGTCAATATATACATATATATATATATATATATATATATATATTCTTCTCATCTCTGACAGCTGCTCACGGCCAGACACAGCAGCAACGTCACAAACAATCTTGCCATTCCCTGGTAATGGGACAAAGACTCCACAGATGCACACAACAGCATGTCACAAAAAATGTTGACATTCCCTGGTTACAAGACAAAGGGTCCACAGATGCTGTTAGAAGTTTATTTAGTTTTCTTCATTCAAAATGGTGCACCACAGCACATGAAAAGGCCATCGTGTGTGTGTGTGTGAGTGTGTATATATATATATATATATATATATTATATTGTGATTATTGTTTTATACATAACATTTTATATGCTTCTATGTGCTAGTACAGTGGTTCCCAACCTGTGGTCCGGGGACCCCTGGGGGTCCGTGAAGCCTCCTCAGGGGGTCCGCGCCTGCTTAGAAGATTAAATAAAACTAGGTCCCCAGCTTTCAGTAATTACTAAGTAGGGGGTCCCCGGATTCCAATAATGATTCAATGAGGGTCCCCAGGTCCCAGTAATGATAAAGTGGGGGTCCACAGATGTCAAAAGGTTGGGAACCACTGTGCTAGTATAAATGTCTTAAATGCCTCTATCTCAATTAACAATCCAAGGACATCATAAACACTGCGATGGTTCCCATTTTAGCTCTTCTACTTCAAAAATGTGGTTCTTTCAGACTCTGCTATTTCTGTTCTGTGCTTGTGCTCCAACTCTTCTATATCTCTCATATAAAGTGTGAAGTTTTCAATACACATGTAAATTGTTTGCATTTTGTTCATTTATTATCTAGGATGACATGTTTTGTTGTTGCATAGAATCAATATAGTAATTAAGATGACACACCTGTTGTTATGATTGTTATTGATGTTTTAATGTCCGCAAGCCCTGCATTTGTTTTCATAATATAAGGTAACCAGCTACTATACAAACTGAGGTATCTAACCTTAGTCAGAGAGATACTGTTTGGACTATCAGCTTAAACGGTGCATCGGTTAGAGGCACCACACAGCCTCAGTCAGGGGTGCCTTTGAGAAAAGCAAGAAGAAGTGGCTTTCAGCCTTTTGCTGTTTATTTTCCAGCCCCAAAAAACCTTTGATAGAGAATAGCTGACTCGCTATTCCATAAGAAAACATGCTGTGCAATCCATCTATATGTTGTGCAATCATCTCAGAAACTCAAACACAGGCTTGCTATTTACTACTTTAGCTAAAACATAACATTGCACTTAGAAATAGCCTTGGGGTGTTAAGATGATAACACCTCTATAATCATCTTAGAAATGTTTGTGCTGTTTTCACTGTTCATGATAGGTTTCACTACATTAAATATTGCATTTTGCGCGGTTACTATTCATATTTAATGTACTAGCTTAGGATTTTAAAATAAATATTTTAAACTACATATTCTGTTTCGTAGGGCTATTTTGAGCGTGTTATTTCTCTACAAAAGAGGGTTTGGAGTAGGGGTATACAAAAGTGGTGGAGTTATGTGGCTCACACTGCTATTTAGTGCCAATAGCATGAGTAGCACTGAAACAATCAGCTCAACCATCGTCATGTGTTGCAGAAGAGTGTGTAGCCATTCAAGTTGATTTTGCTGACCATCGAGTAGAAAATCCACCTGAGGGGCAGCAAATCTACTGGTGCTTCAGCCCTCTGACCGCAAACACCTGCATTAGAAAATCATTCTTGGGGATGCCAAATCTCACGCACCAGCTTGTATTTTCTATAGCATTGGTTAAGGAGAATGTTGCCATGGGACTATTGTCAGAATTTGGATGGAACTCTCCATTAAAGGGTAACACTGAGTGACCAAAATTCAGCCAATTCTGCGGACGGAATGATACATTCCACCCACCCCTAGTTTGGAGTTCCACTGTGTCCCTGAACTTATCTTGTGCGACAGATCATGACCAATGAGCAGTTCATGTGCAGCGGTGCTCAGTGGGTTGTGAATGGGTTGCAGTCCAAATGGATTTCTCATTCATATTAGTATATTCACTAACTTCTTGCACCAGGGGGGTTAGCAATCCTACCCTTATGTATTTGGAGTTATAGGGTGCCCAGTTCATATGACGATGGGACTGTAGAGTGCTGCGACGGCATATGTGTTTGTATTTTTAGGACAATGAGGTAATTTAAAAAGAGCACTGCTTTGCAAATGTCCAACCTCTCATGTCAGATAGGGAGCAAAAATAGAAAAACTGCCCTGAGGGGGATGTATGTCACATCATCAAGTGCCAAAAGATCATCCTCTAATTATATTATACTCACAATATCAAATACCACAATAAATTGAAGTGAAGTATAAATAATTAAGTAGAAAATTGCTATTTACATCCACATAATGTGAAACTCAACATATACTTACATGGCGCAGAGATACAGAGGCTCATAGAATAGTTATAATAAATCTATACTTACCTATATATACCTAGCAGTACGATATTGTAGTGGTCTATATCTTGATGTTATGCTAGAATAGCCCCTGAAGATCAGTCGGAAGGAGGGCAATGAAAAAGCAAAAACTGCCATTCAGAGCTTGCTCCTTTCAGACATGTTAGGAGCTAAAAATGATTTGAGCCCAAAAAGATTTAACACTCTCTCACAGTTTGTGGCAAGAGGTTGATTTGTCTGGGAAACCCTGGAACGTGTAGTAAACCTCAAATCACATCCTGCGGATTTGCTTATTTAAAGAGTTTGGACAAGCCACAAAACCTTAAGGTAACTAGACTGCCCTTAAAAGTCCCTTGCTGTAATTCTTAATTTCAGCTCAAATGTCAAAAATACTAATACTGACCATGCTCTGCAGTCCCTGTCTTGTGACCACAGGTTGGACCTATTACACAACCTCTGCTAGGTAGGAGCTGCACCCTCATAAGATCTTAAGCAGCTCCCCAGTAACACCTTCTGCTGTAATTAGCAAAAACTATTGCAGTTGATTTTTAAAAAGCTGACATTTCTTCCAAATGGAGATTTGCCTCTGCCATAGCGGCCCACTTTCCCAGCCTATCCCAATAGCTGTATCTCCTTTCACAAACCATCCAGACACCTCTGCTTGGCCTGGCTCCTCTTGCACACATCCGTGCATATGCAGAATCCGATGCGGCAGTTGGGCTTTTCCCTACATGGCTCCTACTGCATGGAGTGACCCGCCATTGCACATCAAAGCCACCTCCCCACTTCTTGAGTAGCGCATTAAGCTGAAGGCCTTGCTTTCAATTAGTCCTTCCCTCCAGCCCCAGGAAACGCTTGTCTCGCACCTGCTCAGTGCCAGGTTACGCTCCCGGGTGATAGTGCTCTTTACAAAGATTCTTAATATAACATATTGTGACCATCTTCAGCATTGTAACTTGTGTTCCTAATGTGATCTAATGTATTCTCCTGCTAAGTGAAGCAATGTGAACGTCTGTCTCTTTTCTTTTAAATCTTACTACATTTTTAGATACAGGGCGCCCAGATGATGGCTGGGGACTAATTTGTTACAGCACTCTGCTGACATGAACGTCTCCTTCAGTTATTCAACCTTGAATGAAATCAGTTGGTGAAATATGTGTCTCTGCTCTGAATAGTTTAGGTCACTTCTTCTTGCATTCCTGGCGGGTGCACAGAGAAGCACCCCAGAGGGAGGGTGGCCTCCTCTCTGAGGGTTTTGGATCCCATTGCCTGATGGTTGAGGCTGTGACCACTTTCATTATCTAAAAAGCAAACCAACATTTTCCAGTTTCTCTGGAAGGTGTCACCGAAGTCATTCTAAATTACAAATCTTACATAACAGAGGAATTTACTGAGTCTTATATTTGCCCAATAGCAACTCAAGCACATGCTTTCAGGTGATGTGGAATGCCAGCCGAACACGGTAACATGATTGGATGGGTGGGTTTGTGGGCATTTTTTAAAAACATTCATTGCAGAAGGTAGTTTAGGTATTTCTAACTACGGAGATCGAGACAGAAAAGACGAAGACAGAATGTGGGTTATAGTAAAGTGTCAGGAATTATCATAACATGACGTCATGAGAACAAAGCTGCATGTCTCCATCACTTCTTGAATGTTGTGCCCGACGTATAGTCAGCTGGAAGAGATGCAACCATGCTTGGAGGAATGGGGCATATATTTCCTGTGAAGTCTTCCAGCATCAGGCTTGCTGCCTTGGATGGAAAACTGCACCAGCCCCCAGAAGACACCTCAAGACCCTTAAGAAATGCTGCTGCATATGGCGAGATGTTATTGTTGACCTCCCTTTTGTTCTTTAAAGAGATCTGTATCTACTGCCCTCTGTGTGGAAGCCAGAGGAGACACACTAACTTTCTATGGTTCCCGACATGGGAGTAGCTGGAGAAATATCTACTCAGATAGGGAATTGTAGCATCCCGAGAAGATAATCCCAAGCCTGTGGCACCAGCTGCTGAATCCTCCCAAGAAAGAATAGGATGGAGGGTTTCTAATTTGCAGAATGTGAACAGGGGCACCTGAGTCTCCCATATCTCCCAGATGTTCATTGACCTTGGGCTGAATTGGGGCCTCCTGAAGGGTTGAGGGTCCCCCTGTGCTGCAGGGGATTGTGTTACGCCCCTGTAGTCTGCATCCCTGTTCTGAGCTACGAGTCACACTTTTTTAGGCTTTGTCAATGAGCATTACGGGCCCCATGGAAAGTAATGAAGGCATGCCACACACCCTGGGGACACAGAGGCCACTGGGTGCCACTGGCTCTACATGCCTGGTCAGAGCTATGACCTGCACTTTGTCAGTCCTCGTCTGTGAGTTTTGTGGGTGCTCTGAAAAGTGCAGAAGGTTTGCCACTCACCTGTAGGCCACAGAGGAAACTGAATGCCACTGACTTTACATACCTGATCAGAGCTAAGACCTGCACTTTCTCAGACACCGAACTGGGCTGCTTTCCAGTATGCTGTGAGCAGGCTTCACCAGCACTACTACCACCGTAGGAAATCAAAGCAAATAACAATGCTCAACAAAAAAACCCTTGCAAAGTTTGTACAACTTTGCATTTATGCTTTTCAAATTTGCAGACATGTGACTTTTCTGCAAATAGACCGGCTCTTCTCCCAGGGCAATCGGTCTAGGATAGGAGGGCCAATTAGGCTAAGGAGGAAGGAGGCAGCCAGAATTCTCTCAATCAAAAGACCCAGGCCTGCACACTGGCCCTTTCCTGTGCACAATGCCTTTCCCCACTAGGCTACCATCCAGCTGCCCCAACACCACTAACCACTGCTTAATCTCTACACACTGCCCTTGTCCCATTGATCCACCCACGCACTCGCCCATTCATCCAGCAATCGATTCTTACATTCACTCATTCACCCAGGCACTTGCTCACTCATCAGTGTACTCACACTTACTCACCGTTTCACCTATGCACTCTTTCATCCATCCATTCACCCAACCACTGTAGCATATTAAAGAGGGAGACCTAATGACTTTGTCAGTGCTTGCTTTACACAGCACAGAAGGCATATAACAATCCCGAATGAGAATAGGTTCGTTTGGATCCCACAGTCAAACTGTCTGAATTGGACTGGCTGCTGGCTACTAATCCAAGTGTTATTAATCAGATACAAATCAACAAGGACACTCAGTGATGAGCAACACACACACACATGGCTAATGCAATGTACCTTTAATGAAACACTAGCACAAGCACATATATTGGCAATGATGGTCAAACAGCAGGCTGGTTGCATGAATTTATTTATGTATATACATTAGCAGCATGGTTAGAGGTAGGAGCTGCAATCTGTCGATGCAGTGAATTAAGGCACAAAGGTAAATCTGTCACTCAGACCAACATCGGAGAATCCAACCTTTCACCCTAGATACTGAAGCCCATGGTCACAATCAGGTGTACAATACACTAGCTCTACTGTAGTGAAACACATGGCCTGGAACCAATTGTAATGCAGTAAATCAGAGAGGCAAGAAGGAAAATGACTGAAATACAAACACAACAGAATGTTTGCATAAACAGCACTATATTCACTAATGAATGCATAACAGTGTATTTATAGCCCAGTGTTAGTACAACGATAACATGAGAAAGAAACCATAATCATTCACAGTGCAATGAATCTAAACACTGCGTAACAATTATATAGATCATGATAAAGCACGAGAATCTGGTCCGTGGCCTCTAGAACTTAACACCGGGAAGCCCTTTCTGACTATTCTGCTCTCCTTCCCTCAGACATGGTGACAGGGGGAGGCCTGCAGGATCTTGACAGCTCTGAAGGACTCTGCCTTTGGGCTTCAGTGAAATTCGAATCCCCTTATCTTTTATACACTAAAAACTGACTCACGTAATTGTCTACAACTTTCCAATTGCTTCTCGCAGGTGGTGGTGTTACCTTATATATTTACCATTTTTGGTCTTCCTGTTACATTATCAGTCAGGTTACCATGTCCCATCCACCCCCCAGGTCAACTCAGCACTGCAAATAAGATAACAGCAACAGCCCTCATATACTTGATGCTGCCTAGTGCGATAAGCAGACTGCATATCTGCAAAACATCATATCTTAGAGACATCAAAAACACTTGAAATCCACAAGTGTCATGTGCTTGGTGCAGCTTGGTACTACAAGCAAAATATTTCAAACTATAATGAGTGAAAACAGTGTGGAATTTCAAAAGCAAGCTTCACAAGTTAACACCGTGCATGGGTTTTCTGCATGCATTTCCCCTCATCAAACTGCCTAAACTAGTTAACACTTAACTTTTCCCTATGTACACTACACCTTCCATGGTTTCAATGAGATTAAAAAAATTAGGAGCCACTTGCAAATACAAGTAATATTTTTAAAACGACTAATGACAAATCAGGCGTCCCATTGAAATTATCACCTGTTAAAGCATTGTAATGCTGAAGGATCAATTAAAGGCAGTGGAGGGGCTCAGAGTCAATAAGGGGTGGTACAGGCCTTTTGCTCCAACATTTCAATGTTTGTTTATTCCTTCCTTAATTTAGAAAATGCATCCTTAGTGGTGGCATGTTCTATACCCGTTGTTGGCTATAATCAATATCATTGACTCGTCAGTGGGCACTTCACATTGAACAGTGCGTTGTGTAAACTATGAATGACAGATGTAATGCAATAATCCTGTGTGAGTGTATAGTTGTGTACATTTTATTTTTTCTAATAATTTTATATAACTTGCCTTCTTCAGTGTAGCCATAATGTAACCACTGTGCATGGAATGTAAACATTCTGCCTCCTAGTCACTCAGAACAGCAGTGCGGTAATGACATGTTGTGGTACTGTCCATGCACTCCCACCTGTCCTCTCCAGCGATTGTATTTGTCACTCACGCCCATTACAGGAAACTAGAAGAGGCATGTTGAAATGTCATTAACTAAGGAACTCCAAATTAGCTAATCATACGCAGCTGTCAGTCTCACATACTAATCAACCCACTGAACAAAACTTCAAGAAGGGCAGTGGATAAACAAAGAGATTAAACACGTAATCACGGGTGCAGGTGTGTAGTTTAATCACAGGTGCAGGTGTGTATTTTATCAATATTTGCATGTCTGCAGATGTGAAGTAGCCTTCACAAGTTACTGTTTTTCAAGAAGTTATTTAAACCATACTCATTTCCACCTGAGCACCACATATCATTTGACTTCTTATGCTCCTCCTTCCCTTACACTCTCTCAGACCAAGTGTGATGGGCTTTTCTAATTGCAAGAGGAAACAAACATTGGCACAGCAAATAGATCTGGAGTTTGCATCCAGCCTTTCGGTTTTGTCAATGTTTGTTCCACATGGTTTTACAAAACTATACTTTTGGACGAGCTACTAGCTCCTTGTAAATCTGAAAAAAATGACTAAAATAAAAAATATTTTTAGTCTCAAAAGATACACATTGCCATAGTAATCCCTGATACTAAAGTGAACTACTTTTTGTATGTCTGTATTGCTTGTTAAAGGGCAGAAAGCCACAATTCACAGGGAAGCTAGCCAATGGCCGAAGTGGGGCGAGCCAGTGCCCCGTGTTGTATGTTGTAGTGGGCAGAAGAAAAGGTGAATTACAATACTAGACCACTGGATGAGGTAGACTACCAGAAAACCCCAAAAGCAATATCTTATTCATGTAATTCTAGTAAAATCGAAAGATGTTAGCCAAAGCCAGACCAAAGATGTCAGACACACTCTTGTTTGCAGAACTAGTCTGAGACATAGATTTGTGGTTCTGATATAGATCATGTCTACAGTGATCCATACATGATTCCCACTGCCCAGATGCCATATGATGAGTTAGTTGCCATAAGCAATACATACATTCTTTTGAACAACTAACATCTTATCGAATCCTGCAGTGGTTGGTAAAAATGATATTTTTTATAAAAGTAAACACTATTCTCTCAAAACCACGCAATCGTGTTATCACAATGAACTAAGGATAAAAACAGGTAATGGACAAAAGGGTTATTTAACAAGTTTAAAGTAAAACAAGAATGCATTGAGTTATGATCTGCCTAGCACCATCGAGCAGATGACAAGTAGTGCATCATGGCTGCACAGATCTGCATAAGGCACATCAAAAAACCATCTATTATCAGTCCCATGGCCACAGGAGTGAGGGACGGTTTGGTTTGCGCAGTGGTTATATTTTGTCAATGTTTTTAAAATCTTTAGTTTCTTTAAGGCCAGTGGGTGTGTGCTGTGGACATTAATGAATCACCACATTTAACTCCAACCTGCAGATAACTTATTAATGATAAGACAAGGAATAGCAAAATAAGTACACTACTTAACAATAATAATAATTATTATTATCAATTATTATATGACATTGTACACATATAAAATAGTCCTATATTATTCTTAGATAAACACCACTTCTTTAGACGGTCCAGTCTGAAATCATTACATTTCACATTCAGCTATTGAGAGAATATATGTTAAATTCTAGCTCTTCAAGTAAAAGTCTCTTAGAAAAAACAAACATCGACCACAGATTTTGCTTAGCCGTAGATCCATCTCAGATCTCCCTTGCACTGACTGCTTGTACCATGCACGTATTACCAGGCTTGATAACAACAACATACAGAGCGAGCTCTTGTCAGCTTTCTGCCCTCTCTGAAATGTGAAGGAAATAGAAGAACTGATACTTCTGATCAATTGTGCTCCTTGCTGTTATTTGAACCTTTAGAGACTTTGTAACTCTTCAACACAAGGATCTGCTTGACTTCCTGACAGCATAGGCTGGAGCAAGAAGCAGGTCCCTGACCTGGTTCAGATCCTCCCCGTCGAGCTGCACTCCTTGAGTCAAATTAGGTGTCATCCTATCAGTACTCCAAACCTTGCATGTAGAGTGCCTCAATTTTCTCTGCTCTTACTATGCCTCAGTAGCTGAAATACTGGGTGGTCACCGCGTGTATGCAGATGACAAACAGATCTACCTTAAACTGCAGAATATATCTGAGAACATCACCAGTGCATCGGTTCCAATGGTGAAAACAACAAAGTTGGTATTTCCAGAACAGCCATGGTCTCTGGCCATTGGTGACCAGACTCCACTGGTCACCCCGATGCCATTTCAGCAACTATGAAACCTAGATGTCTTGTTTGACAGCTTCTTCATTCCTCATGCAAATCCCAAAACCCTGGTTGCATATCACGGTCTACAGCTGGTTCAGAGCATCTTCCTGTTCCTATCGTTGCTCTAAAATATCCCTTTATTCTTTGTTGCAGTATCATGACATTTGGATTACTGCTAAAGAATTCCAACGGGGTTCCTTAACACACTTTTAGTAAGGGATGTATATCAGAAAATTGATTAAAAAAATATAATCAAACATAAAAATAATTTACAAAAATAGATGTCCATTGTGTATAGCTTTTCTATTAATAACTCCAATGTGGCAAAAGTTTTTGTAAATGACATTTAGGACAATATATTTTTGTCAGATGATATTTAAACCATTATATTCTGGGGCATATTTACAGGCATCACCCTTTTTGATGTGGCATAGGCTGCAGAACCATATCTACAAGGTCACTTGGTTGGGAAACACCTAGACCACTCCCTTCAGGAGCACCCCCAAATGCCTCTTCAGACTCTCTGGTACTTACCCTGAAGTCTGCCTCAATTGTAATTCCCTGGGGTCAGAGAACTCACACTCCACCTGGTGTTGGCGAAGCTCTGGAAAATAAGGACCAGACATATGTTCTCCAGCAATTACACTACCAGGACATATAAACTACACAGGTACATGTCCTGCCTTTTACCCACACAGCACCCTGCTCTAGGGATTACCTAGGGCACACATTAGGACTGACTTGTATGTAGAAAAAGGGGAGTTTTAGGCTTGGCAAGTACTTTTAAATGCCAAGTCGAAGTGGTAGTGAAACTGCACACACAGGCCTTGCAATGGCAGGCCTGAGACAAGGTGAAGGGCTACTTAAATGGGTGGCACAACCAGTGCTGCAGGCCCACTAGTAGCATTTAATCTACAGGCCCTAGGCACATATAGTGCACTCTACTAGGGTCTTACAAGTAAATCAAATAGCCAATCATGGATAAACCAATCAACAGTACAATTTACACAGAGAGCATATGCACTTTAGCACTGGTTAGCAGTGGCAAAGTGCCCAGAGTTCAAAAGCCAACAACAACAGGTCAGAAAAAATAGAAGGAAGTAGGCAAAATGTTTGGGGATGACCCTGTCAAAAATCCAGGTCCAACACCATGCAAAGCCACTTTGTGTGGCTTTGCATGGCATTTTAGATATAGAGTAAGGCAATACAGTGCAATTCGCTGAGTTGCCTTACTCTGTGCCAAAGAGGCATTACATGGGCACTGCAGTGAGTTCTCCCATGGAACACTCTTGGACTTTGACACATTCCCAGATTTACAAGGATTTGTAAACCTGGGAATGCGGAAAAAGCCTATGCCTCCACAGGGGAGGCGAAACAAGGAGAAATAACTTTATTTCTCCTTGTTCTGTCCTCTTTCTAGGTGTGCTGCATTCTGCAGCAAACATGCAAGGAGGAAAATGCCTCCATTGAGTGTTTTTGTGCTGGAAGGTGTCCTTTCCTTTGCTGGGCCGAGGAGGTCACTGCTCCTGTCCGTGTGTCCTTCTGAGCTCAGAAAAGGTCCTCACGTCCCTGACAAGGGAGCGCATCAGTGATAGCCCCATACCTGGGCACTTCAGGTTTGAGCCCTAAATTGCCCTGGGCCGAGTGTCTATCACTGACGCCTCATCACAGAGTGGGTGGGGTCAGCAGTCTTTCTGACCCCATCCTACTCTATGATGAGGTGGGGACTTCTGCCTCCCCTCATTGGGTGACCCAAGGTTAGCCACTGAGGGGAGGCAGCATTCCCAACCCTCCTTCCCGAGAGCTGCAGCAGGTATTTTATTTTTTTTATTGACTGTTTGGTGCATGCGTATATTCATGAATGTATGTGTGTTTGTGACTGAGTGTTGGGAATGAGTGTGTGTGCATATGTCTGCATGTGAATGCATGGGTGTAAGTGAGTGTGCACTCGAGTGTGCACCTCCCCACTCCTGCCTCACCTCATTTGTATTTACCAGCTCCCACTGCCATGATTATAAGTTCAGGGCAGAATTCTAATTTTTGTGCAAGCAAAGGATTGCACAGGGACTAAAATACTGACTTGTGTGATGTTTTACACCCTCGCTGGTTTACCAAATGGATTTCGGCATGGCACAACAAAAATGTATCAGGAAAAAAGGCCTGGAAATAGGGTAAAACATGCAGAATCCAGTACATTAAACACAGATTATGGATGTTGCACCTTATTTTCAAGGTGAACTTGAAACAGGAGGTGATTATCATGCATGATAAATACCTCTCGGTAAGGTAATGGCAATTACTAGATGTGATAAACACCTCACCTTCTTCCACTCACACTGTAATCAAATGTGTTGCAGGCTCATTGTGCATGACAAGAGTGAAGCTCACATATTAGTAATATTTTCAATTAAAAACCAAGGGGGCAAATTCATCAAACAGTTACACCGCTCTTGTGCCACGCATTGGGGTGCAAGGGCGATCTGGAGTAACACGGCGCAGTGCTATGTTGCATTACTCAGCCCTAAGAAGGCGTTCCATGATTGGCACATAGATGTTCCCACGCATTCATCCATAGATTTTGGTGCATTCATAGATTTGTAATTATTGACAGACCTGGGAAATGCGTCAAAGTGTTATGCTTTCCCAAGAGAGGTGTAAAGAAAAGAAATATCTTTATTTCTCCTCGTTCTTTCAGAATGCAGCACACATAGAAAGAAGAAGATGCCTCAAAGGATAGTTTTTTACAGGAACATGCCCCTTCCTGCACAAATGCAATCCTGTCTGCAAAGCAGGCACCATTGCACCATGGCAGAAGGGTGCCTGCATTGGCGCAAGGCAGCACACTGTGTGCCAGTGCAAGGAAAGGTCAGGAATGCACCGTATTATGTTAAACACAGCGCATACCTGCCCTGCCCTCTCACACAGCCCAACGCAGCAAGGTGGCTTGCTACTCTGAGCTGCAGGAACGTTTGATAAATCTGCCCTTTATGAGTACCTAACACTGCACTCTCCTCTCACCTGGCACACAGCATATGGACGGAAATAGACATGGGGCTTTCGGGAAGGATGCCACATTTTGGAAACACTGAAAGATAGTAAGAACATAAGGGTAGGCCCTACTTAGCTATTACACTTTTCCAGCTGTGCCCATTTGTAGGTTATGAGACCTACGAACTGAGTGGGAGACAAAAGAAACTTACATCAATTTATGTTACATGCTGGTGCTATTTTTCTAAAAAAAGGCTTTCTTACACAAAAGTAAGCCTTTGCAGTCTCTCCCTTCTGCATTCATGACTCTTGTATCTGTGTGCTAAAACTCCAAATCATTTAAGGGTGTGTAAGAACATTTGCCTTTGACACCAGGGTCTCTAACTTAACTGCAATGCTAAGAAGATCTTCGTGATTTAAAGTTACCCCCACACTGCCAGTGCCCTACATTAAAGAAAGGACATTACAGGACATTTCCAGGGAAATCGAAGTTACTGCCCTGTTTTCTGTGGGTAATTCCACAATTCTGAGCTTTGATCTTTGGGCGAAATCCACCTGGTTTACAATCTGAAGGGACACAAAAAACAACACTGTGTTATCATACCTCGATTCTAAGGGAACTTGGTTTAGTAAATCATCTGTGGAAAAAATCTGCAATCTCTCTGTGGATCGCAGGTTCGAACCACGGACAGTCTACCTTTCAGAGACTGATTAATTTCTCTGTCAAGCATGCAGTCTCTATAGAAATATTTTGCTTATTCTATCATATCACTCATTATACTAGCACTACTGCTCATGATCATAATATTAATAATTAGTGGATTTCTATAGGTTCATGTCGGCTCATCCATAGCGAGGTATCACGGTTTACAACATTTGTACAGAACACCCAGTCAGTCAGGTATTGTAGGTGTGCTGACCATGGAAGTCATTTAGGGGTCTCCAGGGGTTGCACCAGCGACCCCTAGCTTGCCCTCTGCGACCCCGGGCACCAGAGGTGGCAAATTTAGTGCCAGGAACATAGAGGCAGCTCCTCCTTATCGACATTAGTTGGGGCTGCACTCTCTTTTCTGTCAACTTTTTATAACACTAATAGTGAATAATAACATATAAACATTATTCACTATTAGTGTAATGAAAATGGGGTACAATTAACTGGAATGTGCCCTTCTGTGACAGCTGACATAAGTAAAAAATGCTTTTAAGTGTATGTTGTGGGTGAGTGTGTGTTTATATGAAAGTGTATGTGAGTGTGACATTGTATGTATGTGCAAGTATGCCTGTGTGAGTGAAAGTGGAGGTCAAAGGGCATGTGATGTCACTTCCGCTAACCCTGGCATTTCCGTGAATTGACATCCATGGTGCTGACAATGTTTTTTTTTTTTAATCCTTTGATTCTCCTATTTAAAAAGATGGTTCCAGGATCAGTTGCAAACGTAATTCCTACCAGTCCTTAATTTGTGCTTGTTGTTTCTGGTGCGGAGCACCAGCACTTATTTATCTGCCTCAGGCATTTTCTGCGAGCAAAAGACACATATGGGAAGGACAAGAGAAAAATGAAAAAGGCGCCACAAAGGGAGAAAGCAGCAAGAGTGAGCTGAAGGGGCAGGGAGTTACCTAACAGATATATGGTAGGTTCCCACTTGTAGCAATATCATTAAAGCAACCAGTTGCCAATTGTTCTTAAGATTCCTTGAAATATTCAAAACATTTCTCCAGGAGATATCCAAATTAAAGTTTATTCAAACAAGAGAGATCAAATCCAAATAATGCTTGATTAATTAGATCATAGAACAGGGTAAATATTCGACCAGCCGACACCTGTTTCGCCCAACGAGGTGCATTCACCTGGGCTTTCTCAAGGCATAAAAATACATATTAATTCTCTTAGGAATGTCCTGAACAACCAATAGCATAACAATGATTCCATCTGGCTAGTATGGGCAGCAAAAATCCGTGGAGAAGCAGTCAGACGCGCCCATCGCCATTAGCAGGGAGTGCCTGTAAATGGATTAAAGGGATGGCTTCAGGATTACTCTGCCTCGGTATCCCGTGCTCGCACATGTAAATGCAGCAGCCGCGTGTTTCAGAGGAAAGATTTGGGCACCGGCACCTTTTTATTTACAAATTAAGGACTGCCTACAACTAAGGATGTAATCTTTGACATAAACTTCAACACACATTCTTGTGCCACAGCACTTCATTTTCTGCTGATTTTCTCGCAGGTTGCACCTAAAACTGCTAATGTTCTTGCAAGAAGCTGAAAACATTCGTTTTAGAAACGACATGCTGACTCGCTCATTTGGAGCTCACTTTGTGGTGATTTTTCAGGTTTGATAATTGCATTATTTTGTGTCTTCCTTAAAGTGGTGAATTCCTTCAGTACTGATGGCTGATTACCGAGCGCGTCAACAACGGGGCATGCATCTAGTTTAGATTACACGGTTCTGCTAAGCGTTCAATCAATCTCGATCTGCTAAACGACCGATCAATATCATATAATTTACAGCACTTGCACCGTGCGCCAGTGACCCGGAAGCTGCGTGGGTTGCTTCCAATCATGGTGTCAGATGTCATTAATATCTTCACCTGGATACAAATAAAAAACAAGGGTCAGGTTCGAGACATTATTTACTTAATAGTGGGCTCCATGCCAAGCCTGATGTCACTTGTATGGAGTTTACTGTGACCTAGGAAAATCCAAATAGAAAAATACCTTCTAGGGTTAATATATATATATATATTGAGAGAGGCAAGGAGTGAAGACAGCCTGAAAAAGAAGAACACATAACAACCATTGCAGTCTTGTGTTTACCAGATGTTTACCTCTAGCTCCTCTAATTACTACTAACTGCATGTTACATCTAGAGTGGCCGAAGCTACTAAATCGATTCACACCTAATTGATTCTGTTTTAATGCAATCTGCATTTGAAAGATTTGCAAACAGGATACAGGTGCTCCTATAGCCACATATTTAAAATGCACAATCACTGTTCGAAAATATTTTAAAGAGACGTTTCCGCTCGATATCTTATTTACATGAAACAACCGAGAAGCGACTGACCACCAAGGATTGTTACCTGAAACGTATTGCATGGGAAGAATGCTACCTTGCGCACGGCAGAGGGCGCTATAGCCTTTCTATTAAATTAATTAATACTCTTCCCTTAAAAACGTCGGCGAAAACCGGTGCAATGCATTTATTTTGTTTTCGTACAGAAATGAAAACCAATAGGACAAACACAAGCACGTTAAGGCCAAAACGATAAAATCAAGTATAGTAAACGAGGTCTTTTGGAACAGGGGAAATGCAGTGTTAGGTCGTTTCTTTTGTAAACTATTTTGTGTGCTTGTTATCATTTACATACGTGGCTTTTTAAATAACGAGCTCCTAATTGCACTAACCATCCTCTCCTTACCCCAGATAATAATGTCGTTTGGGTGTCAGTGTTAATTGCTTTCCTGGGGCGTTCACGTGCTGTCACATGCGCCAAATAATACCAAGTCAAGGCTGACGAAGTTAGCCAGATCTGGCTCTTTAATGAACTGCAATTTGCATTCTGGGACTTGTAGTATACGTTTTTCCAAATGTAAGCATGTTCTTACTAGTCCCTGCATGAAGCTTGTTGCTAAATAAAGTGTTCGGTTGGATGGATTGTGTTTACAGTGTTTACAGTTCTACATCATACACCCATCCTGGTTCTTCTATGCCAATTGAAGGATCTCTTTGGTTTGGCAGAATATTTCATTTCAAATAAGCAATTTATTTTGGAGGCAGTTATGTAGTGCTAGAACAATGTCTTTCCAACCACTTCAGAGTACAAAAGTTGTCGTTTATCTCTGCTAAAAATCAGTTCCAGAATTCCAGAAGGCTAAGAAATTACAGATAGTTACTTTGGACAGTTACAATTAATACAGCAGCCATTTGGGGTGCATCACGTATAAATGGAAATCACACAATAATGTTCGTCAAGAAGAACTCTAGCTGACAAGCAGGTGTCCGAGCAAAACCCAATTAGATCCTAGGTAGACGAGAATAGTAGAACTGGGTATGTTGTGTTGGACATCCCAACATGAAGGTTAGCAAGAGGTTTTGAGAGAAAGGATCCCCTTATAGTTGGTTGCATTGGTAGTGACCATGACATATATGGGGGTGACAATAAAACGCCCTGGGGCCGAACCTCACGGGCAAGAAATGGAAGCGTGTGTTGTGTGTATTCACTGTTGCGGTACGGCAGCAAATTACGAGGCCTTTGTTTAGAGCACACAACAAATTGGCGACGAAGGGGAGTTTGGTGCTCCCTCCTGTATACTCTGCTTTTTGTGGCCGATGGCCATCCGTCGGCAGAAGCTACACGATGGAAAGTCTGGGTGGAGCACTTGGAAAATTATTTCGCTCTGGTGACCTTAGAAAATGACAGACGGTGGCCCATGTTATTGCATTTAAGAGGTGCCACCATTCATAAACAGGGAAAGTCTGTAGTGGAAGAAGGCCCGCCTTTTTCATATACCACTTTAAAATGGGCCATCACTGCACATTTTGAACCACTCTGTAACCCAGATTATGAACAGTTTCTTCTACGTCAAGCTAGGAAATTGCCAGAAGAATCAGTGGACACTTTCTATGTACAACTAAAAGAACTTGCCAGTTCATGCACGCGCACGGACACTGACACAGATATGCAAAATACTTTGGCGCTGTTTGACAAATCTTCATGACATTTTCAAAACTAGTGTGTCAGTCTCTTCAGCTGCTGTTTCAAAGTGATTCGTCCAGTAGGGGCGGAGAAAAAGGGGGGGATCCCAAAATGTGTTTTTACATGCAATTTCCCATAGGGATTTTAGACACGACTACAGCCCGAACGCCTAAACAGAATTACATCAAATTGGGCAGAAAGCTTGATCTTGCTACAGAAAAATATATTTTTGTAATTTGGTGTAAATCTGTTCAGTAGTTTTGGAGCTATTCAAAAACTCAGATTTGAGTATATCTATAGACAAGGATCCACAGCGGTGGATCCATGGATCCGCATGCCAACCGAAATGCCGTGATAGGCTGGCAACAACTTGAGAGAAATGTTGTGGCCACCATTTTGTCAATGAGGACACAGTTCCGGTGTGGGGGAATGAAGATCAAATAGGATATAAGGGGTCAGGATAGAGGTATACTGACTGCATAGGACTGATGGAGGGGGTCGTTGAGGGACCTTTCATGAGCAAGAAATTGCTGCAAAAATGCGTAGATCCACACCCCAATTAGAAAAAAAATACACCAACTCACTCGCAAGCTCACTCACACACCCATTCACAGATTCACAATACCACTATTACACTCAGTCACAGACCCACAGCCACTTACACACCCCCTCACACACATACACTTACATACCCACACCATTACTCACACATACCCGTACACCCACTCACAAACCCACTTACAGATCCACAAAATAACTAACACACCCAGTCACAGACCCACACAGCTACTCATACACCCACTCACACACCCACTCACACAACCACACAAACACTCAAACACTCACCTACAAACCAATATACCCACTCACACACACATTCACAGAGCCACAAAACCACTCACACACTCTCTCTCACACACCCACAGTGTGGGGGTGGCCACATGGCCAAGCCACAGCCAGGCTCTACGGCCAACACTCTGCAGTGCACAGCCAATGGCCATCCGCAGAGTGGTATTGGCTACATGTGGGAGGGGTTGGTTGCATGCGGGGAAAGTTGGCCGAAGGCCTTGCACGGCTGAGGTTGGATTAAAGTATGATAATGAATAACTTTCTGTTAAAAAAAAAAAATTTAGAAAATCACAAAAAAAAACAAAGGTTATAGGGACATTATAGTTGGGAATAGAATAAAAAAAAAACTAGAAATGCACTAAGACACCAAATGTTACAGGGATGTTGTAGTTAGGTCCAGATTTTACACACACAAATGCATAGCAGTTATTGATATACCTATGTCAAGAAACTATAGCTTGTGCACTAAGGTAACTATAACTCGTGTCCTTGCCATGTTCTGCTAATTACCCCACATATTACATCAGTCATGACATCTTTTATGACATTATTGATAATCACTGCAACATTTGCAATACAATTATTGATGAGAAAACTGTGCATGGTGGGGGCGCAATTTATAGTTATCTTAGGGCAATCAAGCAGGTACACAGGCAGTTTATTGACCCTTGAAGACTGTTTTACTACAGGGTCAAACCTCCCTCTGCACTCTGCGAGGTCTGACAATATACTCTTACGGGTACCACTTATGAGTTGATCAGGTACATTACATTGATAATACTCCCCTCACACGAGTTTCGCATGTGGTAGCGAAAAGAGATTCACAGAGTGTCTCCGGAGTAGTGACAGCATTCGGAACCCGTCCTATCGAACGCCCCTGATCATTTTTTTGGCACAGAGTAGAGGAGGAAGATGCTGATGCAACGAGGACTATTACGTCCTTCATTGTACTTCTGTATTGATTCTAGACTCTGCCCATCTACCCCACTAATAAAGGGATACCTGGTTGTGGATGAGACATTTTTATTACACTTAACTTCCTTCGGTCTCCAGAATACACAACGAGCTCCCTGGAATACAGGCTTTTAGGGGCCAGGATGAACCCAATGGTGAAGCATGCCACCTCTAGAGTGGGTGAAGGTTAAATATGAAAAAGAAAAAGACTCTTTTTCATTTCCATTGGGGTGGTGTGGTATCCATGAGGTGCACACAAGTCTTGTTTAGGTAGAGGGATACCCTCATTTGTTTTGTTTTGTAGTCAAGTTTGTAGTCAAGTTCCGGGAGAATGTATCCCTGTCTTCCTTAATTAAAAAAGGTCTCCACCTCCCTCCTGGTAGGCAGGTCCCCGGCACACGGCCTCCCATACCTTTGTTTGAAGATTGTAAAAATGTCATCACATTAACAGTCAAAATAGATCAATGCAACCATTAAAATTACTAAGGATGGTAGCATCTTACAATGACATTCATTAATACCTGAAAGTTTCTCCTGATGGAATGCTCCAGTGATCAAGAATCGTTTCTTCAGACCTTCTGGCTTCTAAATTTTGCAATTCTTCATCTGATTTTTACTGCTCTCCCACCACATCCAGGACTGTCTGCTGCTGGATGCCTGGCATTTCAACTGGACCCAGAACATTCCTCAGCACCATCCCAAAAATCCTAAAACAGAGTGGCCCCTTGCCGGCACCCTAGAGGTCCAATGGCCTCCTTTGGCAACTTGCAGGGTACCTGCACCAGTGGAAACCAGGGCTTCCCTTCTTCTGCAGGTCAACCTTTGGGCTGGTTCCACTATACAAAAATGTGCATAGACAATCAGGAGCACCCACTTGGGTTCCAACGCAGCAGGTTCATCCCTCTACTGTTCCCCAGATGGTGTAGGGAGCAGCACCACATGCCCTTGAGAAGCAAATACTGTTCCTTGGGTGCCATATGAAGTCAGAAGTTCTTGGGATCATCTTGCAATAGAGGGCAGGTATACTCTCTGTTCCAGCTGAGCATTCCCCTGGCATCTATTCCCCTAGATCCAGAATATTCTCAAAAGTCTCTTTCAGAGGTTTTATATATGGTGGTAGAAAGTTCTAGAAAATAGACAGTTCTGCCTAATCCTCTGGTGATACATCGTCCTTCGACCGCTGCCCAACGCCCTGCACATCATCTTAGGAATTTCCAAGACCCAAGTGGTTTGTTGAAAGATCTTCTCTGGGAGTATTAGTCCTTTTAATAACTACCACATCCCATATCTGGCTGCTCACTTTCCTTCAACGCTTCAAAGGACAGCCCCTCCTGTGACAGGCTATGGAGTTCCCTTTGTTCCTGTGTGGCTGAGCCTTCCCATTTCTTGTGCAGTGTGAAAAGTCATTAGCGCATGGGGAACCCATACCCACCCTCTGCTCTCCCAGAAGAAGGCTTAATTACTAGCTGATGGCCCTATTGTGTGAGGCAGCCTTTGATCCTCAAGCCGGACAGCAGAGTAATTACCTAGGCCCAGCAGGGTGATTCTAAGGCCCGAATGTTATTTGGAGATGAGTCCGAGAAAAATGATAAATCTTGATTTGGTATTTTGATTTACTATATCTCTAGACCATCTCTAGGCCTAACTGTGACAAAACTGTAATTTTGGTGCAGATTTCGCCCATAGTGAACAATAGAATGAACCACTAAACATATTTCAGTGAAGCACTACAGATGTACATACTCAGAATATTACTGCACTCTCACCTTCTAAGAGTGGCCCAGGCCAACATCTATACATGAGTGGTCCTTCCATGACACTCTACCTGTGTGTAGACACTGCCTTAAGTTAGACAGTAGTCTCACATGCTCAGCCTGTACCTGGGCAAATGTGTGTGCACGTTTCCCGGTGCACCCAGGCCACACCTCTTTCCTTAGCTACACAGCAGCAGACCTTACTTTAGACAGCAGATAGTGGCAATTAGCACTCCCAATGGAATACAACAGCTTAGAGTGAGTGTTACTCAGGTAGTGAGACTCACTCACCTCAGAAGTCCATAAACCAGGTAGTGGAAAAAGTGAATAATTCAGGGGTATTAACTTGGACCGACCCCATTTCTCAAATCTGCCTTTCCATTTCTACCACCATCTTCTTTGGCTATTGCCTCAATACTGTAGTAGTGACCCTTCCATACAGAAGTGACCTATGTGTTCCCCTTCCCACATATTAATGTGAACATCTGGGTGACCAGGGATAAGGCCAGATTTGCACATTATTGCCCCGTGCAAATGCAGCAATAGTCCTCTGCTCGGATGCTGAATTTCAGCAGCAGAGGCTCCCAGCAGGAGTTTCTCACCTGTAGGATCTTCCACTGTTCACCACTGGGGATTAATAGTGGGAATGCACATTCCACCCAGAGCGTGAAACCATCAGCATCATAAATGGCAAAAGGGGAGAAAAATGGATATCAAGCGCGATGTTTACATAGAGGGAGTTAAATACCTTAAATGTTAGAACTTTGAGAGCATTCACTAACATTTTCTACACATTTTCCATCCAATTTACAACGTGAAAATCCACTCCTCCATTCTGAAGGAAGACAATGGATCATCAGCTTGGTTAGAATGGGACACAGGTTCCAAATTGATAATGTGGGGAGAGGAAGAGGGCTTTTTACACTTGAAAATTAATTTTTTCGTGAGAACAGTCTGCTTCGACGTAGGCTTAATTTGACGTAATCCTGGACCCCGATCCCGACCCGGAACCGTTTTGAGTAAGCACAAGGAAAAGGAAATCAAAGGCGGACTGAATATAAGGCTGCTCTTTGGTTTTCTGATTTAGTTGTGCATCGGCTTCTTTCTGCGCATTGAAGAACTAGTGAAAAATAAACTACAAATATACAAAAATGAGAGCGTCGCCCTGGCTGTGCCAAAACTCATAGATTGTTTATTGCCTCACTTCCAAAAGCACCCATGCACGCCGAATTGGCACCGGAGAGGTTAGTGCTTAGCCAGGCTTCTGCCATGGTCTAATTTCACATTTTAACTAATTAAGCAGCTGTTATCATGGAATACGACCGCAGCAATGTTGTTTTTTCTAGGAAGCTGTATTAAATAATTATGAAGCCCCGACTGTAGTCCCTTGAAATATATCATTGTGATCCATGAGGGCAATAAGCACTCTTGCTGTGAATGTGTTTACGAGGTGGCCACCCGGTTACACAGACCTTGCAGGTGACTGTAGCACCAGAGCTCAAGGCGACCATTAACTGTGAAACCTATTCCAGTGCATGTTTTTCTGTCACTGCCCGTGCTCGGGTAGGAGCCCAATTATTCCTCATGTTAGCAGTGTACTATCGCCCGTTGAAAAGCGCAAGCTTGTTGTTTTTTCAAAAAATTTAGGCCCATATTTATACTTTTTGACGCAAAACTGCGCCAACGCAGTTTTGCGTCAAAAAAATTAGCGCCGGCTAACGCCATTCTGAAGCGCCATGCGGGCGCCGTATTTATTGAATGACGTTAGCCGGCGTTACCGCCAGCGCCGTCTGGTGTGCGTTAAAAAAACCGACGTACACCAGGCAGCGCCGGCGTAGGGGAAAATGGAGCTTGGGCGTCAAGAAATGGGGCAAGTCAGGTTGAGGCAATTATTTCGCCTCAACCCGATTTGCGCCATTTTTTACGACTCCCAACCCCCATAGAAATGACTCCTGTCTTAGCAAAGATAGGAGTCATGCCCCCTTGCCCAATGGCCATGCCCAGGGGACTTCTGTCCCCTGGGCATGGTCATTGGCCATAGTGGCATGTAGGGGGGCACAAATCAGGCCCCCTTATGCCACAATTTTTTTTTAAAAAAAAACACTTATCTGAACTTACCTAAATGTCCCTGGGATGGGTCCCTCCAGCCTTGGGTGTCCTCCTGGGGTGGGCAAGGGTGACAGGGGGTGTCCCTGGGGGCATGGGAGGGCACCTCTGGGCTCCTTCAGAGCTCGCAGGTCCCTTAACGCCTGCCTTTTGCAGGCGCAAAAAAACGGCGCAAAAGCGGCCGTATGTCATTTTTTTTTACCCGCCCACTCCCGGGCGTGATTTTTGCCCGGGAGTATAAATCCGACGCACTTGCCTCGGAGTCGATTTTTTAGACGGGAACGCCTACCTTGCATATAATTAACGCAAAGTAGGTGTCCACGCTAAAAAATGACGCTAACTCCATGGACTTTGGCGCTAGACGCGTCTAACGCCAAAGTATAAATATGGAGTTAGTTTTGCGTCGAAATTGCGTAAAAAAAAACGACGCAATTCCGGCGCAAACGGAGTATAAATATGCCCCTAAATGTCGGGGAGCTAACACGTTTTCACCACTTAAGATCACTTCAAGGGCAGCGCCCTGCCATTTTGGTTAGGTGGGCCACAGTGACCCATAGAGAGTCATAGAGCGGAAGGAAAGGAAGCTACGTCATAAAGAGGGGAAGTCAACTTTATGGACTTTTTTTTTTAAAGATCCCCAGACCACCATCAAGGCTCACAAACATAAGTAAGAGGAACAATAATGGCACTCAGATTCTATAGAACAACAAGTCACTGAAATAAAAGGTTTTTTTTCTAATTTTGTGCAGGTGCGAGGATTTATCAGCAGCTTCAATAAAGAGGGGGTGATGTAGAGTTGCTGGTGAGCAACACAACATATATGCTGCCAAAGCCATGTGTAAATGGTTACAGAAGATCAAGCTTTCAGCACCCGAACGTGGAAGCAGTGCGCCTACATTAGGGATGGTGTGTCAGAAACCAAAACAGTGGGAAAAATAAATATGGTGGTCCTAGTGATTGATATTCACAGGAAAAGGAAAGGTGAGCCAGGCAAAGATTGTCTGACTGTTGCACACCTAATGGCAAACAGGAACTCTAGGGCTCATTGTGCTTCAAAGCTCAGGTGCATGGGTTCATGTAACTTCAGGCAAAAATATAATTAGGCTTTTGTGTGTTCACATTCCCCTACCAACTTGCTTGGTAATTAAGCCGCAGGGGTCGTGAAAGGTGGGGGAGGTGAGCTTCAGATTTCCCAACAATCACACTGGCATATCATTTTACAATACATTATAAAACAAGGCAGGTGCATGACAGGGGCTTAAGGAGCAGTGGAAAGGGAGAGAAGTGTGGATTGTTAACTGTTAAAAAAAGTAAAATATCTATAATTTTTTAAGAACTTCAAAACAGAGAGGAGAGAGTATGCATGTTTTAGTCCGTATGTGCATGTAATAATCGTAGGTGAAATCCGACAGACACATACCCAATGGAAAGCACCTGTTCCTAAATCCTTACTATAGGATACATTTATAGGGAGGGGGTGTAACCACCCAAACACCTCACTAAAGCTAACTCCTTGGCAACTAATAATGTTATTTTTCAGTTGATTTAATGCAATCTGGCACCCTCTTGTGGGTATTGGTTGCGGACCTGTAAGACAACTGTCTTACACAATGATCTTAATGTGGCATAATTCTCTCAATGAATGCTTTCTTTGATTAATCTGTCCTTGCACCTTTGCAAAGATTGGATAACTAATGTGTACGCAAGTGTTACATGTATTTTTTTGTTTGAAATGCTCAAAATGGTACCTTATGACAATGCAATGGTTAACAGTATGGATACTAAGGGCCTGATTACAACTTTGGAGGAGGTGTTAATCCGTCCCAAATGTGACGGATATACCACCAGCCGTATTACGAGTTCCATAGGATATAATGGACTCGTAATACGGCTGGTGGTATATCCGTCACTTTACCGTCACTTTTGGGACGGATTAACACCTAATCCAAAATTGTAATCAGGCCCTAAGTGTTTCAGTGATGGTAGAGGGCAAATGTAGTCTTCTGAATAATCCCTTGCAAATCAAAAATGTCTTCAGAGTTTATATTTACAAATGTAGGGTGAAGACCCTCAGTTTCAAGGTCAATGTTTGAGTAAGTCATCCATGTGAAGTGGGAACATTCATCACTGGTTAGATACATGCACAATGCTTTACTGATTAAGTCGAGGTAGAACGGTAGTCTTTAGAGGCCAGCATCTCAGGAACATACATTTTCAGACAATGACTCACTTTAGCTGCGTAACGTGAAGCAAATCGACCATTAAAGCCTCTATACCAAGAAAGTGTTTGAAAGCGCCATGATTGACATATATTTGAAATAGGATTTTTTCGACTAATCACTTTTTTTTGCTATTGTATGTACATGCACATTTATTATTCATCCAGCCAAAATGGAAAACATTCTAACATAACCAACACGTTAGCTAATCTTTCAAAAAATTCAGCTCAACAATGATGTTTAGTAGACACTATGGCATGAAATTTGAAATTTAAAAGGGCAGAGGTAGCAGTACAAACAGTGCTGTTTTCCGATATTTAGTTAATAGCAGGGGGTTATGTGACGGTTTCTCAAATTGAAGGACATGTTCACAAAGCAGGTGAATCAATACATTTCAATACTTTGAGATAGTAAATACATTTGAACTAGTAGTGACTAAGGAGACAAATTAAGTGATATCCAATTTTTTGGGAAATACATATTTCAAAAGAATGATAAATTAAATGTATCCTTTAGTACAGATGAACCCCGACCCCATCTAGCAGTACAAAGAGGCTTCATGCTAAAATCTGCACACGTTCTCCATATCTTTAATATTTTTGGGCAACTATTAAATGAAACAAATCACTTGCTCCTCAGTGAAAATAGTGGTAAGCATCTCTCACTACTACTCATGCTTGAGTTCGAATAGTAATTCAATGCTTCGAATTATGTATATGTGCATCTTTCATGGAAAAAAGTATCAGCACTTAATCATGATTTTGTACTTCCAGCAACCCCCCAAAAAATCCTGAAATAGGCTGAAGGCACTTAAGTGTTTAAAGATCATATTTTGTGCACTTGCTTTGGATCAACCTCATACAATACAGCACTTTGTCATATATATCATGGATGGAAAGTTCTAATTCTGCTAATACAGAACTTCCTCATACGAAATAGTATCCAGCTTGTTGTTATATGGGAAGGACGGGATGGTAACTCGGAGGATCATGGAGTGAGGCCGGAGCTTGGTGGACAGGCAACCCTGCCCTTACCCTGCCAGCCCGTACCCACCTCGCTCTAAAATGGAGCCCTCTGGTGCTCCTTCGCTTGCTCTGAGTTGTAGTTAAAGCCCAAATGGATTCCTGGAGCACAAAGTCTGCACACCCAAGCAGGATCCTTTTAAGTGCTGTGGACTCCAGCTCACTTTAGTGTGACTGTAATAGTCATTCTTTGTCCGGTGACCATATGATGAGTGCTGGGAGCACATGACAGAAGTTAGCGCTGTATGACTTGGCATGTCTGCAAATACCATACGTTGAAATATTATGGAACTTGGAAATTCGGTGCATAATGTACTTGTGACAGGGTTGTGAGTGGCATTTTGAGAGCAACCAAACCAACGCCAGGTAGCTGAGGAATTTTATAGAACAAAGAGGCAGAAACAATCATTGTCCACAGGCCTGTGTCCCATCCAATGGTGGACAGACATTACACATATGAAAACAGGCTACAACTCTGTTTGGTGAACAGCTATGCAGTTACAGTCACCAGTGTCTCAAAAGAATCAAAGATGCTTTATTGATGTGACAAACGGGCAGATCCACTTAAAATCAATACATTTAATACAATGCTGAGAGCTGGTTATGAAGAGAAGGGTCGTACAGTTAGGGGTGGTGCAAACACTAAGCAGTCTTGGTATCATCAGATGTGGTCGTTTGAGTTCTTCTTTAAAACACAACTATTTATGTGAAAGATTTATATGATCACTTAACATCATTATTGTTCCACTGAAACATCTGGGCCATGTTTTACCAGTGGAATTTCTGTCCTAGGTTCTTCAACATACTGGTTGTGAATAATCCAACACATTTTAGGTATCCCACCCTAGGATTCTCCACCTGAGTGGCTGATCTGTGCCACGGCAAAGCCACTTTAGTGGTAGGGGGACCTGGTTGTAGTCTAACTGTGGATTCTGGAAAGGTACTCTTCAAAATGGTAATACATTATCAGTAACTACATCACTAGTCTCCCGGAAATGCTGGAGGGTGTCTCCCAGAATCTTGGAGGCACTGCACTCGCTTTTTGGTGAAAGACTTCCATTATTTCCATTTTTTTAAGGAATTGAACCAGCAGGGCATGGAGGCGAATCAGACACCATAGATTGTGTGTTTGCAATTCCACCATTTGTGGTTATCCTACCATCACTCTGTGGCAGATGTTATGCTTGATGCTGAGGTGACTGGCCTAAAAACCCAAAGAAATGAAAGGAATGTTTAGATTGCTTGGATTAATCTCATTCACTGGCCATTGCTTTGGTACCTTTACATTCCATCGTTTTCACCCACTATGCTTCCCTAGACAGACACTGGCCATATCCAAATTTGCCATAGTCCTGTTCCAGTAGGAACAGTTCATCCCAAGCTGCTAGGCAAGGTCCCCTCCAGCTGGGGAAATAGGTAACACTAGAACAGTCTGTGCCTACTTAGGCCTTGTCACTGAGGTACACCTTGTGTTATATGGCACTGAGTATAGGACCCATGTCTAGGCATAACTGTCAAACTTATTTCATTTAATGCAACAAAGACAAAACAAAGGAAGGAATGTTTGGCCAATGGAATAAGTCACAGCCACAATCAGTCCACAATTTATTCTTCTACTATACCCCACTAAACAGAGACAGGATATTTGCAAATCAGTCATGGTCCTGCACCGATAGGAAAAGCCAAGCCCAAACTGTCAGCCCAGGACTAGTGCAGGTGGGGCCACAAGCAACCCTAGACCACTTTCAGCATAGATAGGTCTTGTCAATGGGGTATAAACTGAGTCCTATGGCACAGTGAGCATAGGACTGACATTTGGACATGCAAGTCACACCTAGAACATGCACAGCAACAAAAAAAAAATAATGAACTGAATACTTGAATTAATCAGAGGCACTAGCCATCACTTGTGCCATTTTACCCACTATACCACAGTAGACAGAGACCACCATATGCGTATCAGCCATTGCCCTGCTCCATCGTGAACAGTTTATCTCGATCTGCCAGGACAAGAAACCTCTACATGGGTCTTGGCTGTCAGAATGTCCAAATTTTCTAGGTATCCCCCAAAGAGGAATGGACAGAGATGCTGGCACTTTTTATCAAATTTTCTATTATCATCCTTCTTTCTCCTCAGGCAGATAGTCTCTTTAGGCACATATTTATGTAACACTCCAATATTAAGTCACTTTGTCCTGCAGGCACAAATGCATCCTATGCTCACAAGAAAAACAACAAAAAGGAAGCATACAATAAAACATTTCTAAAGCAGATTCATTTTTCATGACATTTTACACTCTTTGTGTTCCTATCATAAAATGCTCAAATTCCCCAAGCAAAATGATATTCATTTTACTTTCAAAGGGATATCGGATAGCGTAAAAACAGAGAAGAAACAACATTAACTCTTTCCACATGTAGTTTTTAATTAAATGTCTCACAAAGCATTTCGCCACTGCAATCTGGTCCTAAAGTATGGAAAAGAAGTGAATCACCACTTGCTAGCAATCTGTCGAGTGCCTTAAAACACAAACCAACTTTCCTGCCCCTTCTACATTTTGCATGTCACAGAACCTCCTTACATGGGCATCTTTCAGACCAGATAAAGAGCTCAGAAGTAGACGACACTATAAACAAGGACAAGATTGTCAGGGACAATGAGGACCAGTCATCACAGTAATCATCTCATAACCCAAAATAGGCATAAAGATCCAAATTCTATGCCTACTACATCTCTCTCTAGTATTTCAGTCAATACAGTTCATCTCTACAAGTGTTAACAGGAAAAACACCCATTAAGATCAGTCTGGCCACACTCCATGTTAGAATGAGCTATGATACCAGTTGTATGGCACTCCGTGTTTCATGTCGTCTTGTTCTCTTAATATTGTAAGCACAGTCGGATTGCTCATTCTGTCACCTTGGCATTTCCCCAGTTGGCTCTAAGTTGGGGACTGATTTCAGAATGGGATGTACTGCTGTGACCCAGCCCTACCCCAACTGCCCCATGCAGGGTCAGGATTCCAGTCTGTCCTAACAATGTACATGGATACTACGTGTGTGGTTCGGGTGGGTTTGAGCAAGATCTTAAATATGAGACTTTAAATGAAAACATGGACTGGTTGGAACATTTATGATGAATGGTTCAATTGAAAAATGATTTCATGTTCACTGACATACACGAAGGAAAATATCATGATTGTATTAAAAAAGTTAATTATTTTAGCATTTGAAGTCATCATTGTAGAATGAATAATATTTCACTTTTATGTGCCATATCGTTGTACATGTGGAGACATAAACAAGGAAGGTTCAATGCAAACTAGATGACAATGTATTCGACCCAAAGTATTGGGGCAATACTCTCCTAGTGCCTTATTTGTGAATCCTAATTGATACAACTTTGTGTAATCGTATTTGTTCTGATTATTTTGTTCAGTGGTCCTGTTCTCTAACTGTGCAGCTGCTCTGGCAAATTCTTGTCAACAATCTGGCGCTGTTAACAATTCAATTCAGAAATAAAGGCTTTTATGTTTCTAATTTGGCACATGTTTGTAGGACTTTTGTTATTCTTATAAAATAGTAAATGAAACAAACTTAAGCATAAACCTTTCTGGCGAGAAGTAATAAAAAATACTGCATAGGGGCAGGACGGAAACGCCACTGTTTTCTAGTATCTAGCTCTAAATATAATTTGTAAAGAGGCCTGTTGTATACAGAGAGCAATGAAGCATCCCTGACATTATTTGACTAATAAAGGTAGTCTCAGGCAGACCTAAATCTAAAGATTAGCTCTGCAGTGGAGATCCTTCACAATTTGGCAACCATGGTGGTAGATTTGTAGCAGGTGAGACTTTGCCAGTGGCCTCAATTAGACTTGTAGTTCTTTTTTCAAACAGCAAGATTGCCATTTTGCTAACTGTAGGATAGTAACCTTGGCACGAGTCAAAATGCAACACTCTTTTGACTAGGAATGCCCATTCACATGCAAAGGTCTTCCTCAGCTCCTTTTTGAAAAACATGCAGGAAAGGGTCGACTTTCCAGCATTGGATCCGTGACTAGGGAACAGATTCGAATAGGCAACATTATATAAGATAGAAGCATTTAAGTAGCTGCATAGAATACCTATTTATTTTCTGTATTTTTCCATATTTCTATAAGTCTAGTGTTGGTGCCATTATGCCATGCTCTGAAAAGTGCTGCAAATTGATTCCAGTAATCCTTCCTAATTTTATGTTAAAAACAAATAGGCATTTTGCATCTATTTATTAACATTTTGCTCAAGAAAATAGGCATGTTCTCATTAGATATTGAAAACTGCCCAGCATTGTGGTTCCATATCTTTTGAAAGGAAAGCAATCTTTTATGCTATGCAATGTGGATTGTTTTTTAATGCATACTTCGTGAGAGTAAGGGCACATTTACAAGAATCTGATGCATTGTCATTGATTCGTCAGATTTCTTGCGCCTGCCACGCATTCCCTAACGACACCACGGATGCACAGTATTTACAATACAGAGTACCATGGCGCATGTTTTCACAGATGTGTCAGAATTTCTGATGCATCTGTTGGTGTTAAAATGATGCAACTCCAGCAATGTGAGGAGAGTCCCATAGGAAAAAGCCCTGCTTAAATTTTCCGCCTGCTCTGAGAAGGCAGTAATATTTTGCCGTGCGTGAAGTCATAGAATAACGCAGTGAAAAGTTGTACATTTCACTGCATCAGGTTCTATGTGGCTTTTTTTCATGGGAAGGCATACATTTTACCTGGTGCATGTATAATGTGACGCAGGGCTTTACAAACTGACACACTGGGCTCAATGCATCAGTTTGTAAACATGGAGCAGTGTAGTGCAAAAAAAAAATGACGCAGCATTTGCGCAAAGGCCTTGTAAATGAGACCCTAAGTCCTATTAGTGCTAAAAGGTCAAATGGGATATGAACAGCAGTAGATACTTCCGTTAAAAGAGATGGGTTTACAAATGTTTTCTCAAGTTGCCTTTATTTTTGATGATTCTGAGCAGGAATGCTGGTGCATTCCATAACAGGCTTCCCATAAAACAAATGCCTGATGGCAAAGCTTTCTATGCCCTGTACCTTTTGAGAAGGAATAATGAAGTGGTTTTTAAAGCTCTTCAGCCATTGTAATTGGTTTTCCTTGAAACAGTTAACATTATTATTGAGAAGGTCTGTGTCAGATAGAGAACACTGTAGTTGGTGAAAGCATTACTTCCTGCAATACAACCCCAAATGTTTATATTATTTCTATTGTTTTAATTAACCAATCAGAATTCCACAATGTTCCATTTTTAGGTATGTCATTAGGCAAGACCTTTTGATTTTACTAAACACTTATGTACAATAGACTTAGGCCCATATTTATACTTGGTTTGCGCTGAATTAGCGTTATTTGTTTTACGCTAATTCAGTGCAAACCTAATTGCATATTTATACTTTCGGCGCTAGACATGTCTAGCATCAAAGTTACGGAGCTTACATCATTTTCTGGAAGCGGAAACCTACCATGCGTCAATGAGATGCAAGGTAGGCGTTCCCGTGCAGAAAACGACGATTTGGCCTTAGCACCATATTTATCCCCTGTGCTAAAATCTAGCACGGGTGGATGGGGGCCTTAAATGATGCCCACTGGCGACTTGGTATGGCGTTAGCCGGTGGTAAACCTTTTGACACTAAACTGCGTTAGCGCAGTTCAGCGTCAAAAAGTATAAATACGGGCATAAGTCAAATGGGCTTTCAGCCACTTCTCTTCATCCATTGGTCTATTATTGTATCATTCACATTTGGCTCCCTCCCACTACAGCATATGGCAGTAGGTTAGCCTTCTTAAGCCACTAGTTAACTTCAGTTTGTGGGACTGCGATTTGGTCTTTCCCAAGGAGCGCATCCACACACAAGGTTGATCCCTTCAGTGTGTGAGTTTTATTTGTATTTTCTACTTACTTTAGTGTTGCTTTTTCGTTTGGAGCCTGATATGATAGCAGGACACTTTTGAAGTGAGCACTGGGAACATTCCAGCTTTCTCAGTTCCTGTCTCCTGTTTATGGTGTTGTAAATTAATTTTGGAGTGGCCTTTGTTTATCTGATTGCTATTATTTCACAGCATACCGGATTGTGTCCATTTGAAACTGTTATCCTCTTTTTACAATGCATGCAATGAAAAGTAATACATACACTGAAAGCGTCACTGTTATAGGCTATGAATTCATAAGCAGAAATTTCTGCAGAACACATTTATCCTGAACTCTGTTTCACCAATGTTTTTTTAATATACTTCGCCCAGAAAGAAAACACAGCTTTATCATGTTTGCAGCAGAGATGTAACACTTTTATTAAAAAATAAGTGAGGAGCAATTTGGGTTTTAGTATCTAATATTTTATATAGTGAACCTTAGAAAGAAACTGAAAAACTTATCAGTGCCTCAGTATCTGAAAATGGAATTTCAGTTATATTCATGCAAGGTTAAGATAGTTCATTTAGGATATAATCACTGATACCTTTTAAGCATGTTAAGAGAAGAATTATGTATGTACTCATGAGTCAGGGGGACAGCTCATAACAGTAGAATTAATTACACCTTTGTGTGGTTCTAAAAAAAGTTCTCAGTAAGCAATCCCGATTTGTAATGCAGTCTTTTTTTTGTTCTTTCTTTCTTTACTTCTTTCTGTCTTTCCCTCTTTGTTTCTTTCTCTCTCCCTTTGTTTCCTTCTATCCTATTTTCTAAATTTCCTATTGGCTTTGCTAATGCTTGTTGTTTCTGGAACAGTTGGTGATTGGCACCACCATAGCAAAGCATAATTGTAAAGTACCAGCAATGTCCCAGGTGGGGTAAAACGTATCCTGATGCTTTATAAATGCTGCAATCCGCACAAAAGAAATAGATTTGTCATTTTGTAACCAAATAAATGAATCAATTATTGTGATATTGTTACAGTGTACCAAATGATGTTTTACTGCATGGTCATCCCAGCATTTTGAATCTTCATGGACTCAGTAGCACAGGGATGATGTCTCTGTGCACTATGCATGCTATGACACCACCATACAGTGTCATAGGGCGTATGTTTTCCCATAAAATGTACCATAAATTTAAAGCAATCAGTGCATTTAATTTTACAGTGAGGCTGGTGTAAGCTGGTGCAGGAAATGCACCAGTGATGTGGAAGTTAAAGGCTATAGATGAGCCTCCGTATTTACACCAGTCACACGCGACTAAAATTTATGGCTCTGAGGAGAACATGACAAGGCAAGAAAGCTCCTCCACAAAAGCATGACCTGGCAGGCCACAGATTGCTACTTTGTAACTAGGCCTGACAAATAGCTGTTAGTAACTTTTCATTGTGGAGAAATACTTTTCTCAATTACTGAGTGCCTCACTTTGGTATAATAGGTAGATAGGTACACAATAAGTATTGAGTCTTGTGCACACCTAAGGATGATTTACCTAATATGCTAAAGTTGCATTTAATCTTGAAAGGGCATTTTCCTCTTGCATGGTTTGCCGCAATGGTTTTCAAGTGTAGGAAGTCATGATATAATTTGTCCCCCTCAGACCTTTTTCTTCTGGCATTTGAGGCCATGTAGGCCTTGTTGGCTACTTCTCCCTGCCTTTCTCTGCTAAATCTAAAACTTGGAAATTATTCGGTTACCGAGAAATTCAACTTTGTCCTTCCCAGAGAATTTAGGCCAAAAATTCTAAGCTTCAGTGCAAACTCAATAAAAGTGTATCTGACTTTGCATGATCCTCACCAGATACAGCTTTCTGCTCTGCAATGCTAAAGGACCTTAGGAAGTCAGAACAGTAACACGTTTCCCACAGTAAAAACATTTACCGGTATAACCCACTAGACTAATGTGACACAGTCTCCATCTTGGTGAGCCTGAAATTGTGCCTAAACACTGGTCCACTTCAAACTTTGATTTCACTGGCATTTTGTCAGTTCTACCTGCCTTTTGTCTTAAAACCTTAAAGATTATTTCTCTCTTATTCGCCTAACCCATTTGTACCTGGATTAGATAATTTATGGGCAGTTTTTTTTGTATCAGATAGACCTGGAAGGTTGATGTGATATCTCTAGATTGGGATGGTCCCACACCAAGAGCAAAACTCTCATTCTTGCGTCTTAAAGCCCTTCACAGGGATGAAAGTCTGAGAAAGAGCGTGCACCCTGTGTTATGAGACACCTTCAAAGGGATCTAAACTATTGTTCCTACTGCACCTTTGTATAAGTTTGCTCTTTTGTGAATTGTATCTAATTATGTGTGCATTAAAGCATCTTTTCCTTTGTAACCAATTTCAGATAGATTGTGCCCGGCTAACCGATAAGATAGCCACTGCAGTTGTCCCGCCATGTAATATGCCTTAAAAATAGGGCATCCCATTAAACCACCATCAAATTGTAATTGTAGCCTGGAGAGGCTAATTCTGCAGTGCCCCGACCACCAGGCAAGTTCCATTTGCATGCTGTTCAACTATAAAGAAATAAAGCAACCGTGGCAGCATAACCATTTTGGCAACGGACAGGTGACCTGCGACTGACAATGGTAGAGTGGTCCAGAAAGCAATTTGTGTTTTAAGAGAATTAATCGACCGTATGAGATTCTCATCTAGTAAATAAGCAGGATCCCGATATTTCTGTACCCCCAAGTATTTGAACACGCTAGGTGCAAACTGGAGATCCGCCTGGCTGAATCGTAGTGTTGGTTGTGCTGTTACTGGAGAAAAGAAATAGGCACAGGATTTATCTACATTAGTGTGTAGACCAGACAATCTACCAAAAGTACTCAATATATGGGTTATCCCATTCAGCCCCTGGTGGAAGTCCCTAATGTAAAGTTTTATATCATCCACATACAGAGATATAGCATGTGTCATAAGGCCTATAGAGATGCACCTCCCGGAGAGTTCTGTGGCAGATGGTGTGCAATAGGTTCAATTGCTAGCACACACAATAAGGGTGACAGTGGGCAACCCTGCGTGGTTCCACAATATATATTATAAGATTGCAAAATAATGGCACCGGCTTTGGCCCTCACCATGGGTTGTGTATAGAGTAGGCATATCCATTCTATGCAAAACTGGGGTATACCATATTGGCCAAGACTGCTAACATGAAGTCCCACTGAGAGTATCAAAGGCTTGATGCACATCCAAAGGTATGAAACCTGCATGCGGGTAGATTTCACTTGATATTGGCGGACGGGATATCCGTCACCGTTGTAATGGAGTAACCCCTCTACCAATATCTAAATCAGGCCCAAAGTCTATTTAGATGTGGAAATCTCTACCGACAAGCGTGATTTATAGTTTTTAGATATGTTGTCTCTTTGACTTGTCAGCATTAATGTGGCCTTCCTCAATTATTTTGCCTTCACTCCTCCTGTTTTGGCAAATTCATTTTTGCTGGCTTTAGGACTGCACAATTTACTACTGCTAACCAGTGCTAAAGTGCTTGTGCTCTCTACTTTAACCATGGTAAAAGTGCCTTCTACCCAACTGGCACATTTATAATCTTTTTAATCCCTTAGTAAAGTGGTACTACAAGTTCCCAGGGGCCCTAAATTAAATGATACTAGTGGGCCTGAAGCACTAATGGTGCCACTCACTTAAGTAGCTTTGAAACATTCCCCAGGCCTGGCATTGCAGCCTGTGTGTACAGATTTAAACTGCTATTTTGACCTGTCAAAATAAACTGTTTTTGAAGAAGTTGCTAGTGGCCAACTGGTTGACTAGTCCCAAGGCAAAGGTTTACTTGAATGCTCACTTCCTGCAAGTGGCAACATTACTCCAGCATGTGTATGTGTCAGTAGTGTTATTCAACTGCCTTGTATGTGGCAGCATTAATCCAGTTACAGCTACTGAAGGGATTTTTTACTCGAAATGCATTGAGCTTTGGTGGTGCAAGATGTTTATCACTTTATATGAACATGAATTGGAATTTACAATAGAATTGTTGTTGAGGTACAACAATGTTACAAAGATTTATATATCTAAACAAATAATAAAGAAGTGAAGCTGAAGAACTTTAATACACCTCTTCTGTTTTCATAAAGTTTTGTTTATTATTTTAACGTTCAAAAGCTTGCAGGTTTGATTCAGTAGTGCACATTGGGACTGGGCAACCAGGTGGCAACCAGCAATTTCTTCAAGTTTACTGCATGTGATGTTTGGACAGAGCACATACCAAGTCTGCACACCATATCAAGTAGTTTATTTGTCTCAAAGTTTGGTACAATTCAGTTAAAGAGAAGTGCAGTTCATGACTAACTCTGTTTTAAAATAAATCATTTGCAGGCTTAAACCTTCCTTTTTAGCACATATAAATCACCCATTGGGTAGGCCCTAAACAACCCAAAGAACTGAGTGTGTTGTATTTAGAAAGTTGGCCATGCACTTTAAGTTTTACATGAGTTGATAGTGATAAACTCTCAAATTAATCTTTGACTATTGCAAGGCCCTCTTCTGCCACATGATGGTTACTTCATTACATTTAATAAGTGTTCACTTTTGATTCGGAGCAGGTAGGAAAGTTATGTTTGATATCTGAGGACAACTCTTCAAGAAGAACTTCCCAGCTGTTATGCTGTCCTGCTGCGTAGAGGACTGCCCAGCTGCTCTGCTGCAAGAAGGACTGTTCTGCTGCCCTATTGCCTTAGGAAGAAAGACTCAATCTGCAGCCTTAACACAGGACCATCAGATTGGCTCCAAGAGATAGTTATCTGGTTTCCTGTTCTCAGGTACAGGCACATAACAGGTTCCTCTGTGCTGACACAACCCAATGCATCTTGACGCAGGACTGTGCATAGCAGGTTTAGTTCATCAGCATCACAAGCACTGACCCAGAGCAATACATCTTGATGCCAACAACCTGCCCATCTTGATGCATCTCGATGCACCTCAATTCCGGACTGTGCATTGCTGCTTCTGATCTGCAGCTTCACAAGCACCAACCCAGCACAACACATATTGATGCCAACAGCCAGCCTATCTGGATGCATCTGGGTTCAGGACCAATTCATCTCAAAGCAAGTTCTCGCACAGTGGCTTCATTGACCTCGATGCAGTGGGACTCATCTCAGTGCTGGACTCCACGTTGCAAGCTCCTGTCAACATCGACTCAGCAGGACACATCTCAGCTGCCGTTGACCGTTCTTCGATACCTGCATCACACAGGCTAATAAAAGGACTTTGCATCTTGATGCACCAGGACACAAGGTACTTTTAACAGTGGACTGAACTTAGTCCTCTCTCGGGGCCATGATTCATCACAGTCGGCTTGATTTTGTAACTTGGACCCAGTCCACTGCAACCAGAAAACCACTATTGGAGCTTTGTGCTTTTAGGCACTATTTTTTAACCTAAATCTTTCATATTACATATCTTCAGTTCCAATTGGGTTTTTGTAATTTTGGTGTTAAAAAAAATAATAAGTTAGTAAAATGTACTCTATATTATGGTGTGGAATTTTTCTTGTGTTGTGTTTTCACTTTAAAAACTCAGTGTGCTGCATAAATACTCAGGCTTGCATTAAAATCTATACTAAATATTGCAGCACAAGAGTTGGTCCCTGAGAAAGGCAATGCCTGGACAATAATGTTTTCCACTTCTGACATCCTGAGGCCACTGAGTGGTAGATGAGCCAGACGATTTTTTAGTGTGCGTGGAGTTTTCCTAAAAGAATGTCACAATGAAGGAAGGCACAATTCCAGAGTATAAGTAATTTTATGGCAGACAGTTAGCTCTCCATGCTCTCAGTACAGTACTCACATGTGCACATCCTAATAATGTTCCTACATCTGCACTGAGCAGTTGTGCATGTGTGAGTCCCTAACTCACTTTTGGATGGGGTCTTTGGTTGGCAGTCAGGTTACCCCCTGTCCAAGCAAGGACCCTTACTCTAGTCAGGCTAAAAGAGAATCACCCTCAGCTAACCACTGCTTACCCGCTAGGTAGCTTGGCACGAGCAGTAGGCTGAACTAGATTGCTAGGTGTAAATTATTTGTGCCAACACACACAGTAACTCAAAGTAACTCAATGAAAACACTACAAAATGACACAACATAGGTTTAAAAAAAAGAGAGAATACTTATCTAAACAACACAAGACCAAAACGATGAACATCCACAATACACAAGTCAAATTATCACTAAAAATGCAAAAAGAGTCTTCATGTAATTTTAAGCCAACGCTAACGCTGTTAGCGTGAAAATGTACCTTGAGTGTGTCAAAAATAACCATGCAAGGGTGAGCGTGCGTCAAAAAGGGCTTTTGATGTGTCGATTTCACTCATGAGTGAGACCTGGGGTCGTTTCTCCTTTAGTCGGGTCGGTGTGAGTCGTTTCTTCTCTCTGCAGGACAGCGTTGAGTCAATCTGGTCAGCACTCTCGGGTCCGGGTCTTGTGTCATTTTTACACCCCCAGCGGTGTTTGCGTCTGAAATCCAGCCGCACGATGATCCGAAAACCACGCAGCGCGGGTTGCGATCTCACCAGCCTCCGTCAGCGATGCTGTGCATAGTTTCTCCTGCTTCGGGTGTCGATCTGCGGGTCGCGTTGCAGGCGATTGTCGATGATCAGCCACAAGCCGGCGGCGCATCGGTTTTCAGCCGCGAAGCCGGCGGCGCGTCAATTTTTCAGCTACAGATCGGAGTCGCGTCAATCTTTTCCCCGCACAGCGGTCTGTGCGTGGATGTCTCACTCTTGGGCTGCCAGCTTCTCCTTTCAGGGTCCCAGGAACTGGATGGGCACCACTTGGCAGAGTAGGAGTCTCTCCAGAGACTCCAGGTGCTGGTAGAGAGAAGTCTTTGCTGTCCCTGAGACTTCACATAACAGGAGGCAACCTCTAAATCAAGCCCTTGGGGATCTTCACAAGAAGGAATGCAACACAAAGCCCAGTCTTTGTCCTCTAGCACATGCAGAAGCAGCAACTGCAGGGTAGCTCCACAAAGCACAGTCACAGGCAGGGCAGCTCTTCTTCCTCATCTCTTCAGCTCTTCTCCAGGCAGAGGTTCCTCTTGGTTTCCAGAAGTGTTCTAAAGTCTGTGGTTTTGGGTGCCCTTCTTATACCCATTTTGCCCTTTGAAGTAGACCTACTTCAAAACAAAGTCTCTCTTGTTTGTGAAATCCTGCCTTGTCCAGGCCAGGCCCCAGACACACACCAGGGAGTTGGAGACTGCATTGTGTGAGGGCAGGCACAGCCCTTTAAGGTGTGAGAGACCACTCCTCCCCTCCCTTCTAGCACAGATGGTTCATCAGGAAATGCAGACTACTCCCAGCTCCCTTTGTGTCACTGTCTAGTGAGAGGTGCAACTAGCCCAGCTGTCAAACTGATCCAGACAGGGAATCCACCAACAGGCAGAGTCACAGAAATGATTTAAGCAAGAACATGCCCACTTTCTAAAAGTGGCATTTTCAAACACACAATCTTAAATCAACTTTAATAAAAGGTGTATTTTGAAATTGTGAGTTAAGAGACCCCAAACTCCATGTCTATCCGCTCCCAAAGGGAATCTACACTTTAATCATATTTAAAGGTAGCCCCCATGTTAACCTATGAGAGGGGCAGGCCTTGCAACAGTGAAAAAATTAATTTAGCAATATTTCACTGTCAGGACATATTAAACACATTACTGTATGTCCTACCTTAACCATACACTGCACCCTGCCCTTGGGGCTACATAGGGCCTACCTTAGGAGTGCCTTACATGTAAGAAAAGGGAAGGTTTCGGCCTGGCAAGTGGGTTCACTTGCCAAGTCGAATTTACAGTTAAAAACTGCACACACAGACACTGCAGTGGCAAGTCTAAGACATGATTACAGAGCTACTTAGGTGGGTGGCACAACCAGTGCTGCAGGCCCACTACTAGCATTTGATTTACAGGCCCTGGGCACATCTATTGCATTTTACTAGGGACTTGCTAGTAAATCAAATATGCCAATCATGGATAAACCAATTACATACACATTTTGTATAGGAACACTTGCACTTTAGCACTGGTTAGCAGTGGTAAAGTGCACAGAGTAACAAAAACAGCCAAAACAGAGTCCAACACACATCAAGAACCTGGGAAACAGAGGCAAAAAGTTAAGGGAGGCCACACCAAGGATGAAAAGTCTAACAGACTGCATCTCTGAATATGGGACTGTTTATTGACTGATCCTTGAAACCATCCATCCAACCACCTTGAAGAGGTGTCTGTGGGGTTAAGCAAATATCTGCCACCTCTTCGATGCAGATATTCAACTGATAACCTAACACATTTGTAAGCACATGTTCACCCCTTCAGGCATCTTGGTTCTGAATAGCAGAGGTATATTATTAGTCAACTCAACAGTAAGCATTAAACCAAACTCAGAAATAAAAGACTGAGTTGACTCACTAGGATTTGAGACTGTGACCTTGTGGTCTATCACAATCTCCTAGAGTGGATGCATGGGTTCATTGCGCCCTAGACACAGCTTAATCCTGTTGATTGTATGCCTGCACACATGCTTTAGTAATATGAACTTGCACATGTCCTCATTGTCGTGCACCACGCCCCAAAAAATGACAGAAATAGTCTCTGACACATTGGGAAAAACCCTTCTGTGCCTATTTCCGCAAAACAAACAGCAGTATGCACCACTTCAATAAGGGTTTCCTTTTTTGCCACTGTTGACGTGATCCATACTTGGCATAAGATAAAAAGGAAAAAGTATCCGCACTGCACTGGACAGCCATTGATGGCAACTGATCTTAAATTCATGAAGAGATTTCCCCTAACAATATACCAATTTTAAGACTGTCTGATGCAATCTTTTTCTGCTCTTGTGGTATCCTATGATGGCAAAATAAGCATTCAATGTCCTTCAGTAGCCACAAATCACCTGGGACTAAAAATAGGAGATCTGGTTGACATAATGGTGGCAGACGCATCCACTAGCCACTATGCCATATTTAGTCATTAGCAGTTGAAACTTACTTTCTTTAAAGATTCCTTGAGCTAAGACTTTCACAGTCAATGTATACTATTCTTTCTCTTTTCATAGGTGCTGGAATTCATTTTAAGGTATGGTGATACCAGACAAAAAATGAATACACATGCTCAGCCAAGCACAGCGAGTGATGTGTGTTTTCAAAGTAGAAATTATATATCTCTTCTGTCCATAGATGTGGGTATCAATGGTACAGCAGGTCCCATGGCATCAGGGCACGGCCAGCAACAGCCCTTCTGAACTCAAATTTTTGATGCTGTACTTACTTCAGAAAGGGTTATGGGACCATTTCTCTTTCATGGTTTGAGGCCCATGGCACTCTTGCCACACCACTTTGTCTGTTTTGTTTCTATAAAGCTGAGATCTGTTTCTTTCAGTGGATCCCCTTCACTTGAAAACAGAAAATTAAGTGCCATCTCTGATCCACAATCAAGCTTCTCCCATCTGGTTACTGTTACCTCGTTAATGCTATTCAACCCATCTCATGTTATGTTATGTAATGTCATCAGTGTTTTTATAGTGTGGTAATCACCTGTGAGGGTATCAGGCAGTCTGTAGCAGGTGTATGAGGCCAGCCGTGTGGTCTTACTAAAAAAGCCATCTCTTTAGCTTCTTGCAAAGTCAAGAAGGGAGGAGGATGCTCTAATTTGTTGTGGGTGGTCATTCCAGGCTTTAGGGGTCAGGTAAGAGAAGGCATGGCCCCCTGCTCTGCTTTTGTGTATGCGTGGGGTGTGTGCTGGTGAGAGCCCGGCAGAATTGAAGTGTCTGGAAAGTTGATGTAAGTGAATATGGTTGTTCAGGTAGGCAGAGCCAGTGTTGTGGACAGCATTGTAGGCATGGGTGAGGAGTTTAAAGTGTATCAGGAGCCTGTGGACTTCCCTAAGGTGTGGTGTGACGTGGGCTCAGCATGGGAAGTTGAGGACTAGTCCGGCTGCTGCATATTGGATGGTCTGCAATCTTCTTGTGACCTGGTTGGTAATCCCGGAGTACAGGGTGTTTTTATATTCTAGTCTTTTGGTGACAAGGGCTTCATTGATCATTTCAGTGGTGTTGTCTGGCAACCACTTAATGATTTTCTTCAAGATCTTTAGGGTGTTGAAGTAGGCCGAGACCACGGAGCTCACTTGGAAGGAAATTTCTAGTTTCCTTGGAAATCGCTCCACTGCTCATGTGGGTAGGTTGTGGTATATACCGGCGGTATACACATACGACAAATAAGAAAATAACAAAAAATGGCCACCGAAGTGTGCAATATAATCATTTTATAATGTTTTATGTTTTCCTCTGATCTATGCCTAGAGAAATTGTAATGCCGTTTCTCAGATACACTTTTTATATTCTATTCTGGCTTTCATTTATCATGAAAGGGACAACAAAAAAACATTTAGTTCAACAAAGTGGCCTGGTCTTAGATGGTTACAAATTCTGTCGACAACTGCATTTTGACATCTTCAAAAGACATGTTGAAAGAAAAAGAGTAAAATTATATGGAGAACATCATTCTAATTCGATGTAATATTATTCAGAGCACAATGCACTGCATGGAAGAATGATGGCATGTGATGTGCTGAGCCTTTGTAGATGAAGCTTGTAAATGAATGCAAGAAAAACCTCCAAGGAACATTCCTCATAGGGGGGTGAGGCTTTTCAGTAATGTTTCATCAATTAAAAACTGTAAATCTTAACTCTAATTACTGTCAAGGAGAAAACTGTAACCACAAGGCTTGTAGACGAAACAGAGCTGTGAGGCAGCTTGATTCTTCATGCATGTATTGTATCTATATATTGGCATTTATATAGCACAACCCTGGCTACGAAGCAATAGAGCACTGTAAACTACTTAGAGGAATGGGAGACAGTATATAAATCTTCAAGGTAGTGAACATCAAGTGGGATTACACAAATACAATGCATTCTGCGGTTTTTTAATCAGGGGAATTGAGTGCTTTGCCCAGAATCACACGATGTGGAATCAAGCACTGATGCTGGGATTCAAACTGGACCTTTGGGGTCTGTTGCACATTGGTCGACTTTGCACTACATATACATTTTAACCGCATTGGCAAACTCAAGAGAGACTTTTGGCATTGTGTGTTTGGTCATAGGTTTTAAACAACTTTATTGTTGGCAGTCCTCTCAGTCCTATCCAATATGTGAAAAAAACAGACTTAAGTCACAAATATTTTTGATCTTAAAAGTTGGCACTAAAAGCCGCTATTCTGTGTGATGATGTGCTCATGTGAAAGGCGAGAATGACATAACTTACAGTGAAGTTATCAAGTGGCTGAAGTGAACTGTCCTACTGTCCCATGCAGTAGGCTTTAACAGACGGAAGAACAATATGAATGACACAACAACCGACCAATGGGTGAAGAGGGATGGCTTAAAGCCCCTAAAAGTAAGGACATTGTATATATATTTTAATAACACCATAAGGTTTTGTCGTCCCTGAAACTGGATCAAAAGCAATTAATATTTCCATATGTTTTGTTCAAAGGAAAATTGCCAATTATATTATTGAATTACTAAACCCCTTAAGGAAGGTCTGCATACAGTAATTTTGATAAGTTTCATGTCTTTCAAGATTCTCTATTCGTGTGTGATTTCTACACAAGCTTTAGCAGATTCAGAGCTGACGTTCTGTCCCTGAAGATTTCAAGTTGAAGGACATTCCTATAATCAGGTAAAAGACGAATATGAACCAGAGTAATGTCAGTCCACCAACTCATCTTACCCAGACACTCTTGATGTATTAATACCACGCGGGTGCTTGGGAATCGCAACACAATTCTGAGCTGTGCTTACAGGCTTCTGTAATGGAGACTGAGAGAAAATGCCCTTTTTGGCAGGGGCACCACTGTTTTTTGATGAATTATTTTTCTGCTTTTCACAAATTGCACTGATGTCTAATGCACAGAGTCTGTGCTCTGACCCTTAAAACATGTAAATATTAGCGACTCTCTGATCAGCATATTTAACTCTTCTGTAAGGCTGTAGTATACAGGGATGAAATTACACCCAAAGCACTGGATGTTAAACGTCACCTGCAGAAGCCATCACTACTAGTGTGACAAGGGAAACATGGCTTCATGCCTACCAATGTAACCTAATTCTTGCTAACAAAACAGATGGACAGGGGATCACAGAGCAATACACATTAACAAAACAACTGAGCAAGACAAAAAAAATGTGCTCTAATAACACAATACACGTACAGTGCAACATAAATACAATGGACTTCAACAGAATAGAGCATAGCAAAATAATTACTGGGGAACACACTACGGCAACACAACAACATGGCACAAAACTGTTTCACAGCAATGCAGAAATGAAAATTAACATAACAACTACACAACAATGTTGGTTGTTGTGTTGGTATATTTATGAACTGTGTTTGATGTAGTTTGGAGTTGTGCTCTCTGGTTATATTGTGTTTATGTTATTGTCTTGTCATGTTATGTTTATTTGTTGCTTTGTGTGGTGGTGTGGGGTGATGTTGTAATATGCTAGTATTTTGTGCTTTTCTTAAGTTTTGTGTTTTCTTAAGTGTTGTTGTCTTGATGGTGTGTTGTACTGTTTGCCAAACATGAATGAAAAGCCCACTTTAATAATCAAGCAGTAAGAGATGTTTGCACCACACACTGTGCTATTCATTATTGAAGGTATGTAATTATGCCTGCCAAAAATGTTTTCTGATCAGTCCCTAGATGTTTATAAATCACATTTTATGGTTGATAAAACTTATTTTGGCACCAGTAAACATCATATTTTCCATTGTAAGTAACTACATAGATTCAATTAGGTGACTATGACAACATACAAACATCACACCACATCAGAAACGAGGACAAACTTACCTTGACAGCATTCATACCAAACAAGTATTAGCAAAGCCAAAAGGCCTGGCATGGTCAACAAAAATGTTTTATGGTCTCAAAAATTGACACAGCACCATAGTGCTCCCTGGTTCTTAAGGGAACTACTTTGTGTGTTGATGTGTTCATTGTAAAGGGCAGCATGCTATTAGGGCATCATGCCATAAATCATTCCATAAATCATAGTGAAGCCAGCCAATGGCTGAAGTAGGCTGATGCATTGCCCCTTGGAGCTTGAGTATATATGAAGAAAAAACGGAATGACTCAAACACGGTCAAATGAATAAAGTGTGGCTGAAAACGCCTGTAAAAAAGTATGTCACACAGATCATTTTAGTAAAAATAAAAGGGCTTGGCTAGCACAGACCTAAAAAAACAATTGTTCTGCCATTAGCTCTCAGCCTCTTGCATTTGAGAAGGAGAGAATGAAGGATGGAAAGAAGGTAGGAGAGAAAGAAGGAAATAAAGAAGAGAAGAGAAGAAGGAAAGATAGGAGGACAGAAAGAAAGAAGGAAAAAAACAATAAGGCAAGAAAGCATGCAAGAAGGAAAGAAGGCAAAAACAAATGAAAGAAGGAAAGAAAGAGGGGAAGGAAAGAAAGCAAGAAAGAATGAAAGAAAAGGAAGGGAAGGGAAGGAAAAAGGATTAAAGAAAGAAAAATAATGGAAAGGAAGGAATGAAGGAAAGAAGGGAATAAACAAGAACACAAAAAAAGAAGGAAAGAAAGAACGCAGGAAGAAAAGTTGAAAGGATAGATGGAAATAAAAAAGGAAAGAACGAAGGACAGGAAAAAGAAGGAAGAAATGATGAGAAGACCGAAGAAAAGAAGGAAAGAAAGAAAAAATAAAAGAAAAAATAAGGAATGGAAGATTAGAAGCAAAGAAAGCAGATAAGCAGGTAAGAAAGAAAGGAAATAAATAAACAAAGAAAGAAGGGCAAAGGAAAGAAGAAGGAAAGGAAAGAAAAAGGAAAGGAAAAAAGAAGATAAAAAAGCAGGAATCAAGAAAAAAGAAAGGAAGAAAGACAAAAAGAAAGAAAGAAAGAAAGAAAGTAAGTAAGAAAGAAAGAGAGAAAGAAAGCAAGAAAAGAAGAAAGAAAGAAAGAAAGAAAGAAAGAAAGAAAGAAAGAAAGAAAGAAAGAAAGAAAGAAAGAGAGAAAGAATGAATGAACTAGAAAGTAAGAAAGAAGGACACTGAAAGAAACAAGGACAGAAGGAAGAAAATAAATGAAGAAAGAAGTAAGAAGGAAATACATTTAAAAACTGTAGCAAGTACTACAAATTAAACACAATAAAAGTTGATTTTCTTCCTGGGCAAAGTTTATGAAAGAACCTTTGGTACAATTGAGTCCAGAATAAATGTGTTCTGATGAATTGTCCATTTATGAATTCAAATGTATTTATTGATGTTTTTGGGTTCTGTACTATATGCATAGTAAAAAGCGAATAACCTAATAAAAACAGTTTCAAATGCTGCAATCTGTTACTCTGTGAAATATTACCAGTCGGATAAACAAAGGGCACTTCAAAGGGAATTTACAATAGCATTGGTAGGAGGCAAGAACTGATAAACATGGAATGTGGCCTGTTCTCATATATGGTAGAAAGATCCTGCTTTCCCCCAATAGGCTCTAAACATAAAGGCAATACTAAAGTAATTTTAAAAATAAAAAACAACACCCACATGAAAGGGAACTACCTTGTTTGAGGATATGCTCATTGTGAAAGAGCAAAATGCAGTCACGTAAAATAAAGCTAATCAGTGGATGAAGTAGGCTGACCCCGTGCCCCATGCTGTATACTGTAGTGGGCAGAAGGAAAATGTGAATGACAGACCAACGGGTGAAGAGAGGTGGCTGAAAGTCGCTTTAAGTAGGTATATTATAGATGTAATTTTAGTAAAATCAAAAGGTCTTGGCTAACACCAGACCTAAAAATTAGTTTGAGGAGTAAAACATTTGAAGTTGTTGCAAAATCCTCCAGCAGGGCTGGCTTTTGTGCTGGTAGCTCCAAGTGTGACAATCTTTATAGGCATCCAACCAAATTATCTCGATCTCCATGGATTCCCTCACTACCAACCTCAAACAGTGCCCCCATCACTCCATAGCCCCTCACTGACATACATTTTACTTTTTATAGCGCTTCCCATGGTTAACTCATAGTGAGTGATTTGCAAGGTATACGTTCTTTGCAGCAGTTACACTAACCTTCTGCTCTACTTCATGATGATTCAAAACTGCCACTAGACAAAACTTCGATCAATAAGCAACATGAACATTAGACACCAGATTTTATTTTAACATTTTTTGTTGACTGAAAACTGCTGGACACACAAGGAACTCTGCAGCATGCGTTTTTAAACCATAAGTTATTGTAAAACACAGTCCCCTCACAATTTCGAAAATGGCTCAAATGAAAGTATAAAAACAATACAAGAAGTTTACAATCAAGGCGTTCAAAATTATGGACTATTGGTAGATTTCAAAAATATCTGCTAGACTTTGCCACACCATGCATTAAACCATTTCAATAGTTCTATCTTCAGTGAAAGTAATGATCTGGAAATCATTAATTAATATACATCCATGCTCTGATATTTCACGTGTAGTGCCTAAAAAATCATCATTCTAGAAGCCGGGAATGATCAATTCTTAAAGTTTTGTCAGACAGCAAGCTATTTCTTCTAGATTAGAGCTTCACAAAGAAGCAGAACTTCGCTTCAATATACATAGAAATCCCGTGCCAAGAACTGCCATGACAAATTGCAAACCTGGTATAGAATTGGAGCTGCTGTTACGAGCTCTGTCTATTAACTTAGGACTTAAATTGCAAGTTCTCCATGGAGAACCTATTAAAAAAGTCTTACCTGTCTATGACTTTTCTGAAATCTCTTCTTGCCAAATTGTTGACACACGTTGCGGTCATTTTCTCGATCTGAGCTATAGTTGTAGAAGTTGTGTCTGTTTTTTCTTGGGTGGCAGTTCAATCCATTGGTGACTCCTTTTAGTTTCTTCTTTCCGAGCAGGCTCTGACGTTTTTCAGGGCGTTCCAGAGGGGCAAGGGCAATGTCCTTCTGAAAAGAGAGGAGAACTTCACTGTAAAACAAGGTACTGTTATTCTAGTACAACCCAGCGATTGCATTTTCACTGAGGACACACATTAAATTTCAGGTGAGATGTTACTTTGTGTCACTTGTAGTTCACTACTATGTCCCATTCCCATCAACTCGTTCCCATCCCTCCACTTTACATCATGTTGAATAGTAGTCCCTTCCCTCCACTTTACATCATGTTGAATAGTACTTCCACCATCTTCACATACATCTTGTGTCCATCTACCGCTACATTTACTGCCCCAATATGCTTCAGCGAATATAATGGCATGTGCATGCAATGGGAACAAAAGATCTATTTATAATAGTATAATCTACTTTCAATAGCATTAAGACCTTTATCATATTTACTCACTAGATGTTACAAGATAAACCATACCGGTCTACTCTAAATTCACTATACTTAGTAATATAATCACTGTTGGACAGCTAGTTGAGTGTAGCAAAAACAATCACATATCAAAACTACTGGCCAGGAAAAATAGGTATGGAGTAAACACCAATTCAAGAAATCTTCATTCGGCCAAATATGGCCATAAAAGACAAAATTCAATATGATAATCAAGTTTAAAAAGGATAAGATTACACAAAGATTAAAAGGTGCAAAGACATCCGCATCACAACTGTTCCAAAGGGGAATTCGCTTAGTAGGCCTGAGTACAACCAAGTCACCCAACAGCATATAAAACAGATATAATTATAAGCACTTGGTGGTGCTCATATAAAGTGCAAGGTGCATGATAAGAAATATAAAAGTTCATTGTTAGGACAAAAATAATCAAAATGAACTAGAATACCCAAAGGTTAAAATGTATATTGAATTGGTACTACAGTGGAGTAAAAACAGTTTAACACAGAGCAATGGTGGCTGAATACGCGTAGGCCAAACCCTCTGTTTTATGGAAGGCCACATGATAATGATAATATGCCCTGTTCGCCAAGCAACTCATTGATCAGCAAAATAGTGACATCCACATGAAGGATTAAGAAAACAGCTCCTTCATATCTGGCAAACAACCTGTTAATTAAAGCTCATTGCCCTTTGTACAAAAAGAGTAAGTTGATAGTTCTGCATTCTTTATTGAAGACATGCCTCCTTTTTTGACCCAAGAGCATCCACAGCATATGAAATACAGCTTACCTGGCTTCCAGGCCAGGTAAGTTCTCAGCTGAAAGAAGCTCACTCCAGGAGAAAAAAGTAAGGGTACATTGAGGACTTTCAAAGTGGTCATTTGCTGAGATGATCTTTTCCACTTTGTCGTATTAAAACATGTGAACCATCATCAATATGGAAGTCAGTCCCCTATCTGAGGAACCATATATACTCATCAGTGTGATCTATCTGCTAAATAATTGATCTTTAGAAGTGTGGTCACTGGAAATCATATTCTCTTGGTGCCACTTCAGTTTCTAGACACCCACACCTGTAGAGCTTTGTAGCACTTGAGTTTTCACTTCCAATTGCCTATGAGCCAGAAGTGTTCTTACTAAAATTAGGTAGATCTACTACAGACTATTTGGCAGCGACACAATCTCTTGAATTTATTTGAAACACACTTACTAAGCTTTCTTTGCACAGACACTCTTGTCATCAAAGAGACAAAGCCTGGCCATCATCAGCAGTGATGGAAGGTAGTTGTTTGTTTCGCCTGCATGGTAGGTGCCCTGGGGTATTACAGTTCATGCCAATACATCTGGGTATTTTGTGGAGTCTGTGTAAGTGAAGTTAGCATTAGGGAGCGACTTTCGGGGTACCAGCTACTCCAAGGACACCTGTGTTCGATTTAGAGGTTGGTTAATTGGGTTTAAAACCCATATTGTGTACTTTGGCCCATATTTCCCAAAAGGCTGAGCTAGTCCTTATGCTGCCAGGCGACATGGTGCAAGAACATGAAAGTTTTAACTTTCATGCACAAAAGCTACTTTGTGTTGAAATTTGACCTTTGGGCTGCACCTAAACCTCTCTGCTCCTTACTGTTGCTTATGTATGCAAAGGGGACATGTGTGGGGTAAACCAGCACACAAACCTTTGGGTTTTGCACATGGTCAGATCTACTAAAAAGTGTGACCTCACACTGTCCTAAATCCTATTGCTATATAAAAGCAAGTGTAAGGAGGCAGTCAAGTGGTATATCTTCTGATATATCCAGCTGTAAAATATGCATTGCCCCAAAGCACACATCTTACACCTCTGACCCGTTTGTTGTTATCTACACTAAAAAATCTGAGTGGAGAGTACCTCTAGTATAAATATTAGTCTGGGTACTGCTAGCTCACCTTTCCACAACAGTGCAAGGCTCAATATCATGCAGAACAGATTGATTTTGTACAAGCATCACTGATTATGGGTCTGATTCAGAGTTTGGAAGATGGGGTTCATATGTCACAAACATGACAAATACACCATCCACTGTATTACAATTCCATTTTAGCCTATAGAGATCTTAATATGGTGGACGGGATGTCATTCACATTTGTGATGGAGTAACCCGTCTGCCAAACTCTAAATCAGGCTCACTGTTATTTACAGGTTATTTTTTACTAAAGCAAGCTCTACTCATTTTCAGTTCAACACAACATTCCAGTTTTTCAGGCTGGCCACTTTTACTTGGAAGACATTAAATCTGGGCCTTTGAGACTGAAAAATGAAAGTAAAATGAAGAATAAAACAGATGCAAAAAACATTTGTAAACATTGTGGGACAGAACAAGGTGAGTGTAACCAGAGGGTGTAAATGTCTTTATGGTATAGGCAAAGTGTACAATTGCCCAGAGTCCTGAGCTATCAAAGGGCCTCCTGCCAAGTGAATGGGCAGTCCCACAGCAATAAACAAAGGACTACATTTTAATTATTTTACTCTTCTTAGTGTGGAGCCTAGGTCCTGGCTGAGTCGCATTCGCTAGCAGCAGCACAGTAAAGTACATCTTCCTTGCCACAGCTGTGCTGGGTAACCAAAAGCAGCCCTGGCAAAAATTCAAACCAGCCCTACTCCCTTCATCTCCTACCCCAATTTCTCTCTTTCCTTTCATTCATGCTCAGAGCAGCGTCAGGATTGTCTGAGAGCTAGCTCCCAAGCAGAGTGGGAGCCTGTGCCTGCTCTATCCAGACGAGCAGCACAGTACCGGGCTGGATGGAGCACACTGTGCATGTGTGTTTGGCCAGCCCACAGTGCACTCCCCTCAGCACCCGTCATCCCCAATGCCCCGCCCCTTTAACAATGCAAGGATAATAAACGTAGTTTAGGATTTTCAGCACTTGCTGCTGGCGGGGGGGGGGGGGGGCATCGCTCCTCTGCCATAAGCGGAGGAGCCACCACTGTACACAACTACAACCTAAAGAATTTTGTAGCATTCAGACTGTTCATACAATGTAAAGTTGACTTGCAATGCTTCTGAAAGGGGCAATTATACCCCACATGTTTAGAAATAAATAAATAAAAAACAATTAGATATCTGCGCTGTGTTCTTACTTGTGTGTATGTAGACTGAGATTCAAGTCTGCCTTCTATGTCTGGAGTTGTGGTTTTTTTTTGCACTGCTCACCTTAACTGTGTGAGGTGACAACAAAATCTAGTAATCAGGTTGTCCAGTACTTTTTTTTCTATTCCAGCACATATGCCACCAATAATTAACACGAGATGCAGCGGTAATACCAGGAGATGACCTAGTAATGCTGAACATCTATTGGTGATTATCAAACGTATTTGCAAAATCATTTTGCTGCTGGAGAAATCGCATGGTATTGACCGATTTTTCCACCAATTATTCATATATTTACCTGAGGAATATCAAAATACAGAAATACTAGTTGCGAGTCATGGTATTTTGCACTCAGCCTCTTCCTCCATACTTACCCTCCAAGGTTGTAATCGGGCCTAAGTCTAAATGTTACAGGTAGGCCCCAGGATATGTTTAAGAGCAGGACCTAATAATATCTTAAGATAGCACTGCAGTTCTGCTGCATTGCTTTAGTCCTCGATCGAGCATAAAAGCTAAGAGAGGCTCAAAACTTGCTGCTTCACAAAACTACAGGCTCAAATATGCCATGCTGGACATCAGCCACCACAGTGATGTTGGCCATGGACGCTTTGGCTTCACTTTACCATCTTCCTGCATTAACTAGTAGCCAAAAGGAGGCCAAGGTTGACCCAGAACAGATTACACTCTCCTTGCAGCCATCTCCAGCCTTGAAAGGCAGCATTAGAGGTCAAAATACAACTTGCGGAATTTTTGTGGTGAAAAGAACACAAAGGTAGTACGAAACACACTATAATGAAGCAAAGTAAGCTGAAAGTGACTGAATGGCCCCCAAAAGCAGAAGAATATGATAGTAGGCAGGTCACAGTACCCACTTATCATTGGAAGGTTACTATATGTAACAAGACGACAGAATGTGATTTAATGTGAAAGAGCGAGAGAGTATTGGATGTTGCGGTTTTTGCTGGTTGGGCAGAAGGTGCTCTGATGCAAAGATGCACACTAGGGTTGCAGGCACCTGGGTGCTGTTAAAGTAATGTAGGTGTTCAAGTCTGGTGTGCTAGAGGTGCAGGAGAATTCTTCTTCTCACTCACACATGAGCACCTGGCATACCTTCAGAGCTACCAGGAGCTTTTGTTGGGCCCGGAACAGCTTGGTGCAGAAAGCACTTCGGTTTTCATTCAAGGAGCACTTGCCGGGATGAAGGAAAAACAAAATCTATGGAAATAATATGTTTTAACCAGAAAACTGCATCATTTACCACTGGCTAGTGTTGCAACAGCTGTTCAGCCTACTCGGAAATGACCAGACCAGGCCAGCATTTTAATTTTATGAATAAGTTTTGTAGCGTGTACATTGAAATGGAGGGACCCTGGGAAAGAGCAGCTAGTTACCGCACTGCATGGTTTATAAAATAACTTACCACAGTTTCTAAATAGTCAAGACGTGGAAAACAATATAAGTTTAATACCGTTTTAGTTTTAAACTGCTGAGCCTTAAAAGAAATAAAAAAATACAGTTCAATCCCACGGGTAATTAATACTGAAATTGTGCACAGTACTCCCACCATATGGAAAAAAAAAAGTCATCCCAGGTGGAATTTGTTTTCCTTTGAATAAATATATTTCTTAAAACCTATTTTATCTTATTCCCAGCTGGCTGCCTTATGTGAGACAGAAAGTTGTAAAATTTATCAAACTCCCCCGGGCTCAAAGAAAAACAATTTATTTATGCGCAAAACTGCGTGTAGTATACTTCAAATTCAACAAAATCGAATACATATAAATATTATGCAATATTTTGTAAAATGGCTTCTTCCGTGAATATCTACTCTCAATATCATTCTTCCAAAACGTTTAAAAACTGTCCCAACGACTGTAGACTTTCTACTATTACCTCTAATGGAGCGATATTATTGTAAACAACGTTTAAGCCAATATACTTACACCAACTGGCATTCTGTTACCTTGCTCATTGGATGCTGTGGGACAGAAAACTCTCCAATGCATCATATATGATTGGCTGACCTGAAACGAGTCACTTTTTACGGAATGCATCTTCTGATGACCAGGCCAAATTACTGTCAACATCGCTCGTAAACGAGCCGGAGGATGAATCCTTCACTTTGTTACACTGTCTCAGAAGTATCGTGTTTTTGAGTCATGCTCTTTTTGTCAGAATATCTTTTGACACTGAAACCTAAGGCCAAAACTGCTCATACATAGTAACCAACATATAGTTAAAGGCAATATCAATGGAAAGGAGAGTAGGGAAGGGAAGTGGAAATGATTTTCTGTTGCTCGAATTTGCCTTGGCACAAAGCTCCAGGAGGAAGCAGCCACCATTTGCGAACAACCTTCTAAAAGCATCTCTTTTCAGAGGGGACAGGGTCTGCAGGAGGACGCGAATGGCGTCCCATTGGTGAACTCTGGTCCTGGGCCCTTCTTGCTGAGGTGAACGGTAGATTAGGAAGCCCTCTTTGACTGTACACAGCCGCCACTAAACATGCGTGGGATGCTGCAGCGGGGGAGCCCATCTAGTCAGGTCGTCAGTCATTGCCACATATGAGGGATGGGAAGATGGCGACCGCTTTCTAGTAGGAACGTCATCTTGTAGTCTACAGAGCGACAGTAGAAGTGGAAACTAGGGCTGTCGAGTTTTTCATCCTGTGTATCTGTGACATTTACATATTTTTAGTATGCACATGAGTGACATTTGTATATAGAGTGACACTTCACTGAAAGTTTTATCTTGAACCAGCAGTGCAACACAGTCCCCTCCGCATTGAATTAATTACTCCATTCAGTACCAGCAATATACCCATGAGTAAACATTGATTGCACCAAGCTGTCCTTTACCATTCATTCCCATGTGTGAGGATCTCAACTAGACCAGAACCTTCCTATGCACTCTCGTACCTGGAGGACACTGCCGGCACCAAAATGATCTCGGTACTCACATGAAATCAGAACAGCTCAGAACTCTGTCCAGCAGTAACTGAGTATCGTGCACGCTGTCTCAGCACCTGAAATTCGGTGCCATTATTACAGACCTTATGCCAACACTGCTTTTCAGCAGCTGATGCAGCTGATGCAGCAGTCTCTCAGCCATCCCCAGACCCTTACTGCACGCTGTCCTCCCAGGTACCCGAGGCCCAGCTTCCCTCCAGGGTTCTGCGGCACTGACAGCTTTCACCCAGCAGCATTCACTCGTCGTACTGCAGACCGCCCTCTCTTTAGGCTCCAGCAGAAGGTTCTTTCTAGGCACAACAGGACTCTGCAGGGGTATTCCCTCCCAAACATGTCCACTGCAGGAGTGTTCTCTCCTTCCCAACCTCCATGATCTTGTAGCATTCCCTCCTCTGAGTCTCCTACAGCCTGAACTCACTGCTTCTATGCGCTCCCAGGCTCCTACAGTAAACTAATTGTTTTATCAGTCTACACCACACTTCCCTTTTGTAAGGGTTCAGCACACCAGCCTGCTGGGTCCTGTAGTATTCCCTCCAGCAGTAGCGGTACAGAACCCCCTCTCCCTGGGTCTGCAGCATTCCCTTCTTTCGTTATAGTGGTCACTTGACTTAATGTAATGAGGGCGAATTTCAGCCACCGCTGTTTTAGTCAATATCACTGTGACATATGCGGTGAAACTACAAATCCCAGAATGCTTAGTGTTATCAACTAAAACGGGATTTGTTAAAAGTGTCCCTTACTACTTAACTAAGAGCTGTGCTGGGGGTACTTTGAGCACGCCCATCCTTCTGGCTCCTGCGTCCTGAATGAGTGCACTTTTCCCCTGGGCTATTTCTGAGCTTCAATGCTACTTTTGTTAGTTAAGTGTGTTGCCTTTGTAGCTCTTGGTGCTTTAGTAACCCAGTGAAACAAACAGCACTGTAGTGGAACATAATGACAGGATTAACTTGAGTTGCACTGATTTCCCTTATTGCCACGCTTTTGCATAGTCTCAGACACCCATCCTTTCCACATGCAAGCCTGTACTTCGTAGCATTGCAAGTCTGTAAGCTCTTGCATAAGAACCCAAATTGAGGTGGCCATGGAGCACGGAGGGGCTACTGTGCCCAACTGAGGTGGTTGAGGCCTTTTACTTCTCATGTCCCAGGGGCCACCCTACTATGGCTCCTGCTCTAACGGCAATAACACAATTCCAACCTGTGAGGTAGGCACCCTAGTAACTGTCAGGCCACTTCCCAGTTACCCGATGCCCAATGCCCATGTAACAAGTGTTGTTATTCCCCATTCACATAAGGTGACATCTAGGGAGCATAAACTACTAGGTCATGTCACTGTGTAACCCCCTCTCGGAAGGTGTCAATAAGGTGTAGTCACTTAGGGTAGCGCTGCAGTGCGGCCCTGACCCAGATTAGCAAAGTCAGGCTGCATGTGGTCACACGCACAGCTCCTGGCAGGCACCGGCTCTCTCTCTCTCTCTTTCCTGAGCCTCGCTCACCAGTGTCTTGATGACTGGAGTTGCTCTGGCTCCAGCTACATGCAGTAAGTCATTTAGCTCTTTACTTAGGGATGGGTGCAGTCTCCATGCGCCAGTGGGCCTTTGATGGCATCTCCTCTGTCCTTGTGCCTCCTCGGACATAAAACTCCTCACATCTTGGTTGTAGAAGCACCTTGCATCACAGGCAACAACCAGACCTCCGACCTCAGTGCTCTGAGCGGCCCCTCTTGGCTTACGGGGTCACTCTGGCGAACCTCACTTGTTGGGTCATGCTGGCCTCAAGGTGCCTCTCCCATGGTCCCTCCCAGCATTCAGTTTTGCAGCCAATTTTCCCCACACAGGCTACGACCCGATCAATGCAGTACAGCTCATTGGTGCACAGCGGCTCCTCCTGGCATATGGGGTCGCCAACTTCCACAACTCTGCACACAGGCAACAGCCTGATCGATGCAGAATTTGTGTTCGGTACGCAGCGGCCCATCCTGGCATATGGAGGTCGCCAAACTCACAATTCTGCACTCTGGCGACAGCCTGATCAGTGTGGCACTGCTCCTCACACCTTGCTCAGGGGCCCCACACATCTCAGCCCCACCTTTGGATCTCATTACCTCACACTCCTCTCCCTCACAGGCACACCAATCTTGGCGAGCAGGAAGGTACTGGAGCTCTAGTCTCCAAGGCAGGTGATCTTACTTTCCCGGAGTGATTTCCCCTCCCCAAGCAGGGAGACTAGCAGGCTGTGCCCCAAGTCCTGGTCACAGGCAGACGTCTTGCAGAGCTTTCCCTCATGCAGCACAGCTGGCTGCTCGGCAGATGACAAAGTTGGAGGTCTCAAACTCCTTAACTTATAGTTCTTTTTCAGACACCAAATATGATTCAGGGTCTGGACCTCTGAAATTTTAGGTTAGGGTTCTGATTCTTAGAAATGTACTTTTCTCCCCTTCATCCTTCCTCCTGAAAGGACATCTGTCAGAGCAGGCACAGGCAGGACTCCGAAGCTGATTAACCCACAACAAGATTCATGGAGGTGACCAGAGTTTACACCTGGATGTCAGCCACAGTGATATGTGCTTTAAAAGGTTCATGCTGGGCCCTCAGCACTACCCTTTATGATTCTCTTATCGGCCCCATATCCTTTTTTCTGAGAGGTGTCCATGCCCTTTACTTGTGATCTGTCACTGAATCAGTCTTTTCAAAGGCACAGTGAGAGCCTAGCTCCCCCTCACCTAGTGCTTGCCCCACCCAGCTTACAGGAATGCAGCAATATATAATTCTATCTGAAGGGATTCCTATACTCCTCATGTTTTCACCAGGCAGGCCTGGGCTTCCCAAAATGGAACCTAAGGTCTCCCATGTAAGATGCCAGTGCAGGCTCTTCTGTACGCACTGTACTTTCACAGCGCACTCTACTGTATGGTACTGTTGTACCCATGTACCATGCTTCCACCAGTATTTCCACATGGAGCACACACACTCAGTCTGTGCACTGTTCAGTACTGTGCGAAATTCTAAGACTTGGGGGCTACTGACCCCAGTGAGGCAGGGGAGATTTTGTGCTGAGATCCCTGTGTGTTGAAACCCTATGGGTGGAGTAGACCTGCGGGTGCTGTCCCTGGGTACATATTGAGAGGACAGAAGGTTGCCCATTTGGGGACCTCTGAAAGGTTGCAGTGCTGGTGCCCCCTTGCTCTACTGTATAAGCAATTTAATGACAAAGCATATAAAGAGACCCACTCAGAGGATGACTAAAGACTATTGGGAGTCACCAGAGGCTTCCATTGAGTTCTCCCATGACCCAGCACATTTGGGGGTTGAGCTCAATACTATGGCATCTAAGAATAGCAATGCTGCTCACCCACTAACAAAAATAATTCCTACAGATCTGCCTTGTTGAACCTCATTACAAACTAGCGAATATAGTGAATACCGAGATGCAAGTACTGAAATCGAACATGGCCCCAGTTTTGTCACTCGTGACCAACTAGCTTCAGGCAATGGGAGAGCGTGTGGTCACAAAAGAAGATGGAATCATAGCGATGAGCAGAGAGTTGGATAAATCACAGGACGCTCAAATCAAGATGGAAGAGGGCAATAAAGAACTTTGGGACAAATGTACAGACCTGTAGGAGTGATTGAGAAGGGAAAACATCTCAGTCTAGAACATTTGAGAAAATGAAGAGGGACCTGATATACTAGACTAATGCCAGTATTTCATCCAACCTATTGTAAAAGAGGGGCAAACATATGAGGTTGCAATCATCCGAGCGCAACAAGTGGGTGCAGGAGAGATGCGATAGGTGCTCACCCAAGGGACATAATTGAAAATTGGGTTCCATGCAAATAAAGGACACTATACTGAGAGCGATGAGGAAGGCAGGCAGTGTTGTATGTCCCAGGCTTTGAAAACTAAACTAGACAAACTTGGATGCGTTGATATTTGGATGGATAAAAACTCAGAGAGTCAGGTTTATACATTTCTCCCCACACATTCACCAATCCTATTCAAGGAGTGATTTGATGTAGGGGCCAAGGTTTTTGCCAGTACAACACAAACTGTTTCCTGTGGCACAATCGCAATCACAAACCACACCATGTTGTCCAGGGAAAGCCAGTGGATCATCTAACTCAGCATGGGAGCAATTGGAAATTTGATTGGGAAACATTCAGAGATTGGGTTGTTAGTCAATCATTAAGGATGGCCATTCAGCAATATTTCCAAGTGAATGATAATGGAGAAATTGTTGGGGACATCTTATAAAACGCCTTTAAGGCAGTTATTAGAGGCAAGTGTGAAGCAGTACGGGCAAACCAGAGCAGAATACAGAAAGCACTGAGACTCCCCATGGGAGGCCGAACTCCCTTTGATAGAACAATAACGTAGTGGGTCACATTGATTAAAAGCCCTAAGTATTTAAAGGGAGAACTTAACCTTCAAGCAACAAAGAAGTTGAAAAAAGCACTTTTATGTTTAAAACAGAGATTTTATAAACAGGCAAAAAAATATACCCCCTTTTAGCTTGAACCCAAATGTTACTTAAGAGAATGAGGGACTTGCGCTACATAATACTCGTACCTATATCGGGACAGTCTGGTGAATGAGGAGGAAGTGGATACCCTTCTTGGGAAGCAGCCCTTTAAGTGTTGTGGAAGGTCAACAGAGAATCCTTCAAAACCCTCATAACAGCTGACAAAGTGGCAAAAGCTATATTGAACCTCCCTCCAAATAAAGTCCTTTGCACAGTTGGGCTCACAAACAGTTTCCATACACATGTCAAACCTGGCTTAGTACATCAGGTGGTGAGCCTCTACAAATCCTTCTTGCAAGGTAACCCCACAGTGTATGAGGCCAGGATTATGATCATCCACTAAACAGAAAAAACAGAGGACCAGAGTGACACATACCGACTAATAGCATTGCTAAATACGGATGCAAAAATCTTCACTAAAATTCTGGCTATTAGACCTTTACCTTACTTCCCATTTCTTATTCAACCACATAAATCAGAGTTTATTATGTGGAAACAAGTAGCTGAGAATATCTGGCGGGCGTTACATCTTTTAAAGGAGGCAAACATAAGGAACATTCTGATGGTCATACCGCCACTCATTGCAGAAAAGGCGCTCAATTAAGTTAGATGACTTTAGGTGGTGGACCTGGTTTCCCCTTATATTGATATTAATTAGAGCCAGCTACCAATGCCCTATACTCAACAAATTGGTCAACGGCATTAAAACAGAGACTATCTACCTGTATGGGGGCACACAACAATGGTGCCCATTATTGTCCTGTCTTTTTGTACTGATGACGGAGCCCTTGGCCGCCTGCCAGGATATTAGCATTGAGGAAATGCCATTCAGATGGGATCAAAATAAAATACATCTATTTTCAGATGACATACTGTTAATGTTAGCAGAACATGTAACTTCTATCCTGGAGATTGATTTACATAGCTGATGGTTGGGTTTTAACATTAACCTTGGCAAATCAAAAAATATTAAGTGTGGGCCTTGCACAATGCGTTAAAGACCAAATCTCTAGTGTGTAACTTTTCTGCTGGGCCAAAGGAAAAATTGAATAACTTGGATTTTACATCACCCTTGAAATACCAACACTCTACCAGGCAAATTTCCCCAGACATTTCCATAGCCTCACCCAGGATTTACATAGGTGGCATAAACTATATATCTCGAGGGTAGGGAGGGTGGCAACGGTCAAATTAAATATTTTACCCAGACTACTGTATGTCTTTCAGGCACTGCTGGTTACAATCCCAGAAAAAGATTAGAAAATTGCCCAGACATCTGTTGAAACTTTCATCTGGGCAGGCAAATGTTCATGTGTGTCATGCAGAGCACTGAGCGCAAACAAGAAGTCAGATTGATTGGCTTAGCCAGATATACATTTTTTTATCTGTGCACCACTCAACTTAGAATACTGTCTGAGTAGTCTCTTTATGGGAAAGAAAGACAGTGGATCCACATGGACATATCAGCGTTCCATGGGCTATCTCCTTGCTGCTGAAACATGCAAGGCCCACAGTAGGCTACGTCTCTGTGTCCTACTCTGGAAACATGGCAAATAATCATAAAGGGGTAGACTCTTACATCATTCCAACTACCTACACACTCCTTTTTGGTAATCCAGACTTCTTCCCAGGCTGGAATGGTCAGGTAATTTTAGAAATGGGCAGAGGGGGCTGTAAAATGCTCAGAAAGTTGTTCAGGGGTTGGATTATCAAATCCTTTGATGTATGTAAAAAAGGATTCAAGTGCAAAAGTTGGAACATCTTCTATATCTCCAACTGGCACATTAGGCTATGCAACAAGGGAATAGAGGGGCAGCGTGAAAGCTCATCACTCAGTGGGCAAAATTATTTGCCATATATGCTTTGTAGAAAGGGCTGATCACACATATTTATGCTATCCTTGTAGACAGGAGAACAAATGTCTGATGGCCTTATATAAAGCAGCTACAAGAGCTGTTAAATGTTGAAATCAATTTGGGGCAAATGAAAAGTTTGTAGGATGACATACCTTGATTATATAAAATCATTCAAAAGCTAGAGTATCTGTATAAACATATGATGTTATGGCATATATCCCGTTGAAATTGAAACAGATATAGGCAGATTACTCTGGTCTTTGTTGGAGAAGTTGTGGAATGGAAGGAATGGAGTGCACATGTAGTGGGTTCTTGAAGTAGCCTTGAGTCATATTAAAGGGGGACTGAGGTGCCTGATTTGAGCAGACTCTGCCATCATAATACTGGTCATTTGGCCTATTGAGATTAAATCGCTATCACTAACTGTCAGGAGAATAGCTATGAACATGAAAATATCAGCTATACAATCATCAGCCCTTTGGCGAAAAACAGCACACATACCATCAGTGCAGGGCTGGGCTAGCAAACGATGGACAATGCTGGTGATGGACAAGCTAACCTAGGACATTTAACTATTTGAGTGCAAAATACAATGCTACGTAGTGCCCACTGGGGAAATTTATGTAGATGGGTAGCCTATTGTTACAATGGCCCCAATCACTGTGATCATTCAAACTGATACAATAAGGATGCCTGGATGAGCTTGGCAGAGACCCTATAGCTGTATGTGTATTTACCTTCCATGCTCGCTAAGCATAAGACATGTGTTTCTCTTGTTGGTGATTTGAGTAATACTAATACCCAGGTGAGGGGTAGGAACTGCAGGGGATAAAAGGGGCATAGTTGAAGTGGTTAAACAGGTGTTGATTAATTGTAATGCCTAAAAACCTCAACAAAATACAGCTGGAAAGCTGGAATGAAAAAAAAACCTTTTCGTATCTCAAAGATCATTTCCAAATATAATTGGTAAACATGTCTGCCACAAATGTTGGGCCATGATCAGTGAAAGTGAAGTCATGATCAGCATGGCGGTGCAGAACTTGGCACCGCTGTGGCAGACCATGACTTCGACCGCCTCCAACTCGTCTCCTGGTGGTCCAACCACCAGGATCATAATCTGGCGGTCGGATCACCAGGAGTGCAGCAGTCCGACCACCACTGCAAGTTTGGAGGTTTGTGGACCGCGAAACTCGTAATGATGCCTATAGTCATTTGTGCAAAGCATTCTTTGAAAATTTTATTGGCATGGCAGCGGCTTCTAGAACTCGTTTGATGTTAGCATGACTATTAAATTTAATGATTAATCAATTAATCGGATCTGGCAAGGACAGCATAAACATGAACAATTTTAGAGACAGGGATGGCTCTTCGGCCAGTTTGATGTATCTTAGCAAAGTGTGGTATTCAAATACAAAATAGCATTACAATTGAGTTCTGAAAAATGATTTAGTAAGTGTCAACAACATGGTGTAATACAATGAGCAAATATAAACCAACTAAAATATGGTAATCAGGTAAGCTATGGCTCATTGTACATTACAATCATTTCATAAAAAAAGGTTAAAAACAGAAGCAGATGAGGCTCATAACATACTACTTTGAAGTGCACATGACTACTAGCTTTGATGTGGGATGATATATTTGGCCTCAAGTTAATAAATGTAACTAGGTGCATTATCTTTACTGCAATTCCAAAATGTAAATGGGAATTAGACAACATATGACTAAGACCATAGTTTAAAACTACTGTAATGATGTAATATACCAAAGTGCTGTTCTTTAATAGAAAAGAGCATTAATACTGATACAGGGTTAATAGTGAGTATATCTGTTACACCAAATGCTAAAATCAAATCTGGCCTCGCTGTGTATACACTTGTAAGGTGCAGCTAACTTTGACATTGGGCGTAAATGGCGTGGTTTATACTATGACCTACTACCATTTTTAAACAATACTACAGTTTTAGCTTAAAATCTTTAGAGTTACAGTAAAACTTTTAATTACATCTGACCGCATTTTCAGGATAGAAAGCAAGTTAATCTGGGACTGAGATTATTGCTAATGTGCAGATTTGTAAAGTGCTGTACACAAAGAAATTAAAGTGCTAGACATATTGTAGATCGGCTAGAATGAATGATAAGGTGCTTTGTGCTAAAAAATGAAAAAACTAAACCTTGTACAAGCTTGACAGTGCAATTGAATGGTTTACACGTGAGTTCGCTAAGAGGAAGCTAGAAATTGTACCATAAGCAGACTCTAATCATTGTATCCTAAAAAGGCAGGATAGGCAAGGTTTGTCAAAATTAGTAAAAGTCTGATAGTGTCAAATAAAGACCATGACAGAATTCATCTAAGAGCCTGCCCTCTTTGTTTGTTCATAGGCCAATGTCTTAAAGAGAATACCCGCACAGAAAACAAGTGGATGTCTGGATTGCTGATGTTCAGAGACAAACACAGGACCTCAAAACTCCATCACACTGGTGGCGGCCTGCTCAGCGGACATAAGGCTAAGGCTCATACAATGATCAATCTCTAACGTTATCACCCTGAAGGCGGCAGGATAGTGATTGTTGTCACATTGAATGTAATAACTAGCCATTGATGATCTCAGGTAAAGTCCAAGTAAGGGCGACAACCACCTCCTAACAGCCTAACCGCTTGTTCATGCATGAACCTTTCTTCTTTCGATAAAGGTCAGGTGAATCCCTAAGGGAGTTGGGGATGTGGCTAAGGTCTTTATTATTTCATCTGCTCTGTTCAGGTATTTTATAAGACTGGCTATTGCTTGCAGATGGGCTTCATTCAAGAGAAATTTGACAACCGCCTATATCGACTGTGTCCCTTGATTAATCATAAAACGTAGAAGAAGCCTTCTGCGTTCATCAGTTAAAGCAGGGCAAATGCATAGGAGATGTGGTAGTGTCTCCCAAAATAGTCCAAGTAAACAGCACATGTTAATGGCAGGTGACGCACCGAGGGAGGCAGGAGGTCTAATGATAAAAAGCAATCCATGCGTAGCTGACAAAACCTAATTTTATAATACACCAAGAATGATTCAGTGATATACTTTTGGACCCCTCTTTGAGCATAGCTGTTGAAGGCAAGATCAGCATGCAATCTTCTCATGAGAATCCAATGATAAGTTACAAGGGGCCAGATGTATCATACAACCGATTTGCGATTCTCAAATAACGATTTTTAAGAAATCGCTATTTCAGAAATGCAAAAAGGTATGTATGATTTTTGCAATTCGGTAATAGCGATTTCTTAAAAATCGCAAATGGTATTACCGGATCGCAAACAGAGAATCTGTCCCCATTCGCACAGAATGTAGGCCCATATTTGCGAATTTTTTGCATGTCGCAAATTGCGAATTCCAGTTAGGAATTTGCAATTTGGGAAATGCAAACCCCAGGGTGCTGGGGGTCTAAGGCCCCCTCTGCTGCACCCCAAAATATATTTAAGGACATGTAAGGCGCACACATGCCAAAGGGGCATGTGTGGGTTACATGTCATTTTTAAAAATACATTTTTTATGCATTTTTAAAAATTGCACATGGTTACCACCAAATTGAATTTGGTGGTAATTGCATTTCCTAAATGCCCAATTCGCATTTAGGAAATGCTTGCTACATTGGCATAAGAAATCGCAAATAATGAATTCTTATTTACGATTTCCTAATTAGAGGTTCGCAAATTGCGATTCTCTAAATGGGGTCGCAATTTTAAGGAATCGCTATTTTGGCGATTCCTTAAAATTGCACTGCAAATGCCTTTCTTACATTCAGAAAGGCGATTTTGCATTCACAAACAGACGAATTTTGCGATTCGCACTGTTTGCAAATGCAAAATTCTTTGATACATCTGGTCCAAGATATCTGAACCTCTTTGTTTAGAGCTGGTGAGGCAAGTGTAGGTTTAACAGAGGAGCCGCACCTTTTCGCTCCAGGGCTTCTCTGACGGCAGCAGGCTGCTTGGGGATGCAACTTCCAACCAGATTAAGGGCCAGATGTATCAAGCCTTTTTGCATTCGCAAACGGTGCGAATGCCCGTTTGCGAATGCAAAAATGCCTTTCAGTATTCATGAAAGGCATTCGCAATGCAAATTTATGGAATCGCTAAAATAGCGATTCCTTAAATTTGCGAGCCTGTTTAGAGAATCGCAAATTGCGATTCTCTAGATAAGAAATCGCAAATAAGGAATCCATATTTGCGATTTCTAAACCACATGTAACAAGCCATTCCTTAATGCAAATTGGGCATTAAGGAATCGCTATTACCACCAAGTTGAACTTGGTGGTAACCATGTGCAAATTTTAAAAATGCATTAAAAATGCATTTTTAAAATTGACATGTAACGCACACATGCCCCTTTTGCATGTGTGCGCCTTACATGTCCTTAAAAAACTTCTTGGGGTGCAGCAGAGGGGGCCTTAGGCCCCCAGCACCCTGGGGTTTGCATTTCCCAAATTTGCGAATTCCAGTTAGGAATTTGCAATTTGGGAAATGCATAATATTTGCAAATATGGGCCTACAGGCCCATAGGTGCGAATGGGGCCGGTATCACAATTTGAGATTCGGTAATAGCATTAGCGATTTTTAAGAAATCGCTATTACCGAATCACAAATATGATACATTGCATTTTGCGAATCAGAAATAGCAATTTCTTAAAAATCGCTATTTCCGAATCGCAAATGCCTTTTTTGTTACATCTGGCCCCTAAATCTTTAAAGATCCTTTTTTAGCAGCTTGTGCTAAGTTCCCTTCACTTCAAGAGACTTGCCTTCTGTACAAAATGATTGTCTTTCAATTTGAATTCCAACCTAATCTGAGGTGGTGAGTGTGGAAGCTTAAACAGAGACCTGAAGACTGCGCTCTCAGCATTGATCAGAAAAGCACCTAATTTCTCTGGAAATGACTCTGTGCTGTATGACAGTATCGGAATAAGTCAAACTTTAATTATCTTCAGCAATGGTTCAAGAGTGGGCTGTTTTGTGGATTTGAGTATAGTTTGAAAAACAAACTGTAACAAGGCAGATTTTGGCTTTAATGAGTTTGGCTTAAAGGACTACATTGTCTGCATAAAGAGGTGTAGTTATAGATTGATTTACCAGTTGGGGTGCATGGCTACTGGGTGACCTGAATTCAATGGTAACACCAGGTCACCCATTAACAAGTTAAAAAAAATTCATAGTTCATGGCATTTTATCACTCCACAGATCAACACAGATTCAAGCATTTGAATCAAAAATCAAATTAGGTGGTTTATTTGCTCAGAGCAGAACGACCAACCTATCTTTAGTTGTTACTAACAGAGATCAATATAAAAATCACAAACCATAGGCATTACATCCAATTACAGATCGATCAGAAACATCATGATTCTCAGATCAGGAATAATATGATTTCAGGTGTGCAGAATTTAATCTACTCCGTGATAGCTTACAAATTAATATATAATAGTCAAATTTGCATTCTAGTAACAATTTTGCCGCGGGGGGGTTTATTAATTTGAAAATCCAATACAAACACCTTTTGTCATTTATTATTAGAGGGATAGGCCTGCCTGCTACAGCTCATTACCTATGCTCTAACATAACCAATTATATGACATTTTAAATTATATTTGTATATTCTTTTGAATTTAACATTGTACTCCTTTGATATACTGCATATATCTAATTTATCATAAATGATAATAAACTGCTGAATTTATGCAATACTTACTGCTTACAAATGACAGGAATGTGCCACTTTCTAACAGTTTAAAAACTATACTTTACATATTGCAATTAAACCAACATATAGAAAGCAATACTTTACAAATCTGCAGAATATTATTTCAAAACATCTTGCCTCATAGTGAATCTGGTTGTCAAAACCCCTACACATTGTGGAAACGCAGAGACAATGCATGGAATTTCAAATTAGTTAGAATTATTTTTTGTGTCACACTGATCTAAGAAACAAGAGCAAGCAATCCAAGCGAAATCAATAAAATACTGCAATGGAGAACTAAATCAGAAAACACACGCTACACTTAAGACCTAAGAGATGCTTTGGATGTGTTCTTGTCAGCCAATAAAGCTTGAATCAGATGATGGTTTTCCTGTCTTTTAGTAAGGATTGTTGTTACACCTCCTCTCAAGATTCCTTCATATCTCTGGAGTAGAAGGTTGTCACTGCTCATGTGAAAGTATTTTATTTAGATGTATTGACTTTATCCAGCTTTCGAGAGCATATTTATGAATCTTAGAAGGCGCCTGGCAATGCATGTATACATTACTCTGTGCACTCAACGCTCAGCTGCAAACACAGCACACACAAGAAGTCAGTCACTAAGCTTGGATTGAACTATTTGGTAGTTTTACATCCGAAGCTTACGCTTGCTTACAATTTCACTAGCTTTCCCAAAAAATAAAAAAACAATTGGGGCTTGATTACGAGTTGGAGGTCGGCTTTGCTGACCACCAGACCTGTGGTGAGGAGATTGCCATTGAGGTAGCGGTCTCCACCCCACCAGCCCTTTTACGACTTTCCAACCTTGGTTCCCGCCCATCAACCCAGTGGGAAAGGTGCAGCAGCCCCCTCGAAATGCGCACTGTCTGCACAAAAGACAGTGCGCATGTCAAGTGTGTTTCACGCAGGGGCCCTTCACTGCCCATGCCATGATAAGGCTGGCAGGGATCAAGGTTGTAATCAGCAGGGCGTCGCTGAGTTCAGCACCGCCCTGGCTGATTACAACCTGCACTGCTGTCATCCCATCGGAGATCCTTGCAGGGACAGAGATAGGTTTGCAGGTCTGCCCGCCAACCTGGTAATGTGGCGGTCCGACTGCCACAACTGCGGTAGTCTGACCACCACCACAAGTCTGGCGGTCTGTTGACCTGCAGACTCATAATAAGGCCCTTGATGTTTTCAGCACATATCTGTGGGATACATTGATGTTTGCAGTGAGTGAATTGCTGATAATCCTCATTGTTTTTATCAAATTAACATTAAGTAGTTCATCTAACCATCTTTACGGTAAGACATTTGCAAACCTAGTCACTGTGCCCCATAGTACTTTTTCTCCTAAATGCTCTTTTGCTTGCTGTTTGGGTAAAGGATTTTAAATCCGAAACATTTAAAACATACAGGCACTGCCTATAAAGGAGATAAAGCAATTTGACCAGGATCAACAGTTTTGAGAAATCTGAATTATTCATCTTACACCTGCTCTTCCTATTCTCATCACGTTTGTTTACATGGTAAAATGAAAAAAATTAACCCATTGCCCCACTATTTGGGTAAGTGGCCTGCTACAAAGGCATTGTTTTCTGGGGATTGCCTCTATACATGCAAAATTTATATTTAAGGAGAAAGTCACCAAATGTGGTTTAAAATGATCTATTTGAATACGACCAACACCCTAAAAAGGTTTAGCTTGCACTCTGTGCCTGCTCCATCATTAATACGGAGACTATAGTCCACACATTTGCTTTCTACAAATATGATAACCTGATGTTCGAGGGTGTATAGCCCCACTAACGTTAGGCAGTAGTCAGGGAGGGTCAATATCAAAAGTAGGCTGGTCCCCCAGCATTGCCTGCGTGGATGAGCAGATGGTAAAATTTCAACAAGCTGATGCTAGCTGTGCAGCATCACAACCTGCCTGGACATGCAAGTGTTTTCTATGTAAATGTCATGGACCTGCAGAGGTGTACATCATGTGACTGAAGAGGGGACTCTCATGTACACATCTTCTGCAATATAAAATGCACTTTGTGTCCACAACCAAGGGCAAACAAAGATATGTCGTATTTTGCAAACAAACCATCTCCAGCCTGTGGAACATAGCTCTCTTCCTTTGTGAACAAGTGTGATTTTCCTGGCCTTATATGGGGTGTAAGGGATACATTTTTCTTATGAAAGCTGAATGGTGCAACAACTATTATCTACCAACCCTCTGCAAATGGTGGATTAAGGGCTTATTACATAGATTGAGGACACAGATTCGCACACTGTTGGCACACCCACCTCAGAAGCAGTTAAGCACATATTTTCTGGGTAACCACTGGTCAAAGGTCCTTCCTGGGAGAAAGCTTGATGTTACTCAAGGGGGCATTTGCCTAAAAGTACGGACCCAGCCTCAGGCAATAGATGGAATTCCTCTCTGAGAATGACCAGTGGAAAATCTCTGCTCCCGCATTCCAGACATTTTGGGTAATTGTTGGAAATGGCCTTTTTTGCAGTGTTATCCTCAAATGTTTTGCCTTCTTCCTCCTATTTTTTCAGATCTGTTTTTGCTGGTTTATTGTCTCTACTCACTTTACCACTGCAGATCAGTGATAAAGTGAAACTGCTCCTATGTAAATTGTATTGGTGATTGGTTTATCCATGATTGGCATATTTGATTCACTAATACGTCCATAGTAAAGTGCACTATGTGTGCCCAAGTGCCTGTAAATCAAATTCTACTGGTGAGCCTGCAGGACTTATTGTGCCACCCACATGAGTAGCCCTGTAAACATGTTTCACACCTGTCACCGCAGTGTCTGTGTTTGCAGTTTTGCACTGCCAGTTCGACTTGGCAAGGGTACCCATTTGCCAGGCCCAAACCTTCCTTTTTACTACATGTCCTGACAGTGAAATACTGCCAGATTTGGCTTTCACTGTTGCAAGGCCTGTCTCTCCCATAGGTTAACATGGGGACTGCCTTTAAATATCTTTTAAGTGCAGTTTCCCATTAGGAGCAGATAGATACATGGAGTTTGGGGTCTCTGCACTCACAGTTTAAAATTACACCTTTTGGTAAGGTTGGTTTGTAGACTGTCAGTTTGAAAATGTCACTTTTAGAAAGTGGGCATGTTCTTGCTTAAACCATTCTGTGCCTCTGCCTGCCTGTGTATTCCACATCTGTGCCAGACTGACAGTTGGGCTGTTGTGAATTCCCTCTAGACAGTGACACAAAGGGAGCTGGGGTATAGCCTGAAGATCCTGATGAGTCTCCTGGGCTAGAGTGGGGACAAAGGAGCTGACACTTACCCCTGAAAGGGCTGTGCCTGTCCTTACTCAATGCAGTCTCCAAACCCCTGGTGTGTGTCTAGGGCCAGGCCTGGGAAAGGCAGGATTTTGTCAACAACAGAGACTTCCCTTTGAAGTTTGCTTACTTTAAAGGCAGAAAGGAGTATAAGTAGTGGACCCAAAACCCCAGACTTTTAGAACACTTCTGGATTAAGAGGAACCTCTGGCAAGGAGAAAAGCTGGAAAGCTGGTGGAGGAGAACTACCCCTTTGCTGTGTGTTATTTGTTGGGTTGGCCTGCAGTTGCTGCTTCTGCCTTAAAGAGGACAAAGACTGGACCTTTCTGTGTATCCTGCTTGTGATGTTTCTCCAAGGGCTTGAATAGAGCTTGCCTCCTGTTGGAAGTCTTGGGGATTTCGAAGACTTCAGCTTCCTCTACCTACAGCACTGGGAACTGTGTGCTTTGTGCTGTAACAGAAGAAAAACCACTGCGAGGCCATCAACAATGCCGCTGCCTGCACCATACCACTTGGAGCCGTGCCCCACATCGCACCACAACCCTGGTCTCACCTGATGCCATCACCAAGTCACTGCTTACACCGAGATCTGTGGACCCCCACTCTGCATCTCCTTGCTCACACCACAGCCTTGGCATCCCCGATGACGATGCTCCACGCTGACGCTGACACAGATGTCTGCTCCGTTGCCAGTGGACACCACTTGTGAGGTAAACGACACACCATCCCATCCCGCACCCAGTCCACCAATGCCAGTGCCATCGACTCTAGTGTTGTCAATAGCCGCCCATCTCTGCACTGAGACCTGTGGGTGCCACACTGAGCCCGCCCCATGCTGCACCGTTTCCTTGACCCTACCGACAACAGCGCTTCAGCAATGATGATGCCGCTGCCTGCACCGTGATCTGGAGACACCGCACGTCACACCGCCCCACTTCACACCGCCGCCCTGGTCTCACTGAGGCCACAGGAATGCCGTCACCGAGCCGTTGCCTGCACCCTGACTTGTTGGCACCGCACGTCGCATCATCCCGCTTCGCACCGCAGCCCCTACGCCTTCCACGGCAGTGCTCCTGACTTTGTCATCAGCCTGAAGTTCGATCTGAAACACGTGTGACTTCAAGGTCCCGATGACCCCAGCACCGTCCTTCAGAACCAGCACCTGTGATGCCAGAGACGCCACACTCCGGACCTCATCGTGAGGAACACAACGCCCTGCATTTCCAAGGTACTGTTTGCGGGTCTTCCCAACAACACAGCTGGCCCACAACGCCACGGCTGGCCTGAACTGCTGGATTTGTTGTGCACGATGCCGTGATAGCCCCAGACAGAGCTATCGACTTCAAGGAACTATGGGCCTCATTACGACCCTGGCGGCCAGTGGTAAGCTGGCAGTAACACCGCCAACAGGCTGGCGGTGTACCTCCAGCGTATTATGACAGTGGAGCATTAGCCACAGCCATACCTCCGGCCCCTCCATCATACCCCCCAGCAAGCACCGCTGCCATGGTGATTATGAGTCCCCAACCGCCAGCCTGTCCATGGCAGTTGACACCGCCATGGAAAGGCTGGTGGTAAGGGGGACTCGGGGTGCCCCTGGGGGCCCCTGCACTGCCCATGCACTTTGCATGGGCAGTGCAGGGGCCCCCAGGCACAGCCCCATCACGCATTTCACTGCCCGAATTTCAGGCAGTGAAATGCGCAACTGGTGCCGCTGCACCCACTGCACATCAACATTGCCGCCAGCTCTATTATGAGCCGGCTGCAATGTTGATGTGACTTTTCAGCTGGGCCAGCGGACGGAAATGCTGTTTCCTTCCGCTGGCCCAGCGGAAAATTCATAATAGGGAGCCACACATACCACTATGGCGGTATAGTGGCGCCCGCAGCTTCTGAGGTCTTTTTAAAAGATCTCTGAAGTTGAAATGAGGGCCTATATTATTAAGTTAATTCTTGCGAAATTCATATCTTTATTATTGTATGTTGGACTTTCCTCATTTTGGTCTTGTTTTATACAGATAAATATTGGCTATTTGTCTTAAACTAGTGTGGTGTCCTTTTGTAGTGTTTTCACTGCATTACTGTGTGTTATGTGCTAATGCTTTACACATTGCTTCTGAGATAAGCTTGACTGCTCGTGCCAAGCTACTAAGGTTGTGGGCAGGGGTTATCTGAGCTGGGCATCTCTCATAGCCTTACTAGAATGAGGGTCCCTACTTGGACAGGGTGCAAACCGACTGCCAACTAGAGACCATATTTCTAACAGTAATATTAAAGAGTGTCTGGAAAAAAGCATGCTGGAAAAGTGAGAGCTATGCTTTATATACCAGATAAACTATATTCCTGATATGGCTATGTTTTCTGCTTCAAACTTATTTGTACTTTAACATTTCTATTGGCTTCAGCACAGTGCACTCCATCCAATAAATGCTTCCAACAGGTGTTTACAAGCCTTCCACTAAAGAAGGCATTTCTATTTTATCCCAGTGACTCTCAATAAATGACTTATCAAATAATTTACAGCAAAATGAACATGCCTACAGATTGCACCTTTTATGCACATATCGTTGTGAGAGGTTCTTAATAAAGCCCTATAGCATGGTGCCGACGGCTATATTGGTTGTTTAAGGCCCTTAACAACCGGTATAGCCCAAAGTAAGGATGTAATAACTGTAAGGATGTAATAACTGTAGAACATTCTCCCGCCCACTTACAGGAGAATGTTCTAAATTAAAACAAAAGGCAAAAATGGAAAGACAAACAAACATTGGAATGTAGAATCAGAATGTCGATACCAGTCATTATAGGCCCTGAGCTACTACATTCTCTTTAATGGTGCTCCCAGCATTCCAATCTTCTAATGATGCGATCTAAAGCTGGGCTTGGCATGCTTTATCCTGAATTTGGACATGATTAAATGTATTTATTCTTATTTCTTTGACCCAGGAGGGTGATACTTACCTTTGAGCGAGAACAAGTAATATGGCATGCCCTCCTTTGTGAACGACTGGATTGCATTACATTTGAGAGCATGGATTTGAATAACGTATGCGCATACCAAAATGTATCATTCCCAAAAAGAATTGTTATTAAACTCTTCCTTCTGGAGCTATAAGTTAGTGTTAAATGCTGTTTAACTGCAGCCAGACATTCAGCTAAAATCAATATAGACATGATGAGAAAGCAACCAGAGGATTAGAGGAAAGATGTATCTCAATATTAATGTGAAATTAATGGTGTTAGAGGCACAGCACTCTTCCTGATGGCGGTGACTGCTTTGTTTATGCAATTTAAGGCAAGCATGAAATACGTACAAGTTTCTGTTTAAAAATGAAGTGTCAAATAATAGAAAAACTTACTGTGCACGTGATTTAATTCCTATGCAATATTTAATGCAAGGTGACGATTAACATTGATTTCAAGGCTGCAATATTTGAGCCATACAAATAATATGTATAATACAGTAGTGGATGTACAGTATTAATAAACATCTTTGGGATAAAATCATTAGTTAGATCAATTGAATCAATGTTTGTGGTAACTGTGAATATTGACTATTTAGCATGACTAAAAGAATGATAATTCTGTTCTGAACCCACCAGAGGAACTTGCATTTATGGATGATATAATTGCAAAGCAGGTTTTCAAACTGAATAATATGTTAAGACACTGCACTAGTTAAAGAACTAAGGGTGTCCCATGAAAAACACAAATTCAGTGATGCTCCAGCTCAGCAGGATAACTACAGGGTGCTGAGCCAGTGGAGCCAGGCAGACTGTGGCCTGATTACAAGGCTGGCGGTCCAAGGACTGCCAGCTTCGCAGTGACGGTCAGACTGCCGCAACTGTGGTGGTCTGACAGCCACATTACAAACTTGGCTGACGGACCTGCCAGGGGACCGCCATTTCCACCAGGAACCTGGTTCCCGATGGGTTGAAGGCGGCCGGATCTGTAAACAGTCACAGCAGCGCTGAACTCAGCGCCTTCTGGTTGAATACAACCCCACTTTCTGCCAGCCTTTACATGGCAGGAACCCCACAGGGTCCCTGCACGCCGCCCTGCCTTGTTGCAACCAAAACTGCTGTCACCCCGTCGGGATCTAGGATCCTGGTGGAGACGGCCGCCGAATGGAGGTCTGACCACCAAACTTGTAATGTGGAGGTCGGACCACCACAGCCACAGTGGTCCAACGGCGAGCCTGGTGGTCTTGTGATTGCCAGCCTCGTAATGAAGCTCTGAGTCTTTTATCATGCATCTATCTGCCACCAGCCGACTGTAGATCTGATGTATGAATTTTCCATTTGCAAAAATGGATTGCATATTACTCACCAAAAGGAATAATTTGAACAAACCTATGTACTGATAAGTCAGCTGACAAAATCTTGAATCGTATTGCATCACAGTTTGGTCTACCTCATAATTATGCACAACGCAGGTCGCAAATTGCGACCCACTAAGATTGACTAGAGTCACAGGCATAGTGGCTGGCTGGATAGGCAGACAACCATGTCAGTGATTACTTTAAAATATGGGTTTAAGACATGACAAAAATCATTTTTGCAGTCACAAATGGAGAACTCACAAACACTTAGCACATCTGGCGCACATTTCCAAACGGTTCTATTGATATGATTAGAGTATTGTGTGCCTCAGAGTTGTCAGAGAAAGCTCTATGGGATAGAGTTTCAAGCCAGAGAGTTGAACACTTTTCAGGCTCCATTAGGCCGGCAGTCAGGGATCTTTTTCCCCAATAATGGACAGGGAAGTCTTTTTTTTTTCCTCGCTTCTGACTTCTTTTTTTGAAGGATTAATGGGATGAGCATGGCTATCTAATGTTTGGAAATAGTACAAGCTGTGGAACACTCCTTGAATGTGCAATCATCCATGTGCTTTTGGTGACACACAGACAATCCATGGTTAAAAATACACCTAAACACTTTCTTATATGCTGAGTTTAAAATTCAATCTCTGTGTTACATAATAAATGAATCATGTCAGTGATATATACTTATACCTTTGGCATAACAACTACTGGTTCCTGTCAATGTACCTTTGAACTTTCCAATCCCTTTTGGAAATAATTCATATCTGTGCTTAACAGCTCTCAATTTACTGAATGGAACTGCAAAGACTAATTTCCCAGATGCATCCTTCTCATATCCTAAGGGTGCAGGTTATGAACACTGTGTGAAGAATCCATTCAGTATTTTGTTTTTGTTCGGACATGAAACTCACCGGCTTTTCAGTTTACAACAATCCATATATGGATATTTTATTTTTAATAAAGACGTGAGAAATGTGATAAAATAAATAATTCTGAAAAGGAGATACTTTAATGCCCTCTAAGAGAATGGCCATGGACAGTAACTCATCAAAAACAGTGATCACAAACATGATGTCAAGTACCTTTTCACAGCTGCTAACATCAAAAGATTAACCACTTACTAGGCCCTTAGATGCTCTGCAGCCCCATGCTTTGTGTTGGGGGACTTGGAAATGGCTTAGAGTAGAAACTGCATATGTCGTCATAGTCCCTAAGCCCAACAGTAGCAAGGTAGCTGCTACCTTAGTGACCTCCGATTTGTTCCCTTGACGTTGGCAGCCGACATTAAGGAATGTTTTACTAAAGGAAAAGACCCAAGTTGTAATGAGCATGAACACTGAGGGAAGGAAGGCAATGTTACTTGAGGTAGAGTTGAGATTTTCCTATATTTCAAATGTTAGCACTAAAAATGTGCTATCAAGTATGAAGAGTGAGATGTATTGTGCATACAATTTTAGTAAACAGTACCGAATCTGCCAGAGTGTATCCCTGAGGTGAATAACAAAGCATTTATTCAAAAATATTGTGTTATATAAATATCATGTTACTACAAAAATATATTTTTTAGTATATAATATTGTTTTTAAAAATATTGTATATGATATTTTAATATAGCTGTATTAAATACATTTTTTATTAATTTAATATAGATTAGTTATGATGTTGATTGTAGTTGTTATATTTTTTTCATAAAAATATGTCTAGTATCATATTTCCAATATGTGATCAAAATGTTTTTTACATTTATTAAAATATAATTTAGTAGCGTTTTGGGATGGTAGGGAAACAACGTGAGAAGGTATTTAAATTATAAATTGTTTTTTATTTTTAATGAAGTTTAAGTAATATAAACATTTATCTGGTTATTTAATATGTAAGTTGATTAAATGGTCCATTGATATTTTATTTATTTGAGTGCATTTTGTGATTTCTAATGTATATGTTTTGCATAGTTAAATTAGGAGTTTATATTTTAGCTGTTGGTTGCTGGGTTTGTAGGGTAATAGAGTCCGAAGTAATTTATTTATATTTTTTAAAATCATGTTTCATTTTAGCTAAATACATAATTGTTAAATTTTGTATTTATTTTTTGTTGTGTACATTTTTTGATTTTTAATTGTTACTTGAATAATTATTGTATTTAATAATAACATTAGTAAAAAATACTTTATTTAAGATTATAATGTTATCATTATCTTAAATTTATTTTATTATAATTGTTTTGCTGTGATTTTTTGGGGTGGGAAGGAGGGAATTACATTTTTTTAAATATATTTTTGTATTTGTTACATTAGTGTAATATTATAAGTTGTTTATTTTTACATTTAAGTTACTTATTTATATAATATATTGTATCTTTTGAATATGTTTGATAATTTTATGTTGTTAGGTATTTAAATGTTTATTTAAAAATTATTGTTCTTTCGCTTACATTGGCATGGGAATAGTACAACATTTTCCTTGTTGTTGCTTAGGGCTTCATTTCGAGTCTGGTGGTCTCAAGACCGCCAGACTCGTGGTGGCAGTCATATCTCCGCACTCCTGGTGGACGGCCGCCAGATTACGACCCTGGCGGTCAGACCACTGTGGGGGACTGACGCCACCACCAGAAACATAATTCCCAACCAGGTGGTGGCGGTTTCAGACTTGGTCAGCCACGGGGGTGCTGAGTTCACCACCGCCGTGCTGATCACAAGTCCCCTTTATGCCGGCCATTTCATGGCAGGGTCCCTGCTATGAAAAGGCTGGTGGGAATTCAGTGCTGGGGGACTACTGTTTTTTTCAGATTAAAGTGGAAATAGTAAAAACTAACCCCTCCAAGGACCAACACTTTAGCGGTCATTTGCTTATGTTTGAGAGAGAATAGTAAATATAACCATTCAAACTCCAAGACTTTTCAATGCTTTTGATTACGTTGGAGTGGGAGTACTGAATTTAAACATGGAATTCCAACACTTTCCTTTCTTTTGCTTACATTGGAATGGGAATAGCAAATATATCCCCTCCAAACAGCAGCAGTTTTCTTATAACTGTTTAAATTGGAGTTAAATGACTTAGGTCCCTGATTTCAACCTTGGCGGAGGGGATTACTCCATCGCAAACGTGAAGGATCTCTCACCGGCCGTATTACAAGTTCATTATATACTATGGAGCTTGTAATTCAGTGGGCCGGATAGCCGTCATGTTTGTGTCTGAATAATCCCCTCCACCAAGGTCGAAATCAGGCCCTTAATTTGACTCCTTCGAAGTCCAACAAGTTTGGCGGTGTTGCTAGTTTTTGAATATTATTGTGTTTTTTTTTTTTTGAGTTTAGTAAAATTTTGTTTTAAAACATGCAATTTTTCTATTTAGCTTGTACTCTTTTATATCATTTTATTTCTAATAAATTATGATACATGTTATTGTTAATATATGTTTGTTAATTGTATTTGTTATTGTCAATATTAATGTAATTGTTTTAAAACTATTTATATGTATTAATACTACATATAAAGTATATAGTATGTGTACATAGACATATCTTGGCACAATATTCTTCTGGATGGCCTAGTGTACCCACACACCGAAACATAGCAAGTGCAAGAATATCAGGCCCAATTTTTTTCAGAGCACAAATACACCTGAGAAGTTACCGGTGCCACAGGGCAGGCAGGAAGCACAGGTGTGCCCTGGGTGCTACTGACAACAACATGGCAAGAACTATCTCCTGTATCCCAGCATCCTGGCTGCCGCCTGACAGCCTCTCCAACTCATATCCCTCACACAGCAATCTTCTCTGGGCCCCACTCACAATTATTATTTGCTTAGCTCAGGTGGTAAATATGAACATTAAAATCCTTGTAATCCTGGAAAACCTGTGTTTTTTCACCCAGTAAGTTTCGATCTACACAATTATTTCCCACTATGAGATCTTAATTTTGTGATTATTGTAATTAGGAGGAAGATACATTTTGGTATTGCTATCCCAGACCACGGTATCTCCATCCGTTTACCCTGGCATCTTGTAAAGAAGGCCTTCTCTGGTTAGATAATTAGGCACCGATCTGTACCACATGAATGGTTCTTAAATTAAACTACACACACAAACACGCATGAATGCACACTCGCTCTCTCTCTAACTCCTTTCACAGCACTGTCAGTCAAAGGAGAAGTCCTGCATGATTTGCATTTATTGATAAATAATCCAACGTTTCAAGGAGCATGTGTGGACATTTTCACATTTATCATAGACACTTGGATGGGAAATTTGACAGATCACTTTAGAAATACAAAATATTACAAAATAAGATCCAAGGCCCTCATTATGAGTTTTGCCGTTACAACGCCGGACCGCCAAACTCTCACAGGGAGGATGCCACCAGGGCCAGCTTTAGCACTGGTGGTGCCTGGTGCAGCAATCTTTTTTGGCACCCCCCCATCCTATGACCACCTCCTCGGATTCCCTCACTACCACCCAGCAAAAGTGCCCCATATCTTCATAGCCCCTCACACATACATTTCATTTGTTTTTTAAGTAAGTAGTAAAGGCTGACTTAACTTATCCACTCAGCTATCCACGTAAAAAATAGTTCTGTTTTTTGCAGTTGGCATATTAATCCTCTGCGCTACTTTATATCGAGTCAAAACTGCCACTGGACAAACTCTTGCACTCACACTCATGGCGACAGTGGCGCTTTGAATTGACTTGCTTATGTCAACTGTTTTATTTTTCATTTTCAATTTATGTGGCAAGAAAAGTGCAGTTAGGAATTGACAATGCTATTAGCTCTAATGCAAACACAAGACCCATTGCATTACAAATGCTTGTTAATATTAGTAGGCCTTAAAAGCCCATTAGGCAGGATGCACGGTATTTAAAAAGTAGGACATGTATATTTCATGTTTTATATGGCAGTAATAAAATCTCCAAAGTCTTTTTCACTGCGGCAAGGCTGGTTCTCTCACAGGTTAACACTGGTCTAATCTTATGTTCACGTTGAATTCTATATTACTATTTAGGAAATTATGGTTTAAGAAAGTTGTAATTTTCCTGCTGAAAACCAAAAGGCTTTCCTACCACTGACCCCTGATGGCTTCCTTGTGGTGAGATATATGTTGCTCCCAGACAGAGGACAATGGGCTCTGGGTGTGGGAGGATGGGGTGCCACCCTTGATAGGATGGCATGGGGGAGGCTGTGGTCAGCTCCTTTCTGAGCTTTAAAGGATGCTTTCTTTGTTGATGGCAGAGGAATCTCTCACCTAGTCCTGCTTCTCCTTAGTCACTCTGGCACCAAACTCAGTGGGATTAGAAGAACGGACCACAACTGGTTTAGGGGTGGAGAAAGGCTTGCCCTCCATCCACAGTCTGGCACTGGGCATACAAGTGGACCTCACAGACCTCTCCTAAACCTGCCAATGAATAAAAGGAGTGCCTTGCTTTCTGAAACCAGAAGGAAGGCTGGTCCTGCTTGTCTTGAATCCAGGACCCCAGAAGTTACTTCAACGGTCAAGTAGGCTGACGTACTGTGTGAGATACAAGAACACAGCAAGCTTTCAGAGGCCTCCCTCCCTGCAACCACCCAGCTGATTAGCTCTGGTCCCTGCTGTTGGCCTCTGCTGAAGTGAATTGTAACTCCCAAAGGGGCCTTTCTGGCCTGGGAGCCTTGGCTTGTGTTACAGTGTACTCCTCCTATCCCTCAAATTGCAAGAAGTAGGACATAGAAACTTCTTTCAACTTTCTGCCCAGAAAAATGTCATAGACTGAGATTGCCATTGAAGCTCCAGCCACCGCTGGTGGCCTCAAGTTGCTGGTTTATCACGATGAAGGAGATCTGACTTCCAAAGAAATTTCTATGTTCAGACATAGGGGATTTCATCAGGACGACGTACAGCGTCACCCACCTCAACTATTACTCCAATTTCCTACAGTATTACAGAGCCAAGTTGCTGGTTCGAAGCACAGGGGAGTTTGCACAAGAATATATATTAGAAATATTTTCCCAAAAGTTATGTTTGAAAATGCAGATACATATCCTCTTTTCAGAGATAAATGACCTGCTTAAAGTCATGTGCATTAGTCTGTTAATCACACTGTTTGGTATGTTCTAGAAATGAACTGATATTTCATTCAACCTCTGCAAAAATAGCAAATTACATAATATATATCTAGCTGCATCAATAAAATGTGATATTGTACTAATATTTAATGAAAGGCCTAAAAGGTATACCTTCTTTGTGAACTTGAATGTTGAAAAACAACTGCCAAATATTTGTTTTCTTAACTCAGTGGGTATTTGAACCCAGGATATTTTACTGGTCACAAACAGAATTCAGAAAGAGCAATGGTACATATGGCAATATTTATAAATGTTGGCATTATTCATGTTGATTACTAGAGGTAGCTCCTTGAGATCAGAGCTTGTATTGCTGTTTTGTCAATTACAGAAGCACTTTTGACGGGGTTAATAGAAAAATAATTTTGTACAGATTACATCATATGGAATCAAACAGACTATATTACAACGTCATGATGCACCTTGAGCTAAAGTACAAATCTCTTATGATTGTACCTTTTCTTTTAGATTCCAGTAGCTAATGGGTCCAACTGGGTTATATGCTGGCACCTAACTACTTTAAACTGCATCTGTCAAATCTACCAAACTGTTAAACAACTATAAAGTGTTTCCCTCAAAGCCAGAAATTGAACACATCTTAATGTTTTCATATGCAGGGAACTTAGTATTCGTCAACCACACTCCAATTGAGTTACGAAAATTGTTGACTGCACTCTAAGGTTGCAATAGAAAACATCATTCAGGTGAATATTAAAAAAACTAAAGCAATGACCTTTGACAGTAATGGAAACAAAAATTATGTTTGATATATAAATGATGAAAAGGTTGATTGTATGAACACATTCTACTTGTCTTCGGGCTTTCAGATTACATTCACTGAAACAAAATGTGTTCACTCAAGAGGAGGCATTAGTAAGGTTGCTGCTGCTCATCCTGCATCTTAAAGGATATCCCAGCAAATGTATATGAAATCCTAAGGGCCTGATTTAGAGTTTGCCCGCCCACCAAATTGACAGTCCTCCCGCTCAATTATGAATCTGATGGACTGTCATGTTTCCAAAAGTTGTGACCCTACTGATCCTCTCAGCAGAAACCCTACACCAACTAGCATAGGCTTTCCCTATGCCATGGAAATCTTGGTAGCCCTGAACATAAAAAAATAAAACTGACCCTCACATAAGGGACATTAGCATTTTGTTTTTTAAAACAATATCCTGCTTTGGGAGTTTGGTTTTAGTACCTTCAGTGGAGTTTCTATGGAGGCTGTTTCTCTGAAATAGAGGGATTTTCACAGGGCCGGCAAAGATCTCTAAATGTTGTGGTAGTCTGACCATGGTGACAGAGGTTATGGTCATTGCCACCCTGAAGGATGGCAAACAAACTCTAAATCAGGTCCTAAGTTACAGAACGATAATAGTGTCTGCTGATTAACAGCCAGGTACAACTAAAGGGATGGCTTTAGAACAGTCTTTGATCTTTGAAGGATACTCTCAGTCAGTAATTGGGTTAAATTTAATCATTTAGCTTTTTCAAGGTTGATAAATGTGGCAGATGTAACACATTTATGTTAAGGTCTGCTAAGTACTCAAAAACACTATGGTCAGAATGTCGGATGATGTGCAGCTTGTCAGCCCCTCTCTAGGAAAATATTTTGAATCATCTTTATGATAAGTACAATTTTATTGAGACAAAGTCAATAATACAACAAATAAAAAGGCATTTAAAAATAGTTATGAAAAGTTTACAAAGTCTGTGTTTGCACTTTGCACATAACTGCTCAACACTGCAAAAACACAAGTGGTTAAAGGTTTTAATTCAGACATACACAGAACAAAAAGATTACCACATTGGAAAGGACTTTGCTGAATTTTAGAATGCATCACGGACACTTAAGAACTATGACAGTAACCTGAAGTAGAATAAATTCCTCTGTTCTACATCCACATCGTATATTTTGTATTTGCTTTGCACTCTGAGCCTTGTGTAAGTAATATTTAAATAAGGATTTTAATGACAGTGGCACAAGATCAATAATGGTGGGAATGGCTGGGTGCTAGGTTCGAAATTAGGGGCCTGATTAGATGTTTGGCAGACGGTTTTCACCGTCCGCCGAACGTCCGATTGGGAGGTTGCCACCACACTGTCTACCTCCCCGCCGGACCCATTAAGAGTTTCCCACTAGGCTGACGGGTGGAAACCTAGGTTTCCGCCAATCACCCTAGCGGGAAAAAGGCTACAGCATTGTCTCAGGCTCATAATCAGGCCGGCGGACAATGCTGTAGCCAGCAGGGTGCATCAGCACCCTCGCAATGTTCACTGTCTGTAAAGCAGACAGTGAACATAGCGAGGCAGACAGTGAACATAGAGAGGGTGCTGGGCAGTGGGGACTCTGCACTGCCCATGCCAAGTGCATGGGCAGTTCAGGGCCCCCTTCGTGGCCCCCGGCACCTGTTCTCCACCAACCTTTTTGTGGTGGGGTTACCGCCATGAAAAGGCTGGCGGAAAACTAGGTTGTAATTCGCAGGGTAGCGCTGCTCTGGTGGATTAGGATCTCTGCCACCACCAGACCGCCGGGATCCAAGATACTGGTGGAGCTGGCAGTTCCCTGGCAGTCGGTCAGGTTGTATTGTGGAGGTTGGACTGCCACATAGGCACCAGATTGTCGTAAGATCACCACGCTTGTAATGAGGCCCTTAATCTTTGTCCCCCCCTCAAAGTTATTATTGGCATGGCAACCCCACACCAAGGCCCTTTTCATTTTACAATAGGGGAGGGGGTGCAAGGCTCCTGCCCAAGCCACTATTAGCTTTAAGGAGACCATCTCCCAGGACCATATTTAAATTAAAGGGGAGTGGGCGCACGGCACCCTTCACTCAATCCCCTGGGGCCAAATACATTACTATTAGGTGAGGGGGGCACAGACCCCATTCTGAACCAAAATGAGCCTGAGGACCCCATCCCGTGGGGACATAATTTAATGATAGTGTTGGGGCATGTATGCCCCTCTCCCCTAGCCTTAAGAGGCCCTTAACACTCCATCGCCACAGGGACAAATACATTAATATTAGGCAAGGCAGGCACGTAGTCTGAGTTCAGTGGGCCCAAGAATCCCATTCCCTGGGACCTAACATAACACTCAGGGCTGTGGGAGAGAGTCCCCGCGGCTGGGAGCAATCACACTTTTCCTGTCCGCAAGAATACATGCATGGAACAGACGGTGGCTCACACTAAGCAGGAGCATTTTTAAAGCTCCTGCCAGGTAGAAGCACACTTCCTTCCTTATCCAGGGCCCTGCAGGCAGGGAAAATAACTGTGTCCAGGAAGTGGGCTCCTTTCAACACAGTTAAAGAGCCGGCCCCAGGGGATGGGGTCCCAGGTCCTCTTAAGGCTTGTGATTCCATGGGAGTACCGTGGGTGCTGTGGGACCACAACTTTATTTTTTAAATAAATGTTTTAATTTGGCCTACCCTGCCCTCTTATATTAAGGACAGAGGGCTAAGTCCAGGAGTCCTGTAATGGCTGCCTGCAACATTTTTCCTAAAGTTGCTGGCAGCCAATCAGTGCCTTGGTCCAAGTGGAGCAAAATGGACCAAGGCTTAGAAAGTACAGTGGGCCAGTCAGAAGGATGTATTTTGTAAAAGTAGTTTCAAGGGACTCTTGTGAGAGTACCTCAAAGCCAACCATATAGATATACAAATATATTCTGAGCCTAATATCTCAAAAACTACTTAACGGACTTACACCAAATCACAAAAAGCACGCTTTCTGGATCAAGATCTATGTTTCTGACAAATATAGTGTAATTAAATTTGGCAGTTTGGGCAGTAGTGATGCTTAAAAAAGTCAATGGAAAATTAATGTTGATTTTGGGTTTTGGGATCCCCTTTTTTCTCTGCCCGCTTGGCAGATTAACTCCGAAACATTCCATGCACAAAATAGACAAAAAGTAACACTTTTATCGAATGTTTTGAGAGGATTAGGCAAATGGCCCCAAACTTATTACTCACCATTTATAGTTATCCCTAGTAACTGGCACCCTAAGGTAACTATTACTAGCGCCCCCTCGCAATATGCAGTCATCAATGATGTTATTTCAAGTAATGCTGTGGTCTAATCAGTGATGTTATAGAACATAGCATGAGTGATGTAATATGTGGGATAATTAGTTGCGCATGGTGAGATTATGTACATAAAGCCAGCTGTGAGTGGTTGCAGCTAACCACCTACTAGCAGGCAACCCCACGCTGTGCACAGCCTTCAACTGTGTGCATCATGGAGTTGACTGCAGAACCCAACCCATTGGCACATCTTCCTTCCCAAAATCACTTTGGGTTCCAAGGACCCCATCCCATGGGGCCTTTTTCCAGAGGGGGGGGGTCCCATGGCCCACTCCCCAAGCCACTTTGGGCCCCAGGGACCCCATTCTCTAAGGCCTTCATTTTTTGAGGGCAGGGAGCACATACCCCCCATCCCCAACCACTTTGGACCATGGGGACCCATCTTCCTAGACCTTTGTTTTTTTAATTAGGGGAGGGGAGTGTGCTGCCCTCTTGTCGCAGGCACCCCATCCTCTGGGGGTGAAAAGTTATTTGTAAAGGAGAGGTGGTGTGCAGCCCCCTTCCTGAGCCATCAGGAACCCCATCCCCTGAGGCCTGAAAGTGGGGTGACAAATGCACCTCTCCTCGAACCAATAGTGGCCTGGGGGACCTATCCTGAGGGGTCTTCTTTTAATATAAATGGGAGGTAGCATGCAGCCCCCTCCCCATGCCATTATGCCCAGGGCCTTCTTTTATTATAAAGGGAAGGGGATGCACAGTTCCCCTCCATATTTCACTTTGGCCCCAGGGACCCCATCCTGCAGGGCCTTCACGTTGCCCACAAAAGCAAGGGCAAGGAAAGAAAAGTCTGCTCCCATTCGGCAGGAATATTTTCAAAGCTCCTGCCACTTGGAAGCTGTCTTACTTTCCCTACCCATTCTCCTGCGGGATAGGAAACTACTGGATGGGGTCCTTCGGACACAGTATATGAGCCTGGCCCAGGGAATGATGGCCACAGAGACTTTCAAGGCTCAGGGAGGGGGGGACCCACTCCCTCCTCCTCCATATTTAAGTAATGGCCCTGGAGGATGGAGCTCAAGGGGCCTTGATAAGCCTTAGTGATGGGGGCCGCATGCCCCCTCCCCTTAGTGTATTACTGTAGCTCCTGCCTGCCATTTCACTCTTTTTTTGGGGGATGCCACTGTAGGAGTTTGTGGATTTCTCGTGGGATTGCTGAATTTTTTGTTTTTTAAATAAATATTTTCACCCCGGGGGGTTCCTTTGGGACTCAACCATATGTCCTGAGGGGGCAGGGTATCTCTACCCGGACCCCTTATATTATGTGTTAACTTCAGGACAGGCTACTAAGTCTTTGAGTCTTGTAATGGCTGCCTGCAACATTTTTCTTCATGATGCAGAGAAGCCAATCAGATCTCTCAATCCCATGGAAGCGCGCCTATGGGAGTGAATTGACACAAGGGAAAAAGCCCCCTGGGCCAATTAGAATGCTCTAGATTTTTAGATTGGGTCTGACAGACTCTTGCGCGAGTCCCTTGAACCCAACCTTCCAAATATAAAAACATATTTTATCTCAAATATGTCTAAAACTACTGAATGGATTTACACCAGATCACAAAAAGCACACTTTTTTGGACTAATTTGGTGTAATTCCGTTCATCAGTTTTTCTGATGGCGCTGCCTAAATAAGTCTTTGGAAATGCTTGGGATGTTTGCAATTTTGTGACCACCCACCACCTTTTCTTGGCCCCTGCTTGACAAATCATCCCAAAACTTTCCATGGATAAACTAAGCAAAAAGGTAAAACTTTATGGAATGTTTCTTGGTGATTCGTCAAAGTGACTAGCAAAATAAATTCGGTGTATTTTGATGCAAGTACTGTGAAGTGTTACCTTTCTCTTCCTAGTTTTAGCCCCAACAGGTAGTAATCAGCGGATCCTTCTTAAGTTAAGAGTAAGCTCATCACCCCTATCACCAATTGATACCAGGTCATTGACTGTTCGATTGTGTGATGCAAATGGTTGAATAGTTACATTGGTGGTGGGGTGACCTTGACGTCCTTAGTACATGAGGGGTTGTACAATAAATAAGAAAGTTCTTCTCTAGATGCAGTTTCAGTTATGGCCCACAATATGTGTGCTAACTAGCAATTGTTAGATTTAAGCCAATCAGGTAATGCCACATGGAGCTTTTTTTTAAAGTGAAGACAACTAGGAAGGGAAAGACAAATTCAAGAAAGACCCGCACAACACACACAGCTATTGCTGAGCACCGCAACACTGACAGACATAAAGGGTTAAATACTTTACACCAACACACTAATGGGAACAGAAACAAGCTGTCTCACTTTCGAACTTTATTAATTCCATTTATAGTAACTCGAAGACCATTTTTAAAGAAATGACCTGGTTTTTGCAATAAAAAATATTTGACAGGAGAAACTGTAAATCAACAACATGTTCTTTTAATGTATGACATTAATTATACAGATCTAAAACACCTGTAAATAATGATTGCTAGAAAGGAAACGCTTTCTTTTATAATTAATGATAAACAGCCAAGCAACAGCATCTTAACCATACACTTTAGCAGGCTTTAGAACTCCTAGGTGTAATGGGTCACAAGGTATTATCTACAGTCTCCTCCAATAAGCTAAACGCCTCTTGTATACTTCATGATTTAAAAATGGTATTTTATTTTCATTGACCACACCCATGAAGCAGAAGCTTACTAAAATACACTGCTGTTACCAGTGGCGGACGGTAATTTTAGAAGGGAGGGGGCGGACGGGAAGCACACTCACACTAATTTATTCACACATGCACGTACATCCATTCACAACACTCCTCAACATTCAACATACAGGCACGCACCAAACATTCATTTAAAAAACACACACACACGCTTACTTTCAGCTCAAAGGTTGCAGGAAGGTTGGGACTGCTGCCTTCCCTCACTGGCTGAACTTAGGTCACCCAAAAAGGGAAGGCAGTAGTCCCAACTTCGTCACAGAGTGGGACGGGGTCAGTGAGACTTCTGACCCCACCCCACTCTGTGATGAGGTGTCACTGATTGACACTCATCCTAGGCGCTTCAGGGCTTAAACCTGAAGCGGCCAGGTTGGAGTCAATGGCTGACGCTTCCCCTCCTCACCGAAGGGGAGGGCCTCGAGGCACCTTTGCTGGTCATGCCCATAGGAGCTGTGACTGCTTCAGCCCAGCAAAGTTCAGCTCAGACAGCGGGAGTATGCGCAAATCGTGCATTTGTATCTAGCTCCTGACTGCCTGAGCTGAACATGAAGAGTGTCTGTCAGGCTAACCTTTGCTCAGCCTGACAGGCACTCATCTTGAGGGGCAAAAGTTGGGGGAGGGGTGTGGCCCCTCCACGCTAAAGGATGGGCCGTGGCTGGCTGTGACAGATGGCGCATTAGGGCAGAGGGGGCGAAGCCCCGCCACGTTTGACAGCTACCACTGTGCCAGTAAAAAAAAACTGGACAGCTTGTTACAAGTGCTCTGCATGTGTGAATGCAGAGTGCATAAAACAGCAGGCCACCTTCACTTGCATTCTTCGAATGCAAGTGTTGGCCAAAGTCAGGGGCCTTCATCATTGTTGTACCAAGGGTGGTGAAACAAAACAGCACTCACATACTGAAGGTTGTTCCCAAAAAGTGCATCTTTAAAAACACTTGAGATTTAATTCATGCCCTTTTCGTTAAGGAGGGGAAAACTATTCTATTGTGGATCGCACCTAGTCTGCTCAAAATAGTTAAAGAATTTGAAATACAAAAACTATTAAAAAAGATCTTTCATTTTATTTAAAACGAATGGAAATATATATATATATATATATATATATTGGAATCCTGGGATAATCATCGGTGTTCCCTCATATAGCTGTCTTGCTTAATGTTCAGTTACACCTATTATTTTTAAAATTCCAGGTCGCTCCAAATGTGCATTACTTAAGCCCTGAGAAGTTTAGTGCTCATTTAATGCTGAGAATAATTGTATGTGTCGATTAGGGCTTCAAAATGTTAATGTTCACTCTTGCGATTTTAAAACAGCTTTTAATAAAATATAACATTTCTCATCGGACTGAAGCATTCACACTTTTGAATTTTTGGATGGTGCATGTGCCCTCGCAAAGTCCTTAAAAGCAAGTTTGGGCTGTGATTACAAACCTTGAACCTTGGACATGAAGTCATATACATTGGACTGGCTGCTAGAAGTACTGTAAGGAGCAACTGAGGATTGTGCTTGGTTGGGCAGAGTGCTCTTGGTAGGGCTCTTTGAGTAGTTGTTGGTTTCTTGGATGGGCTAGGGTGGCGAGGGGAGCACTAGTTTATGTCTATGTATGTATTCATTGTTTTAAAGTCTTTTGTCTAAACATAAATAAACTTGAACTGAACTATATATATATATATGTATATATATACATATATATATATACATATATATATATATTCTCTAAAAGGTTACAGGGATGTTATAGTTAGGGTCAGATTTTACACACACAAAACCATAGTAATTCAGTATAGTTGTACTTATCTCAAGTAACTATAACTTCTGCCCTAAGGTCATTATAACTCAGTTATACTATCAATGATTCCATAGATGATTTCATGATTGATGTCATATGTGGGTTGTTTGGCAGTGCACGGTGAAGGCGTGAGTTATAGTTACCTTAGGGCACAAGTTAGGGTTACTTGAGATAAGTATGATTATAACTGCAGAATTTCTATGGTTTTGCATTTGTAAAATCTGAAGCTAACTATAAATTTCCTGTAACCTTTGTTTTTTTTTGTGAATTTCTAAGGTTTCTTTTAAAATTATATTTCCTAACTATATCAATCCTGTAAGCTTGTTTTTTCAGAGAATTTCTAGTTTTTTTTTTTTATAACCTAGGGTAATATTTAATTACCCCACATAAATCCAGCCCATGCAGCTGCTGCGCATGGCTAGTCAGGCTCTGCAGTCAACCCCACACCGTCCATGGCTGTTGGCCAGGCCCTGTGGCCAACCACCCAAAAGGCAGCCAAACCCAGGAGGGGGCATGCAACCCCCTTCTCCAGGCTCATAATGACCCTGGTGACCCCATACCACAGGGCCTGACACCTGTTTTTTAGGTGAGGGGGTGTGTGGCCCCTTCCGGAGCAATAGTTGACCCTGGGGACCCTATCCCCTGAAGCCCATTACTAATTTATGGTGGCATGCAGCTCCACCCTGGGCTAATTTTGACTCCGGGGTCCACATCTGCCGTGGCCTGGCTGTATTATAAATGAAGAGGGAGGCATGCAGTCCGTTCCCCGGGACAATATAGGCCCCGTGGAGTCCAAACCCTCGGGCCCAGCCAGTAAAGAGTGTGGGCAAGGAAACAGATAAAAGTCTGCTCTCAACTGACAGGAGCATTTTTCAAGCTACAACCACTGGCAGTGGACTTAATGCTTGCTCTCGCTTGCCGGGAGGTTTAAAATTGCTCCTGCCAAGCAAGAGCAACATGGGCTTCCCTGCTAGCACTAGTGGGACATAACTGGAGCAGGCCCTAATGGATAGAGTCCCCAGGGCCATTAATGGCTCCAGCAGGGAGGCCGTGTGACAACATCCCATTTCTTTGCATGTCCAGGCCCTGGAGCCAAAAATAGCCTGGGAGGGGGACTATGTGCCCCACCCCCAATAATACAACAGACTGCGCCCGGGTGAGGGGGTCCCCTGACCCAAAAGCAGCCCAGAGAGGGGGGGGCATATGTTCCCCCTTCCCAATGAAAATTATAAACAATTCCCCGGGACCTAGTCCACCCCGGCAGCTAATAACAAGCGCTGGAAACTGTGCTCTCTACCAAATGTGTGGTAATTAAAAAAAAAAAAAAAAAACAGTCCCAGGTTGGGACTTGACGGTCAAGGTATTCCTCCCGTCCCTCTTCTGCATTTCTTGGGACTCGGGCTGAGGCCCAAGTCCCAAGATGGCTGCCAGCACTTAATGACAGCCAATCATATCTCACAAGGTGATCTGTCGGTTTCGTAGACCATCCCCGTCCTAGATATATACAAAACATTTTCTTTAATAACTCCAAAACTACTGAACGGATTTACACCAAATTACAAAACCCCTCTTTCTGGTTCAGGATTCAGATCTCTGCAAAATGTGGTTTAATTCCGTTCAGCAGTTCAACCTGTAGTCATTTTCAAAATTCCTAAAGGAAATTGAATGGGGAAAATGTGTTTTGGGACCCCACCTTTTTTCTCAGCACCCATTTGACAAATCACCCTAAAACTTCAAAGAGCACCTGAAGTGAGTGGCAAGCTAGTTTTGAAAATTTTGTGAAGATTTATCAAATGGTTTCAAAGTTATTAGCAAAACAAACAAGCATTTGCAATGCAATGGGTCTCTATTAGCTATTAGCGTTGTAAACTCCTAACCAGACTTTTCTTGCCACATAAACTGAAAATGAAAAGTAAAACAGTTTCACATATGTGAGCCGATGGCCGCTATGAGCGAGAAGGAGACACAAAAAAGGAAATAGAAGTTTGCTCGCAGTAAAAAGTATTGGCAAAAGTGCAATTATCCATGTTACTGGCAAAAGTGCAATTATCCATGTAACCAGCAAAAAGTACAATTATCCATGTAACCGGCAAAAGCGCAATTATCCATGTAACAGGGTTGATGTCATGCAAAGCGATCGACTACTGCCCAGCGAGATCGCGCTGCATACAAATAAAGAGGAAAAGTAGTCCAGAAACCATAAGGAGAAAATGGAGCCTCGTCGTTTTCAGTAGTTGGCCGGTGCGCTCGAGGAGGATTAAACACAGGAAAAAGCATGACGTGTGCATGCCTTTCACTAATGAAATCAAGCGAATTTTAAAAGACAAGCCCACCAACCAACCAAATTGATGGGCGTGACATGGGCATGGTTACAAGCCCATAGAGAGATTACAACAGGGACAGAGCGCTTTGTGCGCTCGACCTTAAAAACACTTTTCCGATGGAAACTAGGCCCTAACTATAACTACTTACTGGGGACCGCCAGTAGGTAAAACATATATATATATATATATATATAAGAAAGAAGTGACTCAAACAGATGATCTCACCAAAGAACAAAAATATATTTCTACTACAATGTTCCACCTTCCTTAGGTAGTACAAGATGGTTTGCTCAGTGGCTGCACAGCTGACACTGCTGGATTTTCATCATGAGTGAAGATTCCAATTGGAATGTGGAATCAATGCAGTCCTGAGAACTCTTCAGATATGCAGAAATCAAGTGGTATTGTCAGTAATGTTCAGTCCAACTCGATGCAGTGATTTTAAATGGTACATCCACAATTTTTCTCGGATGTCCAGTAGTTCTTCCTTTAAAACATGTTCCACAGGGAAAATCTTCAAATCTGATAGTAAATGGTCCAAAAGGTTAAAATGATTGGCTACAGACTGGTCAAGTTTCTTGTTAATTATTGCTGATTTGTGGTTCCTGAATTGTGTACGGAGGTCATTCACTGTTTGGCCTACACATTTTTTACAGCGTTGACATTGCCATTGAATCATATAAATAATGCATGCTGAGTGACATGTAAAATGCTGTCTTATTCCATAGGTCCTTCTTGTAACAGAGCTAGTTACTGATGATGTTTGGAAAAGGTATTCATATATGATGCACCTTTTAAAATCACAGCAATCTCTGGTGGCCAAGATGGCGGCGTGAGCGGACGCGTTGGTCCGAGCTCCGCCGCCTAGGCCCAAAATTTGCTGCCTGGATGTGGGACCGGCCGGCCGGAGGTGCCCCGACGTGAAGCCTGGGACCCGGGGGACACTGGGGGCTCTCTGCGACCTCGTGGAGTCCGAGGTCGCCGCGCCCGAGGAGCGCGGACCCGGGAGTGCCGGGCCGGCGCCAGAGGCTGTGGAGCGCAGGGGACCGCAGACTCTCCTGTGCCACGAGCCCGGGCCCGATAGGCTGTTGGCTGGGTGAAGGGGTGCGGCGACGCCCCTGGAGGGAGCTGCGCCCCCACGGCGAGGTGAGACCGGAATTGGAGGCCCGGTGGGGGCCTGGAGTCGGGCCCGGGTGACGACTGGGCAGGCCATCTTGGGCCCCGTCCGAGGACCCCAAAGAAGAGAGAGGGAGCGGATCGGTGGGTCCTTCTGCCATTTGGACATGGTGCTGAGCCCCCTGAGCGCCGAAGAAGACCAGGGCTGCAGCCCAGTGGAGCGGACGGCGCGTGAGGGCCATACTCGGAGCAGAGGTGACGGGGCCACGAGGAGGCCCCAGGACTATCTCTAGCTGGAGGGTTGATGTCCTTGAGGGATTGAGGCCTAGAAGAAGTGGCCTGTAGTGACTCTGGGAAGTGGACAGTCGGAGATCTGCTTACCTGCAGTGAGTGGGCGGAAGGGATGGCGACCTCTAAGCCCAAGCGGGACCGGACGATTCGAGATATGCTGACCAGTTGGCGCCAGGTGCCAAGAGGGGCTCCGGAGGAGCTGCCGACCACGAGGACCCCAGAGATAGTGAGGGAGGCGACGGAGGACGAGACAGCTCCAGTCACTAAGGGCTTTCTTACCTCCCTGTTCGAATCACTTAGGAGTGACCTCCACGCACTCAGCAAAGACATATCCCATGAGGTTAAGGAGCTGAGAGTTGAGCTTTCATCCCTGGGTGAGCGGCTGACGCAGGTCGAGGATGGTGAAATTACCCGCGGCGAGGAGGTGGCGGACCTGCAGCAGGAGGTTCTGAGCCTGCAAGAGCAGCAGGATCTCCTACAGATAACGGTGGAGGACCTGGAGAACCGGTCGCGCAGACACAACATCCGCATCAGAGGACTGCCGTGCGGGGCTGAGAAGGAGGATATTGGAACCTTCGTGGTGGCGTTGTTTTGCTTGGTCTTAGAACTTGAAGAGACCCGAAAGATCACCCTCGATAGAATCCACCATGTGGGCCGACCTGGAGGAGCTGGGGATCGCCCGCCAGATATCCTAGCATGTGTCCATAATTTTGGGCTGAAAGAAAGTATACTGCAAAAGGCGCGCAATCTCCCACAGGTCCTTTTTAGAGGACATCAGCTTCAACTATACCAGGACCTTTCGGTTCGGACTTTGCAAAGACGGCGTGAGTTTAAACCCATCACAGAGCACCTGCACGAGCGGGCGGTGTCCTACTCGTAGGGCCATCCATTCCGCCTTGTTTTTTTCGCTGGGAGGATCAGCTTCACCAGGTGAAGTCAATATCGGAGGCTAACCGAATCCTGGGCTTGGAGGATGACGCCCCAGCTTCGGGTTCGAGGTTGAGTTCAACTGACGGCGACCGTCCACGCTGGCAGAGGAAAGAAAGGAGAAAGAAACAGCAACGCCCTACCGCGTTGGAGCAGATCTCGGACCGTCAGTCGGCACTGAGCAGTGTGGCAGCCGGGACAAGTGCCTAAACGAAGAGCGATGGGGACCCTCTGGTCGGCTCCGGGCCGTTAGCCATGGTCCTGTGGCTGAGTGAAGGGGTCTGGGTGGCGGAGCCGTCAGACTCGGTGAAGGAACATGTGTGGTTCTACAGCCCAGCTGAGACTTTTACCTCTTAGGAAGTGGGAGAGAGGACTTTGTTGTTATAGGCACCTGTTGTGCATTTTGGTTATTTGTTTGTATGCTTCCCTGGGAGCTTGGCCATGCATGGTTTCGGAGGTTTGGCCATATGAGTTGGAGCGGCAGGGGTCCGGTTCTGGATCTTGGCCCCTCCGTAGAGCTTCTTCCTACCTGAACAACTGCTTTCCTGTGCTGTATGACAGTTAGGTGTCTTAGCTTAAATGTCCGTGGGCTGAATAATCCGACTAAGCGTTTAGCGATTCTGTCAGGTCTAGAGAAATCTGGGAGTCATATATGCTTACTGCAGGAGACACACTTGTTGCATAAGGACACATATCGCATGCGCTCAAGGTGGTTTCCCAGGCAGATTTGGTCCTCAGCAACTACAAAGCATGCAGGCGTAGCGATATTGCTTTCCAGGACCTTCTCTGGGGAGATAGTGGGGAGGATACACAAAGTACAAGGCAGATTCCTGGCCATTAGAATAAAACTTGGGGCCTTCTCTTTTACTATCACCTCTCTTTACGCTCCAAATGCCCAACAAGAGGCATTCCTGAGACAGGTGATCTCCCCAACTCTTAATTCACCAGATAGTGCTATTTTAGTGGGGGGAGATTTTAACTTGGTGATGGACAATGAGCTCGACCGCTCTGGTCAACACTTTGGACAAACTGGGGCCTTATCGGAGGTGGGGCGTCAGTGACTGGCTGATTGTGGGTTGGTGGATATCTGGAGAAAGTTGAAGCCTACGCTCCGAGATTACTCCTTTTACTCGGCGGCAACCAAGACTTACGCTTGGCTTGATTTTTTCCTGGTCTTGCAGAATTTGTCTCCCGGGTCCGGGAGGCCACGATTGAACCCAGAGCTCTGGCTGATCATGCCCCAATTACCGTGGAGATCACAGGGGTGGTAGGACCAGTGGGTACCCCGAGTTGGCGCCTTAGAGATTCCCTGCTCCAGAGTGAGACAACGGTGGAGTCACTTCGACACGTGATCGCGGACTACCTTAGTTTTAATGATGATGGTAGCACTTCAATGGAGATAGTATGGGAGGCTATGAAGGCAGTGGAACGGGGCGAGGTGATGGCGCTGTCCGCGAGGGATAACAAGGCAAGGAGAGAGATAAGGGAGGAGCTGGAGCAGAGGGTGGCTGTGCTGGAGCGAGCCCACAAGACTACTGGTGTGCCTCGAATCTGGCGGGAGTTGGAGAGGGTGAGGCAACAGCTGAAGAGGCTAGACTGGGATAGGGTGGGGTATACGATAGCAAGACTCAAGCACAAATTCTATGTTGGGAGCAATAGGTGCAGGAAGTTAGTGGCACACCGGTTACGAGCACAGCGTGCATCGTCGGCGATAAAACTGATCCACTCTTCTTCTGAAATAGCGGCGGGTACAAGTGATCAGATTGCAGAGGCTTTTGCAGAGTTTTACCGGGGCCTATACGCGGCTGATGAGGGAGATCCCGAGGCTTTGGATTCATTCTTAGAGGGCATAGCAATCACGCCTCTTGGTGAGAAGGAGGCGTTGCTGTTGGACCAGCCGATAAGGCTGGAAGAGGTTATTTCGGCAATTTCCCGACTAAAAGCTGGGAAGTCCCCTGGCCCTGATGGGTTTACGGCCCTATTCTATAAGACTTTTTGCGCAGAACTTGCTCTGCTGTTGGTGCGTCTTTTTAACTCCTTTTGGACGACAGGAGCCCTGACACCTAGCATGCTGGATGCTACTATTGTAGTCATACATAAACCAGGTAAAGACCCAGAGGAGTGTGCCTCATATAGACCGATCTCGCTTCTGAATATAGATGCCAAGTTGTTTACTGGCATTCTTGCTTCCCGCATTAATTTTTATATGCCGGGTCTCATCGACCCGGATCAATCGGGTTTTATACCAAACCGACAATGCGGTGACAATACGAAAGGGCTCCTGCACCTGTTGGATAAAACGGATCGCTCCTGTAGGGAGGCGCTCTTCCTCTCTGTAGACGCTGAAAAAGCATTTGATAGGGTTCATTGGCCCTATCTTTTTAAAGTGTTGGAGCGATTCGGGCTGGGACCCGTTTTCAGGTCCTGGATCAGCTGCGTTTATCGGTCACCCAGGGCGGCGGTTCGAGTTAATGGGGTGATCTCCCTGCCTTTCCCGGTCGGACGCAGGACCAGACAGGGATGCCCGCTTTCTCCCCTCTTATTTGCGCTATATATGGAGCCCTTTGCGCAGAGATTGCGGGATAGTCCCTTGGTTTCCGGGGTGAGGTTTGGCGGAGACCACCATCTCATCACCCTCTATGCGGATGATGTGATCCTTACCCTGGCGGAGCCTGCGACTCACTGCCAGCGCTCGTGGAGATAATAGTTGAGTTTGGTCGGGTTTCGGGATTCCGAGTTATTATGCAGAAGTCTCAGGTTCTCGGTTTGTCGGTGAGACCGGATCATGAGGCAGACTTGAGAGCTAGCTACCCCTTCCTCTGGTCGTCCTTGAGTCTTCCCTATTTAGGAGTTGAGATAGCGACCTCGACCGCTAAGACAGCGAGCCAGAATTATGCGACGCTGGTTCGTGAAGTTCAGCGAGATCTTGAATCATGGGGGAGGCATAAACTGTCTTGGCTGGGTAGAGTAGCGGCGGTGAAGATGACTATCTTGCTGCGCATTCTCTATGTATTTCAGGTGCTTCCGCTAAGCCCTCCCCCGAGAACGATAGCTACTCTTCAATCGGCGATTCTGAAGTTTATATGGGAGGGGCCACCGGCGTGGTTATCACGACGGATGCTGTACCGTACTAAGAGTGGGGGAGGTTTAGCGATCCCTTGCCTACAGCGATACTTTCAGGCGACACAGCTGCGTTTTCTTTTGGAGTGGAATCACCCGCTCACTGAGAAACACTGGTGCTTCATGGTCCAGGCTGTAGCGGGCTCGCATATATGGAAGGAGCCATGGCTCCGACGCCGACATAGGGCAACCGGACTTTATTCCTCCCCAATTACGGGGGTCACACTGCGCACATGGGATGCAGTGGCTAGTCGATCCGGCTTGACGTCCTTCCCATCCCCGATGACTCCGATAGGCGCACATCTAGACTTTGAGCCCGGGCTTCGGCTGGAGGCCCTGAGACGCTGGCACGAGGAGGGCTGTAAAAAGGTGGGGTGTCTCTTTGACGAACAGGGGGTCTTGTCTTTTGAACAGATGAGGGAAGCGTATGGCTTGATAGATTGATGTATTATCAGATACGGCACTGCAACCGGCAAACAGAGCGTTGATAGATAGACCCCTTACGCCATTCGAGAAATGGCTCCTGTTAAAGAAAGACAATAAGGGAGTCATCTCAGAACTTTATCAGCTCTTGCAGGGGGACCAGCGCCCGCCTAAGAATAGAGGACAGTTGCGATGGGAGAGGGAGTTGGAGAGGGAGTTCTCGGACGAGGAGTGGGACAGTATTTTCTACAGAATACATCACACAGCCTATAATGCAGCGGGGATGGAGACGTCATACAAGGTGGCCTCCTACTGGTACTACACTCCGGCACGTATACACACATGGGATCCTGCTAAATCTGACCTCTGTTTGAGGAGGTGCGGAGGCACGGGTACACTTGTGCATCTGCTTTGGCACTGTCCCAAACTTCATCGCTACTGGGAGGGCATTATAGACGAGATTGACACAGCGTTCCACACTAAGATCCCCAGATTTCCTTCACACATCTTGCTGGGGCTGCCTAATCTCCTTACCTTTCCCTTGAAGTCGCTAAGAGGGAGACAGATGGCTCTAGCACTCAACGCAGCCCTACAACTGATCTTAACCATGTGGGGTACGGATGGGGTCCCGACACGTAACGCGTGGCTCCAGAAACTCTGGTTTATTCTTGCCATGGAGAAACTCACATTGGCCTCGCAGCAGCGGACGGGGGAATGGAGTGAATTATGGAAGCCATTTCTGCAGATTCTATCTGCAGAATTCACAGAGTTGACCTATCCAGCTTACTTGAGAGTCCTGAGGCTGACTTGAACCATGACTACAATGCTTGATTTAGAAACGTCAGAGGGCTGAGAGGCGGTGGGAGGACGGTTTGAATGATGGAGAGACAGGAAGAGGATATGGTCGGGGTGGGGGAGCATTGTTAATGTGTTTCGTTCTACGTGTATGTTTGTTTGGTTCTTATTCACGAGACTCGCAGTCTGGAAGATTTTTAGATGCGCCCCGCACGCTAATTCTATTACCAAAGAGAGCTTTGTTTAGAAGTTCCTTTGAGCAAATTTAGAGTTAGCCTAGAAGATTTCGGTCAGTGGACTTGGAGCTTCTGATGCGGAGATATATACCATCTATAGCACTGTGATGTACTGTATTTGCATTTCATATTTTGTATCTATATGTTTTTGTGCTTCTAAAAATAATAAACAGATTTGATCCATAAAATCACAGCAATGAACTCCTGCATTCGCTACAGCTTGCTTAAGTTCAGCTCTCCCAATAAGCGATCATAAATTGGGAGCTCTGCAGTAAGCAATGACTGGTGTTTTTTCACAAGTGGATAGTAAAGGAAAAGTTGTTTGTATTATATTTCTGTAGTTGGGAGCTGATGGATGATAGTCAAACACAAATGGGATTCTGTGACTTGTGTTTCTTCTGTTGATATTCCAAATAAGTGCTTCCCTGGGTAACTGCAAAGACTTCTCAATTTGTTGCAGTATGATATGCAGAGGATAGCCTCACTTTTTAAATAATGTAACAAGCTTCTGTAGATGGTTTTTACAAGTGTCTTCATTGCTGCAGATGTGTCTCATTCTGAGTACTTGGCTGTAGACAATGCTGAGTTTAGTGTGGCGTGGGTGACATGAAGTCCAGTTTAGATACAAATGAGCATCTGTAGGCTTGTGGTACAGATCACTTATAATGTTTTGTTCATGAATGGTGAGTAACACATCCAGAAAAGGGAGATGACTCTTCTGCTTAGTATTGCTGCCAGTGAATGGTAGGATGGATACTGTAAATAAAAGCTGTAAATTGCTCCAGTGTTCTGCTTCCTGCATTCCATATTATACATTTGTCATCAATATATCATAGCCAAACCAGTGGTTTGATGTTAGAACTCGCAAGTATATAGTCCTCCAGTTTGCCCATAAAGATATTTGCATAGGAAGGAGCCATCCGAGTGCCATCATCAAATGTGTTGGTTTGGTTTAATTTGGCAATAATCTGAAGAAAGTGACTGGTGTCCTTACCAAATTATGGAAGTTCTTGGACAATGGGCTGGAGGTGCAGGTCGACAAATAAACATAGTCTCTCAGTGGCTGTATCTTGGCCAGAGATGATGGGGCAGCCAGGATTGTTTATTCTGTGAATTTTGGGAAGGATATAAAATCTTCCAGGTCTTGGTTTGGGGTGAACAAGTATATCCATTGTTGTTTCATCAATGAAGTTTAAGCTCCTGTACTTTGCAACCATGTTCTTGATGTCTTTGTTCAAGTCTTCTGTGGGATCAGTTTCTAAAGGTTTGTAAGTGTTGGTATCAATCAGTTGTCTCATTCCCTCCTCGATATAATCACATACTTTCATGGCAACCACTGCACCACCTTAGTCTGACGGTTTTATAATGGTATATGTTCTCTGTTGAAGGTGGTGGAGAGCTTTTCTTTCCTCTCTGGTAATGGTATCAAAAATCCTTTTAGGTGTTGATTCTTTGATGAGTTTATTAATGGATAAAATGTATGTATCAAGAACAGGATTTCTACCACATTGAGGAGTCCATGATTTGGGATGGCGGAACTTCTTAAATGGATCTGGAAGGTAGCTTGGCAGATCAACATTAGAATTCTGCAAGTCTGCATCTTCTCTATAAGGTTTTTAGGTTTCTCTTCATGTCGCCTGTATTATGGTGCTTAGGTAGAGGACAGAAATAGAGGCCTTTGCTCATGAGGTTTAATTCACTTGGTGATAGCAGCCCTCAAGTTAAGTCAATAACTGTATCTGATTTCTGGAAGGGTTGTAGCTGCTGCTATGCAGTCCTTTTTGTCTTAGAAATCTTCTGGGTTTGTTATGCTGTTTACCCACGGGACATACACTGACAAGTAAATCTCAAAAAACAGAATGATTTATAAAGCGGTGATTTGGGAGAGGAGGTATAAGAAATCTTAACAGGTCTCTTTTCAGTTTTGCAGATTTAATTTTAAAAACATACCTTGCTGAGATCTTTTTTACTTCTGCAATCCTCTGCAGTAGGTGTGCAGCTTCAGAGTCACTTTTTGTGTTCTTTAAAAGTTCAAATTGCTTTTGTAGCTTGGTTTTAAGCATCTGCATTTTCTGAATGGTTACTTTTACATATACTGATAGTAGGGCCATTGATGAGTTATGCAGTAAAATATTCCATGAAGCATATCATTCAGAGTTACTTAGTTTAAAAGGTGGCTTAGATTTAATCTCCAACCCCATGGTATAGATGTTAAGTTTCTTATAGATTTGTAAATGTGCTATTGTAAATTGGCATTCACTGATTTCCTCCTGGATGAACAGTGCATATCTAGGATGTAGATTTGTTCTTAACATGGTGGTTGCGTCTGGCTTGAGCCTTGGATCCAAGGAGGATACAGGTTTGTAATCCCAAAAACAGTAAACTAGAAGATGAAGGATCACAAGAAAACAACAATCAGCCAGGGCAACATCTGGATCCCAACGGATACAATGAGTCACAAGAAAATGTAATATCTAAGAAAGAAGTGACTCAGATGATTTCACCAAAGAACAAAAACATATTTCTAATACAACGTTTCAGCTTCCATCTTCCTCAGGTAGTACAAGATGGTTTGCTCAGTGGCTGCACACTGCTGGATTTTCAAAAAGTATCACGAGTGAAGATTCCAATTGGAATGTGGAATCAATGCAGTCCTGAGAACTCTTCAGATATGCAGAAGTCAAGTGGTATTGTCAGTGACGTTCAGTCCATCTGGATGCAGTGATTTTAAACAGTACATCCAGAAGTTTTCTTTGATGTCCAGTAGTTCTTCCTTTCAAACATGTCCACATGGAAAATCTTCAAATCTGATAGTATTTTTATATATATAAAAAAATTAAACCCAGCATTTCTTAGACAATGTTTCCACATGACCAATGGTAATGGCTGCCTTACTCAGGATCCACAAAATTAATCACTTTTTTCTAATGCTTGTTGTTTTAATCCCTATAGCTTCCTATAGAAACTAGGCCCTAACTATAACTACTTACTGGTGACCGCCAGTAGCGTAGGTAAAACATATATCTATATATATCTATCTAGTTATATCTATCTATCTATATATATATATACACATATATAAATATTATATATATTTTTTTTCAACCCAGCAATTCTCGGTCAATGTTTCAGCAGGACCAATGGTAATAGTTGCATTCCTCAGGATACACAAAATTAATCACTTTTTTCTTATGCATGCTGTTTTAATCCTTAGAGCTTTAAATTTTCATTTAAAATGTTTTTCTGTGATGTAACTATGTCCTGTGTTATAAGCAGTTTTTTTAGGCTGAGAGCACCGATTAAATAAAAATAAACTAAAACTCTAATAACCACTTTGTGCAGAGGTTGAAGTGCAGCACTTCAGATGCTATAAAAACACTGGAGTCAGCTCATTGTTACTAACTGTCATAAAATTAACAATTCTAAACAAAAACAGATATAATAACAATCATTGACATATCCAAATTTAAAATGGTTGGGAAGGTAAATTGACAATGAAGAATATAACTACAACATTACTCTTTGAATTAAATAAACCAATATTTTACAAACTTTTTCAATGTTAGAACTTGATTTTACTTTCCAACCTTTAAACCTTTAAACGATGAGTATCTTCAAAGATCGTTACAAATAGGGGCAAACACGCAGACACAGGATAACATAAATGTTTCCATTGCATGGGTCATATTCCAACCTTCCATATCACTTTTTGTGGTGCATCAAAATATTAGCCTCAATTATTAACAGACACGTATGACATACTCCAGAATCCCAGTGGCCAAGTCCTGTTCTCTTGACTGGAACACCCAGGATCCCAGCCTTAACCCTAAACTTGTGAATGCAGAAAATACGAAAGACTGGTAGATTTTCCAAAGATGGAAAAGGACTTTAGAGCTCCTTGGCCTTTTATTTTCCGACCCATGCCCTCACTATGCTGCCACATTGGCTACACTCCCTTGCCACTGATGGTATGGCCTGTGGTATGGAACTCTCTTCCACTTACCAATTTAGCCAAGTCAAACAGAGCCATGTTTGCAAATGGAACAAAAAAACGCATATTCCCTGACAAAAACACCTGTGCACTTCAACAGTAGCAGACATATTTTACAGATTGAAAGTAAACATGTACTGTGCAAATTAGAGTTTAAACACTATGGGATCCAGTGAATCGCAAAATTAAGCTGTAAATGTACTTCAATTGATTGGACTCCTCCTATCTCTTCTGGAAATATTTAACGTTTTTTATATCGACAAATATCTCTATAGGTACTCCAAGAAAGCTTATACTGTTGTGGTTTTTCCAGGAGTACTTCTGGAATTCGGCTCTGAATTTTATTTTAGAATTAGCAAATATACCTCTGCATGTTTGTTCTCAAGGGTAAGAAAAGATGAGTATGAACTGCAAAGATTTAAACTGGTGATCATGTGGTCAAATGCAAAACCTTGCAATGGATGCACTAGTCCACCCTTCCGACCTGTGTAGGTAATGCCATTTTAAAAGATTATTTTGTACCGAACCTTATAATTTAACTGAAATATGTTTGTGAATCACCACTCCACTGGCAACCCTGATGAAATTAGAAGTTTCTGAACAATACATTTGGGGCATGCTCAATCTCTCACAGCTAAGCCCTTGCTGAGCACCTTGTCAAAGAGTACCACTTAAGAGCAACTGTATGTGCTCGTAGTATTAGATTAATGAAGGTAATTACTTCCCATTGTGGCTGTGGGTACTGTGAAAACTGCAATTTATAGAGTGCAGTACAGTTCTAATGTACTTCTAGCTCCATAAATGATCTCACCATAATCTGCTGTATTCGTCTAACAACTGCCTGAAAGGGTTTTAGCCCAGGGGTAAGTGCAAGTGCGTCAGCCAATGCTTGCGTCTCGCTTTAATAACTAACAACTTATTCTAGAAGCTACCGTATAGATAAAGTATAAATCCATTTCCACATTATTGCTGCTTAGAAAATGTGAGTGAAACAAGTATATATTTTCACTTAGCAATTTAAGCGTTGATCTCAATACAGAACAATTTTAATAAGAATTTAGTAAAATACATGTCACCCATGTCGTTCAAATGTTAAAAATCGGTTTAAATCAATATGCTTTGGTTGAATGTTTTTTCTTCAAAGAGTTGTGATCTCTAGATTTGTTTAATGGTTCACACATGCACTAAATAAGTTGTTCAGTTACTCATTAAACAATCAGCAAAATGGTGCAAACGGATTTCCAATTCTTATTTTGCGCCAGAGGAAATGTTCTATGACATGGCAACTCGTGTTTAAAGAAGTATTTGCTTGCTAAATGTCATCAACAGCGCCCAAACTAGACCTGGAGTTTGGAATTACTTAAAGATGGATCGTAATAGTTGGAGCTGGACAAACGTGCCTGTTCTAAAGGAAAACATGCAAAATAAGGCAATTTTCCATACTGTGTCATTTTATTAAAACTCCTTGCTCATTGCGGGTTGGAAATTCTCCAGCTGGGTGCGTATATCTGGGAGAAAAGAAGCAGGTTCGATGAGATAATGTATGACAAAAGGAGGTCATGTTGTATATTGCTCAATGAGACATCCTGGAAGGGTTTCCAAGAGATCACACATATGGAGCAACAGTTTATAGCATGAGTGAAGAGGTCAGGCCTCAGGCAAAGAATATGGATATACACCATGAGTATGAAGAGCTAGGGACAATTCTGGTATGCTGTTGCTACAGCGGGCAGGGAGCATCTGCAATATATTTGTACGTTCTGATAGGTGATGACGACAGTAGTGCAAATTTAAGTTGTGAAGTTGTATTAGCACTAAGACTACAATGTATGAATCTGAACGTAGTGACTATCTACAAACTAATGAAGCTGTCAGACTTTGAGAATCCAAAAGGAGAGATATTTTGAGGGGGCTTCATACATAAGTGATGAGTTTGTGTCGTGAATGTCAAGAAATTAGTACATATCTGCTTAACTTTGGAAAGATTGTGTTCAGTAAACCAGTTAACATAAGAAAAACATTTTGAAAAAGAGGAAACAGAGGAAGAGCATGGGAATTAATGAAGGGGTCATTGTATGTTACTTTGCATTTGCACAGCACATTTTCCCATTTGTATGGACTTGTGGTGCTTTAGGCTTCCCTTTCCAAAGATTTCACTTCCACACTGAAGTGAGCTTTCCATCAAACTAGACGCCAGCAGGATTCTGTTTCCCTTCCAAGATGTATGTATGTATATAGGTATGAATGTATTGATATCGTATTTTTATAGTGCAAACCTAATGAAATGGCAGCAGAGCTCTGTACATGGTCAAAGACAAGAATAAAGTCAAAGAGTAATAGTGGAGGAAGATAGTTTGTGGACAGTTAATGTATTATGATGAAGTGCTCTTTAAAAAGGTGAGTTTCCAACTCTTTCCGAAATTGCAGCAGCTTTGGGGATGTCCTGATGGAGATTTGGGATGATGTTCCAGAACCTAGGACTGTATAAGGAAACGGTCAACTGTCTTTTTTTTCTTTTTTACACTTCTTAGTCAGCTGTTTGGTGGTGTTCTGGCTATAGGTGAGCCGAGAACCACCAGCGATAGTAAGCTTGTCTGCAAGAAAAACAGGGCTGGTGGTGGTGATGGCTTTATAAATAATGCAGGTTATTCTGAATTTGAAGATGGTGAGGGCCAGCAAGGGTAGCTAATGAAGTATAGAGGGATATGATAATATTTCTACAGGCCCTGGATGAGGGATGCTAAGGCACATAGAATGCCCTTACGGTGCAATGTGGGAGGCCATGAAGTAGGGCATTACCACCATCGAGCTGTAAGAGTACAAGGGTATGAACAGCAGATCTCAAATTGATTTTACATAATAACAGGTCACTCTTAAGTATATCCTGTTGCTCACAAGGCAAGGTGTCTGATATTTAAAGGTGGAACATATGTGAAATTAAAGTTCCCATGTTCCTTCTGTGGCTAGCCCCCAAAAGCTAATTTCACTGGCAGGGCAGTAACTGAATTCTGACAAATATCAAAGTACAGATTATAAACCCTAATCTGCAGTTTTTGCCACAGGAAATGACTAGAATGCTCAAAGTCTATTTTCCTATTACTGAAAAAATACAATAACTTTGTGAGGTCAGATTTTTAATTACTATGTTGGAAAAGTAGCTTTTTAAAGGTTATACTTTTCCTGCCTGAGCCTAGTTTGACTTATTATTATTGGCAAGGGGCAGCCGGCCTGCCAATGCTTCCATGACAATGAAATGTGGAAATTGCCATCATAGCAGAGAGAATAGCCTGGGTTGGGGTGGTGTTTTTGTTTCCCTAGCAGGAAGAGCAGGTGGTTGGGCCTAGAAATGTCAGTGTCTTGTAAAGAACCAAGGTGAGGCCTGCACTTTCACAAGCAGACAGACATACAGTGAGTCAAGGAGGAAGGCTTGCCTTTGTTACCCAGGCCAACACTAGCCAGGGTGACTCCAAACCTAGTCTGAGGCAAACTGCTCCAAAACACATTTTGTGATGCACATAGGGGAATGGGTTGCTCAATTCCCTGGACCAATCTATGGGTGGACATAAAGGCACTGCCCAAGGGAGGAAGGGTCCTCCCATCTTGAATTTAAGTAGTTAGGTGCATTGTGGGAATGTTTCTACAAGAGTAACAAGTCTTTCAGTGGGGCTGCCTTGCCCCACTGAAAGACTTTTTTTCTCCATTTTGCAGATTAAGGGGGTCATTCCAACTTTGGCGGGCGGCGGAGGCCGCCCGCCGAAGTTCCGCCGCCAGAAGACCGCACCGCGGTCAAAAGACCGCGGCGGTCATTCTGGCTTTCCTGCTGGGCTGGCGGGCGACCGCCAAAAGGCCGCCCGCCCAGCGGGAAAGCACCAGCAACGAGGATGCCGGCTCCGAATGGAGCCGGCGGAGTTGCTGGTGTGCGACGGGTGCAGTTGCACCCGTCGCGATTTTCAGTGTCTGCCAAGCAGACACTGAAAATCAATGTGGGGCCCTGTTAGGGGGCCCCACAACACCCGTTCCCACCAGCCAGGTTCTGGCGGTGAAAACCGCCAGAACCAGGCTGGCGGGAAGGGGGTCGGAATCCCCATGGCGGCGCTGCTTGCAGCGCCGCCGTGGAGGATTCCCTGGGGCAGCGGGAAACCGGCGGGACACCGCCGGTTTCCCGTTTCTGACCGCGGCTGTACCGCCGCGGTCAGAATGCCCATGGAAGCACCGCCAGCCTGTTGGCGGTGCTTCCGCGGTCATTGACCCTGGCGGTCCATGACCGCCAGGGTCAGAATGACCCCCTAAATCTCAAGTTAAAGTCTCAGTCTACTGCAACCATGGACTATCATTGGTGCTTAGTACTGTTTGCCACTATTTTCACTCAAAACATTCAAAACTCATAGCGCCAGTTCCCCTTATTAGGATTTTATAATCTGGGTGTCATTTTGTTTATTATATTATACTTTATTGATCTAAACTGGAGTGGGATTGTAAATGTTTGCTGTTTTTTACTTTACTGTTTTGGTACTGCATAGATACTTTACACATTGCCCTATGTTAAGCCTCTCCACCCTGTGTCATACCTAATGGGGGATTGAGCACAAGCTAATTTAGTGACTTGTGATGTTGACCCTGACAAGTTAGTGTTATTATTCCTTGAGATGGGAGACCATGCAGCCCAAATGATGATACACTTCCTACAGATACAATACAAAAATCTTACCAAAGAATGCATGTACGTTTGTGTATGACATTTCTCTAATGCGCAGCTAGCCAAAAGGCAGCAGAGTGCTGTACATGGTCAAAGACAAACATAAAGTCAATAAGTGATAAGAGAGGTGACTGGTTTTTGAACTGACAGTACATTGTGATATAGGGCCAGATGTACCAAGGGGTTTTACCCATTCTGTGTCTATGGAAAAATGCTTTAGTACATATGGCCCATAGTGTTATTTAAAGGGGCGCGCCTTCATCCCTTTCCTAAATTGGAGCAGCACTGGGGTTGTCCTGATGGAGCTTTGAAAATTGCACATTGTGACATCGACATGGGCTTTTATGTGGCAGGCTTAGATTAACTGCACATTTATGGATAAATACTGCGGGTGAGGAACATTTTCATTTGCAGTTCACCCCCATTGAAGAGCTCTCCAGAAGTGTAACTGTCTCTTGGCACTTTTTTCCCCAGACACCTTTGGAGGACAACTGGAATCATTAGGGCAACATGAGCGGCAGCAATAGACACAGGGCTGTGAATGCCCCCTTACTTGTCAAAAATATATATCTTGTAATACCCCATCATTGCTTACTATAGGTCCCAAGGGACCATTGCTGCACCACTGGGCATGTGCAAGATGTGCTGTGTTTCTATTGTGCATCAAATAGAGTGCTGCTTGCCCTACTTCCGATATAAACTCAGATTGACGCCTAACCTGAGATAATGCAGCAGTGTAATGTACAGGCACATTCTTTAAAAGGCACATTCAGAGCACTTTATTTCTCGGAGCAATGAAAGTTTACAATACATGTCAAAAAGACTTTATTTCTATGACTTACACCAAGCACTGTAAATAAGAATAGACAGAGATCCATGGAGAGCAAGCCCAGAAATGAAGTAAATATTGTGTTATTATTGAACCAGCTCAACGGAGTAGGACATGCTGTTTCTTGGGAGGAGTGTGCCATAATTCTTTTATTAGATAAAAAGTCATCTGTTTGAAATGTCAACTCTCTCAGCACACCAAGCTGTGACATTTTTATTGGGTAATGTATTCTGTGAAGAACATCATGGCGCACATCGAGCCTGTCTGAATTATGGATGCAGTGTTTAGGTTTCTTTTCCGAATGTTCAAAATATGTTCACAGTGAAATCACTGGCAAGACCCAGTTGTGCTTTGGCAATTCACACTGTTTGTGTAATAATCTGTTTCTGCATTATCAACCATATTTAAAGCAAGGAGGCTGTATGATGAAAGATGGGTTATGCAAAATATTTACACAACAGTGTTTCCATAGCATTTATCATGAGGTTACGTTACTTTTCTTCATAGACAATAAACGTGTGTATTTTAGGACCAACTTAAAAGAATTTGTAAGTGTTAATAGTTTCATCGTCTATGATGAATACACAATAGAAACGATCTGTGTGATATGAAAATATATCTGCTTGTCTCAGTGCAGGACTCAAGTCTGCATCAATGCACACCTTTATAGACTATGAACAAATACAAAGAAAAGCCAGTGGCTGAAGGATGGTGACCCACAGCCCAATCCTTCTCGGTGCTTGTTCTTCATTAACTGTTTTTGAAGGATCGATAATTATTTTTCTTAGCCTGTTCCTCAATGTGTGCCATCCATGTCAGCCGGCCAGCAACAACTTTCTCAGAACCTGAGGATGTGTAATCATCTCAGGGTTGGGGGTTATGTGGGAGAGGGGGTTAATGCATTTATCAACTATCATTGTTATGTCCAATTCTTCCCTTCAGATGATCATGCGTCTTTACTGATATAAGCCAGGCAAAGTTGTCATGGATTTATTGTCTTACGATGTTGGTTTTGGGAAAGGTCAGTGGACCATATTTTTGTATTTGGCATTCCATTATCTTAAAAAAATATGGGGTAGTTACCAAATACATGCTAAAAACCTGCAATAAGGAGGATAATCGTGTTGAGTGGAAACTTTTGATACAGTAAATTTTCTCACCTGTCACTAGACCACAGTACATAATTCACCTGGGTGAGCATAATTTTCCAGAACTTTTTTTGCCATGGAATCAAAGTAGATTTATTATCGAGACATTTGCATTTAGTTCTATTTAAGGTGTTGCATATCCTGTCAGTACTTATTTTTCTCACAAAGTCTTTTATTTTGCAAATGCAATAGCAAAGAAAGCATTTCCAGATACAAACATCATTTACCAAGAAGACCTTTTACATATCAATACTAACCTCACGGTAAGCAAGTCAAAGTGCACAACCACGGAGACAGGTCAGAATACCATGCCACACAACACAGCAGGGTGACACAGAAAGGGAAAAGAGACTTCGTGGATCGAACGTCCACTAGGCTAAGATGCCATACAAATTTCAGACTACAAGCGACACAACCAGTGCCAGGGTTAGAGGCATTGTAAAAAGACACAGGGCTGCACTGGAATGCGACTGAAAGATGGTGTCACAATACTGGGAACAGGTATGAAAATATTTTTTTCGGTACATGGGAGTACTCTAGCTGGCGTATTATCGGACAGTGGCATAAAATACGAGACCACATCTGCAGGTTTTATATTCCTAAACTGGTCACTAAAAAAAGAAATAGAAAACAGAAAAAAAACAGAAGCATGCAATATGAAGCAGATTAAGATCCTACATTAAATCATATTTGAGTTATGCAATAGACTAAAAGTATGTCATTAATATTCAGTGTCTATTTTTTTAATCGTCTTCTAGTCATATGTAGAAATAGGCAAAAGATGCTTCTGAGAGTGCCTTCAAGGTATCCTTTCGTAAACCTAAACACTGCACACAGGGTTCATGCACAATTCTTTTTTGCCGTATGTAGGTGTAAGAGGCAGGACCCAAGTCTTAATATAAGCATCTGAGGAAACCCACCCTCTCATATATTGAGAAGCTGGCACTATGTCCCACTGTGGGCACTCCTAATTTTAGGGTTAGGAATGACAACATAGGTAGCCATTTGTAAGGTTGTAAACGCCAAAAAGTCATAACTTTGTGAGTATTCACAAATTGTATTGTAGTAGAAATATTTTATGGCGCTTACTACCCCTGACGAGGTGTTGAAGTGCTTTTCGGCGAGTAGCACGCTACTCTGGAACCCAAGAGGAATTAGAGGTGGATTAGTATAGGGAAATATGAGTTCAGTTTTAGTATTTTTATGAGTTAATTTGAGCAGAGGATATGTGAGTTTGTTAGTTGAATTGACTGGTGTAACGGAGGGATAGAGGAGGGAAGAATCCAGAAGTGTTAGTTGGGAGTTTATAGTAATAGGATGAGGCTTGGGATGCGTAAAGGAGAGATGGAGGAGGGAAGAGTCTGTGGAAAGGATTAGGGAGATCATAGTAGCAGGAGGGGTTTTGGATGAGTCAAAGGTGAGATAAATGAGGGAGAATTTATCAGGGATGTTTGGGAGATCATGGTAGTAAAGTGAGGTTTGGGTGAGCTAGATGTGGAAAAGGAGAGAAGAGCTTAGGCAGGGTTATTTTGGAGATAAAAGTAGTAGAATGGGTTTGGGATGAGTCAGAGAGGGGATGGAGGATAGATTGATAGAGACATGACATATGGTGATGGGTAAACAAAGTAAAGCTTACAAGAGAGTACATTTATATTATGTTTATTTATTTATAATTATTTATATCTATACATACATATGTATATATATTTTTTTTAAACATTATTTTCATTTAATTTATTTATTCATTATTATTTTAATTTATTTATTTATTTATTTTTAACTTTAATTTACTTATTTATAATTTGAGTTATATTTATAGATTTTATTTTATTTATTTTTATTTATACACACACATACACACACATATATATATATTCACATACATATTTAATCTTGAGTAAATATACATTTGTTAAACAGGATTAAAGAGTATGCGTGTAATCTATTGCTATGACATAGTAGTGATACGTATTTCCTAAAGAAATATATATATCTAGAATATACACATATTAGAATTTAAAATATTTATCAACACAGGCATATGCAGTCCGTTGCTGTTTGAATATAGTGGTTATGAAGGAAAGAGCCAACTCTTGAGTAGTCTTCTGAAAACAAGATAGTTATCTGTGGATCTTATATTTGGGGTAATGAATTCCATAGTTTGGCTGCTTGAACAGAGAAGGATGTACCACCTATAGTCTTTTTCTTGCATGGTGGTGTTCTAAGGCGGGGTGCCAATCTTGAGCGGAGGTTTCTTTGTTGAATGTATTTGGTTATTTTGTTTCTGATAAAAAATGGTCCTGTTAATTGTATAGCTTTGTGGGTGATACAAAGCAGCTTGAAGGTGGATCTTCTGGCAACAGGTAACTAGTGGAGTGCTCTCAAGGCAGGGGAGATGTGGGCTTGTGGCTTTACATGTAATAGTAGCCTGGCAGCGGAGTTTTGAATACGTTGCAGTCTTTTCATAATAGATAGAGATGATCCATGGTAGAGGCCATTGGCATAATCCAGTTTGGATAGTACAAGAGAGATAGTAGCCTGCACCTTGTGTGGAAATCCGGGGTGGGGGAAGATGCGTTGCAGAGTCTTCAAGGTGATGAAGCTTGTTTGTGCTAATTTGTCCACTTGGGCATTCATTGTTAACTTGGAGTCCGTGGTAATTCCAAGGTTTTTAACTTCCTCGGATAATTGAAGAGATGGCCTGAGATCGTCCGGCCAGACGCACAGTGGGTCATAATTTTTTCAGTCACCACATATGAGTATTTCCGTTTTGGAGACGTTTAGTTTGAGATGGCTACAAGTCATCCACTGATCAACAGCTCTGAGGCAGCTGAAGATTTGTGAGTTTTCAATGTCTTTGGGACATTCCAATTTAAGTAGTATTTGTGTGTCATCTGCATAGTTGTAGCATGTGAGTTGAAAATCAGTGATCAGTTCTGGTAATTATATCATGTAGATGTTCAAAAGCAAAGGTGAGATGACTGACCCTTGGGGGACCCCTGCTTTTGTGAGGTAGGGTTTGGATGAGAAAGGGGGAGAATAGATATTATTAGTTCTGTTTTCAAGTTAGGATGTAATCCATACTAGAGCAGTCCCTTCTATGCCGGCTTCGTGGAGTCTTTGAATTAGGGTGTCATGGCTAACTGTGTCAAAGGCAGCCGATAGGTCCAAGAGAAGTAGTGCAGCAACTCTATTGAGGTCGACTGTGTTTTTAAGATCATCCCAGATTGCTATGAGTGCTGATTCAGTGCCTCTTCCTGAGCAGAATCCAGTTTGGTAGTCTGAAAGTATGGAATCGTCTTCAATGAATTGTGCCCAGCAAAGTTGGGATTGATCTGTAGTTGTTGGGGTCCTGGGGGTCTAGGTTTGTTTTCTTTAAAAACAGACGTATGTATGCCTTTTTCAGGTCCTCAGTGGATTTAGATCGGATTCACACACTGTGCTTTAGTACCAAGGAATTAATATAAATCACCCCTGTGCTATCAGAGGTGCAAGTGAATGGATTCTCCCACAGAAAAACTATTTTCCATTTGGATTTTTTAAAACTGATTTGTGAACAATCATATTTACGCAATACTCACTCATGGAATTGTCTGCAAGAAAATCTACGTGGAAGAAGCTGTGGACACAGAAATAAATGAGCTGCATGAATTGTCATTCATACTCTTGCCAAATCACAAATAGAGATGCATATATTCAAAACATAAGCTCATGTCCACAGTTCATCTAATTCTACCTATCTTTGAAACAAGGCCCTCAAACACTAGTCAGTAGTAGCGAAGGCACAGCCTCATTCAAACCTATGCAGGAATACATGAAGCATACAGAAACTCTTTGTAGAGAAGAGTTTCTATAAACAGTATAATATTTATGTGCTGACCTCCATTCACAAAAATGTTAATTTGGTTAAGGAAATAGTTGTCGGAAAAAACAGCATATCTATTAATTAAAAATGAACACCTAATGTTAGGTTATTTGTGGGGTCATTATGAGAGTGCATGGAAAAAAACGACTCTCTTATAAACATTACACTAGGCAACTCTATGTAATATGATGTAGTTGTCCTGCAGGGACAGGGAGGACTGGCATTGCAGTTCACGCTGGACTGTTCCTTTTGGAGCAGGGTCAAGACTCATTTGCATCTAGCTGGGTACAACTCAAGGTGACACGGCATGCACAATAATGATGGATTGGGATGTAGCCAAGAAGTCCCTGAGATCATTTAAAGCATTCCAACTGTCATGAATCCCCAAGGGGCCTCCGGCGGTGCAAACTCGGTTTTCCGCCACAGAGGTCATGGCGGATTTAATCCGCCAGGGCAGCGCTGCTTGCAGCGCTGAGCAGGGGATTACGAGTCCCCTTTCCGCCAGCCTTTTCATGGTGGTAGGAACCGCCATGGAAAGGCTGGCGGAAAGGGGAGTCGCGGGGCCCCCTGTCACAGCCCCACACAGCTTTTCACTGTCTGCACAGCAGACAGTGAAAAGCGTGATGGGTGCAACTGCACCCGTCGCACAGCCACAACACCACCGGCTCCATTTGGAGCCGGGTCCCATGTTGCCGCCAACATCCCTGCTGGGCCGGCGGGCGGAAACTCAGTTTCCGCCCGCCGGCCCAGTGGGGATGTCATAATGGCCACCGCTGGAGTGCGGCTGCATTGGCGGGCACACGGCGGTTACAACTTGGTGGGCGCCGGTTGCCACCCACCAAAGTTGTAATGAGGGCCAATGTGCTGTGTTACACCATTGGTTTTATCAATGCTTGCTTTACCAATGCTTGTTTGCTAATGTGAGCAGGTGTAGACATGTGCTTCTAATTGGGTGTGGTGTAGACATGTGCTTCTAATTGGGTGTGGTGACTCATCCACATGTCGAAACTCCACTGCTTTCCTGATTGGCTATAAATAGCAGAGTGAAGCATGCCTCCCTACTTGGCTTTGTTTTGCTTCCTGATCTCAGCATCTGATTTTGCAGTTCAGCCCCTGCTGTCATCCTCGTATTCAGGACTTTTGAGGCAGTCCTTTTCTTCATTCCTGTTCCAGCTGACACAAGGCATTCCTCCAGCACTCTGGAAAAGACTGCAGCTAAGTGACTAGTATTCTCCAGGGAGTTTGGTCTTTGAGCGCTGCGCTTTCCTAGAACAGCTGGTGTATTTCAGACCTCGTATTTTGGCAGAGTGCTTATCTTGAAGAGATAAATGCTTTTCTGAACATTCTACATTATTATTGTAGTTACTTGCCTAAATGTGCTTCAGAAAATCTGCTTGAGCTCAAGTACTATAAAAAGTGACAGTGCAATTTTAAAAGAGCATTTAAGTTACTTTTCTTTTTCTAATAGCATAACTCTTGGATTTAAATTGTGTTATTCATGCCTGTGTTTCAGGTTTGAGGAATTTGCTTTTGAAGGGCTTTTCACACACACAGTGAAACCAAATCAAACTGTGCCACCCTAACTGTTTAAACCCAGAGTGGGTTTAAACCCAGAGTGGACATTTGTATTTCTTGGATTGTTTTTGTTTCTTTTAGTTAAACCCTATGCATGCAGGAAAGTGATACGTGATATAATTAATGCCCTTGTTTGTCTTTCTTGTGCATGATAAGTGCAACCACAGTTCTAATTGTAGTGTGCAACAGTGAATCTCTCTGAAGCCAGCCCTAGCGTTGCAGTAAGTATTGTTATGGTACTCAGTTTGGGTTTTTGGTAATGCAGTGCTAGTAATTGTGCCAACAGTTATTATTATCCAAGAAAAAGTGCTGGAGCATCCCGGTGTTCTTCTACCGCTCCTGTGCCCATATCAGAAAGAGAGATGCAGTTTCAAGGAAGTTGAGGTCACTAACTCTACTACCATTCTGCCAACAACGACCTGCCCCCCCCCAAAGATACAGGGTGCCTGGCTGGACCGGCAAGACGTGACACTGTTTTGTCTCTTTCTCTTCCACTCTCCTTTTCCTTTTGGGACACCTGCCGGGATTTCTGTGCCCACCAGGAAGTGTTGAGAGGTGTTCCAGGATGTCGGGGGCATACCATTGCCCCTGCAGACATCCTGCTTTTCAGGTGAGTGGCCCCGTCGCAACACCAACCATCACTTTTTTATATTGTAGTGTGCCGTCCTTAGTGGGACGGGTATGCCCTGACATAGACCCCATGCTTATTACTGCACTGAAACCAAGCTATACACGGCTGATGAGCCCATAACAAAGGCAAAACTGGTCCTGGGTTGCTTGTGTTCTGGTTCAGGGAGGACCCGGCTTTGCAGTTTGGGCTGGACTGTTTCTTTTGGACCAGGGTCCAAAAGAATGTAGTTGGAGAGGATGCAGCTCAGCGGTCAGAGCGACCTCCTCTGGAGCTGGAGGTCCGGGTTCAAGAGTCGGCTTCGGCACAACGTCCTGTAATTCTGGGCAAATCACTTAATCTCCCCATGCGCATGGACAGTGCCTTGAGACCCTCATGGGTGATAAGCTGCGCTATATAAATCTAAATTTCTTTTCATTTCATTTCACATTTCATTTCAAGGGTCAAGACTGGTTTGAAGATAGCTGGGTCCAAAATAAGGTGGCATGATGTGCAATATAACAATGGATTGAAAGGTGGCCCCATGTAATTACTAGTGGCTGAGATTAATTCAAGATTTCCAACCATCACTTTTTGTATACTCTAATATGTCACCCTAAGTGAGATGGGTATACTCAGAAGTGGGTCCAGGGAATAGTGTGTCACTGGAATCAAGCTATACTCGGCTGATGAGTTCATAACTGGGGCAAAACCAGGCCTGAGTTGCTTATGTTGTGGTTCAGGGTGGATCTGCATTGACAGTTCGGGCTAGACTGTTTATACTGGAGTAAGGCCAAGGCTGATTTGCATATAGCTGGGTCCAAACAGAGGTGGCATGGTGTGCAAAATAACAATAGATTGGGCTGTGGCACCAAGTTATTTGTAGTGGCTGAAATGTATTCAAGCATTCCTACCATCATCTTCTGTATACTATAGTATGTCCCCCGAAGTGGTACAGGTATGCCCAAAAGTGGGTCCCAGGCACAGTGTGAAAACTGGAACCAAGCTATAATCGGCTGATGAGTACATAACAAGGGCAAAATCAGTCTTCAGTTGCTTGTATTCTGGATCAAGGAGGGCCTGGCTTTTCAGTTTGGGCTGGACTGTTTCTAATGGAACAGTGTCAAGGCTGATTTGCATATAGCTGGGCCCAAACTGAGGTAGGGAAGTGTGCAAAATAATGATGGATTGGGATGCAGCCCTGAGTAATTACAAGTGGCTGATATTAATTCAAGCATTCCAACCATTATGTTTTGTATATTGCTGTAGCTGTGCTACAGGTGGTAAAGACAGCCAACTACCCCCTCAGCTGTGCAACATGAGGGTAATAGGCCTGCTGATATGTTCTAAATAATAGCTTTGCCACTAATGTTGCCAAGACATGAGTAATTCTGCACAGGTAAATTACAATAATTTGCAACTATGTACAAGAAAGCAGTGCAAACTTGTGAGTGAAGTAAACAGATTAATACCAATTTTAACTAAACTGGATTGAAATGTATGAAACTTGCTCAAAATACCATAGCGAGCAGTACCCTATCACCAGACCACCAATTTAGTGAGAAAACAAAGTTATACACAACTCAACCACAATACCAGCTATGTGGTCAAAACAAGATGTGCAACAGTACAAATAGGCCTTCTCTTCAAAAGTTTTGAAGAAATGGAAAGTTACCTGAGTCAGGTTAATTGTAAAACATGACTCTGTTCTGAAAAGCACTAAGCACTGCTTGATAATCATAAAAAGCATTGAGTCCACAGCAGTCAGTATTCAAAGTTCAAACGGGCTTAAATCGCCATCTACTTTATTTAAACATACTCCAGAATGTTTTAATGCACTGAATGTTAATGTATTTGTCAATGCTGAAATTCGAATTAAGCACTGCAATTTTCCTCAGGGAACTGACGTTGGAACACATGTCATCAATAATTTATCCATGGCTCTCCTCCTGTTTACATGTGTGATGCACTCTGCATAATATTTAGGGCCTGATTTAGACTTTGGTGGAGGGGGTGCTCCATTGTAACTGCAACAGAGTACCCTCTCTGTCAAACTGAAGGTCTGCCACTTCAACAGAGTACCTGCTCTGTCAAACTGAAGGTCTGCCTACCTCATTTAGAGTCTGGCAGACCTTCAGTATGTCAGCGGTGGAGAGCGGTGGAGACTGCTTTGTCTTCCCTGCTGACATACACTTCAGATGGCCCGACAGAGCAAGAGCTGTCAGAGGTTTTGCTATTTGTCTGCCCGCCAGACTTAGAGTGGGAGGTCAAATAGCTAGTTAACACTGTCTGTCACTGCCAGGTATAACCTGGCAATAATGGGCAATGAAATCTCCCATTGCAAGGGTGTCTTTTTTTATTTTCCAAAAACAATCCAGCTTTGGAACTTTGTTATTAAAAATAACAAATATTGAATGTTTGCTGTACTGCCCCATCATTTTGACGGAGCCATCTGTCAAACCTTTAATGCATTCAGGCAATGATTAATAGTCTGAGCTGTAAGTTATTTGTGTCACATAACTGTTATGTTAGTAAAGAGGAGCCAGTCTGGAAGAGCCTGCAACAGTGGTTAATTTGAGATGATGGTGTTTGCAGGTGGGTCTCACTGGCACTCAGTTTTTGGGTGTAGGAGAGTACCATCTTGCCTGGCATGTTACCCCCATATTTCACTGTATATTGGTTGTTTTAGTTGTATGTGTCACTGGGACCCTGCCAGCCAGGGCCCCGGTGCTCATAAGTGTGCCCTGTATGTGTTACCTGTGTTATGACTAACTGTCTCACTGAGGCTCTGCTAATCAGAACCTCAGTGGTTATGCTCTCTCATTTCTTTCCAAATTGTCACTAACAGGCTAGTGATCAATTTTACCAATTTACAGTGGCATACTGGAACACCCTTATAATTCCCTAGTATATGGTACTGAGGTACCCAGGGTATTGGGGTTCCAGGAGATCCCTATGGACTGCAGCATTTCTTTTGCCACCCATAGGGAGCTCTAACAATTCTTACACAGGCCTGCCACTGCAGCCTGAGTGAAATAACGTCCACGTTATTTCACAGCCATTTACCACTGCACTTAAGTAACTTATAAGTCACCTATATGTCTAACCTTTACCTGGTTAAGGTTGGGTGCTAAGTTACTTAGTGTGTGGGCACCCTGGCACTAGCCAAGGTGCCCCCACATTGTTCAGGGCAAATTCCCCGGACTTTGTGAGTGCGGGGACACCATTACACGTGTGCACTATACATAGGTCACTACCTATGTATAGCTTCACAATGGTAACTCCGAATATGGCCATGTAACATGTCTAAGATCATGGAATTGCCCCCCCCAATGCCATCCTGGTATTGGGGAGACAATTCCATGATCCCCCGGGTCTCTAGCACAGACCGGGTACTGCCAAAACTGCCTTTCTTGGGGTTTCACTGCAGCTGCTGCTGCTGCCAACCCCTCAGACAGGTTTCTGCCCTCCTGGGGTCCAGCCAGGCTTGGCCCAGGAAGGCAGAACAAAGGACTTCCTCAGAGAGAGGGTGTTACACCCTCTCCCTTTGGAAAAAGGTGTCAGGGCTGGGGAGTAGTAGCCTCCCCCAGCCTCTGGAAATGCTTTCATGGGCACAGATGGTGCCCATTTCTGCATAAGCCAGTCTACACCAGTTCAGGGATCCCCCAGCCCTGCTCTGGCGCGAAACTGGACAAAGGAAAGGGGAGTGACCACTCCCCTGACCTGCACCTCCCCTGGGAGGTGCCCAGAGCTCCTCCAGTGTGCTCCAGACCTCTGCCATCTTGGAAACAGAGGTGCTGCTGGCACACTGGACTGCTCTGAGTGGCCAGGGCCAGCAGGTGACGACAGAGACTCCTTCTGATAGGCTCCTCCAGGTGTTGCTAGCCTATCCTCTCTCCTAAGTAGCCAAACCTCCTTTTCTGGCTATTTAGGGTCTCTGCTTTGGGGAATTCTGTAGATAACGAATGCAAGAGCTCATCAGAGTTCCTCTGCATCTCTCTCTTCACCTTCTGCCACGGAATCGACTGCTGACCACGCTGGAAGCCTGCAAAACTGCAAGAAAGTAGCAAAGACGACTACTGCGACCTTGTAACGCTGATCCTGCCGCCTTCTCGACTGTTTTCCTGGTGGTGCATGCTGTGGGGGTAGTCTGCCTCCCCTCTGCACTAGAAGCTCAGAAGAAATCTCCCGTGGGTCGACGGAATCTTCCCCCTGCAACCGCAGGCACCAAAGAACTGCATCACCGGTCCTCTGGGTCTCCTCTCAGCATGACGAGCGAGGTCCCTTGAACTCAGCAACTCTGTCCAAGTGACTCCCACAGTCCAGTGACCCTTCAGTCCAAGATTGGTGGAGGTAAGTCCTTGCCTCCCCACGCTAGACTGCATTGCTGGGTACCGCGTGATTTGCAGCTGCTCCGGCTCCTATGCACTCTTCCAGGATTTCCTTTGTGCACAGCCAAGCCTGGGTCCCCGGCACTCTAACCTGCAGTGCACGACCTCCTGAGTTGTCCTCCGGTGTCGTGGGACCTTCCTTTTTGACTTCGGGTGAGCTCCGGTTCACTCCACTTCGTAGTGCCTGTTCCGGCACTTCTGCGGGTGTTGCCTGCTTCTGAGTGGGCTCCTTGTCTTGCTGGGCACCCCCTCTGTCGCCTCACGCAATTGGCAACATCCTGGCCCCTCCTGGGCCACAGCAGCATCCAAAAACCCTAACCGCGACCATTGCAGCTAGCAAGGCTTGTTTGCGGTCTTCATGCACGAAAACACTTCTGCAAGCTTCTTCACGACGTGGGACATCCGTCCTCCAAAGGGGAAGTTTCTAGCCCTCTTCGTTCTTGCAGAATCCACAGCTTCTACCATCCAGTGGCAGCTTCTTTGCACCCACAGCTAGCATTTCCTGGGCATCTGCCCACTCCTGACTTGATCGTGACTTTTGGACTTGGTCCCCTTGTTCCACAGGTACTCTCGTCTGGAAATCCATTGTTGTTGCATTGCTGGTGTTGGTCTTTCTTGCAGAATTCCCCTATCACGACTTCTGTGCTCTCTGGGGAACTTAGGTGCACTTTGCACCCACTTTTCAGGGTCTTGGGGTGGGCTATTTTTCTAACCCTCACTGTTTTCTTACAGTCCCAGCGACCCTCTACAAGTTCACATAGGTTTGGGGTCCATTCGTGGTTCGCATTCCACTTCTGGAGTATATGGTTTGTGTTGCCCCTATCCCTATGTGCTCCCATTGCATTCTATTGTGACTATACATTGTTTGCACTGTTTTCTATTGCTTTTACTGCATATCTTGGTATTGTGTACATATATCTTGTGTATATTTGCTATCCTCATACTGAGGGTACTCACTGAAATACTTTGGCATATTGTCATAAAAATAAAGTACCTTTATTTTAGTATATCTGTGTATTGTGTTTTCTTATGATATTGTGCCTATGACACCAGTGGTATAGTGGGAGCTTTGCATGTCTCCTAGTTCAGCCTAAGCTGCTCTGCTAAGCTACCATTTTCTATCAGCCTAAGCTGCTAGACACCTCTTCTACACTAATAAGGGATAACTGGACCTGGTGCAGAGTGTAAGTACCCCTTGGTACCACTACAAACCAGGCCAGCCTCCTACATTGGGGACCAGGATTTTGTTTTCATCGTTAATGCAGAAAATTAGAAAGAACAACAAAAGGGGATAAAGGAAATGATAGGAACACATTTGACAGAAGAGAAAGCAGAGATGAAAAGAACCTCTAGGAGAAAGATAAAGGGCAGAAAGTGACTGATGGTGGATTAAAGAAGCATGCAGTGGAATCAAGACTAGGCAGCCTTGATATTCACCAGCACCAACATTCAGTAGCACAGTGGCCGACATATGAGAAATCTTTGGTCCTGAAAATTATTCTTTTACAAAATAAGCACTGGTCTGAAATGGCTAATGAAACAGTGTATGTTTGTAAGAGTTGGTAAGAGTCTCTTTGAGAGAAAGTGTAATTGTTTTGATTTGGGAATGTTATTGGAGAATCTGCAGTGCAGAATGTAAGAGGCTGAACTTTTTCGCTAACTACAAACAGGGTTTTGTTATCCCTCATGCATAAGTCACCTGGCTTATCTGGCTCAATGTCTAGCCTAAGCCACATCCCAGCTTCCACACCTTCCAGGCCACAAGAGAGATATTGTTTCAGCAGGTGGCTAACAATGCTGCAAAGAGGTGACATTTGGGGGGGGGAGAAAATAGATTTCAACACTCACTGAATGTTTGAGACAATATACAATTCAAGCTACCTTTGGGGAAAGAAGAGGAGGGAAGGAGTGAGTAAGTAGTTACTATAGAAAAAGGGTTTGTAGGGTCAGTAACGTTAGACTAGTAGTGGTGCCAGTAACATCCCAAGGTAAGCAAAGAATAGGGCCAGAGGTGTTAGTGCTTCACAATTATAGGTGTAGGATAGGTTGATGGTCGTTGTTGGACTTGGCCTTTTCAGCAAGGTCATCCCCAGACTTTTTTTAATTCATTCTCATGTTTTCTGAAACTGTTTTGTTTTCTTTTAGGACTCTGCTAACTAATGCATGTGCTCACTCCTCTAAACATGGTAGAATTGGCTTACAACCAATCAGCAAATTTAATTTACTTTTAAGCCCCTAGTAAACTGTTATTACATGTAACCAGGGCCTGTAAATTAAAATGCTGCAATTGTGCCTACAGCACCTGTTGTGCCAAGTAGTCTTGAAAACCTGTATCAGGCCTGCCATTGTGGCCTCTGTGTGAAGTTTTACACTGCCATTTCAACTGGGCAAAATAAACATTTTACGAGGCTCAAACCTGCCTTTTTAATACATGTAAGGCACCCTTAGGGTAGGCTCTAAACATCCCACAGTGCATGGTGCAATGTATTTCAAAAAGTAACACCCATAATTTTTAGTTTTACTTGTACTGATAGTGAAAAACTCTTAAATGTGGTTTTCAGTACTGCATGGTCTGCTTCTCCAGGAGGATATTATTACATTTAAAAGGCTGTAACTTCTAAATGGGAACAATTAAACAGTTCATGTTGGGTGTCTTTGGAAAATCTTCTTTTATGGTGAAGTCGGGTTTCTGGGTACAATTTTGAAAATGCCACTTTGAGAAAGTATTATCATACTACAGTGGGGTATCACAGTAGACCTCAGGACCTGGAAAGTGTTTAGTACAAAAAGATATGATCCTGTTGACGCAGAATGATTAAAAAAATAACAATTCTTTGGAAACTGAATGTTCGGAGTAGGAATCCCTATAAAACAGAAGCACAATAAGTATACAGAATTTTTAAAAGAAAACACATATACTAAGAAACATATGGACTATATAGAAGAAATACACAACCAGAAACTAAATTATAGTACTTGCATGTTTTAAGGCATTTATACAATTAAAATATATACGAACAAATTTATTTAGGTTGCTCCATTAGTGCAGAAGTGAAAAAGTGCTTGTACAGAGTGACGTGAAAATATTGTGACTGAGAACAGAAAATAGGTGCTAAAATTGCAGTACATTTATCAGATCGGATAAGAAAATGCAAGTTTAGAGTTTAACCACTTTAAAATATACCCCTTAGATTCGAGTGCTTTTTCTGCGCACTGTCATAATGAACAATTGAACTGTTGGATCGTCAATATTTTACTGTAACAAGCCTAATAAAAATATGTTTTTGCCTAATAAAATCAGTACATTTCTTGATGTTTGTGGAAGTGTCACTAAGTTACAATTCATAGTGCAACATGATATTTAGTGGCTGCTACAGGCTGCTACAGGAAATGCACAGTTCCTAGATGTCCATAAACCTTTTAAATTGCATTAGCAATGATTACTTCCTGAAAAATATGGCTTATTTCAACGACTGTATTTCTTACAGGATGTTTCCAAACAAATGGGCTTGGGAATTACATGTCAATGCTGCATTTGCAAATAAACACATTCAATAAGCGCCATTCTAAAGATACATTGTAGAACTTGTAGTTAGGTCACCGGAGATATTCATAAAAGCACAAATTAGAACTTTTAACGTATACTTTTTTCCCAAAAACAGTGCAGCCTTGGATGCAGAAATTGGTACTATCTGGTTGTTGCTCTCACTCCTAAAGAGTTAAACAGTATGAATGCTGGTGATCATCTCATTAAATTAAGTTCAATTTGTATTATCCCAGAAGTTTTGCCTATTATTATTCCTGTTTAATAACACGTTGCTGCGGAAGTCTCCAACAGAGAACATTTTAAAAATAAACAATGGCCCATTATCTCTGATAAAAGGTGTGGAATGCTGGCTTCTACAATACTATTGAGGTCAAAGGCCATGTGAGGCAAATTCCCCACCTCAATGAAGAAGCATTACTTTTGACGCTAATATTTGTGGCTTAGTTTGTCCTGCACACAAGTTAAACTCAGCTGTAATATACTTATATGTTGTGCTCTGTGATATAAGTCGTAATGTGTCTGATGCAATGGGAGACTGTATGTACATCGGTAGGCTGCATTTGCAGTATGGGTAACTCCTGGTTGGTTCTATTAAATAACAAAACTATATTCACTCTGTGCTTGAATATTTGTTGACCCATTTAACATTTGAATGCAGATGGCTCATGATTGTCCAAGTGAATGTACTACATAAGTGCTGGCTGCGTGAACCGATTCTTTTTGGCAGTAGCTAAGTAAGCAAATGTTTTCTTACACCAATACATGTGATCTTCCATTGAGCTCTGGCTAGGATGCAGCCTGGAACATTAATCAGTAGGATGGTCTCTTGAAGCTGACTAAAACTTCAACGTCTCTTCATCAGCAATATAGTAGGAAGGAGGGGCTGGCATCACCTAGTTTACAGATGCATACTGCACAAATTACTCAACAGTTTTAATTTACCATGGCCAAGGAAAGGCGAGCAATGTCGTACCAATTACGATAAAATATATAGTCAAGTGCTACTGAGAGTTCTATAATACATTTTCCACATGATTCCAATGCTGGATTCTTTATTTTTGGAGGTGTGAGATAAGACATGAGAACTTGTAGGTCTTGTGTCCTTTCAAGACATTACCTATGAGTGCTCTTTAGACAGTAAAATGGGTCTGAAGGAAATGCACACATTACATAACCAAGATTGTATTTCTCGTTTTCTGGTGACAGGTAAGTTCCTCCCCCACTTACTCATTCATCCCACTGGCATTCTCCCGCACATTTAGAATCTGTTGATAGTGCTGATGCCCCTGTGGGTACAAAATATCATCACTGAATGACATACAGAGACTCAAATCCTGCCTCCAACTCATTGAATCTTTGATGTTAACTAATTTTCTGAAGCTAAATTCTGCAAAGACTGAATTCATCCTGTTTGCCAACAACAATAAACAATACAGCAGTCTCGAACTTAAAACTACCAGCCTACCCCAGCTGACTAACCATGCAAAATCTCTGGGATTCGTCCTTAAAACAGAACTCTCATTCAAGCAACGTATTGCAGGAAAGGCAAAGACAGCTTGGTTCCAGACCCTTTCGAAGAGACTAAAGCTGTTTGTCACTGAAGATGACTTAACAACAGCAGTGTAGGCCTTAATGATCTCCCATCCAGATGAAGCCAACCTTCTGCTTAGCTGTTCCATGATAGCAGCCTAGTACCGCTTAAGGATATCCTACATGCCCTTGCAAAAATTACTAACGGCTTGAAGAAATTAAACCACATCACCTCCAACTCAAAAAACATACACAGGCTAACCCTTGTAGTCCAAATCATCTTCAAGACAAGCTGCATCTCTTATAAAGCCCTCAACAATAAGACCTCAACTTAACTAGCAAACAGACTAGCTATGTCTGCTTCACAATTCCAGCCCAATATCCTAGATATCACCAATTAACATGTTGGGGATCAGGAACAGTTCAATATCAACAAGTCAGAAAAAAGACACATCTCTTCAAAGAACACTACCCCTGACCTGAAAGTCTCCCTTGACGTTCTCTGTATAATTGAATCCTGCTGGGGACCTTGCCCAAAGGTTAGTGCTCTGGCGCTCTTGAGCGATATAATGCCTTACAATGGCATCCATCCAATAACACAGCTCATAGCTTACATCCTGCATACCCTGCTAAGATAGAAACGCTGCTAGCAGATCACTCTGCTCTTCAATGAGCACTGCATTACATACAGGAAAGCGACTCTAGTACCATTTCCTCCCTCCTCACTATCATACCCAATCCTGACTTGCTCACCTTCACAGGTCTAGGCCGCAAAGCTTTTGATGCATACCTAGAATTACAACGCAACATATCCATTCTAGATGGGATTTTGTTGATGCAAAAGATAAATAATACAGGATTATGGTTGTTTCCAAAGTGAGAACAGGTCGAATGAACTATCAGCTTTAAGCTTCCGTGTTCTATCAAGAACAAATGCATTTCCTTTAAGGATTTCGGGGGGGGGGGGGGTGTGGCCTGGCTGCCGGGCAAGATGGCCGACACCAAGTGAGGCTCCGCCGGGCCTCGGGCTAAAACTCTGTTTTTTGTTGATCCTGCGGATGGCTGTGGTGAAGGCGGGCTGGGCGGTGCCTCCCCGTGGGCCCCGGAGCCGATCTGAGCCCGGCGCTGTGATTAGGCTTCGCGCGGGCGGGCCTGGTGTTGTCCTCCGGCCCCGCGCGCGCTTTTTGCGTCAAGGGTGAGAGGAGGACTGCGCCCGCTCCCGGCAAGTGTGCACGGCCGGGAGCGAGCGTGTACGCGAGGGCCTGGTAGGCAGCTGGTTCGAGCCGCGGCCCTCGCAGTTCTGGTGCCCCGGCTGCTGAGTGCCTCCTAGGGCTTCTGTGGCCCTGCAGTGGTGGAAGCTTTTTTGGGCCCTGTGGCCCTTTGGATTTCCCGGCCGCCCGTCGTGGATGATGGCACCTGACCTGAGATAGGCCGGAGGCGCGAGAGGAGCAGGCCTGATGTGATCGCTGGTCTGCCCTAGGAGGCGGGACGGACCTGCGGACTGTGGCGCCTGGGAGCTTTTGGTGCAGGAGAGCGGACGGCTGGGGGAGGCTGCGGCCTAGTTTTACGGCGCTCCCCTCGAGGCGGTGCCCAGGAGGGACTGCCTGACTGCGCGGGAGACTCTGCACTACAACACCTGGAGGGCCTGTTTGGAGTTGTTGGGCTGCCTGCTGGACAAAGTGTTGGGCGGCCTAGTGGCGGTGCGCCGCCCCACGCGTGGTGACTCATTGAGGGCCTGAAGCCGAGGAGGGCCCTTCTATTGAAGACGCTGGGCTTGATTGGGGATCTGGATACCTACTGTGGTGCGAAATTTCTATGCTGAAACTAAGGCCGGTGATACGTCTGGGGGCGCCAGCATGATCTGATTTGCGGTGAGTCTCGCTGTGGGCCTGGTGAGTTGGATGCTGACTGGTGGTCCGGCGGAGTGAGTGGGGCAGCAGGGAGAACGGTTTTGGAGGTAAGCGCCCGCTGGTCCGGACAATTCTTGACGCTCTAGCGCGGTAGGGAGGCCGTGTGTGCTGTGCTGAATTATGGGCAAGTCTGACCACCGGCAAGCGAAACTCACCTTTGAGGGGGGTAAAAAGAGAAGTGCTGCTTCTGCTTCCAAGTCTAGTGACGTCGAGATTGGAGAGGAAAGCCCAGAGGTGTCTGTGCGGTCCATGTTTCTGGAGCTCAAGACTAGCCTGGCTGGCATAGATGCCAACTGGACCATGTGACGGAACGGCTTGACCGCATAAGAGCCTGGGTCGACGATCATGATTCCCGGTTTGAGGCTCTGGAGTCACGCACGTCAGAGGTGGAGGATGCGCGCCGGGGAGATAGAGAACAAATCGCACAAATGGAGCGCATCCTGGAGGTGATATGGAATAAGAACGAGGACTTGGAGGCGCGGACTCGGCGTAATAATATCCGTATTGTGGGGCTTCCGGAGGCAACTGATATGGGTCGCATGGAAGACTTCGTGGAGAGCATGTTGTTGGAATTGTTTGCAGGCGAACTCTCACCGATGCTGGTGGTGGAGAGGGCACACCGGTCCTTGGGGCCCCGGCCTCCGCCGGGAACGCCTCCGCGCCCAATTATTGCATGCCTGTTGAACTATAGAGACCGGGATGCTGTCCTTTGTCTGGCGAGGGAGAGAAGGCCGCTAGTCTACAAGAACTCGGAAATTAACTTTTTTCCGGATTACACCCCTGGTGTGCAGGCTCAGAGGTGCGCATTTCTGCCGACCAAACGGCTCCTGAGCCAGGCTGGAGTCGGGTTTGCTCTACTATATCCGGCCAGATTAAGGGTGCGGCACGAGGGAAGGGTGCTGTACTTCACGGACCCAAAGCAGGCGATTAAGTTTGCTAGACGTCTACCCAGAGAGCGCGGGGCTGCGGGGTCGGGGGGCCAGGGGCCGGGGATGCCGCTTTAAGTGACAATGACTAACCGGCTGTGATTGGTTTAAGAGCATTGATTGGGGCTGCCGGGGGGTGCGCGGGGCCACTTCTTGCGCAGTTCCTCCTGCCGTGTGGTTCGCTGCTTGGCCCATGGGCCCCTCTCCCCCTAGTGTACTCTGGGTGGAGAGGTGTTGGCCGACTACAGCCCCTGGGATAAGTCCTATTACTTTTCGCTTTCGATGTGGGGGGTGGGTCTTGGGGTTGATTGGGCGGGTCACAGTAAGGGTCCGATTGGGGGGCCTGTGTGGGTGGGGGAGGGTCTAGGTTGCTTCTGATCGTAAAATGTCTGTTTTATTGTTGTCCTGGTTGGCCTTTCTTTCTGTTTCTGGCAGGTGGAGGTGAGCTTGCTCGTGCAGCTTTGGATGTCTGTGGCATGGGATGAGGGGTGATGATGCGACGGTGGTTCGATTCTTGACGTGGAATGTACGTGGGCTTAATGATAGGAGGAATGCTCGATTGGTGGCTGCATATGTTAAGCGACATAACATTGACATTTGTATGCTGCAGGAGACGCACCTGGTGGCGACCGCGTTGGGCAGATTGAAAGCTGGGTGGGTTGGCGAGGCACACTACTCTACGTATTCTGGGTATGCTCGTGGAGTCGCAATTTTAATCCGAAAGGGGTTGCAGTGGCACACGCAAGAAGTTATCGTAGATCCAAATGGCAGATATGTCTTACTGAGCGGTACGTTATTCGACAGGACCTGTTGCTTGGCAGTGTATGGACCGAATGTTGATGACCCAGAGTTTTTCCTGGTGCTGTGGCGACTCGTGGAGTCTCTAGGGGCTGGAGCAGTGATCTGGGGTGGTGATTTTAACGTGATCTTGGATGCTCGGATGGATCGCGAGAGTGAGGCCAGGGTGCAGCATGTCTCTGCGGCAAGGTCTTTGGTGGCAGTAATGCGGAGTGGCGAGCTGGTGGACTTGTGGAGACGGAAGCACGCAGATGTGAGAGAGGGAACGTGTCTGAATTACGTCCATAGCAGTTGGTCTCGAATAGATCGTTGGCTGGGTACTAGAGATGTGGAGGTCTGGAAGAGAGCGGTGGATCATCTCCCCCGCACATTGTCAGACCACTCGCCGGTTAGACTGGAGCTAGCGATACCCAGCGAGCTGCGTCAGATGACTCTGTGGCGGTTGCCTAGTGGCGCGCTCCGAGATGAGATTTTTCGGAAGGAAGTGCGTGAGGCGATACAGTTATTTTTTGCTGAGAATCGTGGATCTGTGGACTCCATGGGTATCTTATGGGAGACATTTAAGGTTGTTATTCGTGGAGTGTGTCTATCGAAGCAGCATGGCATTGTGAAGGCCATGCAACGGGAGATGGCAGATATCGAGGGAAGGCTTGTAGAATTGGAGAGGGAATTGGCTACCAGTTGGTCGAGTGAGGTACTCGCCGAGATTCGACGTGAGGTGTCCCTGTATGAGGAAGCCTCTATGAGAGAGATCTGCTTTGCTGGAAAACATGCCCAAGCTCGCCGGTGTGGAGAAGGTGAGAGAGCGGGGAGAACACTTGCGGGCATGCTCCGCAGGCCCTGGGCCAGCAATTACGTCATAGAGGTTGTTGACGATGGTGGTGGAAGGGTGACTGGATCGAATGGTATCATGCAGGTGTTTACTGAATATTTTGCGCGGCTCTATGCTGCCCCGGTGGGCCTAAGTGTGGAGGCTGCACGGACCTACTTTGCGGATATTGCTCTTGTATGGTTTGAGGAGGCACACATGGCGTATTTAGATGAACCGTTCACTGTGGAGGAGGTAGCAGCGGCGATCCGTGGTTTGCCTGGTGATAGATCCCCGGGTGTGGATGGCCTGACCCCAGCGTTTTATAAAGAATATGTGGATATTCTCGCCCTGTGCTTGTTGGAGGTGTACATGGAGTCCCTGGAGGCTGGGTCGCTGCCGGCCTCCCTCTGGGAGGCTTTGTTGGTAACAGTTCTGAAACCTGGGAAAGACCCGACTCGCTGCGACTCGTACCGTCCCCTCTCTATGATAAACATTGACAATAAAATCCTAGCAAAGATGATTGCGGCACGCCTTCAGCCCCTTCTTTCTCTGTTGGTGCTACCGGACCAGTCCGGCTTTGTTCCTGGAAGGTCTACGAGTCACAATTTACGCACTTTTTTCACGGTGGCGGGATCTCTGGGGACTGGAGATAATGTAGCTGCGGTATTTCTTGATGCCGCCATGGCCTTTGACTCCTTGGCCTGGGATTACATGTTTGCTCTCTTGGGCCGGGTAGGACTCAGTGTGCGTTTCGTGAATTGGATTTGTCTGTTGTATACTCTCCCAACTGCCAGGTTGCGTCTTAACGGAAGTGTGTCTGCTTCATTCCCGGTTGCGCCTGGCACGCGTCAGGGGTGCCCGCTGTCCCCCCTGCTTTTTGCAGTAGCTATGGAGCCTTTGGCGGCGGGATTGTGACAGAAATACAATGATAGAGGCTTGCAGTTTCAACAGCGACCTGTTCTGATATCTTTGTACGCTGATGACATTGCACTATATGTGCGGAACCCTGGTCAGAACCTGGATATCTTATTGGATGAAGTTGTGCGCTTTGGCAGCTTTTCTGGTATCACTATTAATTGGTCGAAATTGATGGTACTGCCTCTGACCCCCAGTGAGACTCGATTTGATTCTCGATACCCTCTGGTTTGGGCGGAGGGGCCGGTGCGTTATTTGGGTATTCAGCTGAGCCGAGATGTTGATACATTGCGACAGGCTAATTACGGCGCTGCACTGTCGTGGTTGGAAGAAAAGGTTGAGATCTGGCGCGCTCTGCCACTCTCGCTAATTGGACGTATTGCCATTGCAAAGATGGTGGTGCTCCCAAAGTTCTTGTATTTGTTTGTGAATCTTCCACTTCCGCTCACAAGGGGCTATCTACGGAGACTGCGCTCCGCATTAATCTGTTTGGCGTGGGCGGGACGTCAGCCGCGCGTTTCCTGGGAGAGACTGACACTGCCGTTTGAATTAGGTGGGCTTGCTGCTCCGGATCTGGAGCTTTATTACTACTGTGCACAGGCGCACTTTGTGTATTATTGGCTGAATCCGATCCGCTATCTGCCGCATTTGGCGCCTGAGAGTGACTCCGTGTGGCCGGATGGCTTAGTGCATGTGCTTGGAAGCCGGGTGCAGTCCGGGTCATGGGAATTGATACGGTGGCATGTACGATGAGTGCGTGGGGGGCGTTGATGCAGCGCTCTGGGGTTACTGTTCCATATGCCCCTTCGTGGCCCGTCATGGCGATTGCAGATGCTAGGATGTTCCGGGATGGCGGGGTGCGCGGTTTTCTTCAGGCGGCCGGCTTGACTGAATTAGGAGACTGGCTGGCGGACGGTCGTCTGCTTGACGTTGCTGATGCTCTGACTGGCTGCGAGGGTACGGCGCTGCAGCCCCTATACGCTCTTCGGGTCCGTGCTATGTTACGAGACCGATTTCTTAGCCCGACCGGAACCCTCTCGGAGTTTCGAGCTCTGGAGGTGCTTTGCGGTGCGCGGTCTCCGGGCAAGCTGGTTACCAAGCTGTATAATTGCATGGAAGAGCAGAGAGGTGGCTCTGGGGAGTCCTCCACGATTGCTTGGGAGGAAGAAATGGGAGATCCCATCACTGAGGCATTGTGGCGTGGGTGCTGTACACATATGAGAGCGTTGTCCCTGAATTATAGGTAGCGTCTGCTGCACTTTAAGTTTTTCCACCGACTGTACTATACACCTAGGGGGCTTCACTCTATGGGCTTGCGTTCGGACGCGTGCTGTGCTCGCTGTCGGGCGCCGGATGCGGGTTTCTTACATGTGGCATGGGAGTGTGCAGAAGTCCATGATTTCTGGGTAGAAGTTTGGCAAGCGATCACTGTAATGGTCGATTTGGAGTTACCTCTTTCCCCCAGGGTTGGACTGCTTGGATGTGTGGATGAAATTCAGGGGCCACACAGGCGTCTAGTGGGTCTGCTCCTGCTGCTGGCCAAGCGAAGGGTTGCCATGTGTTGGGGTAGGAAGAGGGCGCCGCGTAAGTCTGAATGGTTGCGAGATGCTGCCTTTTGCCATGACCAGCTGATGGTCTTTTGGGATCTCATGCTTGGGGGGTCTCGCCCTGGGGACATTTGGGCCCGTTAAATGAATATCTGGCCACCCGAAGTATGTAAGTGATGTGATTAGTGATGCCCACTTGAAAGACTCATCCCCCCCCCCCCCCTAGATTTGGTGTGATCTTATGCCGTTGAGATGGACTTGCGTGGTCTGCTCGGAGCTCCACCTGCCTTCTTGAGTGTTGTATTTTCTGTTGTTTTCGCCCCTCAGCTATGTTCCGCTGAGTTTTCCGCCGATCATGACTTGCCTTTACATCGGAATTAGAGACCTTGCTGTTTGATGACCAGTGAGGAGGTTTGAAGACGTGCCCCTCGATACTGATGCTTACTGTGAGACATGTTTATTGATTTTTCCTTGCTGTCTGGGGCAGTGATGTGGTTGATAGGGATTACTATAATATTTTGCTTATTGCTAAGATGAGGGGACCTGTTTATGTTAAAGTATGTTATTGTGTGTGACAAAATTCAATAAACAAATTAATAAAAAATAAAATTAAAAAAAATTGATTTCTGTGCCACTCGCTGCCCTTTTTCCAATCCAAGCTCTACATGCAGGATGACTGCAGAGTATTTTTATTTATAAAGTATTTCCAAGGCTCTGAAATGCCTTTAATGAAAGGGTTGCATTTTAATGACTGACTGGTTGTGCGCTTTTATCATTTCTTGGATGTTTCCTGACACATCTTCTGACATTTGTCAATGATGTTTATACCATTAGTAATGCTAGAACATGCATCATTTCATTATCAAATGAATCTACTGAACTTAATTTGGTTTGATTCTACGTTTTCCAGGTGTGTTGCATATTCTAACATTTTCTCTTTGTGTTACCATTTGACACATTTCTGCATTTAAGAGCGTACACTAATTGTGTCTCAGGTATAGTGCTACATTTGCACCTAAGTTCATTCAAATTTAATTATCTAATGTTTAGAAAATTGGTAACATTCAATTACCTTTACAAATTTACTTGCAGCTTTTCAGTCAGCCTTCAAACATCTCATCAATCTTTGTACTAACTTTGACCCACTGCCAGTTTCCCTGTTGTGTAACACACAGTAGAATCAGTATTTGGTATCAGCAAAACCTTGTTGCCATTTGTATTTCTCAGTAGTCGTTTCTCTGGATTTTCCAATACTGTCAGAATATGATGTTCCTAACCCCTAGGGATAGCTCAAACAGCAGATCTTGTGCAATTTAGGATACCTCTGGCCCGGTGGTCCCACAGCCCTGGCCCTGGCGGTACGGGCTGCGTTTCGGTGGTTTGGCCAAACCCCCAAAGTCATAATATGGCGGTCTTTACCGTCAGCCCAGCGGCGGTAAGACTGCCACCGAGAGTCTGGCGGTTCAGGGACCGTCAGACTCGAAAAGGGGGCCTGGGTGCCTTGAGTGATGGATCCTAGGGGGCGTAAGATTTCTCTCATTTAGCAAGTGCAGTGGCCCCTGTTATTAACCATCTCATAGTACAAGGGCCAAGTATCAAGTTTGCCTAATGTGAACCAAGAAATATTTTGCTTTGACATATCCCTATATTTCACTTCCAATGACGAATTTTGTCCATCATCCACAGAATAGTGAGATGGAAAGCTTGAGTCAGACCTGGCACACACCACCCCAAATGTAATGTGCACAGGTTTTCATTGAAATGTGTTACCTGTGCATGTGAAATATCTTCGGGTCACTTTGCCACTTTTGAATTAGCCCTGTAAAGCTCAGCCTGGTAGCACATGAGGGTCATTTTAGAAGATAATATCTAATAAGAAATAGCAGCATATTTTAAGATCTCCCTATTTGTTACACCTAAACAAATCTTCCACTCTTGATATAAAATTCCTAAATCCACTACAACTTTATCAACATATTGTTCAGGTGTATATTTGTAAAATACCTTGAAATGCCACATAACTTATGTCAGCCAGGACAATATTTGTTTATCTGGCTAGGAATGACCTCTTGGAACTTTTACACATTTCTCCTCTGAGATTCGTTATCCCAAAAACCCTGCACAGCCAGCATCCAAAATATATGGAAGGAGATGAATGTGAGTGACATTCCACTCGTCTCACTCTGTGTTTCTCCCATAGTAGCAGTGCTTAAAAAGGGCCATGAAGAAGCTTTGTGCATATGCGTTGACATGCGCCAGACGAACAAAGCAATTGAATGAGAATAACATCCAGGGCCGCACATTGCTGACATGATCATGCAATTGAATGGTGCTAAAGTCCTTTCTCGACTTGATCTAAAGGTTGTCATCATTTAGAAATTGAAGAAAGCTGCAGATATATTACAACCTTTTCTACACATGTTAATTTGTTTAGATACAAGTGATTTAGAGTGTGATTTAGATTTCGGTGGATGGGTTACTCTATCACAGCAGTGTTGAATAGTCCATCTGTCACTGTTGTGATAAAGTAACTCACCTGCCAAAATCTAAATCAGGCCCTTTGTTTTGATTTGTCCTCCCCTGCAGAATTTTTCCAAGATGTCATATGATGCATTATATGAACTGTTTTGAATGCATTCTATTATGAGCTACACAGAGGAGCATGATAAAGCACTCACAGAATTGCTCAATGGCACAGGTTTAACTTTACATGCAGACAAGTTTGAGTTGAATAAGACAAAACTGAAATTCTTTGGCCACATCTTTTCTGATGGGGATATGGCGCCTGATCCTGCAAAAGTCCAAGATTTGACAAATGCTGAACCAACACAAGGTGTTTCAATGGTACGTTTTTTTTTGGAAAGGCTAGCTACTGTTCACAATATTTGAAGGACTTTGCTACTGTCAGTGCTCCATTACAAGAGTTTACAAAGAGAAATGTTTCTTTTAAATGGTCACGGGATGTGAAAAGAGTTTCAAGATAAAGAAACATGTAATTGAAGATGCTACAGAAATGGCGTACTTCAATCCAAGGTTCTATACAAGATAGTGGTTGATGCTAGCCCTGTTGGGTTAGGCGCTATACTTGCACAGCATAGTGGATGCCCAAATGCAAGATGACATTTTGTGGCCTATAACAGTAGATGTTTGTCTCAAATAGAACATGTTTTCTCACAGTCTGAGAAGAAAAGTTTGTCTGTACTGTGGGCTTGTGAATATTTCCATGTGTTCCTGTACAGAAAGCCTTTTACGCTGGTGACTGATCATCGAGCTTTGCTGACCATCTTCGGCAATCCAAAAGCCAGGATGCCTCCTCAAAATGAATGATGGGGATTAAGATTGCAAAAGTATGATTATACAATTGTACATCGAGCAGAAAAGGATCAAAATTCTGCACAATTTATTTGCATTACTTTTTGAGAATGCTTATTGAAAGTCACATTACTCCATCCAAATGGCTGAGGCCTACATCAATTTAATTGTCAAGTCAATACACCACCTACTGTATCATTTACCCAATTTGTCGCTGTCAAGAGTCATGATAGTGACCTTCTGAAGTAAAAAGACATAATTACCCATCAGTCGTGGAAAAAGCATGTTTGGCCCCTCAGTAATGATGCTGAATATCAAAAGTACAAGAATGTTAAATATGAAGTGTTCATAACTCAGGAAGGAGTTATAATGTGAAGATAGAGAATCCTGATTTAGGAACTCAAGGCCTGTCACATATGCAATTGCCTGTCAATCAAAGTTGCTCAACATACTCTGAACATGTCAGAACTCCATAAACATGGAGAGAATAGCCATTGATCTCTTTGGTCCACTTGATATTGGACGTAATTTAATTGTGATTGTAGATGAATATTCACACTTCTCTTTGATCAGAAATCTTTTATGTATGACACATGAGCGAGTAATCGAAAAGCTTGATGGCATCTTTGTAACATGAGGCATACCAGCCATTGTAAAGTCTGACAATTGACCACCCTTCAATAGTAAAGAATTTAAGGAATTTCAGGGGCATCTGAATATAAAGCATCAAAAGATCACACCCTTATAGCCACAGGCCAATGGACTTGTTGAGCGTTTTATGAATATGCTGAAGAAAGCAGTATGCAGTGCAACTCTTGAAAAGCTCAGTTTGAAAACAGTATTAAATTCTACTTTATGAGCTTATCGTTCCACACCACAGTCGACCATAGGTGACTTGGATGTTCGGAGAGCAATGGCAACCAAGTTATCTCAATGGACCACAGAAAGTGATAGTAGTGAAAACCTGAGTTGTACAAGGGACTTGGTTTAAAAACAGAAAATAAAAGTGTATGCAGACAAGAGGCGACATGCAAAAGACCTCTCCGAAAAGATTTGGTGATCACCTGACAGTTATGTAAAAGAAAGCCTGATGCTCCTTACAATGTTGAACCTTCCCAAATAGTGTCTACCAAAGGACACATGGTGACTGTCAGCGCTCTGTGAAGTCTATTACCAGAGAATCTTCTCATTTCAGGCCCATATATCTTGGGTCTTCAACTCGAGATGGTGACAGAAAGACTAATTCTGAAATCTCAGTGACTGTTGCTAATTCCTTACAATCTTTAGCAGTTTCTGACATTGAAGATGGCACTTTACAAATTCCAATAACCAGATCGGATCGACTGATCAAAGTCCCAAGAAGATTAATTAAAGAGATATGTTTGTACAATGTTTCTATATGTGGTGAGCGTGTGACCTCCTATTTCAGGTTAGGTGACATGTAATAGGGCAGTGACATTTACTACCAATAGAGGTCGATTTGAACCTTATGACTCAGATAGGAGTGTTAAATCATCTATAGACCAATAATCAACAAATATAACATCAAATAATCAACATATGCAATATGTAGTCAGACATTTATACACACCATATCCTATGGGGCCATGAATCACCAGTTTAATAAAGTTTATTAAAGTTTAAACATTTATTGCCGTCAAATTAACAATGCTAAAGTCACGTAAATGATGTGCAAGACCAAGTGATAGAAATACAGCAACAAAACAGGTTGTCCAAACTGCCTAAAATATCTCAATCAAACCAAAGCATTAACCACTAAACACTCCAGAACAACACAGAATAGCAACAGAATTAAGTGAATGACAGAAACAGTAGACATTTAGTTTGTGCAGTTGAATAAATCTCCATCAGTTAATATACATTCAAAAACAGATATTAGGTCAAACATCCCTAACTACCACCCTAATTCGAGAAGCATGTGTGGAAGTCATGCAAAATTAAAATAAGTCCAAAATTAATTTGGAAAACATCTAATTATAGCTCTAACAAAAATAAGCGGTTGGTTTTTCTAAAGAGAAAACCTGCAAAAAGAAAGATAAATGCATATTGGTAATACATCTTCTAAAAGGATCAGCAGCTTGCAGCACCTTCATTAGCAGAGTGCAGGAACATCAGGTCTTTATTAATCAGCAGTTCAGTAAAGTTTGGTTTAGATTAATATATCTGAACTGTTAGAATCATAGGCAAGAACAGAAACACATCTAACTCAGAACAAAACTGGAAGAGAACTAACTTATATCACCTAAACTTTTGCTATATTAAAGTCCGAAAAGTTACTAGCTAAGCTTCAAATGGACAAGACTGTGAGGTGGCTTAGTGTGCAGCCAATGACACATCATCTGCACTTCAAATGTATCTCTTCTTCCTTCAGCATTTTCGGATTGGTTTAGGCTGTCACTCCTCTCTCATCTCTGGTCACCAGCTTCCATACAAAAAGTACATTTAAGGAACGTGAAACCATGATATGTGCTTCCTGCCAAAAACTAAATGAGCAAGAACAAAATATGCAACTTGAAAACACAACATTGAGCACTGAGGCTGATTGTTTAAAACTAACAATTTTTATCTTGAGGAAATATACACGAGCAGTAAAGCAGAACGGAAATTTCCACAGTGCAAGTCACACAGGATGTTTGAAGAAACATTATTTTCCATCATAGCACAACCTTTAAACATTGTGTTTCTGGGCATTTTGAAAGATTTTTAAACCTTTTAGAACATATTAATTACCATCTTTTTCTGTACATGTAATTATGATTAAACAATATACATTTTCATTAGATATTATTTTTCACATAATACTTTGTTGTGTATGATGTCCACCATTTCAGCTGCATGTTTATCTTTCTAACACGTTTTTCAGTTAGGCCCTTAAATACATGTTATGTCACATTATGTTTTAGTGACACATTTTTTATTAATGTTTGCTCTCTAACACTGTGTTGCAGGGTTGGAGAGAGTGGGCAGAGGCTCCAACTCTTCTTCCGAGCGCCAAGCGAGGGCAGTCAGGCAAATCCTAATGCTGTTCTCATGCGAGAACAGCGTTAGGATTGGTCGCAGGGCAGGCTGGGAGCCTGTGCCTGCAGCGAGTGGAGCAGGAGCCAGAAGAGCGGCAAGGTAGCAGCGGCGGAGGTAAGTTTTTTAAATTTTTATTTCTTTATGTTGTTTTGCCCCTACCCTGCTACTTTGCCTCTAAAGGAGTCGCCCCTGATATGGTTGTAACAAGTGATGGCATGCCCGCATTTTGGGACTCATCTACTTTGTTTTCAATTTACTCTGATAAGACTCTATAATACCTGCATCACCCATACTCCCTGCCCAAGCAAGATGAAAACAGGGGTGCTGGTTGGTTTTATTCATCAGTTGTAATGGGTGATCGAGAGTGCCTTTTAAAGTGTAAAAAATGCCTCTTTGCCGACAGTAGCTGAATAAAGCAGCTATAGATTCACTTCAGCACAAACACAATTGTCAAACAGAAAAATACAGCACGGAACACTTTCTGGCAAAATGCACAGCTGTCAATAATCCTTAAAAGGTTGTATTGTTCTGAACAGTCGCTTGTGACTCTGCCGTTTTAAGTCATCCCTGACAGGATGAATTAGAGCATCGCACTGCAGTTGCCACTAAACAACTGTTGCCAGTGTGTAGAACCACTGCTGCAAACTGGCAGATATACGAATGGGAGGATGTAATACCAAGGAGATGGGAGACACTTGGAAAAAAAGATACCGAAATCTTTAATAAAGCAGTTTTGCCCGGATGCCCTGTAATGCATCCAGCCCATGCTGTTTCAATCTGTGTCTGTACCAAGACAGAGGAGGTTTTTAGCTGTTAACTCCCCTAGTCAGCTTCAGTGGAATAATGCACCTCACTTCCTCAACATGAAACTTAAGTACAGACCAACAGTACCATAGATAATATGACACAACTTATCATGAATACAGTCCCTTGACAGGTGAAGTTGCTTAGGCAGAGCTACAGCAATAGCCAGTATGTCCAAGCCGGTCAGTCTGGTCTTCAAGGATATATCTTCATGTAAAGGACACAGTGTGACTATAACTGCCTGCAGACCTAATTGCTGTGTTTATGTGAATTACCAATACACAAACAGACAAACAGCTCGACACAAGTAAATCACACATGTAGTATTGATGCTTCTGATGTATATGCTTTTCTGTCAATCAGGAGTGAATGTGAGAGAGTAACTGCTGTTTCTGTTTTTTTTAGCTTTCTGAGAGTGAGTGATGTGATATCCACTCTCTGCAAAAACCTGTGGAAACCAGGGATACTGCCCTTGTGCGTGACGTGCTTGCAGGCAGGGTGTATTTATTTAGTCAAATCTGTAGTACTTAGTGGTATCTAAAAGTACCAGCAGCATTGTTAAGCAGAATAACTGCTTTATATGTGATAAACAAAAAACAAAAATAGAAATGCAAGCTATGTAGTTGTCCACATTTCTATATGATTATTGTCAATACAATGAGCTATACTACGATACTAACTCAACAAGAACGTGATCACACAGTTGTAAATTGCCATATGGCTTACTGCATAATAAATGCTTGTCTTAATATGTTCTATTAGATATCATCTTGATGAGTTTGTAACAAAAAGACTAACAGTGCAGTCTAAGGGTGAATAGTTTCCTAATTGACCATCACATTCCTTAATTTACATTCTTGTATATCCAATATGCGCATCCCTTCATTACTTCATTACATCCCATCACAACTTTGTATTACATTAATGCATCTCCAGGCTACAACCATCCCAAACTGCCTAGGTACCACTGGAAATGGTGGTAAACGCCCTACATATAAAGTATGTTTTCCGACTGCATAGTTGTTTCTCTGCTGTTATGGGTGGCAACTCACTCCCTCTGGCATCCCATTTCTAATCACCCTATGCTGCCCTTCCTTTGACCAATCTGCGTCAAACTATACAAAAATGGCTGCAAAATTCAGGCTGTCCTTGTGCCGAATATGCTGCAATTGATCAACAGTGTACATGTTACAAATGGGGTGCCAAATCTGGTGATTTTTTTGGAAGGGAGGAACAACTATAAATGAATACTCCACATCCTAGGGCATTGGGGAGAAATGTATGACAAGCCCAGACTTATGTGGAGCAGAGAGAACTCATATCTTGGCAGGATGGGGGTGTGATAAAACATATCTCCCCCATTCTTTGGGAAAGCTGCTTACTTTTTTAATCTATCAAAGTGTATGCAAACAGTTGGAGACATTTGAAACAACTAATCTCTCTCTTTTAGAGTTCAGAACGGGGATCAAAGGGCCTCTTGCGCCAGGCAAGTCAGATGGTATTTTTTTCAATTAAGTTGAAATGGAACATTTTCATTATGGCATTATAGTTGTTGTATTTAAAATTGTCTATGTTGCCAGAACAAAGATGGCCCTGGAATAGCCACTATTTGCCACAGAAATGAAAGTCCCCTTCAACACTGAGAATAACAGATGGATACAAAATAAATATTTTCCATAGCAGATGTCGTTTTTTTAATCTGTTGTGGTGTTTGCAAACATCAGGAGAGAGTATCACAAATCAGTGATAGGAGTTAAGATAAAAATATATTATTGGGATTGTTGGAGTGGGCTCCAGCTGCCTTGAAAGTTAAATTGCCACACAGCAAACCAGCAGCAATTGATAAAATAACAGACATACATTTTCACAAACTATTTGTTTAATTTTGCTTCACAAAATGTGATTTTCATAAATGCAGGAAATGTTAGCCAAAAATGAACTAGTCATACCTTTTCCAAATTGTATTCATAAAATCAAATTAAGGGAACTACGACTGCAGCAACCACATTATTATGGACAGCCTGGTGGTTTCAGGAACTGTATTCTCAAAGTCACAAAACTGCATTAAATTATTCACTTTGTAGTGTGTAATTTGTAAGCATACAGGAACTTACTGACATCAATGGTGTTTATATTAAACTCATATTTCCATCATCTGTAATTTTTCATGTGAATACACTTCAAGATGTGCCAGTTTACCCTCAAGATGGGAGACCATTATAATATTGTTAATTAACCTAAATATCTGGCTGTTTTACAGTGCTTGTATAATTCCACATCCAGAACATTAACATATATGATTTACTTGTTAGCTGTTAGTGTGTTTTGCATTTTTATAACTATCAGCAACATCAACTGATCATTCTGTTGGACTTCAGCTTTGAGGTTGGAGAGAAGCTACATGAGTGATTTAAGGGTAGATATGAGGAAAATCGGGATGCAATTGTGCACAATTTATTTGCATTTCTTTTCTCATGATTTCTGAACATGCCTAACCTTTGTGTCACAACCAGAGCTCTGGTAAATCCCACGCTCAGGAACAACTCTAGAACTGAGAGGATTATTTGAAGCATGGAAACCTGCATGAACTCGATTATGCGAATAAAATGAAGGCATGGGCCTATCAGGTTTACTTCAAGAGGAATTAGAACGGCGGGCTGCATCATCCGCGTTGAGCACTGTTTTCAGAAGTTTCTTTGTGCGAGTGAGGTGCACACAGTATCAGTATCTCACGCTGCGTTGTTTATTTTAGTTCACCGGAGTAATAGCTCCTGCTTTCTTAATAACATTGATGTGGTATAAAAGTTTACTTAGCATAGTACTCTTTGTTAGAACTCATAGAGGAACGCACTTTACTTAGTTGACTCATTGCGCTTATACAAGCGTTTAATGTTGTTTGGTTGCAACATATCACACCTTTTTGGCACTATGTAGCTATAGCACCTCTGCTGCATGTTTTTGGATTAGATGTCCTTGAATAGTCACAAAATGTGAAAGAGGTGCTCAATGGTAAGTACAAAAAAACCTTCTGAAAGTATTGCACTGCATTAGATCTAACTTTGTTGCAAACCATCCTAGGAATTTTTTTTAAGAACAAAAAACAATTCATTATTATTCATTATTTGTTTCGAAATATATCTCCTAGATTTTTACAAAAGGCAATCAAGTACAGTACTTCCTAAATCTCAATGTGCCAACCCCCTCCAAGGCTGCGTGATGGCTGCCCAAACCTCCTGCTCTTCTTGACCCGAAAAACTGATTACTTAAGCCAGTCTCTCCAAATTCTATTAAATCTGATTATTGACCCCACTCTCTTGGCATGCAGTGTTTCTCTAAACTGCACTCTATTCATTTTCATTAGCCAACTGCAACTGATGGATTTTTTGTCGACCTCCAATTACCTAAAATCAACAATCTGGGTACTAAAGCTGCAATAAGGACTAGGTGTTGCTGTCCACTAGTCAGCCCCAAAGCATCTCTTGCCCAGCCAAATAACGCAATCTGGGCATCAGGAACAAGAATCAGCTGAAGTTTATGCTCTAGTTGCCAAAAAATATCCTGCCAATACTCTTTCAATAGAAGACAAAAAGACCACATGCAGACAATCTCCCGTGCCCTCACCACACCTGAAGCATAGTGGCGCTACCACGGGTATATTTTGTGGAACTTTGCTGGGGTATGCTGTATCGTTTACTTACTGAATAGTGCAATTCTCCTCATATTGACCGCTCTGATTCCCTTATAGCTAATCTGATTGTAGAATTGCCATTGCTTGGAGTTAATGTGACAGCCTGTGCCATCTACTATTAAATGAAGGTGTTGAGGAACCAGAGTCATATTTTTTCTTGAAAACAATTCTCAATACCAGTTGCCAATACCTTGCACTAGAGAAATAAAATGAGATAGAGCGATTTTATCCACTATGGGTTTCGGACTTTCCATATAGCCTGCACAAAACTTCTTAATTTGGACGTAGCTGAAAAAGAGGGAAGGATTTATATCCGGGCAGCGGCTCATCAATTGCTACCAAGAAGAGCAGTGCCCCACGGAAAGAAAATCCTGCAGCTGATGAAAACCCAGGCCCGACCAACATCTACATGTTGACACACTTAGTTGTAAACCCAATGGTAACATTCCACAAATTTCAGCCAAGGGTGAAACCCAGGTATCTCATAGCTCTCACGAACTTACTGAAAGCAATTGAAGATTACACAAGGTATTTTGTATTGAGTTTTCTTGGGCAGCCTGGGGAACTTCAAAAAGGGAGCCACCCAATCTCTGATTCTTGCAATGTCAAGTTTAGATAAAAACTGGCTTCATACTGGGATGGGCAAGAAGATCTAATCAACCAATCTAAAAGCGATGCTTGGTAATATATTTTAAGATAAGATCGGGGGCGCAATCACACCTAACTCTGGATTCAGCTGCAGGGCTTGTAGTTTAAGTCTTCACTTCTTACTATGCCACAAAACTGACAAAATTCCCTATTCACCAGCTCACAAAAAGCCTGTGGCACTTTAATTAAAATATTGGCGAGCAAAAGAAGAAAAAGAGGGAGGATAGACAAGGAAAGACCTTTCTATTGACAGAATAATGCCCGCATCTTCTGCAGAGTGGTCTTAAAATTAAGAGAATAGAAATACTCAAGTTTAGGAGATACTCAAGCATTGTATGGTCTGCAAAGTTGAGTAATGAACATGCATAATATTAAGTAGTATCTCTGGAGTGGAATTAAACAATAATGCCTCCGATTTTGCGTGAGCCCAAATACAATTGGAATTTCAACTAATCTGTGGAAAGCTAGCACACAAATCAAACGTTCTCAAATACTGATATCTCGTCACCAAATGGAAGAAGGGTACCTTGAAATTGGTTATCAAATTAGTACTTCAATCATCCATAAAAGTACAAAAATGTTGCTAGATCACACAGCTGGCATAATAGAACTAGAAAAAACTAGACATGCAGAATACATCAGGGAATCTTATAATACTATGACCATACAGCACTATTTAAAAGAACCAGTACATAAACTTGGAGATTACATATCCTTCAAAAGCATGTTATGCTTTTTCCTATAAAAGAATTCAGATCATCCTGGTCAAATCAACAACTTAAAAATCCTAGATGCAGACTGTGTGACTATAGAAGTGATTCAAAGTTTTGTGTTGTTGTCCAGGAGTAATGCTGAACAAAATATAAAATACAGCATAGAAATTATATGAAACCTGGTCCTAAAATTTGCCTTTTAAAATCCTGAGCAAAACAGATTAGATTGTGTAATGTTCACACTTATGAATTCACGTTCGCATAGATACTCTGTTAAAGGATCCCATCTGCTCTAAGGCTCTCAGGGACATATTTATGAGTCCCCAGCGACGCAAATGAAGAATGAGATTTGTGAAGCCATGCAGGGCCACCTTGCGTCCCCTTGCATGGCTTCATAAATCTCGAGTAATGTAATGCAGTGCAAATCGCCGCATTGTATTACTATATGCCAGGGAGGTGTTTCCATGGGTGTTGATGGGTGTTCCCACACAGGTAAACCTGAGTATGCGCAAAAAAGATATGCCTCCCCAAATGAGAGGTTAACGAGGAGAAAAATCTTTATTTCTCCTCGTTTTGTTTCCCCTAACTATGTGTGCTGCAGAATGTAGCACACATAAAAAGAGGAAAAAGCTTCAGGGTATGGTTTTTGTGCAGGAAGGTGCCCCTTGGGGTACCACAATACATTGCAGTACTAAAGTGAAAATACCCTTAATTACTTTCCAGTGCTCTAAGGCCTAATCGCTGCTGTTATGTCATATGTTTTGCATTACATATCTTTTAAGAGCCCCCCTGTACCGTGATTTCCTTATTTGTCTATTGAGCCGTCAGGCCATACAAGTCATTCTTCATTTTCAATAGCTAATGCATTTACTTTCAGTTTTGCGCGCCAAAGTGCATTACGTTTATCATGTTTTTTGATGGTATGCTTCTTGCTATTCATTCATGTAAATATTTGATTGCTGCTAAGAGCTTTAGGCTTTAACATGAGTGGGCAAGCTGACTCTCACATTATTTCTTTCATGGGACAACAAAATAATGAGGTTTATTGGTCTCAAAATAAATGATGTAAAGTGTAGATAATGGCTGTTGGCTGCTGCCTCCATGAGAGAGATCAACATTGACAACATTTCAAACAGCAGAGCAACATGGCTTGGGTCTCACCCCCTCCAAAGCTATTTGTGCAACATTATCTCATAATATGCTTCAACTGCCAGACACAATTTGGCCTTGTCTTGCAGAAAGGCCCATGGACTGTAAAGTACAGAAACAAATAAGTGTTGACTTTATTAAAATATTGACTCTCAATATGGCACAATATTTGATGCTTGAAGATTAGGCATATAGGGATATCTGAAAATGCACAGTAAAATATGCTGCCCTCTTTCATAATACTTAGATTTCCTGCTTTTGTTCCTACTACCGTTTTACTGATTTCTGCAACTTCACTCTTATGGTTATTTTATACTAAAGATGGATTAAAAGAAATCCTGTAAAAATAAAAAAATAAACAAAATGTGAAAGAACTGTCAGTGGGTGACTGGGTCTAGTAAGGTGCATCATTGATGAGTTTCGTGGAGAAGTGTGGCACAATGGTTAGAGTGGCAGACCCTGAAGCAGAGATCTGGCTCAAGACCAGGGTTCAAGTCCCGCTTCGGCAGGTCTTGGGCTCAATTTCCCTTGGACCAGATCATTCTCGCCTCGGTGCCTAATCTAATTAATGGGTCCCACTCTGCAACTCTGGGCAATAGCTTGCTTAATCTCCACAACGGCCCCACCAGCGCTTGGATGCCTGGCTTCACACTAGGGGTGCCCAGGAGTGGGCACCTCACAGGGAAAAGCCAGGAGGGGTTCCATAGCGGTATGAGTACAGCGCCTTGAGACCCTAACGGGTGAGTAGTGTGCTATACAAGTGCAAAGTTTACAGTTTCATCAGTACTAGTTATCGATTTATTTGTATTACGTTGTATGTTATTTTTGCAAATGCATTGAGAACTGTTGGGCATTTGAATGTATTGGGAATATATACATTTCTGTTAGATAATGAAGTGAAATATAAACAGAATTTTCTTTGGAATTTGAACAACATTAATACATTTATGTATGTTAATGGGAAAACTGAATATTTTTCGAAAAGGCTTTTGGCATTAATTTCAGAAACTTGAAGCTAAGTTTTTATTTAACCTGCACTATCCTTCATGCAGTTCCTTCTGGCTTTCAGACCCCTGCGACCGGCAATTTTACAGATATGGCAGCATTTACTGAACAGAAAATACACCAAGACAGCACGTCTCCTGTTGAAAAAAGAAATCTGTACACTTGTATGACAACTTAGCTGCAATCTATTAACTTCTAGTTTTTCTCTCCTGGCAGAATGGCCATCTGAGCTGTTCCGAAGAAACTGCCCTACCCTGTCACAGGCAAACGTTAATTAACACCTGGGCAGAGCCCTATGTGTCCCCTCTAGACAGGCATGCACCAATCACAGTGGGAGAGGAGCTGCCCTCAGAATTGGTTTGAAGCAGCCACAGAGGAGATGCTGCTTATAGGAGGCTGGCTCTCTATATAGTGTACAAAAATGATGTGCACTGTGCAAAGAGTTTGAGCATCCCTGCCTTGGTTTACAGAGGTAAAAACTACACCACCTAATTCTCTAAGTTTTGTGGCAGCTTTGTCGAGGACTTAGGTCAATCTTGGAGAAGTGCTAAGCATTTGTTGTACTCACAGTATCACTGAATGTGGGCACACACTTAAAAGAATAACTCAAGACCAATTTACAAAAATACTTCAGATTTCTATAATATTTTTAAGACCAGGATTATCAACATTGGGTAAGTACTTTTTAACTTATGGTTTTTCAAAGTTTAGCAAAAATAGTATTTTTCTGCGTAATTAGGTAGCATAGGAATCAATGGGAGAAAAGCTTAAAAATGCATTGAAAATTAGGCAATGTGTTTGCCAATGTCTCCTTTTGTTTTTAGGTCGAGATCATCAAGGAGTCCTGTGAGCCAGCCAGAGAAGTTCGGGTGGTTCCCCATTCAAACGGAAGCAGCTGCTGAAAGTCAGATATGTCAGCCAAGAGCTGTGCCCTTGGAACCAGGAGGCAGATTACCTGAAGGGTGGATTGCAGGTCAGCAGGGCCATTTTGGGGGGTGTACTTATGTGTACTGAAGTCCCTCAATTAGTGCATGCTTCTGGTCCTTGGGGGGTCTGGAGTGGACTTTTCTTCTGGATGTCCAATGTTAGGGGTCCAGTACCCTTGGGTATTGCATGGTTCAGCCACTGGAGGTTGCAGTGCCACCAAGGTTGGCACACTTGCAGTATTTGTCCTCTGGGTCCGTCGAGTGAAAATTGGTCCAGCTGCTCTGTTTGGTTCCTTGGTCAGCAGCCAGTCAGTGAACTGGACTTGACTGGTTTCTGCTTCTTGGTTACAGGGAGTGCTGCTCTGGAGGGAGGTCCATGACAATTTTCAGAAGGTTGGAGGTCCTCTGGGGTTTTGTAGAGTCCGTCTGATGTCCAATCAACCCCTCCGCAGCGATTGTCAAGTCCTGGGTGCAGCAGGCAGGGTTTGGTGCCAGGTGCAGCAGGACTTCAGCTCTCCAGCCTTGGGTCTTCTTTGTTGCTTGCCTTCTTGTGTCCATCAAATCTGATCTGCAGGTCTAGGGATGCCCACTAAATACTGCATTTAGGGGGCATTTAGGAGAGTACCTAGTACTGGCCAATGGGTCATTTATCTTAGGGTGGCTACACCCACTATGTGACCACTTCCTGTGGGCAGAGGTCACATCCCTATCCCTGATTGGCTATTTTCCTACCATGCAAGATGGAGGAAAATGAAATGGAGAGGCGACCTCGCCTGCAACAACTTGGGGTGGTGCAGGTTGGAGGGGCTACTCCTCCTGGGCTTTGTGCATTTTCCCGCTGTTGCTCCTGCCAAAAGTGGGGGTTTGCAATGGGGACAGCCATCTGCTGCTAGCAGCAGGGCTGGGGGTTGAGTTGCAAAGGCGGCAAGCCCTTTGAGGCTTGCAGGTAGGGCTGTACACATTCCTGGGGAGGAGGTGAGGTGTAACACCTCTGCCCAGGAAGGACTTTGTTTTCTGGTCCCACAAAGACCCTCACCCGAGGGATACAGAATCTTGTCTATTCGTGTCACGTGGGTTAGGACCAGCCAGCAACCATGCCAGGGTTAGTTAGCTTTTGCTGGGGTAACCTCCTGGGTGGCCCCTGGGTACATTTTGCAATAAATCCGGTACTGGTACCAGTTGGGATTTATTGTTCTGAGTTTTTGATACCAAACAACCCAGGTTTCAGAGTGGCCATCATGTAGCTGTGAAACTCGTACAGACCAGTGTCCGGCACAACCATTTAAAATGGCTGCTTTGTACACTTACTATGTCTCAGGTTAGGCAAGGCCAGAGTATCAGCATATTGCTCATGCACCTAAGCCCACACATATAGTATAGTGCACCCTGCATTAGGGCTGGAAGAACCACCAGAGGGGTGGCTTACCTATATTGCATGCAGTGTGTAGTGGACAGGTCACACAGGCTGTGTGCTATGTCATGTTTGCATTTCATTATTGCACCAGGACACTCAGTATGCAATGGCAGTGCTGAGGGCACTTGGATGCAGGGTCACTGAGGGTGGCACAATCTGTGCTACTGCCCTCAGAGGCCTACCCTTAGTACCCCATGCCCTCGGTACCTAAGTACCATTTACTAGGGACTTATAGTGGCAGCTAAAGGTGTTGCCAATTGTGCCAATGCATCACAACAGTTTTGGGAAAGAGATTTGGCCCAGGGGACCTGTTTAGCGGGGGCCCAGGGCACTACAACACTGAAACCTCATCACATACCAGGCAGGAAGTGGGGGGGGTGTAACCATGTCAAAAGAGGCCCTTTCTCACACTGCTCATTTCCCTGACTTTGCCCAAAGAGGGTATGGTGTGGGGGGGGGCAAGGGGACAGATATTACCATCCCGGATTTGAGCAGAGATGAGCACTGTAGGATAATTTGAAGTACAGCACACAGGAACAGCTACAAAATTGGGTAGAGTTACACTAAGGAACAATTTTCCTATTGGTTAGGGAGGTGCAAAGATTCACACCCACCCATAGACATCATTGAGGCACCACTGGACACTCTCTATAGAACACTACTGGAACTGTGGAAGACAGAAGAAGAACACTGCCTGCTGGTTGGACCTGTGAAGTCTACAAAAAGGATTACAAACATTGAAATAAGCATCTTTTACTGAAGACCACAACTTAGCAGTTCAAATTGGACCTGCCCATGGTGCTTCTACTTGCTTCTGCTGTAGTGAGTCCTAGCCCCAAAGTGCTGTTCCTGAGGTCCTGGGACCCTTGACAGTACTAAAGTGCACTCCTCCTAACAACCTGGAAAACCTAGGACTTAAAAACATTTTGGCTTCAAAGACCTCCAGAGGACCGGGTCAAAACTGCCAACTCAGTCAGATGGAGGTGCATTGCTGCTGGTCTATAGGTTCAAGATGCTCCTGCTCTGACCTATTCCTCAGCAGCCAATCATTTTTAGCTGGACATCATGAAAGGTATCAGGCCTCCTAGAGCCCTGTTCTGCTACAGCTTGCAGCCTTGCTATGCTGGAGGAATCAGAGCTCCAACAAGGTGCCTAAGGTCAAAAGTAGAAACTTCAACAGGTGAAGGCACAAAAAGTATCCGGCCAGCGAGGGACGTTCCATGAGTGCAAATTTTGTATTGCTCCCTCTCTAAGCTTTCTAGCCACAATTTAGTGGCTTAATGGGGACCTCACCCAATGGCTATCTGACCTCCTGGAACCCTTCTCAGGCACAGCCTGCAACTGCGCCCCACTGAAGACTTTTGACTTTCAAGGACTAGTCATGAGGTAAATCTTATGACCGGTTTGAATCTGGTTTCTGTATCTGATTGGTGCTCCATCATGGTTTTCCTTAAATTATGCCTTGGCCCCAGTCAAGCGCAGCCAGATAACAACGATTGGCAACAAACGCTTTTTGATGCTATTGTTGCCTAAAAATGTAAAAATGTATAACTCCGTTCATCTATTGGATTTTTATCTTTTTAGTTTCATTATGTTCATTAAATTATTCTCTATCTTATAAATTGTAGTGGGATTTTTATTGTTTTCCGTTTTTAACCTTTTAACTGTTTTGGTACTTCTAAATGCTTTGCATATTTTCTTAAGTTAAGTCTGTCTGCGCTGTACCACATCTAGCATAGGGTTGAGCTCAGGTTTAAATTACTTAAACCTTTGAGTGGACCTAACATAAATAGTGGCATTATTACTTGTGGTTGATTACCATCCACTCCAACTAATAATCCACTTTGTCACACAAGTCATCAATAGCAATGTAGGAGCAGGATATTTATTTTTTTGCCCTTTTTGTTGAATAAATAGATACATTCATTTGTATTATCAAAAATACATGCTTTTGAATATGGTTATACCGTTGGTTAATTCACATACCTGAAATGACAGCTTATATTAAGTAGTATTTGCTAACAGAAAGTTGAAAGATTGGTTGCTTGGGGATGTTGTTATTCAAAACATTTCCATGCTAATACATTTTTAGAACTGATTATGCATTAAAAAGCCTGTTTAATTGAAAAAAGTGTAGTTGCTGTAAACGTATAAGATTTGTATGTACATAGTGTCAATTAGAATATAGTTACAGGCATTCAGTACAATCCTAAACAGTTGCGACTCTCATCATGTTTGGAATTATTTATTGCCAGTGTTTCAATAAGGTCTTATACGTCTCATGACATGCATATAAATGTTAGGGCAGTAAAGGGTTTAAACGTTTGGCACAGGCAGATGACCTCAGTGTACACACTGCCAGGGGCCCTAATGAAAGCAAAGACAATGGGCAAAGATCTGTAAATTTAGTATTAAAAAACAGCAGCCATTGGAGTGCTGTGGGCCTCACGCACCCATTGAACGGTGTCACTCCATTTGCTGCACTTAGTGTATATTCACTGCCTCTTTTCTTCATCTTAGAGAAGGTTCTCCTTGCTATTTGTTGACTTGAGATAACCTTGGGCATTGGAAGGTAATTCAACCAAATGTGAGATCCTTCCAGGAAACACAAATCTAACCACTAATGTTTAACAGTTTGCAGAGCTTCCTCCCAGTGGGTTTTTCAGCAAACGCCTGAGGTACATGACCCACTTTTAAAAAAGACTGGAAACAACATGAATGTTTGCGGCAGGCTGTCACAGCTCCCACTTCACATGACACCACTAAGTGAGGGTAAGAGAAACGCTAACAAGCCTCTCTTCATCCGATTGCAGGACAAGTGCTTCAGAGAGTACTCAAAGGGAAGTTCTTGCAGTGCCAAGAACAGACCCTTTATCCGAATTAACATCGGGCTCTTGAAAAGGTAATTAATTAGGCCAAAGAAAACAATCGTTTGCATCTTGTTCTCATAATTACCAGAGAAAAATCTGCCATTGATTCTTTGCCACTGTGCAAGGGGACACGAGATGCAAGTTGTTCAACAACCGGCAAGCGTTTTATCTCATCCCAAGCCTTCTATTTCAGTAACTATTTGCAGCTGACATTAAGAGGGGAATAAAAGCAGAGGCGCTCTTTTGAAATCAGTACTTAACCTCTGAAGAGCGGCCATCAAGCTCAGCCTGTGAAACCATGAAACGAGGCGGCTAATTAGCATATGTCAGGGGCTTTCTTTTCCTGCTCATTCAAATACCAAAGCACGTTTTGCTCAAGGTGCATGTGTTGTGTTAAACATTAATAACACTTTATGAATCACTGCCGTCAACAAAAATGTTTTCTTCTTTGTTTTATAAAACCGACAACACTAGGTGTCACGTTTACTTAGACTGTTTTAGTTACACTGAGTGTTAAGTCCCAGACAGCAGCATTGGTGTTGCAAATAGCATTTAACTTTTTTCCCCAAGCATAAATCTTTTAAGCCATGAACCAGATGTTGGTACCACCTCGGACAACACTTGTGTTGGGGGTGGACTTTGCGGGGTCTAAAGGACTAAACAAGCATTGACTATCTACGTAGTTCTGGCTTAAAACTGAAAATATCTCTTCAGTCACTGATAAGTGCAGACGCTAATAAAATTATCATAAATGCTCTTTATTACCCATTCTTGCACTCCTACGTAAATTCAACCATCCTCTGACTCATTCTTGCATTCACCCAATCACCACTTCACAACAAAATAGGCACACTGGCTCAACAAGCAAATCGAATTTAAATTAAATGAGTAAAAGTAGAAAAAAGAACGCATGCCATCACTGAAACGTGGAGGACATATGCTTGCAGTACAAAAATAAAAAGTAACACAACAGCAGGTAGCCATCTTGTGATTATATTGAGCATAGTGCATTGTTGATTTAAGGTTCTAAGAGAGCCTCCATTTTTAAAAGCAATGCAGAAAGCCATTGAAACATGTCTACTCAGTAAACCGCACTAGATGGCCTCTTCGGATGCTGAAGTCTACAGCTTGTTAAATTTCTTCTACTCCACTGAGGTCAATAAAATACTTCAAAACATGATGGCTATCTTGGAACAGTAAAAGAATGATAGACTATAGGAAACACCATTCCAATATGGCCACCTAGTTTAGAAATAGTCCCCACATGTGATGCAGCACACTAATAATGAAATTAACAACAATCAAGCGTGACTGTCTGGGAGTCGCAGGAAGCTCAAAAAAGAGGGAGCAGATTGAATGAACATAAAGCATACCAGTAAAAGGAAAAATGAAAAACTAAAGGACTGGCCACCACACTAGACCCAATCACATCCAATTTCAGGTGGATGTGCAGATGTAATCAGGTAAAAAGTCATTACTGACAGGAAAATAGAACTAAATGGTTAACAATTGCCCCATGCAGTAGGCTGTCATGGAGTGACGCAGAATGCAAATGTTACTCAAATATATAGAAGAGGGCTGCACCAATGACCTTGATTATATCTTTATGTTTGTAGAGGGTTTTTGTTGTGTTTTTTTATTACAAGAGCCAGACAATTACATCTGCAAGGCCCTCTTGAGAGGATTTAGAAAGAATTATCAAGCTATAAATCTTCAACTCTAAGTATTTTCCAGAGGAATATTCAGCACAAAAATGTTTGCCTACCGAGGTAATCTTTGAGATTTCATGGAACAAAATACAGTTTACAGTCTTCAACACAGTGAGTAATAACACAACCGAAAATGCCTATTGGCTTTAATGAATTAACTTCCTAATAAATTGATCAGGCCAAGTAACTTCATAACAAACATATCAGACATATGGCATCTGACAATTTTTCCACAAAGAACACATCAAGTGTACAGCCTCTATCATTGGTTTGTAACCTTCACAAACTGAGAATTTCTACATTCTGAATAACGTTTCCCAAGGCAACCTCCAGGACACTTTCAGAAAATTATATGTATAAACACAGTTGCTGTGACAAAATAATAATAAAATGTCTCCTCATACGGAAAACAAGAAATACCAATGTGCAAATCATACCCCCTGTGGGGTCTGTCCAAGGGAACAATCATAAGTAGAAACCAGCACCAAAGCACTTATCTACTGCAGTAGTCATTGAGAAACCATGCAATGCTGAGCCTGTCTTAAGGCCTTAACACTGTTTAATAAACAATACACCCACATACATCTCTTGGCTTTAACACATGCTTTTGTCTTAACTTGTCATAGTAAAAAGATGTAACATAAAGCATCTGTCATAATTTTCCCCAGTGAATCAATCAAGTCTCTAGCCTTTATCCTTTGACTTGTTGCCCCCACCAAGTGAGGCCTGCCAGATTACACATAAAATGGCAACCATCAGGTACACATTCATTCAATTACAAATATATACATAATTTCGTTTTGCATGACAACATACACTACAAATGTTCAACTCCAAACTTTTTTAAGAGGGGGTAACCAACACCAAAATGCTTGCCAACTGTGATGATCAATGATATTGTATGTAACAAAATACAAGTCCACAGTCTTCAGCACAATATCAGAATAACACACCTTTAAATGGCTATTGGCCTCAATCATTGAATTTCACAATAAATTGGTGAAGCCTACTACCTTTGCTATAACTTTTCAAAACAAAAATATCACGCCTACGGCATCTAACTGAATCTTCTCCAAAGGACAAATCGGTCTTTTATCATTGTCTTGTCACCATAATCACCTCAGGCCCAGTGAAATAAATAAAATTACAGTTGGCAAAACAACAGTGAAACCGTCTTAAGAGGGATAACAAGCATTATCAAAGCAGAAATCTTCTACCTGCAGGGTTTGTCAGGGGTGGCAACCAGAAGGGAAATCCAACACCAAAACCCTTATTAACTGCAGAAATCTATGAGAATACATGCAACACAATACATATCTACAGGCCTTAACATGGTTCAATAACAATTCACCTGTAAAGGTCTATTTACTTTAAAACATGGCTTTCACAATAAAGATGATGTTTGACCTCTACATAACTGTTTCCAATGAACCATTCATGTTTACGGCCTTTCTTACTGGCTTGCCACCATCACCAACTGAGGCCTGCGTTAATAGTTTAGCAAGCAAGCAGACCTGAAAATCAGAGACAGAAGCAGATTGAGGATACTTTTTAAATTTGCAAAATATTTGATACAAGTTTAGGCATGCCCTTATGAAAGTAACAATGACACTACATCCTTGGGAGTTTTGTGATGTAGGCCAACTATAAAAAAAGACCTCTGCATGGGAGTGGCTGATAAGTGAAATGACAATAAGTGACATCGGAGGAAATACCTCAAAAAGACATGAGAGGGTAGGGACAATGCACACTGATTTTATTTGAAATGGAATACAATGATATCAGCGTTATGGAAGAAAAATTGCATCTGTTATGGATTGATTGGCACTGCAGAAAATCACTATGGGCCTCATTACGAGTGTGGCGGTCTGGACCGCTGCCTTTGTGGTGGTCTGACTGCCACATAACAACCCTGTTGGTCTGACTGCCAGGGAACCACCACCTCCGCCAGGATCTCGGACCCCCGTGGGGTGGAGGTGGCGGAGATCCTAATCTGCCACGGCAGCACTGCATGCAGCACTGCCCTGTGGATTACAACCTCGTTCTCCACCAGCCTTTTCATGGCAGTAACACCACCATGAAAATGATGGGGGAGAACAGGTGCAGGGCCCCCCTGCCCAGCACCCTCGCAATGTTCACTGTCTGCTTTGCATACAGTGAACATTGCGAGGGTGCTGGTGCACCCTGCTGCCTACAGCATTGCTGTCGGCTCGATTACGAGCCAGAGACAATGCTGTAGACTGTTTACCGATAGGCTGATGGGCAGAAACCTAGGTTTCCGCCTGCCTGCCTAGTGGGAAACTCTTAATGGGTCAGGCGGGAAGATAGCCAGTGTGGCATCAATTTCTGTGTTGGACGTTCGGCAGACGGGGAAAACCACCCGCAAAACTCCTAATGAGGCCCTTATTCTCTTATTTCCCACCATTGGCACTACAGATAATCACTTAATCTTGAATATCCCACTATAACTGTTCAAATGCCCTTGGAGAGCAGCTAACCGAGAGAGTTTGCTAACAGCCCCAGGAGATAATGTACATGTACAAATGAAAATGATATATGTGATAATCAGTAGGAAAGATAGGTCCAGCTGTATATAACACTGCAAACCAATTTGAGATGTTCATATGATTTGTTGAAAGGCAAGAAGGTCATATAATCCGCCAGGAAGATAGAGTAACCTCATAAACAAATTTGATGCCTAATGACAAAGGAATGCCTGCCTTCTGTATGTAGCCTGCAATTGACAAAGCACACAAGCAGACAGATAGAGGAAGTGTGTATCTTTGCAGTCCAGATGCTAAAGCAGCAGGAACATATTAAATAAACAGTGTTTGGAGAAAGCAGTGCAATTTGGATAAAACATATGTTTTATATCAAATTTGTAGCCCCAAGCACAGACTCGCATTACAAAAAAATGCTTTGGAGATCCTACTGTAATAGTGAATGCGTAAGGGGAAGATCCTTTAGGGGTGCCTTGCCCCTCATTTTTCAGTGGATGTTTCACTTGAACATTACATCACCCATGTTGATTTACTATGTGTTACATTTGTGGTAAAGCACTCCAGTACTACACTTGTATAGTGGAAAGGCTAGAAGCAGATGATTATCCACGTTGATTTATTTTTGAGACTGTGAACATAGTAACGAAGTAACATCAAACAGTACCCTTCAGCTTGTTTTCCTCAAACTGACTCTGGCTAACACAACATTCTAGTTCTATTCAGAGTTAATGACATAGGTGCATTACACACTAAAACGCTTCCTGTGGAGTCAGCTGAGAAGGCAAAACATAACACACACCCTCCCATGTGATGATAACCAAGCAATATTATGGTAATCTGTTGGACTTTTTGCCTTATGCAGGGTCATCCCCAGTCTTTTTGCCTCCTTCCTCCTGGTTTTTCTGACCTCTCGCTGTTGGCTCTAGGACTCTGAGCACTTCATCACTGCTGACCAGTGCTAAAGTGCAGGTGCTCTCCCATCTAAACTTGGTATGATTGGCTTATACCTAATTGGCATATTTAATTTACCAGTAAGTCCCTTGTACAGTGGTATCTCTATACCCAGGGCCTGTAAATTAAATACTACTAGTGGGCCTGCAGCGCTGCTTGTGCCACCCACTGAAGTAGACTTTTAAACCTGTCTCAGTCTTGCTAGCGCAGGGCCTGTGTGCGCACTTTTCTGCCACAGGGACCTGGCATCTAAACTTACTTGCCAGGCCCAGAACTCCCCTCCTATGTCTCACCATAGGATTGCATTACAAATGCCCTGCCTTATGTGTAAAGGGTATTGTCTGATTTATGAGGGGTAGCGTAGGCGTGTTTGGTATGGTTGTGATGGTGATGATAAATACTGCTTACTGGTGTGGGTGTATCTTTTAGTACTATCACAGAAATGCCACTTCTAGAAAGTGCACATTTATCTGTACTTATGACTGGTGTTTTGCAGCTTGACTCCAATCCACGTCTGGGCAGAGTGACAGTTGGGGCTTTGTGCATACTTTTCAGACAGCCTGTACACAGGGAGGGTGGAGGTGTCACAGAGGTGCATCTGCATACTGAATAGTCTTCCTGGGCTGAGAGAAGGGAGAGGTGGGGCACACCTACATTTGTAAAGGCTGTGCCCTGGCCTCACACAATAGGGTCTTTAACCCCCCACTGATGTTTGGAGCCTGTGCTGAAAGGAGAGAGGGGGCACTCCCAGAACCAGTTGTAACTGGCTGGAACCTCCTCTCCCTACCATTGTAAAACACTGTAAGAACTGACTATAAGTACAGGGGAATTTTCCCCACAATTTGGAGATTCTTGGAATCATCTTGGAACTGGACACCAAAGGCTGAAAGGACTCACCAGGAACCGCCATGGACTGCTGCTGCTGTGCTGACCTGTGACCTGCCTGGTCACTGTGAAGGACTTGCCACTTGCTGCCTTTCTCTTGTGCTGGTCTGTAGCTGGGCCCTCTACCTGAGGACCTTGTCTTAAGATTCTGCTCCCCAGGGGCAGCGTGCTGTGGCCCCTAACCCCTGCATCCATTTCTTCACGAGGGGTGCTTCTCCGTGGTTGCGGCTGCCATAGCGCTGATTGCAGCGCGCTTATGGAGCCTTGGGAGCTCGTAGGCTCCTTGCTGCATCGGGTGCAGGCGAGTGTCTGCTCAGGCCCCAGGAGGGGTCTGATCTTCTTGTGGCTTCATGGCAGGACCAGGGGGAAGGCGCGAGGAGTGCCCCCTTCCCCCTGGCCTCTATGTTAGGAGCAGGAAGCTCCTTTTCTGCTATTAGGTAAAATGGGCATTATTGTGCCCCCCCCAGCTTGGTGGAAGGGCCAGTGGAGGCCCTGGGGGGCCCCCAGAGATCCCGGGAGGGGCCTGTCATTAAACCGGAGGGAGGGTGTGGTGCCCCCCTCCTGCCCTAAGTTGTTTTTGCTGGCTTTGGCCCCCCTCGTGAGGGCCGGTTGAGGCCCTGGGGGACCCCCAGTAATCACGGTCTGCGGAGGGGCCTGTCTATAAAAGAGAGGAGGTGCATGTCACCCTCCTCTGACCACAGAGTATAAGGGAGGCCCCCGTTTTGCGCACAGGAGCGCCGGGGGCCCCATTGTTCGCCTTCTGGGCACTGGAGGTGCCTTCATCCAACCAGGTACTGTTTAAAGGACCAATATAGTTGCAATCCAAAGTTCTTTCTACAGACTTTTGTTTGATTCATATATTACCTACCTGCGTTTGATGTTCTTACATATGTGTATGCAAATGTTCCTTTTATGGACATGCTTGCTAATATGTTTTTCTAACTTGCCATATGTTTTCTAATGTTCCTACTATCGGCATTTTATGATATTCTTATGACAAGTGCTGTGATGTAATAACGTGTTTTCCTGACTACTGCTTATGTTGGAGAATACTGAGTAACCTGTGTGTTATGTGTGACTACTGCTAGTTTGCAGAGTAACTAATGTGTAACGTTCTGACAACTGCTAAGGTAGCAGGATAGTACTGATATGTGATGTTTGGTCTGATAATTGCCTTGTGTACAATACAGTATATTTTCATATAATCTGGTGTTGTGTTTCCTTTGTGGTGGGGATATTGCGTCACGTGTGTTGTGTGTGTTGTGCAAACGCTTTTACACATTGCCTCTGGGTTAAGCCTGACTGCTCGTGCCAAGCTACCAAGGGGGTGAGAAGGGGTTATCTTGGACGTGTAACTCACCTGCCCTGACTAGAGTGGGTAAGTTCTGCCTGGCTGAGGTGCATACCCTAGCCAACCAGAAACCCCATTTCTAACATAATCCAAAACATTACTAACTTAAATATAGTACTAAGTCATGTATCAGAAATAAATACTATGTGCAAAATATTGAAACTGGAATATTAAAACTCAGGTAACCCAGGAAACATAAGAACAACTCTTCATCCATTAACAAAGTCTTTCAACCATGCAGTTGGATGGATACTCCTCTTGGGTACCTTTACTGGTGTTAAAATTGAAGTAAAAGAACCCCCAAGATCTGCATCATCTTGACAGCCTTCCATTCCCTTTTAACATTATACCAACCTAGACATATTCCACCAATCTCCCAAATGTACTCCCACCACTGTGGATTTGACTTCCATAATTTCAAAAGTTCACATAAGTTCCCAAAATACATTTTTTGGTGCTCCATTCACGGAGAATTCATCTGCCTTCCTACACCTCAAATACCCTGGAACCATATTAGTTTCAGTAGTCCTTCCTCTTAAAAACCACAGTGGACACAATTCTGCAACAACATTGAGAATAGTTCTATGGGCCCATAACATTTCCCTTAGAAACTTCTTGAGAGAATAATCACTTTGTACAACCATTGTCCGCATCCTTTTATCATTCTATTCAGAATTTCCACCAACCCATTTGCATGAGGAGAATAAAGGTTGGTTCTCATATGATTCACCCCCATGTCACTTAGGAACTCTTTCATCACTCTTAAAGTGAACGGAACACCATTATAAGTTATGTCATGGCGTCAGGCACACCTGCCCTGGCAAATTCCCCTCAAGAAAATCAATCACTGTCTGAGTAGTGACATTGTTGACACAACTTGCCGAAATCCATTTGGCCATGTAATCCACTAAAACCAAAATAAACCTCTCTGCAGCACTCAGCAATTTAAATGGATCAACAATGTCCAGAATCAATTTACTCCACGTTTTTTTAGGTACTTCCACGTGTGATCATGGCACTTCTTTAGTCACTTTACTTTTGTCACAATGTGCACATTGTGTACATTTCTTCACTACTGATTCAGTCATGCGATCCATCAGAGAACACCAATTGTTTTCTCTTCAATTCATCCTGTTCCTCCCTCGAAGTCCTTCATGTGTCAAGTTGATGACTTTATCACACAAACTATCAGGAGGGACAAACCTGTAACCTCTACACAAGAACTTACCATTTACAGACAACTCATCACATACTGACTAAAAGCCCTTCACCTTTTCTTCCAAAAACCACCATTCTGGGAAACTTTGACATCATAATCATAAAGTAGAGTCATAACACCATCTTCCGCCCCTGCCTTTTTTCCATTCCCCACTGGACAATGGGGAGAAGATGTAGCACAGCATTCAGAACTACTGCCTCGGGAACTGGAGATCTTGGTTTGAGCCTCAGCGTTGGCTCAACGTCGTGTTATTCTGTGCAAATCACTTAATCTCCCAGTGCCCATGGACAGTGACTTGAGACCCTCACAGGTGATAAGCTGCGCTATATCAATCTACATTTCAGATCAGACAAAGAGAAATGTGCTCTGATGTACTCAGCATACACTGCTTTCATCATACTGATGTTTCAGATTCTCCACAGTTAGGCAAGACAAAAAAAGGGCTGTGAGGTTTGATGATCCAGATAGATATTACACTGAAAATTAAAATACCCAACTCTATCGATCTATCTGCTAATGTTTCAGGTGGCCTTCTCACTACCCTTGCATCAGATCAAAATATCTAAATGCCTGTGGTCCATTCTCACCCCAAGCAGTGGCCCTCACAAATACAATATAAAACTCTAGATGCCCCAAGTAGAAGCCAGCACTTCCATCTCAATTAGTAAGTAGTTCTCCTACACCTCCTTCAGTGCTTTTGTCAGCAAATGCTGCTACTCTTGCTTCACCATCTACCTTTTGGGACAACACAACATCCAACCTTGTGATACTGGCATCAGCGGTCAAAATGTTTTTCTTGAACACAGCAAAATGTCAGAGAGCAGGTAGTGTTCCACTACACTGCTTCGTAACCATAAAATCATCTCTTCACTCACTAGACCATTCAAGTCAGTTAGTCAGAAAATCTTTATTTAGTTTATAATAAACCATAAAGGTGTACATAACCAAAAAGAGCATTTATACATCAAAAATTAAAATGCAGACACAACTTCATCCAACATGAACACAAAACCTAGAGCAGTATACATATTAAAAAATCATCCATGTGCAAGAAACTCATTAAACATAAAAATTTCGGAATTCTGGAATTCTAAATTGAATGATTACAATATTTAAGACAATACTAAGCTCAATTCCGTTTACGTCGGATCCTAAAGTGACAAAGTGGATAATAAGTGACAGACATAAAACATATTCAAGAATACATAGTTAGGTCAGTTACAGGTCTTCAGTACCTAGCTACCATAATCAGCTTAGGAATAAAGGGCAATATCTAGACTCTTCCAACTTCTCACCTATCTCAAGCAAAGACCTTATGGGTTGTACTACACTTGCAAAACGTTTTAACAAATTTGTTGTAATATTCTGCCAGGCCTGGAAAAAAATACACTTCAACTTTGTTGGAAGGTTCTGGTGTGTCCACAGTTGTCCTGTCGAGACCAGATTTGGGTCTAATTTCCTCACTAGTGATCTGTGTCCAAGTAGTCACTCTGAATTTACATTTCGTCTTTTTAAGTTATAGGCCACTTTCCAGAAATCTCCCTAAACCATTAAATAGAACTATATCATTGTCTTCTTTGTTCAAACCATAAAGTATATCATCCTGAAAACTGGTCAGTTCATTCTAATACTTTCAGCGTGATCCATTGAAAGCATGCCGCAGTTCAGGTCAGATGGAAAGGCATGCGAAGAAAGCAGAAATTCCTCAGTGGTGCTACATAGGATGTTAAATGCCAGGATTCTTCACTTAGGACTACTTGGTTGTATACGGCTAACTGATCTATCAAAGTGAAAACACATCCCGATTTCAGCATAGACAGTTCTTGACCTATATTTGGTAAGAGCCGTCTATCAACCCAGATGCTTTTATTCAGGGCACATAAATCTATGCACATCCTTAAACTCTTACCATTGTCTTTTGGTTCCAAAACCTCAGGGATCACTCATTCTGACAACTCAATCCACTCAATCAATCCTGCTTCACAGTATTTATCTATTTCATTTTTAAGTGCCTTCATCATGATATATGGTACTTTCTAAACTTTATGTTATGCACCACTTTTAAGAATGATGCAGGGCTCAAACCCCATTCAGTTGCCCCCGTTTCTCCTTAAAAACCTCAGTAAATTTCTCATTAATGTCTTCTACCTCCTTCATATTGTTCAGTAGCAAATCTCTCTGATGTCTCCAGCCCAGCAGACAATCTCTTCTTTTTCCCACATAAACATTTCCTCATGTTGCTCTTTCATTAAAATCGATTAGCATGGGTTTGAAACCAATTACATCAACAGTGGTACCTCTATACCCAAACTGGTTAATGTCTGGTTCGTTTCCAAATTGATTCCTTCACAACCAAATGCTCTCTCCCAAACACAGTCACCAACCAAGGTGCAGGGTGATCTCAAGAATCCACAAGAATGGTTAGTTCCTTACCTGCTAATATAATCTTGCACTCTGGCATTATCAGTTTGCAACCATCGCACTCAGCAGGACAGTCGTACACTGCCTTGCATCCACCAGTTCCACCATTATCTACTCCATCACCAACATTCTGACTATACTTTGATTCATCAAATTCACCAATAGTCAAAACCAAATCTTTAACACCATACTTCATTTATCCATTTGAAGACCAATACAAGACGTGGCTGTGCTAACTCTGGCATTCTAGGCCTGTTTCATTTTGCTATTGCTACTGGAGTACTTTTAATGTAGGTTATATCGGGGATATTATTTGTCTGAATTTTTAATAGCTATTTTTAGTATTTTTATAACTTGTTCGAGGGTATGATATTTTTTGCATGATATATATGTATTATGAAGGTATGCTCTTTTATGGTTATGAATATAACCAAATAAAGATTTACTGACCTACAAAAAAACCTTTGGCAAAATGCCTTCTTTTGCTACACTGCCTGTGCACTGCATTCTTAGCAAAGCAATTTGGATTATTGTTTGTATGTCGATTACTACCACAATGATAACACATATATGTGTTCATTTTAATGTTTAGTCAACTTCTTGGATACATTTCTTTGTTCCCCTCTACTTTCTTCACCATCGGTATTCTGCTTACATTGGTACCTTACCGGTCATTTTTCCTAAACTCTTTCACCCACCTGGCAGTGTGTTTAATACCTTCTATAATGGCTACAGTATCTTTGCTAACAATTTTTCTTGCACTTTAATTTTATTCTTGCACCATACCAATTGATCTTTAATCAAAGCATTAGTCAACTCTCTAAATTCACATGTTGTAGCAAGGATTCACAAACAAGCCACTTTGTTTCTGATTAATTTGTTTTTGCCCTGCTGACGTGCATAAATTTGTGTCTTTCTAGCACTATGTTAACTGAGTTACAAAGTGTAGTTCCAGCATCTTGACTGACATTTCATACACATCCCTTGTTCGCCCTCAGCATTTCCAATTGTAATTTCCACTAAAAGTTTATAAATAATTCTTCCTTCTACACCTAAATGAGATGTAGGTGTAGAAGGATATCTTGCTTCCAGGATGCTGAAAAGTCCTCTCCATCCATAGTCACCAGGTAGGGATCAAAAGGTTTCTTGGCCAAAGTAATGTGGCTTCTCCAGTATCTGACACAAACTGTGGTGGTTGTGTCATTCAAGCCACTGTCATAGTGCCTCAAGAAATAAATATGAAAAACAAACTGGCTAAAATAAACAACTAACTAATATAATAATTTAAAATAACAAAACAGCTTAACACTCCTTGATCACAGCTGTATGCTCATCTTTCCTCCTCCCACATGAATAACTTCACTTCACAGAAGAAATTAGGGTTTTCACATATACCTGTATTATTGACAATCATCAGGCACATCCAACACTTCAACGCTGCTGTGCCTTCAATATTGTAAAATGGTAAAACAGTGTTTCAATATACCTAAGATGGCACCTGGACATCAGAAACATAACTCCTGATGGGGTGACGTGATGTGCAGTACACCACATATCAAAGTACATCCAAATCTTTCCTACTTCCAAAATAGCACTGAAGAGGTGTTTTGTGGCATTTCATGAAGCATGATGACGCCCTGCAGACTCTTCTGAGCAATTGCACAAGCGCAGAGTCAAAGCTGCAATTACAAGAAAGAGCATGTGTGATAGCATCTGTTGGGACGGTAAGTCGTCTGCATGTCTCTGGAGAATGTGTTTCCCCTGCAAGTCACTTAAAAGTTACTATATGGTTTCTAGATCCCTACCTCAGTGAACATGAACATCTACTGGGATCTCCCTGTTTACATAGACTGAGACCCTAGACCTTAGCTCTGAGGAAGAAGAAGGGCATGCATGGAGCACCCCTATTTCACTGAGAGTGGCTACTGCCCTCTCTACTAAGATGATGGAAGACTGACAGTGGTGGCAGCAATAAATCTATAGTCAGGGATACCTGTATCCTTGTACCCTTGGTGGGGGGCTAATAGCCAACCTCCTATCAAGTCTGTGCAGTCTTCTTTGCCTGTGGTCCTGTTGCATTTGTCTACCTGGGATGTATGTTTGAGAGCCAGTAGATTCCTTAGGTGATAAGGGTGAGGTGAACAATTGTGTTTAACGTGAGCTGAGATATTCTACTTGACATTCCAGCACCCTGTCTCCCTCCCTATTCCTTGGAGACGTCTGGTGGGCTGGGGATAGACACTTGCTCTTATCTGTGTTTAGCTGCCCTATCTGTGCTAGGGGGGACCCCCCTCCTTATTGTTTGTGATAGTCAGCGCTCCTTGGTCTGGAGTTAATTAAAATTCCTCTCTGATGAATAGCTCGGGCTGACACATAGAGCCTGCCCTGAAGGACAGTACCTCATCCTTGCATGCCTTGCACATGCAGTGAGCATGACATACATGTGCCTCAGGATTTGAGGGGCACCCAGGGAATTCAAAAGTAGCAGACCCTCTGATTGGATCAGTCTATCAATCAGAGGTGATAAACGTCTGGCATGAGTGGTTGGTGGCTGTTCAAATCAGTCTTTGGTTCTAACAAGCATCTACAGAAGCCATTTGTGAGCCTGTGGGGTAAAGGCAAGGAAGCTTGTTCACGACGTCTAAACTAGAGAGAGTTTTCTCCGTGATGGATGGAATCTGCTGTGAAGTTCACTTGGAACACAAGGAATTTGCAAACAGCTGCTCACGATAAGGAAGTTTGCAGCACATCAACAGACAGAGGAAGACAATAAAGCTTAATTCCAGTCCTTGCAGGTGAGATTACTTTGCCCGTTCCCGTCCCCTGTGCTGTAGGAGCCTGTGTGATACTTCCAGTTACCCTCTGTAGCTGGGGAAGAATACCCTGTGGTATTGGCCCCCTACATTTCTCTTTGTGACACCGAGGGGGGGGGGGGGTACCAGGGTGTACTGGCACTCTGGCCAACCATTACCCTCTGACTGCTAGCCATTGGCTACTGGACTATTGGGACTCCAGTAAACTGTGCCAAGACATCATGCACATGTAATCAGATCCCTGGTGCTACTAGAGTGGTGTCCTAGCTAGGGTTCTGGGGCTGATCTTGAACATTTGACTTCACATCATATGCTGAAACTACACCATTGCAATACAAGGATTGGTATCATGGCTCTAGCGAATGAGAGCAACCCTGTGCAACATGGTCTGTATTATGCAATGTTAATTGTGAGTGTACATGCTAACTGTGTTTTTATAGTGCTTAGCGTCTAGGTGCTATAATACTGTTTGGGGTCAGAGGGTTGTACAGAAGTCTGGTTTTTACTGTGTATTCTATTTTTATGTGTAGTACATGTCACTTATGTGTATTAAAGTACTTGGCTTTTTAAATAATAAAGCACTGACTGGACATTGATCTTATTAGCTGGTAGTACGGTGTGCACTCTATTCTGAATGTCTAAACCCACCTCACCTCATTGAGTAAGCCTTCGACTGCTATGTCTCACTACCCTGAGAGAGTCAAGTACTGAAGAGAAGTACCGTATTTATCGGCGTATAACACGCACCGGCGTATAACACGCACCTCATTTTAAGAGGACATTTCAGAAAAAAAAACCTTAACATTATATCGGCGTATAACACGCACACATCATTTGCCCCCTATTTTCAGGGAGAAAAAGTGCGTGTTATACGCCGATAAATACGGTACTTGGTTATCCAGTTTTGGGTCCACTAGCACTGAGACCCTAGGACACCATCAGGGAACACTCCAGTTGATGCAATTTGAACTTAGTAACCCCTGAGTGCCCTGATGCCCAGGAAACCAGGTCTAACAGCATCCACCACAATACCCCTCAAAGGTATGGTAATCACCACGTGTTGCCGCCATATCTGTCAAAGTTAACAGGGTAAACTCCATCACCCTAAAAACAAGCATTTGCAATGCAACGGGTCTTGCATTTGCTCGAGTTAGAGCTATTAGCATTGTAAATTTCGAACTGGACTTTTCTTGCCACATAAATTGAAAGAAAAAAAACGAGCGTGATCACGCTATGAAAAACCTAGCGCAATTGCGCTGCGTGGAAAATAAAAGGATAAAGTACTGCCGAAACCAGGGTGTAAAAATGCATCCTTGTATGTTTCCAGTAGTTGGCCGGTGCGCTCGAGGAGGGCTAAACACCGGAAAAGGCATGACGTGAGCATGCCTTTCACTAATGAAAGCAAGCAGACTGTAAAAGGCTAGCCCACAAACCAATGAAAGTGACAGGCGTGACATGGGTGTGGTTAAAAGCCCAAAGAGAGATTACAACAGGGACGGAGCACTTGTGCACTCGACCCTAGCCAAGGTCATTGCTATGCAACAAATAAGTGGTTCACTCTCCCACTTACAAGTAGGTATGTACAAATAAAAAAATGGACAAAGTCAAACGAAATAATCACATAGTGATAGAAAGCAAAAATTACTTATCAAAAAAACAATAAAAATACTTTTTTTTATATCAACCTATTGTAACAACACTCAATAAGTACATTATGTGTGACGGAGCAGCACAGTGCAAAACGGGGCCACAAAGATGCAAGGGCTTAAAACAAGAGTCTGCAAAGAAAAACATCTTATGTAATCAGTGAATTCAAAATAAAGGAAGGTTTCAAAACTTTAGAAACCTTAATTATAGAGGATAATACAGACTTACTTTGCAGTTGTCATTCTTCTTTTTCACGGGTGGTTGTTTTTATTGCACGTTTCACGCTGTAAACATTTCTATATGGGTATTTGGCTTTACATTGACCTTTTGTATTTGTGCTCCCCTACTTGCATTGACTAATTACTTCTTTCCCCTCCTCAGAATGAGCCATTTATTTGTTGCATTGCGCATTGCCGCCAAGGGACAGAGGGCCATATGTATGAACACTTTTTCCCATAGACACAGAATGGGTAAAAACCTTTGCTACATCCGGCCCAGAGATCCATAAATGCAGTGGCATCCGAAACTTAAAGGGCCCTCCCTGCAGAGTACCTGTAGGGGGGCCCCCGGGTCCAGTCAGTGTACTGTGCTAAGGGGATCCCCAGGAACTCGGGCCCAACACATAGGGTACTGCGAGGGCCTTTGTTAACCCCCTCCATAAATTATGAAAAAACTGACACGGGCACACATGTACACAACTCATGGACTGTAGAAGTCCATCGTGAAGATACGTTTCCATACACCCGGCCCCCTGTGCAAAATATCCCCTGTTGTGGGTAAGCACTCCAGTACGTGGCTTGTAAAGTAGACAGACTAGAAGCAGATGGTTACTCATGGTGATCTATTTGTTAGATTGTAAGCAAGACTCGTCAAACAGTAGTCTTCAGTTCGTGGTTCTCCAGCTGACTCTGGCAAACACACTATTCTAATTCTATTCAATGACCTTTAATGGCATAAGTGCTTTCGGTACTAGAAGACTGCCTGTGGAGATCAGCAGAGAACACAAAGCATGAAACGTTACATTAAGGAATATGTGCAGCAAAGCTACCTACTGGGAGGGTCGCGGGATTTAGATGATTTAAGGGAGGATCGCAATTCTGGCCTCGGGTAAAGGAAGCTGGGACTATTTTTCTACACCAGGATGTTGCAGCCACTAAGGGCCCCAGCACCTACGGAGGGGCGCAGGCCCCTTTCTAGTTGGTAATGCATTCTGCTTGTGTAGAGCCAGCCAGCTCATAGTGAGGGTCTGTGCCTGTAGTGACAGTGGTACCCGTAGACCCTCAGAGAGTGCAGGGTTACACCACAACCCTAGGAGGATACATTTGAAAGTGTCACTTGCTTTCAAAACAATTCAAACGAGGGCTCAAACATCGTAATCTATAGAAGCTATGGGGATGCCATTATAAAAAGGATTTTTTTTTTCAGGTTTAGAATTTTCAAAGACATTCAACAATCACAGACACCCATCGTCTCATTTGTTACTCCGCATCACGTGATGCAAGTGTTATATGAAAGGAATGAAGGCAAATAACATATGCCCCAATCTAATATCGAGTAAAGGAAATGAAAAAAATGCAAAATGGTAGATATATTCCCCGTGATCGTGTTAACACCCTACAGAAGTACTTTACATAAAACAAAAAACATGGCCTTTAGAAACCACGACAATGAGCGCTACATTTGAACAGAGAAAGAGGAAACAACGTTCATAATAACCACAGCAGCCTATTTGTGATGCCCTTTCCTGTTAATGAATAATTAATGCACCTTTTGAAACGGATTAAAAAAGAGGAAAATGTTTTTGCTGACCGTGAAGACACAATGTTCCTCCAGTGTCAAATTTCACGCAAGTGCGCAAACTCGGGAAGCCTCTATGGGCTGTGCTCGCCCTTCTTCTTTGTCACTGGAATATCACTGGGGATTTGCAGAAGTTGTTACAGTGTTCATGGATGGTGTCTAGGACCCATTTGAGAGGCCAATAAATGATTATAAATCAAAAATGATTTTGGGTGCATTATTCATTCATAGACAGCCTTGCCGGGGACAATGTATCTTCAAGGGAGATGTGCAACACAGAGGTGGCAAACCCATGGACGTGGGAAGATTTTCAGCTGTGCAACCAAAATATTCCTTTGCCAGGTGGTACATTAGTCAATCACTGAAAAAAGCAATTTTTGGTCACTTTTGATTTCTTTGGCTCAATGCTTACTTTAAAAAAAAAAAAATGAAGGGGGCTACACTGCCGAGTTTTGATAGCAATTCTTGCCTCTATATCCCGCCAGCCTACACTCACTTCTCCTTCACTCATTCTTGCAGGCTCGTTTCCGTTCCCGTGCTCTCTCCTTCTCGCTTTTTCATCTTTCTTTTCCACGTTCTTTCTTCATTTTCAGCCTCTCTCTGTTTTTGATCGGGGTCAAAATCTGACCATGAAATTAACTCCTGACCCTGTCAGTGCTCATCACCTAAAATCACAGACACAAAGTAAACACAACTTAGGTTACTCCCTGTCGCTGCATCCTTTCCTTGCCTCTTTTAAGCATCAATACCGAGCAGGCCTATCACGAGCAAATTGTTTACATCACTTAATTCAACTTCTGCTAACAACATACAGCAAATAACCCAGAGCTTCTTTCTAAACAACTGGTGCCGACCATCTTTGTGGTTAGTTTATCTTTCTTTTTAATGTTATCTTGGTATGGTGCTTATATAGCTCTTATAGCAGCCCAGAAGCTGCCTCAAAGCGCTGTTTGAGGGGAGGAAAGCAAGGCAAATCCTTCAGATTATACTGCTAGCAAGTCTGCAAAATGCTACCTGTCATTTTATGGAAGAGAGTAAACAGCTGTCCACTGAGGATAGACACAGTCTTCCCACTAACTGTGCTGTCGACGATGACCACTCAGCGTCTGTAATAAAACTCCAAAGTACCCATAAATACTGAGTTCCAAATGACAGGTGGTCTAGTAGTTTCCTAGTGGTTGCTATCATGCTCTGCTGTGTTATTGCTGCTGCGGAAGCTCATGGTTGTTACCTATAGGAACTTTTTCCTTAATCCTCTAAGACAGCCTTATGAAAATCATGCTGTAAAGGTGACCTGCCTGTCACCGAAGTATTATCATCATCTTTGGTTAAGAAAGTTAGTGACTCCTTTAGTAGTTATAGAGTAATAACTGGGTGAAACATTCACTAGGTTATGGTAACTTCCAAAGCTGCACTTGCTTAACATTTAAAGGGCCTCTCAAGAGAAGGCTAGGGAATCTGTTTCTGTGCGTTGGTCAGAGATGTTGGCTAGACTAGAACTGATACTGGAAAGACTCCTTACATTCTCTTTGTCAACTTTGTTAAAAGTGTTCATTTTGAACTTCTGTCGGCAAAGTAAAAAAGGTCTCTCTAGCATTATTAATGGATAATAAAATAATTCTGAACGTAGAAAAATGTGCTAACACTTTCAAATTCATTGATCAATGACTTTCAGAAATGTTTTTCATGCCTACATATTAAACATTTATGTCTTCAAGGCAAAAGCAGTGTAGTATTCATGATGATATAAAGACCAGCATTAATATAGCATGATAGCTGCTGACAAGGGCATTTAACAACTGGAATAGCCCAAGGGAGGCTATAACACTCTTACAGCATTCCACCCACTGACTGTAGAATGGTCCGCATTATACGGGGAGTGAAAAAAAGAGATACTTTGGAGTGCTGAAGCAGAGGGCCTCTAACTGATATTATTGGCCCTCTGCTACTTCCTTGTCTTCTGGGGATCTGGCAACATGCCACTGCTCTAAAAATTGCTTTAGATGTGTTATTATCTATTATTATTGTTGTCTTTTCCCCTCCTTCTGTGTGTGTTTTTTTATGAAATATCAATGATAATAATAAAAAAAGTAATGACTTAAAAGAAACATTAATATTATCTATTTTCTAATTAACTACTGACAAGGGGTTTGACAAATTACTCAACCACCTGCTCCCTTCAGATATGTGCTTAGGAATATGGAGCATAGTGGCTTTACTTACCTTTTTAAGATGCCTCCATTTGAGTTATCATTATGTGCCAATGTAGTTCTGTTGTTTTAAGACAATCCACTTAAGTATGTGCTTTTTCAGCCACATGTGTATTGAATTCAATTCAATTCATATATCTTACAATACAATTCTACATTTTTATTATTTTGCTGATTAACGCAGGTAGTTGCAATTTGTTTTATAATAGTAGTTCTTATTTTGAACGCATTATATGTTATTCCAAACCCTTCAAAAACAAACATAGTTGAGAGTTGTGAACTTGGAAAACATTTAGGCTCATTATCCGTAAAGATTGAATTATGGAAAAAAAAAAAAATCATTGTGGGTAGAAAAATGTTGCTTTCGCTTTCAATTTATTTGACTTTTTAAAATCAATATTCATTTAGTTGTAAACAAATGAAAAAAAAGATAATTGCATGTTTGACGATGGATAATTAAATGTTTGTTCTTTAGTCTGTGTGTCATTTTCTGTACCTTGACAGTCTTCATCACATTATAAACATGTCTAGGAAGCGAGGAGACTATCAGGGCTCTTGAGGAAAGAACAAGCGCCCGAGGCAAAGAACAAATGCAGCGGCCTGGTTCCGTGGCACTCCAGACTATTCACAGGGTTAGGCAGTGATGACAGAAGGTTCCCAAAGCAATCCCATCACACTAATGTTAAAGTTGCTTCATTCTCCACACCAGTGTTAACTGAGCTGGAGAAAGCCCTGCCTGTGGCTGACTACTGGGTGCACTATAAGTAGCCTGGTGTGATGCTCGGTAACCCCACCTGCCAATGTCACTGAAGCCAACGACATTGGTACATTGCCTGGGATCACAAGGGGGGGGGGGGCACTATGGCAGTGTTGGGGTGAAGAATTCCCATGGAATCTTCATTTTACAACTTAGTATTTCACCCACTGACACCACCTTTTGTTATCACTCTCAAGCAGTGGTGTAATAAAACGTGATCCCTCCTGCAAGATGTGCAGAAGGGACCCCCCATACTCACATCAGTAGGGGCTGAGGGAACCCCCTGCAGTATGGGTACGCATGTCACCCCACCTCTGCTCTCCAGGTGAAACACCATAGGTCTGCAGATTTATTGTGGATCTTTCAATCCTGATGGGGCCGATAATCCCTATGACTTGTCCCATCAGGATTTCCAGACCACTTGTAATTGGCTCCTTGCAAGCCTGTCTGCCAACATGAACACAGAAATCAGACTGTACTGCCCCCACCTCTCTCCATCTCTTCCTTTCTCTCCCTGTGAAAGCCAACAGCTTTGCTCAGTGGGAGCGCAAAGCAGAAATAATATGACAACTGCCATTACCACCGCACATTTCTGAATGCAGAGATTTGTTCCTTTGGCGGTTCAATTTGTGGGTCTAGTCATAGGACTTTTGGTTATTTCACATGGCTTGTCTTTTGAAATTGATGATGCTACCCAGTTGACCATGTAGTTTTAAGTTGTGCTGGTTCTTGTTAGGGGCATGACTACCATTAATGTAGTTGGGCAGCCAGGGAAATACTGAACCTCGATTATGCCTATCGTTTGGTACATAACAAGTGGGTGGTGGGATAGTGTATTTGGTTGCATTAGGGCCCATTATCGACCGACTTGCCTAGAATCACTGGAAGAAGGTATTACTTTTATTCAAAGCAATGTTTACCATTAAACCTTTCCATTACCTCTATTGCTTTGTATTCTATACTTTGTTGATGACTGTGCTGAAATTAGTGAATGGCAAAACCTTTAGGGCTTCATTTGTGACATTGGAATTCAATTTCACTTGAAAGCGGTGTAAATGAAATCCATGCTGTTTACCTTCTTCGTGTGCCTTGTCTTACTGACATCCAGCTGACAAATTCTGACACCACATCTTATTTATTCAGTAATGGTTCTTTCTAAAGTTCTAAACCCCAGATTGTGTGGGACCTCAAAATCTTCCTCCCACTACATTCCCAAATCCCCACAAGAGAAAATAGCTTTCCTTTAATGATTTTGAGAGTTCTCTTGCCTTCCTTCCTATAGAATAATCCTCTCCTTACCCTTCGGCCTCTGCATGCCTTACTCAGAGTACAGCCTATTCTATGTTGCCTACCTGTTTGCCTTATTCTACATGACAGTAATTTATGCAGGTTGCATGCCTTAATGTATATTATTGTATTTCTGCAAAACTCCCACAAATCACTGCCTAAGTCCTTCTTTGAAACCCTATCTCTGCTACTTGAAAAATACCTAATCTTGCCTATCTATCCATCCCACTAACTGACTGCAACTTCATGGATTCATATTGCCCAAGGGAAACCTGGCATCCTTTGCATAGTCTTCCCCCAAATGTTTTGGCTTCACTCCTTCTGTTTTGCTGAATTCATGATTTTAAGACTCTGTGCACTTTACCACTGCTTATGCTCTCTCCCCCATACATGATGCAATTGGGCCACACCTAACTGGCACAATTTAATTTATTTATAGGTACCTAGTAAATGGTACTACATTTACCCAGAGCCAGGAAATTAAATGCTACTAGTAGGCCTTGTGCCACCTACTTAACGTACCCTTTTAAAACATGTATTTGGCCTGCCACTGCAGCCTGCAGTACAATTTTAAACTGCCATTTCAACCTCTCAAAACAAATATTTTTGTTGTCTCAAATCTTCCATTGTAATACTTATAAGATACCTCTAAGGGTCATAGGGCAGGTGCACTGTATTTAAAAGGAAGGACATGTGTGTTTAAGTTTTAGATGTCCTGGCAGTGAGACACTTCTAAAGTTGTTTTTTCACTGTTGCAAGGTCTATCTCTCCAATTTACTAACACAAGGATACCATATTACATTTAATGAGTGCTAGCTTTAGATTAGGAGCAGATAGAGGTATGCTGTTTATACTCAAATGAATTGTAATTTATAGCATTCCTTAACCCCTTCGCTGCTAGGCCTCCCCCTTCTCCCAGTGATACTTTTTTTTGGCTATTTGTGGTAGTTCCTACTTAGGCCTCCATAACATTTTGTCCACATGGACTATCCACAGCAAATTTGTATATTTTTTCCAGCATCCTAGGAATTCTAAAGGTACCCAGGGTTTGTGGATTCCCCTGGAGGAGACTGAGAACTTAGGCAACATATAGCAAAATGTTCTTTTTTTCGGGAAAAAGTGAAAAAGTGTTCCAGGAAAAAGTATGCTTTTTTCTTTAATGGCATCAATGAAAGGTTTGCAGTGCTAAAATTACCATCTTCCCTGCTTTAAGGAACAGGCAGACTTGACTCAGAAAATCAAATTTTTTATAAACCTTTTTTCACATTCTACTGGGAGGTAGCCACTTTTTTCCTATTTTCGTGGTGGAAACAGGTATGAAGCCCATGGTGCCCAGAAAGCTATACATTCTGAACTCAGCAAAGGGTGAATTGTGTAGATCCTTCAAGCTTGTCCCAAAGAAAACCCGCTACACTCGCGATGGCGGTCGGACAGGGTGGTCCAACTGCCCCATCATGATCGTGGCAGAGCCGCCACGGTCAAACCGCCGACACCGTCACGCTGCAAGCAGCGCTGCCATGGGGATTACGAGTCCCCATTCGCCAGCCTTTCCATGGCGGTAAACACCGCCATGGAGAGACTGGTGGAATGGGGGTACTGGGCCCCCATGCACAGCCCCATCACGCATTTCACTAACCGTTTTACAAAAGCTATATATTATTACATCTGCTAGACGCTTCTGGTTGTGGGGATATATAAGGTTTTTGGGTTTTCCAAGAACTCAAGTTACCCTGTGCAAATAACTGAGCTGCACCTTGCAGTGGAGGGTATTTCTCAAAATGACTTCTTTCTTACACGTTGTCTTACATTCGGAAGATGCTAATGTGTGAGAAATACAATTGGTAATAACACTTGTTCTACTATTATGTGTTTTCCTAAGTCTCTCGCTAACATGGTATCTCACTTGTGTGGTTAGGCTCAGTGCCTGTGACAGAAAACTGCCCAAAAAACAACATGGCTTAGTGACCGTGACAGGAACGGATCAAACGAAGGACAATGGGAGCCCTTGTGTGGGGACTCCTTTTGACCTCGCTTGAATCTGTTCCTCTCGCTGCATAAGGCTCAACCGCACAAGTGCTGCAGCATTTTTATCAACACAAAAGGATGATGTACGGAGTGTTGAACAATGCAAACACTCACCCCCAGTCACAGATCTGGGTTTAATCCATCGTTCTTTTGCAGACCATGCCACGCCCGTTTGGACCCAGCCACATACAAATCAGTCTTGATCCTGTTCCTAATGGGAACAGTCCAGCCCAAACTGCCAGACCAGGTCCTCCCTGGACATGAAAACAAGCATCCTGGAACTGGTTTCAGTGTATCACCCTTCATCAGCCAGTCTAGCTCGAATCCAGTGGCCCAGTGAGCACGGGACCCATGTCTGCGCATACCTTTCCCACTTAGGGCAACTTTAGTAACACAAAAGTATGATGGACGGAGTGCTGAACAATGCAAACACTCACCCCCAGTCACAGATCTGGGTTAAATCCATCGTTCTTTTGCTCACCATGCCACCCCAGTTTGGACCCAGCCATATGCAAATCAGTCTTGACTCTGTTCCTCATGGGAACAGTCCAGCCCGAACTGCCAGGCCAGGTCCTGCCTGGCCCACAAACAAGCATCCTGGGACCGGTTTCAGAGTATCACCCTTCATCAGCCAGGCTAGCTTGAATCCAGTGGCACAGTGAGTACCTACCCAGATCCGTGACTGGGGGTTAGTGTTTGAAAGGTTTCAACACTCTGTCCATCAATTGTTTTTGTGATATTATTTTATTTTGCACCATTTTTATCGGCACATGTGGGGCAGTGCTGCGTTGTAGGAATGCAGATTTTGGAAGTTTCCATCACAGAAGATGATTTGTCAACTTCTGAGATTTGCAGAGCATCTTGGGTAAGAAAGTGGTGTGGGATGCATGTGAAGCACACCACCATGGACTCCCCCAGATGTCTAGTTTCCAGTACTGTCTGGGTCTGGTAGGTTTTTCCAGGTGGCAGCCTACCCAAGCCCAAAATTGCAGTTGTTCACCAGTGCAAGTGTGATGATCCTGGGAGTTAGGCAAACTCTCCTGGCTCATTTGCAAAAACAACACCCAAAATAATAACATATACTCTTGGTTGTCATTGGGATGAGATACTTTAGTCTGCAGGGGATCAGAAAGACAGTTAAGGTTTTAGGGGTAAGGGTGGGGCCTTATGTAAGGTTGGGAAAGACCCACCCCATTATTTTATTAAAAATATATATTGCTGTCATAAGGTGGGCTTTCTGCCTCCCCGGGGAGGGTGATCAAGGGTAATAACCTCATCTGCCCCCACAGGGGGCAGAAAGACTGTTTCTCCCTTTTGAGGGTGTTGGGGCATGGCCAAATCCATGCCCATGCCGGGCAGCCCCCACTCCTACAAATAAAAAAACAAAAAGTAATCTCTGGTGTCTAGTGTGCTTTCTGCTACCTGAGGCAGAAGGGGGGAGGTGGGGTAGGCAGATGGGGGTAATTACCCCATCCTTCCGCCACAGCAGAAAAAACTTTCCCTTATTGGTAGGGATGAGGGCATGGCCAGTCACCACCCCTACAAATAAAAAAAGTAATCCCTGGTGTCTAGTGGGGTTTCTGCCCCCCCTGGGGGGAAGCAACTGGGGTAATTACCCACATCTGGGCCCCCAAAGGAGCAAAAGACTGCTTCCCTATTTTGGAGGGGTGGGGGCTCGGCCATGCCCAGGTTGGGCAACCTCCAACGCTACAATAAAAAAAAAAAAGTAATCCATGGTGTTTAGTGTGGTTTCCAACCCCGCAGGGCAGATGGATTTCTTGCCTCATCTGTTCCCCAGGGTACAAAAGTACTATTTCTGCATTGTTACGGGGGTGGGGGCTTAGCCATGCTGGGGAGCCCCCATCCCACCATAAAAAAATATATATATATTCCTTGGTGTCCGGTGGACATTCTGTCCTTCGCGGCCAGATGGGGGTAATTGCACTCATCAGCCTCTGGGTGGTGGAAATAATGTTTCTGTTTTATTTGGGGTTATGGGGGAATGGCCATGCCCATGCCCATGCTGGGCAACCCCCACCCCTACAAATAAATAAAAAGTAATCCCTGGTGTCTCGTGGGCTTTCTGCCCCTGGGGGTGCAGATGGAGGTAACTGCCCACAAGTGCTCCTGGGGCAGGGGCAGAAAGACTCTTTCCCATTTTATGAGGGGTGTACATGGCCATGGCCATGCTGAGCAGCCCCCACCCCTACCAAAAAAGTAATTCCTGGTGTCCTGTGGATGTTCTGGCCTGGGTTTGTAGATAGGAGTAATTGCCCCCATCTGCCTCCCTTGAGGGCAGAAAGACTGTTTATCTTTTTGGTGGGGAGTGAGGGCATGGCCATACCCCACTCATACAAAACAAAAGGCAATGCTTGGAGTCTAGTGGGCTGTCTGCCCCCTGGAGTGGCAGATGGGGGTAATTGCCCCATGTGGCCACCTGGGGGGGGGTCAGAAAGAGTGTTTCCCTTTTGGGGTGAGGGCATGGCCATGCCCATTCTAGACAGCCCCCACCCCTACAAATAAAATAAGTAATCTCTGGTGCCTAGTGGGCTTTCTGCCTCCTGGGGACAGCTGGGGTAATTGCCCCATATGGCCCCTTGTGGGGCAGAAAGCCTGTTTCAGTTTTTGGGAGTGAGGGCATGGCCATGCCCATGCTGGGTAGGCCTCACCACTACAAATAAAGAAGTAATCCATGGTGTCTAGTAGTCTTTGCCCCCTGGGGAGGTCAGATCGGGGGTAATTGCCCACATCTGGCCCCTCAGGGCAGATTGACTGTTTCTCTTTTTGGGGGTTAGGGGAATGGCCATGCTCATGCAGAGAAGTCCCACCCCTTCAAATAAAAACAAAAAGTAATCTTTGGTGTCTAGTGGGCTTTCTGCTCCACCCCCAAGGGGACAGACGGAGATAGTTTCCCCCAAGTGCTCCCCAGATGGATACTGTTTCCCCATTTTTATGTGGGTGGCTGCATGGCCATGCCAATGCTGGGCAGCCCCCACCTGACAAAAAAGTAATCCCTGGTGTCCAGTGGGCACTCTGTCCCCTGTGGGGACAGATACAGGTAATTGTCCCCATTTGCCCCATGAGGGCAGAAAGACTGTTTCCATTTTTTTCAAGAGTGGGGGCATGGCAATGCCCATGCTGGGCAGCCCCCACACCTACAAGTATTAAAAAAAGTAATCCCTGGTGTCTATTGGTTTTCTGCTACCTTGGAGGCAGATCAACCTAAAAATATGGGCAATCTGTCCTAGGGGAGGGCAAGAAAGAGGACACTCCTGTAATGACTCCATCTTGTGCCCTATGTTACTCACCGCATTCATGTCACCCTTCCCTTATGGCACCTCCCTCTCCTGAGTACTCCCAGTCATGTTACCCCTGTGATGCCTTTCCATCTCAATTACTCCATTGCTTCCCCCTCCCAGGAAGCCTGAGCCATTGACTCTCCTCTTTTGTTGCTATGTAGGTTTTGTCTAGTTTGCACCTGCAGATATCACATGTCTATTTAGAATAGGCATGTTTCCACTGTGAACCATTAGATTGTACCATCATGCACTTGGTGTTCTGTTGTACTTGTTATTGTTGTCAATTACTGTTTGCACCTGCCACTTGCTAAGCCTCAGGTCTGTTGTTAAGTAAGGATGTTATTTTCCCCAGGTTTTCTGGAAATGTCCATGCTTCTGCGTGGGACAAGTGCCTTTCTGGAACACTCTTGACTTCCTGTATAAATTCCCTTTCAGAACTTGCATTGGGGTTGGCCTCGTACCTCATACCTGTCCTGCATATGCAACATCCATGCACTCACCTCTAGAGTGTTCCAGATCTTCATGCATTCCAGCCCAGTGCAAGCTTCATCTCTTCACTCATCCCCTGAGTAGTCCTGACCTTAGATGCTCAAGCCCTGCACTAGCCTTTTCCCAGCGGTTGCCCAGAAACCCCATTGTTCTAGTTTTCCAAGCCTTTCTGATCATTTCATGATCCGATTCCTGCAACTCTTCCAATGTCTCTCTTCTTAAACTATGATTCCGCCTCCTCTTGAGCTTCTTGCACTGAGCCACCTGCCATCTTCAAACTCTTGTGAAAATACTGGACAAAGGGTAAAGACTAAGGGCCTGATTATAACCTTGGCGGACGGCGGAGGCCGTCCGCCAAGGTTCCGCCGCCAAATGACCGCACCACGGTCACAAGACCGCGGCGGCCATTCTAACATTTCCTCTGGGCCGGCGGGCGCTCTCCAAAAGAGCGCCCGCCGGCCCAGAGGAAATGCCCCTGCAACGAGGACGCCGGCTCAGAATTGAGCCGGCGTAGTTGCAGGGGTGCGACGGGTGCAGTTTGCACCCGTCGCGTATTTCAGTGTCTGCATGGCAGACACTGAAATACTTTGCGGGGCCCTCTTACGGGGGCCCCTGCCGTGCCCATGCCATATTCTAATATATGTTCCTTGAGAGTTATCAAAGACTCTTATCCAAAAACGTAGCTATTCTGCTTTATGCTGTGATTTAGAGGAAAACTGTAAGTGTTGGTTGCTAATGTTAATTCATTGATGATGTGTATAGAGGCTTTCTAGTGTATCAGTAGTAACTGTCTCTTCTTGTTGTTCCCAGAGCATAGCCTCTTCATGAAACCTGAGGTGCTGTTCCGTAAATGCCTGCTTTCACAGTCCCAGAGGGTTTAAAGAACGACGCAGTCCGTATGCAGTGTAGTAACAGTGTGAGCAGAACTTACATCGCAAGTCTCTTATTATTTTGTCCCTTCTCCTCTCCCCAGTCTGGAAGTCAGCAGATCCAGGTGTGCCTTCCCTGGGTCCTACGTCTTCCTGAGAGGAAGTGGAGGTCCAGGATCCACTCCAGTGTTTTCTTTCTCATTCAGAACAAGGTGAGTGTGTGACAGCACCCCAACAGTGGTTTTCTGCCTCCCCCCAGGACAGATCAGACTACAAATGTGGCTGAAATAATGCCCCCTCAATAGGGAGTGACCATTATGCAAGGGGTTGTTTGCTGACGTATATTTTTTAAAATCCCCAGTGTCTAGTGTCCGGGCGGTGGGAGCAGTTAGGCCTAAAAATAAGGCCAATCTCCGAAAATGGCCAAAATGTATCACCAATTCTGGATCTGCCCAGGTGACTGGGCCTACCTGAGCCCTGCTTGCCTCTGCTGGAGTGAGTCCTTTGTCCTAGGTCCTATTGATTTGGCTGTCATCAGAGTAAAAATCCTGAAGTTTGGGCCAGTGACAACTACCAACACAAAGCTCCAGTGAGATCTGCTTTTCAAGTTGACAGCGAGCTTCAGCGACGACTGGCTATGTGAGACCTGCACATAATGCTACAGCAACAACAGCCTGCGAGGAGCACCAACACACAGCTAAAGTAATGATTGTGCATAATGGCCAACCAGCACCTTGCCCTACATCGATGACCATCCATGACCCTCAGCCTTCTCCTCGCCACCTGCTCCACCGCAAATGGAACTGTTCACATCAGGCTTTGAAGTTAACTTTTCAGCAGGCCTAACATGGTTCCTGCATCTAACCAACACTCCATTGCTGTAAGCATGGACTTGTTTTTGCCCAATTCAGACTGAACATATTGCTGCGAGTGGCCATTGTGCTTTTGGGTGCTATTGTCACTACAAACACTAAAATTGCATATCTCCAGTTCTACTGGTTGCATTTTTGATGTTCTTGTATCATTTTATTTATTCAATTGTACTCTATTTTCTAAACTAGTTTGGGATTTTTCTTTGTTGTGTTTTCTCTTTAACACTGTTTGTGAGCTTCAAAATTATATTACAGATTTCCTCTACGTTAAGCCTGACTGCTTTTGTGCCATGCTACGAGAGGGTTAAGCACAGGTTAATCTAATGACTTCTGTTGTTCACCCTCACAAGGATTGGGTTTGTTGTCTGAGTGAAGTTTCCATCTCCCTCAACACATTACTCAATTTCTTACATCCACCACTAATGGTCATACCTAATGTACAGATTTTAAAAGGCAAGCCCACAAACCACTGAAAGACACTGATGTCACCTGGGCGGGGCTCCGAGCCCTTTTCTAACTACTACAGCGTCTCACAAGCGATACGCATGCGCTAGCACATGCCATTGCAGGCTCGACGCTAAAAAAGTACAGCAACATTTTCTAGATACAATGAAAGAAAATGAAAGAAAGCTAAGGTAAAGATTAAAAAGGAGAAAGAACCGAAGGGCCAGTGACAAATTAATGGAGCACGACTGCTTGAGTACGATTTGTCAAAAATGAATCAAAGCCAATCAAGAGAAGTATGGGAAATGCTGTGTTCAGCCACTCGAGTTAAGAAGATCGCATGATCGATGGCTTCGAAGGCTGCCAACAAGTCTTTGATCTCAAGGAGGGATGTTCGAAGTTATCTTTCCTGCATTGCAATCTCGGGACCTTTATGTTAGTGCGCTATTTATGAACAGAAGTATTCAACTTTTAAATTTTCTTTCGATACTGAAAAATGGATGTGTGTTTGTATTTTTAAAAAAATTCTATACCAGTAGCGAACGCCTGCCTCTGCCCAGTCGCACATGTATACATATAAACAGGCGTAAAAGAAAGAAAAAACTATTTGATTTTCCTTGCCAATTTCTTTTCTCTAAAAACATTCTCAATGTTACACTAAATATCTATAGCTAAAACCCTTGATAGACTGAACACTGCTGTTCAAATAGACAAAATAAATCTGTATTATAGTTACCGAAGAGAGCTATTGTCATAAATAATTCAGCACAAATTTACACACTAAAATTTACCGGCAACATCTTAGTTAGCGAAAGTTTTAGATAAACCATATTTTAATATCCTTGCCAACAAATGAATGGCATGTTATCTAGAAGCAGGCGTATACAGCATAAATCATACATCCATATTCCAGGACACTTGAAATGTAAGTGCTGTCCATATGTATCAGAACAAAGGGTGTAATGTGATTCACATTGCCAATTACATCTTTTGCCCTGGGTTACAGTAAAGGAGCAGAGACAAGAAAGCTTAATCTAGATCTGCTAGCAACTGGGATGCGAAGTGAAGAGTAATTTTATTTGAAAAACTCATCATCCAAGATTCAGCAAAATCAATAAGAAACAGGTAAATAAGACTTTTTTTCATGTTTACCCATCTATAACTAATGCATCGAAATTCTTTCATCATGACAAATAATTCCCTGCTTGTCAAACTAGTGATACTAAATCTGAAATTATAGGCTGCATTAACATAAAATATGCGATTGCCAAGGCTGTTTGATTAATTTTGCTATAAGTAGCTGTTTTGTTTTGATGGATTAGTGCTAGATTCTGCTACAGTGGTTACTGTATCCTGCAGCAATCGGAACTATGTGGTGTCTGACAGCAGTACAGGTGCAAACATGAAATTGCATTTTAATACCTATCGCTGCTACAATTTGCATTACTTTTGTACAGTTAAACAGATCTCAGGTTGACAAAGAATTTATTGATTTTGAATAACATGTTTAAAAAAAAAAAAATTGGACTCTTAACAACCAGTGTTTTGTTGGCTTCTACAGCAATAATTCAGTAAACAGTTTACTCGGCTTCTCCCCCCTGCTCCAGCCTTAGGAACAGCAAGAGAACTGGAGCTTTGGGGAAATGAGAAGGAAACAATAGTTTGACTAAGTCAAATTCTGCGCCCCTTGGAACAAGGCTGTCACTCCATTAAAGGGGATATCCAGTGTACACTTAAACAAAAACGATTCTCTTCTGAGTCACACATCTCTAAAAATAACCCACAAAAGGCCTTATATAATTTTGCTTTGGTTCATGACTTTAGCTGGGGTTTTGAGATCGACTGTCACCACCTTTACCATGTCCTCGTATGGCCATTATGGGAGCTACTTGATCTTACCACTACAACTAGTGACGAAGAAATACAAGACTGGAAGAAACAGCCTCATAAATCACCAAATGGCCAGGGAACAGGTAGCAACCAAATAGGAACATATTTTTGGGGGGCTTCAAAACGTCTTGTCCCAGACAGAAACTGCAAATAGACACAAGAAGGACTCAAAGCCTGCTCCTACATTCCAATGTTTTTTTTTATGTTTCTCCTTATTTAATTTAGAACATTCAAATAGTCTAATAACTCTTTTGCCTCTGGCTATAGCGGATGGTTCAGCCCTTCTCCTTTCTTTTCGTCATGCAATACTACTCTGACTCAGGGACTTTAGCACCTAGTATAGCCTTGGGCAGCAGGTTATAACACTATATAATTATTTTCCAAAAAAACAATACACCAGTTACTATGACCAGAGAAATAAACAGTGCTGTAATAAGTGCTGTTATAATTATGAACACTTTATAAGTTTGGATAAAGATGAGTTTATTTCAAACACCACCAACCGGAGCAGGCAACACACTTCTCAGGCTCAGGTCAACTGCCGTGGAACTCACCACTTCAGAGTTCTTAAACCTCAATATAGAACCTCACCAGCGAGGAGGCTCTCTGTTGCATGCCCAGCATTCCACCAGCATTAGCAAGGTAGAACACAACAAGTGCCTAGTCAACAAAGATATGGCAGGAGTACATGACTCGTAAAAAGGTAGTGTATAAATATTTGGAGGATAGCATTAACATCAAATATAATTTAAGAAGGAAGCTTACAAAAAAAAAACAGATCAAGGAGAATGAAATGTATGCACTCAAACTAAAAATGTAACAGAGTCCCATACTGGGTGACGATTCCTTGTATGATGTAACAATAGTTTTGTGTGGGCACCTTTCTATAACGTAAACACTTTACAAAAGGCTGTGACACAAAAACGTCAAGGCCTGTTTCACGAAGAGAGGAAACAAACCCCCAAACACTTCCCAAATGGAAGACCTCCGTCTTGAAACTATAATCATACAAGATAAAAAGTTGAGCATTTGCTCTACAGAATTAGTAGGTCACAATCTCAAGCACCTCTTCAACAATAATCTTCAACTCCAGAAAAATGTTTTTCTAACGATCAGTGTTTACTGGGTGCAAATTGTATAGCTATCAATGGTTCTAGTTGATAATATATCAAGATATAAACATGACAACAAAGCTGTCTAGTTAGTAATTAATAAATTGATACCAGACCTTTGGTTGTTAATGGTGAACACCCCTTACCGATATGTGCTTGAAACTTAAATTTATGGATTTCAATGTCTATCAAAAGTGATTTCATTTGAATGACTCACATAATCAAACATGATAGTTTATGATCTGTGTCTACAGCCTTCTGCAATTAACTGTAGAGTCACTTGCTTGAAACATGGTGACTTACCTATAATTGTTTACCCTTTTTACAGTTGGCACTCATTTGAGTTGCTCATTGCACATCTTACCTTACAGTGCATGCCAATAATTCCTTGGACCAAGTGAAATTGCTCATAATATGCTTGGGGGTGGGATACAAACAGGGCTTTATGGTTAATGGTAGTCAATGCCATAATGTTTCTGGTCTATTTTGATATTGAGCATGTAATGTTGGTGATCCACCTTGTTAAAGGATTAGTTTTCCTTAGACTGTATACCTATATTTGGTTTCTAGTCACACTTATCTAACATCATACATTGATGGAGATGCCCTCAATGGATTGTGTAATTTGTTACAGTCAGTCTCACCGTTCTTTAACAACTGATGGCTTGGCGCTGATCAGTAAGTGCAACTTTGTCATTCTTCTGGTCTGAACAGGGTGAAATAGACTATTGTCTCCCGTAAACTGATAATTCACTGGTGTTAAAATGTGGTCACTGCATAGCAATACAGCGCTATCTGATGACTGTCAACTCTGATAATGAGTGAACTGGATCAAAAAAGCATAAGAGATACCAAAACAAACTGAATTTATCAAGCAACAATTCTCCTTTATTGCAGTCCTATTGAGGCGCGTCCATAAAATATTTCTTTTTAATTCAAATAAATTAATTTCAAGTAATCAGAATGCTGCAACAAATATGAAGCTTGATGGCAGCAAAACGAAATGCTGAAATCAGCAGAACCTACCAACAAATATCCCATCATCATGATTTTTCAGAATTTGATTAGCGTGTTTCGAGCAGCATTTAAGTGATGGTTTCTGGCACTGTGACAGAATCTTTATGCTGGAAACTCGATAAACACTGTGCGAGACTAAACATAGTACTGAACATTTGACAGGTTATTTTTATCACACAATGACAAAGTTACCCATTCTATTACTATTTGAGCATTTTATTAGGGCAACTAAGTATTATTATATGGCATAAGAAAGAAATGCCAGTCACAATTTCTCAGGAAGCATTGTGTAACAGGACATCTTTTTCTGGTCACCAACCAAACACTTAGAGCCTGTGCATGATACCTTAACCCAATGCAGTGCTTTATTTCCAAAGATATTGGGTGTGCTCATAAAAACACACTTTAAGTCAATAGTAACAAAATATTTCTATCTGATGTAAAGTCAAATAAAAGTTTGAAGTTGCTTTAGTCAGAGATTGTAGTTTATGTTGAACTCTGTGCACTTTGTGAAACTGAAAGAACTGGGATGCCTTCAAGATAAAGATATTTTAGCAAATCGTCTCAAAGACTGGGTTTACAGACTTGCAAATAGCATTAATATTCTGTCAAAACTATAAAATGCAAAATACCTGTTCCAATACTCAGAAAATACATAAAATAAGTTCTAAAGCATGGATTGAAGTAAGAGATTAACAATGTAGTGCTTATACCACAAACCACACTGCAAACACCTGCATCTAGTGTACACTGAAAGAGAAAACTGCATTTATAACACTTATTGCTACATGGAAATGCTGCAAAATGAGAATGGAGCTTTTTTGCATTCTGAAAGGCGGAACGAGGAAATAAATAGATCGAAGTCTCTTAATAATGTTGAAAAAGCAGCCAGTGCCTTACACATGGAAATTACTAGTTATTGGGGAATGGAATGCCTATTTTCAATATTTAAATAGAGGAAAACAATTATTCCTTCAAGTTGACTGTTACTGATGAAGAGGCACGCTCTACAAACAATAGTCATATTCCTCAACTCAGTTCCACATTAAGAGGAACAGTGATCACAAACATACATGTGCAAACAAAAAAATCTCATTGAAGAAGCAAATAAATCTCACTGAAGTAGCCGTGTTTGGTAACATCACATCTTCAACATATTAACCATCAATTAGAATAGTCTCTTGATCAATATTCTCAACATCAACTGTGACTGTCTTCCTAACATTTATATAGTTCTAGATGTGTTCCTCATGTCTAATCTCCTCCCTCTTCCAAATTGAGCAATTGCTCTTGCCTGATTAAGGTTTCATTGCCCATTAGGCGATCACTGTGGTAAACATCAACATTTCTATGGCCTCTTTACTTGTCCATCCGTTTTACAACACCACTCCCATAATTTACAGTCATAACAACATGATGCATATAGAACAGCTGTTGCCACTGAGACACAATCAGCAAAATAACATGCCAAGCTTCATTAGTTAACTCTGAAGTAAAGTCATGACAATTTACTTGGTTATTTCAGTTGTACTGGGGTTTCATGAGAGCAGCTAAAATATATGCATAGCCCTCTCTAAATATGTGACTGAATTTTACGAGGCCACCTGAGTTGATGGTGAAGCTTTCTCTGGTGCACCACCAAGCATTTTACAATCCCCCAGAGGCAAGCTTTGCCCCTTTCTGTCCTTTGAAAGAAATTAAAAATAGATATTGTAGACTGAGACAGCATAACTTGACTGTGCCATTACGCCTCTTAAACATGAAATGAAAGGATGGTTGTTTTTCTGCTTAACAAAAGAAATGTTTCTTTTAATGTATTGCACAGTAATATATACGAGCTAGTGCACAGATGGATACAGTGTTTCATGTATGCCATGTTTTATCATTCTCTAACGATTGTTACACTGTATTAGAAATATTATTATTTATGATCAGTATATATTTGACATAAGAGATGTATAAAATTTATATAACCCCGAAAGTTTATTCATATTTAATTAGTTTGGCCAGAGTGAAGGCCCATATATTTTCTGGGTTTTAACTTTCAATGTGCAGTCTGCTTTCTAGAATGTTTTTCTAAAGTTGCAGGTGTCGGGATCCAAGACTTGGTTAATAGGGTGCTCATTGTTTGAGATGATACGAAAAGCCCGGTGGAATGCTTATTTAAGATGTGAGGAGTATTCTGAGCTGGCAGCTGTAACTTTTGTGAAATTCTAGAGCGTTAGGGTGTACCAAGGTTGACACCGAAAACTCAGAAGGCCAAACTGTCAATTAGGAAATTATAATTTGTGGCTATGTTTTTGAACTAGGAAAGGTATTTGCTATTGAGATCATCCTTGGAGAAACAAGATTTAAGTGAGGTTTAGTTAGTAGTAAGCTTCAGATCCCCTCTGTCCTTAGCTGAGAGCGGACCTTACTTAGAAACTTCTCTTGAACTTTGATTTTTACATGGCCTCATGCCGCCATACCTCTCTTGATGAAATCGTTTCAGGAAGTTTTGTCATGCTGACTAGTTTTCTAAATCCCTAGAATATTAGCATAGTTAGGATTTTAGATTAAATGGTTGGGCAGGAAAACTCTATACATCAATTATTTTTTCTCATTTTCTGAAGTATCGCTATTAAATTAGTGGTCTTTTATATGCTAGTTAAGTTTCATATTGTTCAACATTTTGATTAACCCTTGGTTGTTCTGTACATTGATACTATGTTTTTGAGACCCATATATGTAAGTTTGACATTGAGTCTGAATAAAGTCCTTTGAACTATAATTTGGTCTCTGAGATAGAATGTGTGACTATCGAGTTACATTGTAATTAATTTGAATAATTTGTTGCATTGTCTCCTCATCCTTCAGAACAGTGAAGTAAAATTAATCGGACCCCGGAATCCAGAATTAGGACCCAGACCTGGAGCACCACCTATCATTATATTTTAGAAGGCTCCAAGAGAGTAATCCACTCCTGCTTTTTTCCTTTTGGCTTTTTTTTTGCTATCTAATTTTTTTTTTTTTTAATTTTCTAGATTTTTCAAGAACGTTTCTTGCTCTAGAGTGCAAATGATTTTTTTCACTTGTTATTTTAAAATATATGCCATCAGATATTGATTTTAATGTTTTAAATAATGCCACTATATATGGAACTAATCAATTTCTCCAATAAAATATTGATAGAATAGTACTGATATGTATCAGCTTTGTGTTATCAGTGTTAACAGTATGATGATCTAGCAAATAGTTTTACAAACTAGTCTTCCATTCTTGTTATACTTGTCATAAAATCCCATTATGTTTACTAGTTTTTATGTTCCCTAATAACATTTTTCCCAAAGCATGAGTTTCTGAATCCTTCTATGCATCAAGCTGCATTGAATTAGATGTAACATTCTTAAGTCACATTTCCCCTTTTGCTCGAGATACCTAATGAAATTTTTAAATGTTGAGGTTCATATACAATCTGTTTGTTCATTGACTTGATATGTTACAGCACAATAGAAAAACTGTTTTTGCTAACTGCCGCAACAATACTACTAAAACCAAGGCATTTAATGGTAGTATGTGGTATGTGTGAAATTGATAATGTTTGAATGTCAGCCGGGTTGTAAGTTAAACAAATTAATTTCCCTACATATTCAGAAATTGACCAATAAAATAATAAAATGACCTTTGAGTTTAAGATTGGATGCTACCAAATTCTAAACCTCAGCTAATAGGTAAGGCTAGTGCTGTTCCCCATTCTGAGCAAACTGGCTCTCCAAGTGGCTCGCTGCATTTTTAAAAATTATTCATAGTGTTTCTCAACAGATAGAAATTTAAGTTCTCCAGCTTGCAACTGGGGCACCCTCTATTTCTTACCTATTTAAGACTCAGAAAGAGCTTCAAATGGAGCAGTAACTAGTTAACAGTTAAGTTCTCAGGCGTAGGTATTTTGATGATATTGATGAAGCATATTGCTTCCTCCCAGCCATTAATCTAACACACATATGAATCCCCCTCTGTTTACTGAACTGACTGAATTTTGCACTGCCACCCTGGGCAGACACACTTTTATGCTTCTCCACATTGAATGATTGCTATCTTCAATTCCTATAAAAGAGTTTTTACATCTGCTGATGATGACCACATTTAAATAAATACCAGTGGGATCAAAAAGTCGATATTCCTTACAACTTAGTCTCTTCAGGGCCAGATGTACGACTGCATGTTTTGTGACTCGTAATTTGCGACTCTTTTGAGAGTTGCAAATTGCGAGTCAGAAAAAAAAATGCACAACAGTTTAACTCACACTTTGTGATTCCCAATGGGGTTACAAATGACATACCTCATTAATACTCACGAGGAAGGTCCCTATTTGTGACCCCATTGGGAACGGCTGCACTCACAAGGATGGTGGCCTGCTGGGGACTGCAGACCACCATGGCCCTCATTACGAGTTTGGCAGGTGGTAGAGGCTGCCCGCCAAACTCTTCCTGCCTTCAGACCACCTGTGCAGCCTGAACCCCACCAGCCCTATTAGGAGTTCACCGCAGGGCCAGCGGGCAGAAACAGTGTTTCCACCCACCGGCCCGGCGGTGAACAGAGGTCTTAACATTGACGCCAGTCCCTAATGGAGTCGGTGCCAATGTGGTGGTGCAGCCGGTGCAGCAGCACCCGTCGCGCAGTCCACTGCCCGTAATTAGGGCAGTGGAATGCACAATGGGGCTGTGCATGGGGGAACTCTGCACTGCCCATGCCAAGTGCATGGGCAGTGCAGGGGCCCCCAAGGGCCGTCCAAAATTCCTATTCCGTCAGCCTTTCGATGGCAGTGTAAACCACCATGGAAATGCTGGTGGTATGGGGACTCGTAATCCCCAGGGCGGCGCTGAAAGCAGCGTGGCCCTGGAGGATTAAAACCACCAGGACCGCCAGGTTGCGGCAGCCTGGCGGTGTCAGTGGTCCAACCGTAGCAGCTCCGCCATGATCATAATGTAGCAGTCCCACTGCCAGCCTGTTGGCGGTGGGACCGCCAATGCGATTCTGGCGGTCATGCCAGACTCGTAATGAGGGCCCAGGTCTGTGACAGCTTTTTAAATAAATCAGTTTTTTTTATGCAGCCTGTTTTCCTTAAAGGAAAACGGGATGCATTTCAAAATAAAAATGAAATGTTTTCTTTTCGTTTTTTTTATTTTTATTTCGGGTAGGCAGTGGTCCATGGGACCACTGCCTGCTCTGAAAAAATATTTTTACGTCCGTTTGTGAATGGGTTACCACCAATTTGAAATTGGTGGTAACTGCAATTGCGGACACAAAACAATTATACATCTTCCTGCGACTCGCAGTTAGGAAGGGACACTCCGTCCTAACTGCGAGTCGCAATTTCTATTTTGCGAGTCGGTATTTGCATGCTGGCTCGCAAACTAGGGATAATACATGGGGAAAGGCCGTGATGCGGGACCGCATAATGGCGTCGTAGGTTGGGTTCGAAGTCTCTTTTCAAAGGACTTTCCTAGGAGTGTATCAATGTATTCCTCGACAGTCAATGTTCATTTTACCTGCTGAATCTCATTTACTTCACAAAAGCACTGCACCACTTACATACCACATTTATAACCTGATGAAGTTTCATTTGCTTAAACCTGCTTGTTTACAAAATGTGATATGTTACTTAACCACTGACTTCTCCTGCGTGTCTGTTACATATTCACACTGTCTATTCAAATTAGTTGCTGTTTTTTTTTACATAAAATATAATCCAATTTGTTTGTTTTTTCGGTTAAAACCTATTTCAGTCTGATACACATGTAATTGATATTCGGCATTACACTATTCCCAGGCATTATGGAAGTACACTAGTGACATCGGCTGCACTCTGACCCTGGAAGTGACCGTTTTCCTTCAAATAATATAAGAACGTCTTTCATTCTGTTCCTGCTTCAGACTTTACTACGATTTTAAAGAAGCCAGGCATTCATTTAGGAGAAATCTGAGCGACGGCTACCTCTGAAATAAATTACTAGGCCACATGAAATTAATAACAAGGTCAAAAATAAAGCGAATCTGGCAAATATAACCACATTTTATCCACCTAGTAAATGTGAGCTCATAATTGCGCCAGACTTAACAGAACAATATTACGAGCAGCTTTGCTGTGTTTATGAGGCGAGAATTGTGCTTTTCTCAGCCACGCTCATTACGGTTATCAAAAACAGATTAGCAGTTTATTTGCAGATGGCCATGGAAAAACCTTCAGCGTTTTGCTTGTGCTTTTATAACTCTATAAAACGCATTGTTACTCCAGACATTCACTCAGGGTACACATATGAAACGCGCTGCAGTCACCTTGTATTGTTCCCTGAATATAAACGCGCTTTGCTCAAGCAGGTCAGGGCCAACATTGTGCCAAGTGTTTTATGGCTGAAGTGCTCGATGTGAAAGGTCAATCTAATTTGTCATGGCAGCACGTGGCAAGTAAACATGCAGCACTTCCTGAGGCTTCGGTCTATTGCTGTTAACAGTAGTTAGCTAGTTAAAATGTAGCTGTTTGTAGGGCAGACCTAATACGCGTGGGAGTACTACTGTCAATGTATTTAAAAGGCATCTTTTAACCGTGCGATCTGAATTTACCTTTAAATAAGACAGTAGTAATGGCCACACAAAACACATAGAAAAAATACAGAAATACGACTCACCTTAGAAAGACAAAAATCAGATATGTAGACTATTTTTCATCTGTCAATCGTACAGTGGGTGTCAATTCGCCAAAATGGTATCGTTAGCGAAAGGGACAACACATGCCCTTAGACCTTAATGACAGGAAGTGACATCATTTGACTTTTGACCCTGATTTTTTCAAGTATGGCATGACATATGACCCTAACATCACACTCACACACCTACTTACACTTATTCTCATTAATTCTCTCTCACTTGCATTCATTCTTAATGTCACTCATACTTACTGACACTCTTACGCAGGTTTACAAATACTTTGCACCTTGTTTGCTTCACTTTTGAAAGACAGACACAACACAAATTGTTAGATTGGGATTTACTATCTAACACAAATCTTGATCTGCTTTGAATAGTATCTCAAAGTAACACAAAATGTGCTACGCACTACTTTGCATTGTTTTGCATGAAGAAGGCGTACCATGGGTGCTGCATGGGTATTCTCAAGCAATCACTCAGCTTTTGAAGCAAATCTCTATCTACAAATAGTGATAGAGAGAAATTGATGTCAGAATTTTAAGACTCATTGAGGCAGGCATAAAAAGGAGAAATGGTTTTTATTTCTCCTCGTTTTTACAACTTTGTATGTGTGCTGCATTGTACAGTAGACATACACACAGGAAAAAAAGACAGACCTGTGTTTAGGACCCGGGGCCACCACTTCCCTGCCCCAAAGGATGACCCAGCTTTGCTAGTCAGAAGACTTCCACCACCCCCGTCTCACTAGATGAGGGAGCGGAAGCGGATAAAGTAAAAATAAATCCTGGGGACGCACAGGAGGCGCGTTACTTCCGGCCTGCACTGCATCCCTGGGGGGGGGGGTAAATTACCCCCCGAGTAGGCTTCAGCCTTTATGGTGGATATGGCGCAGCGGTTGGGGCATGCAAAGTGGAGGGAAGTGGACCAGAAGGATAAGGAATCTAAGGGTTCATCATCGAATGACAAAAAACCTATGGTGGAAGAGAGTATTATGAATTGGATGTTGGGTTTTAATGTGTACATGACCGTTATGCTGGAAAGAAAAGCCAGAATTGGCACCATCAATGATATCCTACTCCAATAAGATATTTAAAGCGCATCACCTTTATGGGGGTAACGCCTGGTTGGAGTATGATAGGGACTTCAGATGGGCGAAAGTTGAGGACCCAGACATAGGTTGGGATCAGACTGAAGTGAATGTTTGGTTGGGATGCGTGTACAACAAAGTAACAGGGAAGCAGCCTTTTCAGCACCACCAGTCGGGTGACAAAAAAGGCTCCTGCTGGGCATTCAACAAGAAGGTGTGCTCTTGCCCAGCAGGGTCTTGTAAGTTTAAGCATAATTGCCCCTTCTGCGGGCATGCATCCCATCTAGAGTTCAAATGTAATAAGAAGCCAAAGAGAAGGGTAAAGAAGGGAGTAAGCATTCAAATTGAAGTTGCGTTGTCCACACCAGTGCTGATTTCAGGAATCCTTCCTTGGTTACAGTCCTACCCCCAAAAAGACGTAGTAGAGTTATTGCTCACACGTTTTCTTCTGGTTTTAGGATCCCGGCCCGTGGGGTAGCCCCCATCCCACATGACAGTAATTTATTGTCAGCCCGGAGGCATCCCAAGGTAGTGGATAAGAAAGTAGAGAAGGAGAGGTTGTTGGAAAAGCATAGCGGGTCCTTTCCATCCCCCCACCACTGGGCGAATTTGTGTGCTCTCCCTTGGGAGTAGTCCTCAAGAAGGAGCTGGGACAGTTCATGTTCATCCATAACCTCTCGGCCCCAGTGGTTCTTCTGTCAACAAGCCCATCAACCCTCAGCTATGTTCGGTTTGTTATGCAACAGTTGATCATGGTCTGGAGATGTTGCACAGACTGGGCAGGGGGGCACTCTTAGCAAAAACAGACATAGAATCTGCTTTCCGGCTTTTGCCTGTGCACCCTGACGATGATTATTTATTGGGCTTCCAATTTGCCGGGTCATAATATTATGATAGGTGTATGCCCATGGGCTGTAGTGTGTCCTGAACCTATTTTGAGAAGTTCAGCTCGATGCTGCAGTGGATTTTCACTATGCGCACAGGCCATAAAGACATCATTCATTACCTTGCCGATTTATTGGTCTTGGGTCCTTCCGTTTCTGGGAAGTGCCAGTGGGCCTTAGGCTCATTGACAACTTTGTTTGAGGAATTTGGTGTTCCCATTGCCCCAGGAAAAACTGCATGCCCTGAGACCTGCCTGACTTTTCGCAGCATCGAGATAGACACAGTAGCTGGTGAGTGTTTACTCCCGCTAGATAAGATAAAGACATTTAGTTAATCTATTGACACAGTTTTAACATGGAAAAAAGTCACATTGACCAGCTTCAGGTTTTGGTGGGTCAGCTCAACTTTGCCTTGAGAATTACCCCCATGGCTCGCCCTTTCTCTTCGTCCATAGCTAGGGCAATGTCTGGGCTGAAGGAAAAACATCACTACACAAGGCTCTCCTCTGAGGTAAAGGACGATCTACACATCTGGGCCTCCTTTCTGGCACATTTTAATACCACGGTCTTATGTCCTACCTGCCACCATATCCAGTGCGACTTTGGGTCTGTTCACTGACACCGCTGGAAGTGTAGGGTTTGGGGCAATATTGGGCCCGAATGGTGCAGGGGGGACTGGCCAACCGAGTGGCATGACCGGGGGATTACAAAGAATGTGGCCTTTTGGAGTTGTTCCTCATTGTTGTGGCGGTCACAGTATGGGCCCTCGTTTTCAAAGACAGATCAGTAATCTTCTGGTCCGACAACACAGCAGTAGTCGAGGCTGTCAATAGGCAAGGCGCTTCTTGTAGGTTGGTCCTTAGGTTGTTGAAACATTTGGTTTCGGAGTTCCCAACATATCAGATCGGAGTCCCACCCTTTCAGATCTAGTGGCAGTATCTTTAGCGAGTCAGACTAGGAGGGCATATGAAAAGTCATTTCATGAGTATAGAGTATTCTTGTGCTCTATTTAAGTACCTAGCTGTTTTTAACTGAGGCCTTTTGTCTCTTTTTAGGGAACCTTAGGGAGATAGGCTAACCTGTTTCTTGTGAAAGGGCCCTCCTAGCTTCTATTCGTTTTTTCGCGAGATTACATGGCACAGAGGCGCAACTAAACTCCTTTGTCATTAAAAGAGCAGTGGCAGGGTGGGCCCGCCTGGCGGGCCCTCGGAAAGACAGCAGACGCCCCATTTCACTCCTGGTTTTAGGTACCCTCTAGTCCGGCCTTGATAAAGTCTGCAGTTCTTCATTTGAAGTGTCATTATTCGCTGCAGCATTCACTATACCCTTTTATGGTGCTTTCCGGGGGGGGGGGAGTTAGTGGGTTCATCCAAGAGTGATTTCACTAGGGGGCTGCAGTTGGCTGATGTACGCATTGGTTCAGGGTGGCTAACGATTTGGTTGCATAGGTCCAAAACAGATCAGGAGGGGAAAGGGTCGACCATTAAGCTAAAGGCCACGCCATGTTCCCCCTTATATCCACTTGATTGCTTGGGATCATACCTAGCACTCCGCCCACCCACTAGTACCCCATCATTATTCATTCACAAAGGCAGTGAATGCCTGTCTAGATGTCAATTTTCAGCAGTGATGACTGCCGCTTTAAAGGTAACTGGAGTGGACCCTTCGGGCTATTCGCCGCATTCCTTTTGCATAGGGGCAGCCACTGTGGCGGCTGAGGCCGGCATGTCCTCAGAAGAAGTAAAAGCAATTGGCCAATTGTCCTCAGGTTGCTTTAGGCAGTACATTAGACCAGATTTGCAGTGAAACATTTTACATTTGTTGTGCTTATGCCTCATGCCTTTATGTCACACTCATGCTGTTTTCTTCTGTTTCAGGGCATAGCGCCACACGTTGCTCGGGCACTCCATTATCCAGCGGGCGGCCTTCAGGTTGCAATTGCTCCGTAGGCCTAAGCAGGAGTCACTTCGTGACGTGCCCTTCTGGTGGTGTGAGAGTGGCAGTCTGAGAGTTACTCAGCTACAACAACTCATAAGAATGACGAGAGGGTGCGAGGGACTCCAGTTCCCGGACCTCATTGTGTTACATATTGGAGAAAATTATGTGGTCCGACTTGGATGTAAGGCACTCAGGAAAGCAATCTTAGCAAAAATATCTCAACTGTGCAAAGAATTTCCAAACACCGCCATTGCATGGTCGCACATGGTGCCCCAGCTTAACTGGGGGCACAAGATAAAATCCAGGACAATCAATGTGTCTGTGAGGCGCTGAATTCTGAACTGGCAAGGTTGTGCCTGGGACCAGGACGCTTGTGGAAGATCCCGCATAAACTGCTCAAAGGCACAGACATGTTCCATAAGGATGAGGTGCATTTATCGGATGGGGGCACAGATAGGTTCATCGAGGACATATGGGCCTTTGTTCACTCTCTGTTTGGCGGTGGTGAGGAAGAAGGACCTCTGGGCCCTGGTCGCCCTTGTGGCGTGACAGGAGATACTAAATGCACCCTCAGCAACTGAGGGGTACCCAAAGCAGGGTACTCTGGATAACAAAGAAGGTAGGATCCTGCAGTCCTGAAACTACCGACGGATGTACAAACCAGCTTGGGGGCTAGGGTGCCCAGATCGCTGGGGTGGGCATGGGGCTTCCGCTTCTGGCCACCCCGTTGCACCCCCACAGCGGACTGGTGTTTGGGGGCGGGGCGGAACCTTTAGCACAAGGACAAGGTACGATGAGGTGTTGGAACCGCAACCACCCCCCTCCTTTCCTCCCCCAGGGATACAGGTGAGGTACGGTTCACCCGTGTGGTCCAACTGTGGTTCGGGAAGCGGACGGATCCTTGGTTGAGTGTCAAAAATTGATTAATGATTTTGATTTACAGCTTATGCGTTGTGCTTTTTTATGAGTTATGATATGCTTTCATTAATCTTGCAGTGTGTATCAAATGAGTGTAATCTTTTATTAAATTCTCCCAATGCCAAAGACAATCAGACTTCGTCAGTTTAAGTTTGGCGAGTGTCGGGGCAGGGCCCTACTGGGGGCATCTGGGTCCTATGAAGGCGGCATTTAGGACCCGGGGTCACCACGGCCCCGTACGCTGAACCCAGTGCTGCTGGCCAGGAGACTTCCGCCCCGTCTCGCGAGATTGGGGGGACAAAAGCGGATAAAGTCAAAAGAAATCCTGGGGGTGCACGGAAGGTGTGTCACCTACTGCCTGCACCACATCCCTGGGGGGTATTTAAGTACCCCCCGAGTAGGCTTCAGTCTTTCTGATGGATTCAGCGCGGCAGCTGGGGTGCGGACAGTTGCGTTCTCCCACCCCCCCATCCCTTAGATATAAGCTGGGAAAAATTGGTGTAACATGGCGTGACCGGAGATACTAAATGCACCCTAATGAGTTATGATACGATTTAATTAATCTTGCACAGAGTGTATTGAATGAGTGTAATCTTTTAATAAATTCTCCCAATGCCAAAGACAATCAGACTTCGTTGGTTTACGTGTGGCGGGTGTTGAGGCAGGGGCCTACTGGGGGCATCCGGGTCCTAAAACTTGAAGCACAGTTTTTGTAACAAGTGGGATCCCTTCCATTACAAAACATATGCTTCAGAGAACACACGCACCCTTACACTTTGGTGCAAGGATATGTGCATTTAGGCGTGGCTGCCAAATGTGCACAAGTGCACATGGAGAGAAACAATGCACCATATCTTGGTAAATATGGTGCATTTTATCTTTCTCCTTTTGACTCAATGCAGTGTAGCAACTTTGGTCTGGGCCTCAATCTCTTAAAATCTCACTCACTACCTGTCACTGACTCTCACTCACACACCTATGCTCAAACGATACAGACAAATGCTCACACATACACCATCTCTCACATAAGCACACTCTCACCCACAAGCAAAAACACAACATATTTTAAAACCATTTTTACTTACCAAGGCTGCCACCCAAGGTCCTAATAAAGCTAAGACTGCTCCATTTTTATTACACTAACAGCGAGTAAGAAAATGTTAGTTACTATTAGTATAAAGAAAAAGAGGTTGAAAATAAGGAATGGGAGTCTCCCCTGTGTTGTTAACAATACTTTTGCAACCTCTGAGGATCGCAAAGGCTGTACATAGGGGCAGAAAGGTCAAGCCAGGTGTTGCATCTGCGACCCCTGGCGACCCCTAAATGATGCCAATATGCCCATCCATTCAGAGCAAGGGGAACTATAACGAATGAAATGGCAACCACTGATGTAAGTGAGATGCTGACACATAGCCTGCATGGCCAGACGAGTAAGAGGATTCTGGAAAGGGTCAAATGACGGTTAACCTGGTGAACAGATGTAAGCTCTTTGAACGAATGTAACATTGAATTTTAAAAGAAAGCCTGGCAGCACTACAAACCACCAAGACTATGGGTGTGATTGCTTTTACATCCAAATGTTTTTAGCTTTCATTAGTGTGCACAAAGATAATAGATATCATCAGTTCAAGTAACATTATTGCACAGCACTTGAAATACTATGTAATCTGTGAAGCATGCTTTGTATTTTACATATGGGACTGTAAAACTTGTGTTCTCGACTTTGTGGGTGTTGCATGTTTGTTTTTTCTAGATTGCAGATTTAGAGTTGTATAATACATACATGCTTTGATTACCAGTCAGTTGTTTTTTTCTGACCTGTGCGTAAAGCCCTGTTTAAGCATGGGTCAGAATTACAACCAGTGTTAAATTTTAGTAGGTTAGTTTAGGAGGGTTAGTAAATTAAACCTGCTGAGATTATACATGGGAAAACAATGAGGCGATTACCATATCATATGGATTTTGGTGCGTTAAACACCAACAATTGTATGCTGTTCTCCAGAAACTCACGATCGCTGCTATTTATTGCACCTGATAAATAACAAACCCAAATGTATTATTATTTATCAGGTGCGATAAGTAGAACCTATAGTTGTAATCAGGCCCTTAGTCCTTTTGGTCTTCCATATCAATAGCTTTGCAAAGTGAAGCAAACAGCCACAGTTGTGTTTTTGAGTTGTTTCAGGCTGCCATGTATATCATGTTGCCTGCACTCTTTTCTGAGTGTTTCCTGTGCATGCTGGCTTGCGGCTTTATGAGTTGCAGTTATCCCTTGTAGAATAATGGGACACCCAACTCAAGCGCAAGAGGGTGGCGAGGGGGCATTTACTAGTTCTCTGTATCTACATCCCACTCCATAAGCCCTCACCGCAGTCACTTGACAGGCATCTGGTCTTTTTCTGATGTAGTACTGAGTCAATGAGAAGCTTACATCTTCTAAACTTACAAGGCACCACCTCTTTAGCCATGCCTAAAATCCTCACAACACAAAGGTCAAACCCAAAAGCTAGCAGCACAAAGGCATGGGCACAGTTTTGAAGCTGACGTGGATATTATTTGTGACACTTTCACAGTTTTAAAGCCCAGGTGGATATAATTTAAGACACCTATCAGTTAGATAATGGAATGAGAGGTGATCCACGTAAAGCTGAAAACAAACGGCATAAACATAGACAAGCATTTGTAATGCAATAGGTCTCAGCATTTTCTTGAGTTACAGCTATTGGCATTGTAAGTTCAGATCTGGACTTTTCTTGCCACATAAATTGGTCAACCGTGTTTCATAATCTGCCTCATAATTTTATCTTTTTCTGCCATGTTTTGGTAGTCACTGTCAGTTACTGACATCAGATATCGCAAGCCCTTGAGGAGACACGAGAAAATGACTGCACTACCTCGAGTTGTGTAAACGTCTGAACAGAAATTGGAAAATAGAGTTGGAAAAGTATTTTCTTTTTATGTAAACAAAATTAAAGGTCTTGCAAGCCTACCTGTCTCGCATTTCAACAAATCTCTAATGAAGTTAACAATAGCAGAGCAGTCTGAGAAGATTTATGGCCCCAATAAAGGAGATAAGCTATGCCCTGTGTGTGTATGTTGTGAGGACTTGCAGGGAGGGGCGAGAGAGACTCCAGATGTGAGGCTCTGCAAGTTTCATATCATTGCTTCTAGGTTTAGCTACATTTTATGAGAAAGGGCAATTTTGTGGCTTTCCTGAACAGTGAGCTCAACATTTAGGTACTGGTTGTTTCTTTTGTAAAATAAGCTTATTTTAATGTTACATAAACACAAGCAAAAAGAGGCTTACTTCAAGATTAAATCAATGCATGCCCACTGGGATGTACTGAAAGAACATTGATCAACAGACACTAGGCAGTGGTAAAATAACATTAAAAAACTAAGCCCAGGAGTTACCTTTAATTAAAGATTTAATGGTGGAGCAAATGTTTCAGGAGCCAGAGGTAAACAAGGACAGCACTGGAAAAAGCCAAAACAAATATCAGCGACATGGGAGGAGGTGGGAGTTTATGGGATGCTGCAATAAAAAGCAGACAGCTACCAGCTTAAAACACCAACAGTAAAAAAGGAGCAACAAAGAAATAACAAAAGTATTCCATTACAGCAACAGATAAAGAAACCAAAGTAGAATAATACAGTAGTTGGTCACTGCTGTGAAGCAGACAACGGAGAAAGAAAAAGGCAGAACTTACCATTAGATCACAATAATTTTTTTAACTACACTGCAACCAACAAATCAAATCGCTTTAACTCATAAGAAGTGTACTAAAAGTATACAGAGGTCGAACGCTCACGCTCAACCTAAAAAAGGAGAAAAATGTCAATCCTCTTGACTCATAATTCAGCTCCCTGGTAAAGAAAAGATACACTTACAAATAGATGCCTTATTTTGGAAGACAACACATGTTCCACTTTTTTCAAATAAGGCAACAAATGTTAAAGTTTTATTAAAAAAAGGGTCACACACTAACATATTATGATATACATAAAAATGAAGTAAAGGATATCCCAGTCTGAATTTCCATTTTCCTTGAATGCCATCTGCTCCTCGGGTCACAGAAAAGTGTTAGAGATGCCATATGATCTCAAAGGATTTCCCTTGACTAATCGGATTGTCCTGCTAACAGGCCCCTGGAAGATTGCATGATTCCTGAACCTCAGCTACTCTAAGTGTGTTACTAGGGATTGCAGGTATCTTTGTACGGGCTATACTGTAAACTCACAACCTCTCACGTGTGCCATTGTTGGCTCCATCCACTTCTGTTAGATATTGTATCTGCAGTCCTAACCCAAAAATGCAATGGCAACTGATAACACAATTATGTCATTAATAGGCAGTGAGGAAGGTTTGTACTTCAGGCTCACACTTTGTGCTGCAGGGCAGAAAGTCATGTTTTTACTACATGCTTTCAGAAATATAAATATTACAGGTCCCATCAATTGCGATTAGCAACACTGCTAATGCAATGCAACCCCTAAAAGCCAAAACTTAAAAACATGTTTTTAATACTGCAACATTTTTCTTCCTTCAGTACATATGCAATTAGCCACTTGAGAAGGTATATTTAAAAGGTGTAATTAAAAGTAAGCAGCTCCATGATTTTTTGCTATCACCATCCTTGAAGAGCGAAACGTTGAGATGGGGTGATGACTTCATGATTCTCTTGGAAAGAAACTGTATCTTACACGTACGATAAATGAGAGTATTCAGTATGGGTACTCTTAAGTACCACCTACTTCACAGGTGCTCAGAGAACAGCCTCTTTCCTTTGATGCATTATATGAAACAATGCGAGTGCTTACAAATAGCCTGAGGACAAGTAGTGAGTGCTCTGAATAAAAGTATAGTTGTGCCCTAACAAGGTAGCCAAATGAAGGGAGTGGCAGACAGAGAGAACTATCTCCACTGATGAATGTGGTCCAGCACATTAGGCATCTAGTGCTGGCTTTACCAAAGTATGTTGTTGATGAGGTGTGAGCCAGGCCCCAGCACAGTGGCATGTGCAGTTTTGATTTCTTCAGAAACTGTAGGACATAATTAGAGAGTCCCATAGGTCCCTGTTTTAATGTGAATGTATTTCGTTTAGTCAGGGCTCAGTACCGGTAAGCTCTAGCTCACAAATAATGACCTATGCAGATATTATGTGACCAGTGTGCATTTTGTTTATGTTAATGCGTAATAATTCTGTTGTATGTGGCAGTCTAAATCAACTGGCTTGTGGATTTGTTTGCACAGATCTCAGAGATTACTGACTACTTTGTGGAAATATTTCTTAAGTGAAGTTCTTTTCCATCCGTATCTTTTATACGTGAAGTAGAAATATTCTATGTATGCTTGTCTACTCCAGTGGCACTCGATATACTTACCAGGAAATGTTGTGATGCTAAGATGAATTTGATGTGCTTCGAAACTGCCAATGACAGGGTTCACCGAGATACCTGAAGCAGGTTTCCAAACTACTTGGAGTCACTTGCTGGTTTACACTACAAGTACCAGATCCATCAATTGGAAAGTTAGACAATTGCTTTAAATGCATGAATATTATTAAAAATGTTCAAGCAGCATAAGATCAGTATTTCTAAATAACAAAAATAGTCTCAGGATTCTATAAGTCTGATCTGTTATAATAAATTTCAGTTTCCAAAGTTGCCTTATCAAAGGCAGTAGATCATGCTTCATTTGCAATGTTCATTCCTACTATGGCCTTTCTAGAATTTTAAATAAGATAATTCGATGTAGCCAATTTTATCTCACATAGTCAGGGGCAGTACATATGCACTGTGATTTTGAAAAGTAGTGTCACAGTGCTCAGAGTCCAAATAGCAACCGAAAGCACGAAACAGTCCCTTCCGAAATCTTGGAAAACCACAGAGAAAAGGCAAAATTGCCATAGTGAGCCTTTGAAGAAACCCACAACCTGTGCTCATTATGATATTGTTGGAAAATGGATTATTGGTAAGAGCAGGTAAGTACCTACACTTAGCAATAGGCCACTAACCTCCACTTAGGTCTTGTTAGGTCTCTATAAATTAAACCCAGCTCAACGCTTGTTAGCTTGGCAACGAGCGACAAGGCTTAACTTAAGAGACAAATGTGTAAAGCATTCAAAAATCACAAAACCTTAACAGGGACTGGTTAGCAGTACCCAGAGCAGCATCAAAGTCAGGAAAACATCAGCAAAAAGTGAAAAATGGATGCAACAAGTTAGGGGGCCACCGCAATCAGCCCTGTTGTCTCACAGACAAGTTACAAAGTGAATGACAAAGTGAATGCCCTCTGTATCTCTCCAGATAGACGACACGGGGGAAAAAGCAGGAGCCCTAAAGCTCAAGTAATAGTTAGAGGACTAATAATACAAGTTTGAATATTTCCAAACTTGTAAGAAAAAGGTTGGTGGGCTTGCAGGACTGGAGTGGAAGTAAAGCTTGCAGAACCGGACAACTGGAGCGTGCAGTGCTGTAGCGGAACTGGAGCTGGAAGGGCCTGGATGCAGTAACAAGCACGCAGGGCAGGAGCTGAACTGCACCATGTAGGAATAAGGCAGAGCTGAGCCTCAAAGGACTAAAGAGGGAAGCAAGGCAAAAGAGCTGTGGCACACTGCAGAACTAGTTAAAGCCCCTGTCTATGTTGATAGGAATCACCTAATATGAGTGGCTTGGTCTAAGAAAATGAACTAGATGTCAAGAAGCCTGGCCTTAGAGATGGACTTAGTGGAATTGGGTTTGATATTTATTTGCAATTGACTTTTTGCTTTGTGGCCATTTAGGAATGAGGTTTGTATTCGGTGGCCTTTTCGGAATGGAGTACCACTGCGGGGAGTTGCACTATCGCTTTTCTTCTGCAGATGTGGAGTTCGCTCTTCAACAATAATGCCTTTCTCAATGCCCATAAAAGGAAGCCAACACTCTCATGCCAATTACGTTTCTTTTAAAACATATAAGCTGCGCCTATTGGTGGAATAAAAACGTGACCAAAATTGGCATGAGGTTGAAGTAGGTTGGCATGGGGTGGCAGATTTGTTCTATCGCTGCACCAGCAGTATGCTCTGAAGAGAATCCATTGGTCCATGTTCTCGCTTTTTCCTCAACAAATTGAACACTAAAAAGTGATCTTGAACAGACAATTCTAGTGTACAGAGCAAGTGCAAGGGGTTGTACCTTAGTGCCACTTAGTGATTGATAAACACCCAATGCATCCCATTCACACAGATTGTGTTTAGCAGATGAGGCTGGCATGGCTAAACAGATGCCAAAACTGCAAGCACATTTCTCATACAAGAGATAGCTCCGTCTGTGTTTGCTTATACAATCTAAGGAGCTTTCATGCTTGTCAATGCTCATTACTGCGCAGAGAGCACATTTCCTCTGGTGATGATAACCTTACGCATGTCTGAGATGTCACGACTCAAATTAAAGCTGCAAGAAATTACCCGCCAACCACAAAGGCCAGCAACGCTTTACCGATAAGATGGCTCCGTTTCAATGGCAGGTTTGACCTTTTGAATGACACTGGCGGAGAAAGAGGCAGGATTCTAATATGACAAATGTCTGTGTTTAACAAATATTAGAGAGAAACACATTTGGCTCCGTAGAATTTTTGTAGATATTATTACTGTGTTTGTCGACTCAGTCGGTTAAAGTCGTGAACACGTCTCTTGAAATTAGTGAAAAAGGTGCTGTCTTAAGAAATACACATTTTACTAATAGGCGCACAGAGAAAAGAATGACTTCCTAAGTCCTGGACCCATATGTTAGTGGCAGTAGGGGTGCAGAACCGAACTGTGCACATGTTAAACAATGCAACTATGATATCTGGAGTGCATGTTCTCACTCACTAACTTTTGTGATAATTTTTGCTTAATACTCAACCAAGGACTCCACCAAGACCAACCTCCACGAAGGAATGAAGGCCATTTCCGAATGGATGAAGAGCAGCTGCCTCAAACTCAATACCGACAAGACGGAAGCCCTCATCTTTGGCTCCACCCCCTCTGCATGGGACGACTACTGGTGACCTGCCACTCTCAGAACCGCTCCAACTCTCACCAACCATGCACGCAACCTAGGATTTATCCTGGACCCCTCACTATCCATGATCCAGCAAGTCAACGCATCGCCTCCTCCTGCTTCAACACCCTCCACATGCTCTGAAAGATCTACAACTGGATACCCACTGGAACCAGAAGAACAGTCACCCAGCCCTCGTAAGCAGCAAGCTGGACTACAGCAATGCCATCTATGCAGAAACCACGGCCAAACTCCTGAAGAGGCTGCAACGCATCCAGAATGCCTCCGCATGCCTCATCCTGGACATTCCTCGTCACTGCCACATCACATACCACCTGAAAAATCTGCACTGGCTCCCAGTCAACAAAAGAATCACCTTCAAACTCCTCACCCACGCTCACAAAGCACTGCGCAACACCGGACCAGAATACCACAACAGATTACTCTCCTTCTACACACCGACCCGTCACCTCCGCTCTGCCGACCTCGCAACTGTCCCACACGTCTGTAGAACTACAACTGGCGGTAGATCATTCTTGCACCTCGCCGCCAAAACCTGGAACACTCTTCCCACCCACCTGCACCAGACCAAAGACCTCCTTACTTTCAGGAAACTTCTCAAGACCTGGCTGTTTGAGCAGTAGCAGCACCTCCCCCCCTTCTTCTTCCCCCTCCCCTCAACAGCGCCTTGAGACCCTCACAGGTGAGTAGCGCGCTTTATAAATTCCTGATTGATTGAACCACTTGATTAAAGTGTTGGGTTAAACTTGGTGTTGTAAATGTATCACATTAATGAACAAGGTTTCTAACTGAGCATTCTGGCCTGGTGGTTCAGTGGCTAATGCATTCGCTCCAGGGAATCAATATATTACCGCATGGTGCTCGGGGGTCCACTCAGCCTTTAATACTACTTAAGTCCATAAAATGAGCACCATTGAGTGCGATAGTGTTAACGCGTCCCTTTATGATAATTTATTACACATCAGGACTCGTTTTAGGCCAATGAATCTTTTGACCCAGTTCAGAGACATCTTAGGACGAGATAGCTAATCAATATGTCAGTCAATACATCAATAATGTAATCAATATTTATCACGACAATGCATTTCACTTTAGTCAAAGACATTAATCTATTCAAAGACGCTACCATGACCTTTCAGCCATGAATAACCAAACCTTGTTTAGTAGAATATTATAAGTTTTATTCCCTATTAATTACAGTCTAAAAGCAGATGTGTTAATCTCAACACCAAGAAACATAATAGCATAGTCACAATATGGCAACTTTGGTAAGATTTCACTAAAGCAAGGACCACAAACATCAAAACATAACACAGCGTGAAAATAGATCAAGTTTAGTAAAGTGTCAATAACACGTCAGTTCAAATCATAATTGCATTGTCATAATTACCCTCCAAAGTTTAGGTCAGCGCACAGGTTCAGTCTTCGTCTTCAGGGCATCTGTCAATTCGCCATCAGTCAAAACTCAGCTCCGGGCCAAAAGGGCACTTTCCTCATAAGGAGGTAAAGTGTAACATGGACAAATCTAAGGGCAAGGATGGTTTTAAGTAAACCATCAAGTAACCAAACAGAGTGACAGAGTTTCTGGATAAAATCAATAGCATTCCCTACCTAATTCTAAGTGACTCCCCGTGACATGGGTGTTTATCCCTTTTCCGTTGTACATTCCCCCAAAATTTTACTGGATACTTGTTATACCCCACTATCTTTAACCTATCAGAAGGTACATTAGGTAACTTAACTCTTCACCCCATATTATTTTACAAGTCTTTGATTGGTCTTCATAATTGACGTCTTCCGAGGTGGCACGTCCGGTATGATTTAATCTTTCTGTAATTCTTTGCACATCTTTTGGTCAGCAGTTCCATTGTCTTCACCGGTTTGAATGACCTTGTACATTACATTAATCTACACTGTTTCAATTTGCTTTTAACATTTACTCTGCACACAATGAAGAATGCTTGAGAACGGATCTAATATGGTTACATTCGTCTTCTAATTTGAAGAAAAAAAGAACATGAAGGGTCGTGTCCCTTTGTGAGTCAGCCCACTGCAAAATAGAAAAATGCATTTAATATGAGAGCCAAGCAGCTAAGCTTCGGCTCATGTTAACTTAAGGCCTATGAGGATTTCAGCACAGATTCAATAACGCAATCATTAGTATAAACTTATTTAAACGTAATATAAACATTTTGGTCATTATTATTAGTCTACGTATACATTGATGGCCACTCCCCGTGGTCACAATTCAAGTGCACGTCTAAGCAAAATTACTATTATTATAGTTTCTATGCAGCATTATCACACATTGATTCATAAATATTTCATGTTAATATATATTATATAAGCTACGCTCTCTCAATAGCAATCAACATCTTGTATTTCAGGACTAAGAGACCCAAGGGAGAATGTCCGCTTTACACATATGTTAACAGCTTTCTTTAAAAAATTGAGTGTTTCATTTTAATATTTATTGAACAGCTGCCGACGATGGATGCCGCCCCCTAGTTTATTCAAGCATTTTGACCAAATATTATTAATGTGGAGAGTCCTCTTGCAATTATTTTTATTTTACAAAAATAAACCTTGACAGTGGAGTTTCAAAGTAGTAATCCATTTTCATTTATTTTATAGCTCATTGAGCATGGCAGAGTGTGGACCAAGTCTACTTAGGCAGATGTGTGATTTTCTATTTTTTTGTACACCTAACAGCAGACTATAATTACATTATATTTATTTGGGCTGGATTGCTTACCTACAGAATAGCTGGCTTGAATACGCATAACCAGGAACTGGAGAAGGACATGAACATGTTTTCCTAGCCAGCTAACTTACAACTCTGCTTTTCTCATTATAATTTTTCACAAGTTAATTTCATGAATTTTGTGTTGTTATGAAGGTTTCGGTTTATTTCTCTAATCCCCCCTGCTTGGTCCAGATAACTTGTTTGGTGGTTTCATAATTATGAGATAATGTGGGAAGTGAGATCAGAAAAACTCTTGCATAGAAATATAGCGCTTTTATTCTGGGACTGCCAATACCAATTGAGGGCAAGTGATGTGGAAAAATTGAGATCATAAAAATTCTGTTATCGGAACTTCTTGTGAAGCCAGTATTGGGACATTACTACTGGGGCGCAAACTCGCAAGGCGGAAGAAATCAGGTGCATACTAATATGTGAATGATTTCAGCATGTTCAATTCATCCATTAAATTGTATTTATGGTAGATTTTTTTTTTTTAGATTGTATATTTCCATTCCACCCACTCTAACAGGAACTCGGTTCACACAACTAAAACAAGCACAAAAGTGCAAACAGTGTTAAATGTTTTACACGTTAATAATGTCAAACGGTTTGAATAATATTTACACTGAAAAAGAAGGCAATGTTGTTAGATGTGTTTGTGAAAAGTGTTATTTTATGGCATAAACGTCTTTGGTGTGATAACTGTAGAACTGTTAGTAAGGCAACCGTGTTATATTGTAAGATACAAGCAGAGGACAGTCTCACGTTGCTCACATGCTATTGAAAATAAAAGGGTGTTTAAGGGAGCTTTTCACAAGAACATTTTGCAGCTGCATTTTCATTAATTCAAACAACTGCCCTAACAGGAGCAAGTTCGGTATCTTGGTTGTTCTCTGCGTAAACATTTTTCGACAATTACAGCTGAAGCACATAAAACTGCACAAAAATGTTCCTTATTTCTAACCCTCTGCCAACAAATCCTACTGCTTGAGTATTACCTGCTCAAGCACTGTAATACATTCTATTACTCCATATTTAGAGAGCATGCCAAGCAAATTGTCTCATAAATATTCATGAGGCGCTTCTATGTGGGGGGTGAGGTTTCCAGGATGAGCACGTCGATTTAATGAAATTATGGATCACTGCTTTAAATTGCTGGTGATGCTTTTGGAAGCTAGACTCCCAGTCAACAATTTTACAATATTATGTCTCTCCATATGGAGAGCCCTTGTGGCAACTAAAAGAAATGGCATATTTGGTGGAAGCACCTATTCGTCTGGAAGACTTTGAAATTTTGACACACACGCACAATAGCATAAGTATGTGGAAAATATCTGTCTGTTCTATGTCATAGTTCTTTGGGAGTTCTTGGCAAACATCAAATCTATTGCGGTACATACAACATGAAGCAGTGGGCAGTTTAGTTGCACTTGCTTGGCTGATGCTATGGCAAGGGCACTCAGGCCAATAGTTAACATGTTTTTCACTGAGCAAGCCATGTTACTGCACAGCATGAAAGGGAAAAGGCAGGAATTCACTGTATTTCACATAGTACAGCTCATTCCCAACCTTTCCTAGTGCTGGTGCACTTTTGGCTGCCTAGCACTAACAGAGGCACCCTTGCATCATGGTACAAGGGTGCCTGCATTGTAGGCAGGCATATTTTCAGACAGGAAGGAATGCCTACCTACCCAAAAACAATCCTGAGAGCCATTGTCCTCTTTGTTTGTGTACTGCAGAATCCAGTACATGTAGGAAGAGGAAACAACGAGCAGAAATTAAGATATTTCTCCCTATTACGCCTCACCTGGGGAGGCACAGCATTTTGGCGAGTTCCCTGGACTACCACTTATGGTAAATCTGGGAATGCGCCAAAAGCCATGGGTGGATGTGTGTGAACACCCACTCTCCCCCCATGGAACACCTCTCTGTGGCAGACTGATACAAGGCAGTATGATTTGCGCTGCCTTACGTTACTCCAGATTTATCAAACAATGCAGGGCCACACAATGATTTGTGTCATCTTTGCACACTCTTGCATGGTGCAAGGGTGAAGCAGTACCTTGATAAACCTACCCCTCAATGTTTTCACCAGAGAGACCACAACAGAAGAACATCAGAATACCCTTAAAAGCTTTATAAGTTGCCCCATTACCTGGGGAAAGACTCTCAAAGTTTGCATTTTGCCTAAAGCAGTAAGGACCAATGGTCAGACTCCTCCATGGCTGTGCATTACAAGCATCCCTTCCCGGCTGTGTATATATATATATATATAGATAGATATGCATATATAGATATACACACAATTGTCTTCTAAATAGGAACATCCATCTTTTACAATGAGTTCATGACTGGGTCACCTAGGGATCTGCAAACCTTACAAGTACTAAAAATAGTTCTGTTCATAATTGGTGGCCCCTGCACCTCTAATTTGTTGTCCCACATCAAATACAGGTTTGCTACGCGATTCTTCTATAGACTGTGTGAACTATTGGTGTTGTTTGTGGGAATGTGCACATTTAATCAAAAAATTCTTACAATAAACGCAGGCAACATGCAAATGGCATGACTTTAGATGCTGAAATCTGTGTCTCCCATGAGTAAATATGAGACATTGATACATTTAGGAAGTGGTACTGTTAGAGCTGACGTGTTTGGCATGGTTTCTCCTGCCTTTTTGCCTCTGCTTCCTGTATTTTTGAATGTCCTGAACTTCATTTTTGCTGCTTTTGGTACTCAGGGCACTTTGCCACTGCTGACCAGTGCTAAAGTGAAAGCACCTCCTGTGTAAATTGTATCGGTAATTGGATTTTCCATGACTGGCAAATTTTATTTACTAGCAAGTCCCTAGTAAACTGCACTAGTCGGGCCCAGGGCCTGTAAATCAAATGCTACTAGTGGGCCTACAGCACTGACTGTGTCATCCACATGAGTAGCCCTGTGAAAATGTCTCAGATCTGCCACTGCAGTGTCTGTGTGTGCAGTTTGAACCTGTTGATTTGACCTGGCAAGTGCACCCACTTACCAGGACCAAACCATCCCTTTTACTACATGTAAGACACCTCTAAGGTGGGACCTAGGTAGCCCCACGGGCAGGTTGCAGAGTATTTAAAAGGTAGGACATGTACTGATGTGCTTTACATGTCCTGATAGTGGGTAGTGGACCCAAAACCCCAGACTTTTAGAACACGTCTGGATCAAGAGGAACCTCTGCCATGGAGAAGAGCTGAAGAGCTGGAGGAGTACTGCCCCTTTGCTGTGTGTGCTTTGCTAGGTTGGCCTGCAGTTGCTGCTTCTGCCTTAGAGAGAGCAAAGACTGGACTTTGAAGTGTATCCTGCTTGAGAAGATTCTCCAAGGGCTTGTATTGAGCTTGCCCCCTGTTAGAGGTCTCAGGGACAGCAAGGACTTCATCTACGAGCCTCTTGGTTCACTTGCTGTTAACTCTAACTTGCCAGGTGGAGTTCCCCTGGAAGTGTAAGCTAGTGATAAACGACATCGGATGACATTGGATGGACGTCGCTGCCTGACCCCGTGACGTTGCCAGAAACTGAAGTTGTAGTCCTCGCTGAGGTACGACAACCCAACCAACATCGCAGGCTCAGCATCGCAGCAGCTGTGAGGTCAGGGTGTCCTATTACTGACGTTCATGACATCAGACGCCACTGCGGTGCTTGCAGCCCTGTGGCATGACCATGATCCCAGGAGGCTGTCCTACAGCGCCTTGACCCGCCGGACATCGACCCTGTTGGAAGTGTAAGGGACTGACACCTTGCACCAACGCCGCCTCACCTCCACCACTCCACAGCAAGGACCTGATACCTTACACAGATGGCTGTGCTCTTCTGCTCCGCATCAGCGAAACCAACACCACATCGGACCCACCGACGCCTCACTCCCCAACTCCATGCACCGGCTTGTTTCCTCATTTTCACAAGGTACTGGACCGGGGGGGAGGGGTCAGTGTGACTCCATGACTGGCACCATTGCCGTCGCATTGTTGGGAATGACACCGTCAAGACACCGTGATAGTACCAAATTGCAGCATTTGTGTTTCTAAGCGCTACATCCAAGTTTAATCTTTAAAAATTCAAAACGTTGCTTGTGTATGTTGGATTTTTGTTGTTTTGGTCATGTTTTAATCAGATGGATATTAGCTATTATTATAAGCTAGTATTGAGTCAATTTGTGGTGTTTTCACTGTGTTACTGTGTGTGTTTGTACAAATACTTTACACATTGCCTGTGAGATAGGCTTGACTGCTTGAGCCAAGCTACAAAGGAGGTGAGCAGGGGTTATCCTAGATGTGTATCTTCATTACCCTAACTAGAGTGAGGGGTCCATGCTTGGACAGAGTGCAAACTGACTGCCAATCAGAGACCCCATTTCTTACAGGTACCATGCTCCATCCACTGACAAATGTTGTTGCCAGTAAATTCAGAACAGCATTATCTGTAAATTCTATATTTACACCACAACTTGACCAAAGCATGGGTTCACATTTAAGACCCTTGGTGTAGCCCAACACCGTTCCTACTGCATCTATTATCTACACTTTCAATGTTACCATTGAGTTTTTACTTGTTACTTCCAAATCTATTTTGTTGATTTCAGTTCCTGTCTTCCCATGAACAACTCCCAGAAACAACTCCAATATAACAGCTGTCATTCCTAGGTGTCTGAGCCCTATGTATGTGTAGTGTGTCTTGCACCTCTGCGAGCACCCCTTGCTGCCTCTTCATCTTTGTTGATGAGGCCAGGCTCCTCTGTAATAGTAATTGCAGCAAGGGTCTCAATCTTACCCCCGGATGCTTGACCTGAATTTCCTGCAAGTCCATGTGCCATGTCGCCACAACCACAGAATTTTGTGTGCTTTCTGGAGAGTCCCTCGGACTGTTTGTGAAATATGGGTTTGTTGGCCACCTGAAAGGAGTAAGAATCAATTGAAACACTTGGTGGTGAGTACTGGATGCATGCAACCCTCTCAGGAAACTCTGGTGGAAGCAATTGGTACTTCATCTGTGCATCCTCTTTGATGGGTAAGTCCCTTGATGGAGCCAGATGTCACACTTTTGCCTAAGGTGTACCCCATAGAATTCTAGGGAATAGTCTATCGCAAATATGCAGGTGGATTAAGTTCAATGACACTGTTAGGCCCGTCATCCTTGGGGTGGCCTTCTCCCAAACCTTTTGCTTTACTCCTCCATTTCTGCTGATCTCGCCTTTGTTGCTCTTAGGACTCTCTGCCCTTTACCATCACAAAGGCTCTGCCTGAGCAAAATGTTTGACAGTGTTATTTTGTGACCCAAGACAAGCTGGAGCCAGGGCTGGGAGGTAGTAAATTCCAAACACCTCTGGGGATGGAAACCTCCAGGAATGTCTTCTTCTTCAAAGTGGGTATCAGGTATAACTAATAGGCCTTCAGACCCAAGTCTTCGGTATACCCCTGGACCTGCAGAAGGACTGCTGTGGTGCTCTGCAAGGAGAACTACTCTCTTATCCTGCTACCAGAGTACAGGGACTGGACCTGTATCTTGCTCCCAGGACCACCAGAGTGACTCCAAGAGCTAACTGGCTGGCATCCTGATCAGAGCCTCAGGGACAGAAAAAGCTCCAACACCTTGAACCCAGCACCAGGACTCTGCCTGCTGTGAACCTTCAGTGCAACCCCAGTCCTGGACCTGTGGAAGTGAGCCTGAAGGTGCTCTTCCAGCCCAGCTGTGGTCATGTAAGCAGAACTGGTGCAGCATGAAGCATCTCCTTGCAGCCGCATTGGAACCACCACAGAATGATGCTTCCCTAATGCCAGACATCACATCGCAGCCTGCAGTCTCCTCGGAACTGCTGCTGCGTGATGCATCATCGATGCTGACCTTCCCATCGCAAGCCAATGTTTGATGCCATCCTTGTCAACTATGCAGTTTTTCACATCACATCCAGCAGCTTCTTTGGAACCACCGGCAGGCAATGCAACTTCAATGTAGAACATTGCTCTGCAAGCCCCTTGCCAACGGCATCCTCGATGACAATGCAGGACTCAGTATCACAGTCCTGCAGCTACATCGGAACCACTATGATGCATCCTCAATGCTGGATCTCACAACATTCCACAAAGCAGGATTTAAGGTACTTTGCTCTGACGGCCTAACTTGATCCCTGTATCTGGCCCATGCTCCATCGCAGTCATCCTGAACGCATGACATTTATCCCAGTGCAGGACAACCAGCTTTGTGCATCTAAGTATTATTTCACAGAATTCTTTGAAAGTGCATATCTAATGTTCGACTGATTGGATTGTTGTCATTCTGAGCTCCTGTAAATTATGACATTTTTATCTGTATTTCTAAATTGTCTGGTAGTTTCACTTTATTACTGTTTGAAGTACTGCATAAATACCTTACGCATTACCCCTAAGTTAAGCCTGACTTCTTTTGTGTCAAGCTGCCAGTGGGTTAAACACAGGTTAATTTGGGGTTTGTTTGTTTCTTCACCCTGACAGATATTGTTGTTGCTGCTTGAGTAGGGTTTCACCCCCCTCAACCAGTAAACCCATTTCCTACCTAGACTACTACAGAGACAGCTGTCTGGGCTCTATTGTAATATTAAAGACGGAACATAGGTTTGTGCCCATTTTTAACAACACATTCATTGTGTTTATTATCAGCCTAGGTGTCATATGACATTATTAATCACACAATGCATAGAAGTCGATTTGCTATTGCCATATACAACTATTGGTTACAGCTCATCACTTTGTCTTGATTGCATTTACGATTCCTTGTCTTTTATAGGACTGGTCAGACCCTGACATTTATAGTGCCAAAACAACTTAGCAGAAGTGCCTATTTAGAGTTGAGAACAGCTTGTGCTTGGAAGCTGTGCGTGCTCTTAGTAACACCACTTAAGGAACACTTAAAGGAAAATGTACATGCAACTTAGTAGTATATAATATTTACATGTTATTTCCGGTTTTGCTGCAGCTGAGTAAATCATGCACAAATATTTAGAAGATGCCTGTAACACATGTAATTTGAACTAGATGATGTGTATGCCTATTTTGCTTACTGGTCTAAACTACTTAGTTCGAGATTCATATCTGTTTCCATTGACTTACGTTAGCAGGGTGTGATAATGTGCATTTATTCTGATAGAGAATACTTTGTGCTCATGGTTAATCATTTGTCATTGTCTCAAGGGAAACTATTCAACAGATGCGGTTTAAGGACTTTGTGTGTCACGTGCCGTGGTTGTATTGCGAATGTCTAACAGACATAAAATGCCACAAGGAATGTCCCAGGAGCAACCCTGTATTCCATGAATGGCAAACCCTGAAAACGGGTTCCTTTATGAGGATACAATTGTTAATACAATAAACAGAGATGCCCAGAGATGCTACAGGGCATGTCACTCATCACCACGTGGGATTTTGTAATCCCACGGGAGCAGGCGGTGTCCTACTTGAAGTGACTGAATCTGCGCTTATTCTTTGGGGTTGGGGTACACACCATACAATGAGACTCTACAAGATCCCAGCGTCATCTTCTGGGTGACATCAGTGAGTACCTGCCATTCCCTACTGGGGGTAGAGACTGCCCGAGACCTGTCTGGACACCTGTCTCTAAGCAAAACCCGTCTTCATGCAAATTTACACCCTCGTGTTCCGCTCCACATAAAATAAATTTTGATAGTAAAACAACAAGTTTTGGGTTTTTCTTTTTTTAGAAAGAAACGAAGAAACAAGAAATAGAGCAGAGTAGAAAGAAAGAGGGAAGGAAAAAGAAAATGAAGAAGAAAGGAAGTAAAGAAAGGAATGAATACATTTAAAAAAAAAAAATGAATATATAAGCAATGGATTCTTATGCTGACATGTCTCCCAAGAAGAGTTTTTTTTTTTTCTTAGGTTTTCTTTTCAGAACCAGACTGACAAGCTGACTAACACAGGTTTCACACTCCATATTTAAACATGTCAGTGTGACCTCTAGCAGGTGGCAGATCAACTCACTGCCACTTCTTAACCATCGGGGCAGTCACCATCACAGCCTGGACACAACAAGACCAAGTCTGGGCAGAACTATTGCTTTAATCACAATACACAAACGAATGGACACACACCTTCCATTCCCACACTGGGAAGTTCAAAAGCTATGGAGCCTTATCTCAGTCGATAGCAGATGCTTTCAGTAAACCGAAAAAGAGACTGCTTTAAAGCACAAGAAGTGCAATTACACTTAGAAATAATGAAACAGTGGAGGTCACTCGGTGGGTTGCTGCGGTTGTATCTCAGTTGCTTCTGTGTGCAACAAAACTACTCGCTTGGCACAGATTTAAAGACATAAAATAGATTTCCTGATAAACAGAGAATTCATGGCCAGATTTTCCTAAAGCACAAAGTGAGTCAAATGACAAAGACTGAATCTGGAAACCTTTCCTACAAACCTGCAGAGAATGGCCTCATTCTCTCTAATGACAGGGTAAATGATATCTTTGGATCAGGTGTTTGCATTTTTTTTAAAAAATAAATGTTCGTAATGTAAATAGCTGGAGATTCCACCAAATGAAGTGTTGACCCTACATAGAAAACAAAATAAACTTGGTAATCCCTGACAGGTTCTATTTCTTAAATGTCCAAAAAAAAACCATTTACTTCTCAAACATGACTTGGCGCATTGCCATTATTGCCTGCTCATATGGGAACATTTGGAGCCTCACCGGGGAAGCTAAAGGATAATCGCCCACAGAGCAGAGTCTTTTAATAGGTTGAGGCTCGATTCCTAAAACAACTTGTAGATCTGCATGTTTACTCCCTCAAGTGGGTGCAGATTTATGAGTTGTTGGAATTCACAATCCATGGAAAACATTTGCGAATTCCGACGATGCGAATGTACTTCTGCATAAAACTGTACATAGTGTGCAGTAATGCAGGGAGAAATGTCTTTTCGTGTTTGCAGTAGCACCACAACCCATAATGCCCAGCGATTCTGTGGTTGATCCATTCGAGTTCCCACCATGCAATTTGATTAACAAGTGAAGTTCAACTTCATCAATTCTTGGCCTGGTAAATAAAGGCATTTTTGGGTGTGAGCTGGAACTACAGATGTGAACAGGCTGGCTTCCTGAGTGGAACCTGTGGCTTGTAAACTTCCAGGGTAATAAGGCACTGAATTATTTGTCGACATTATGCAGTAGAACCCAGCTCAGTGTGTGCCAGTCCAATACAGAGATTTGCTGTGGTGCAAACAAACCTACTACAATCACTGGTGAGTAGTCACACAACAACATCTCTGACGTCAAAAAGGTCACTGAGCAAAACAAGAAGAGGAACACTGTTCAATCAAGAATATTATTTTATGTGCCATAAATCTGGGATGGAGTTAATCCCCCCAGTGCCTGCATAAACCCCCGTTAATGCTCATGCAGGGGTATGGGAAACAGACTTCTACCCAATTTTGCATCTGATTTCTCCTGTCATTCAATGCCCAATCATCCACACTGCCTTATGAATTACCACATTAATACCACAAACATTCTATTCATTTAGCTTATATAGAAATCTATCTCATTTTTAAAGTGTGTATTAATTGTTGCAGTACACAAAGTGACCTGGATAATCTTTTGACAAAACATGACTATAGTAATCAGAAAACATATAACGATATATGCAAACGTGTTTCTCTTTAACACTAAAAACAAATGTAAATATAAAACCTTTTGTTGTGTAATGGTATTTAAAGCTGTTACCCAAAGCCACAGACAGCACAGTAACATAATATTTATAAGAGATCGATCGGATTTATAACACGCCTTGGCTAATGATATATGTCTGATTTTAGGGTGCCAATGCACAAAGACATTAAAGCAAGTGGTGTGTTAAATTGAGTTACTTCATTCCCAAATTATTACACAATTACATGAAATTTCACAAAATTATCCTTTTGTACTGAAATTTGGTTTGGTTTGCTGGTTACCAGTTTTACTTTGTTCAACAGAGAGCACATCTCAGTTAAAGAAATCTCAGCTAGACATTTGCTGCTTAAACCAGTCTCCGACTAATACCTTGCAAAACTATTTTACATGAGGCCGGCAGTCAGGTAAGTAAAACATTAAGCAAAATCAATTTTGTGAAATTTTACGAATTGTGTGTGCCCAAAAGCTCTGGAGTTTCATGCATTTTGCCAGCATAACTATTATTTTGAGCAAGCATAATTAAAACCTTTCCTATTGGTTTTTGCCAATGCTGGGCAAAAAAGGATTGTTTTCTGTATAGAATGCATGTAGAAGATAAGAAATTGTATGTGACTAACAGTGTGATGTTTTAGGGTACTTTTTTAGATGTAAAGAGCCCCTTGCCAATGAAAGCACTTCCTGGAAGGTGGAATGATACACCAAATAGCCAATATCATGAAATAATAGAATAACACTCCTCTGGGTGGAGCCAAATACAATTCTTTTTTTATGGATATTTAAAATAATTATTAACAATACGTTATACAAACAGCTGTAGACAGTGCTTAATTTGTGCTTGTTGCTTCCGGTGCAAAGCTCTGGCACTTATTTTTGAGGGCTGGAGCTTATTCTTCAGCCTCAAGCATTTGCTGTGAGCAAAAGACACATATGGGAAAGACGCATGAAGGGAAAAACGAAAAAGCGCCACAAAGGGAGAAAGTAGAAAGCTGCAGGAGTGAGCTGAAGGGGCAGGGAGTGGCTGTAAATGGATTGAAGAGGCCCGAGATGGTTTCAGGATTATGCTGCCTCAGTATTCCATGTTCACACATTTAATTGCAGGAGCCGCGTGTTTAAGAAGAGGGCTTTGGGCACCGGCACCTTTTTATTTACAAATTAAGCACTGGCTGTAGACCAAAATACAGAATACAAAAAAAACGAAAAAACAAGTCATTTACGTTGGCTGCAATATATTTAAAAAATATCTCTTGTTCCTTTCTTAATGTACACTAAAACCTCTTGCAAAAGTTAGTTCTCAGAAAAATGCATTACCTCCTCGATCCTAATACTTGAAATATTGAATGGATGACAGCGTGATTTGAAAACAACAAGCTGTGCCTAGGTAACATCACAGCACTTTGCTCCAGTTAAAAAAAAACAACATATGTATGTCTCCTCGAGTCCCCACCCTTCTGTGCTCTTTCACCACATCCTCAGTGGCACTTCAAACGAACTAAATCCAGGTTTACAGAGGAGGTTTTCTAAGGTAGATTGATAGCTAGAATTTTATGCTGACCTCAGTGCCCCGTTTCGCACATTTAAGGGTCTTTTAAAAACATTTTCGGGATTTTTCACTTCTTTTATTCTCAGAGGTTGAAGGTTTGAAGTTTAATCATCCACTTTCAAGGGCACTTAAAAGTACAAAAATATGGGAACACCGTAGAAGACTGCAGCTGGTAATGATATGAGGCTCATGCTACATTGAACAAACAAAGCGTTTTTGCCTTCCATCTTCTACATTGTAGAAAGGAGCCATTATGAAGGATATTGTACCTGGGGATGAGAAGCACTATCTGAGCACTAACCATCACTAATTCACTCCATGCGATCCAAGCTCCATTATGCTGCAGTCATACCCTAAAACATTTCCCATTCGACCCATTAGCAACACTTATGGGTCTATAAGAACATGACTATATTCGATCTCCTTTTTATATGCAAGCAGAGTTTATTTTACTCAATGCAAAATATTGTAGGATGTATGTAGGCCACACAATCACAATCTCCATCAAGAGAAACAGAGATAGAAAACCCATTGTACAATGGGGCTATCCATTTTGATTTTAAACTGCATAACCTTATAAACTGCATAACCTTATAAACTGCGGCCTTCAAAGAGTATCCTAATTCAAGGAGAATGCAGGTAAAAGAGATGCCACACCAACCATCTGACAACATTAATCCATCATGGTTATCAGTGAGTTGAACGCTCACAACTGACACCTACCGTGTGGCCTGAAGGTCACTTTGAATCCTTAACTAAGTAATAGTAACAACTGTTATTCATGGTGTTCAGAAACAGACACACAATGTTATTACACAATTATTAATATTAGTTAAATATTTCGTAACACGCACCCAGGGCTCAAGTGCATGCATTTTGCTTTCAATATGACACTACGGTGAGATTAAAAACAAATCGATTTAAGGAGGATTGGAAATTGGCTTCCTTTCTGTAAAGTGTGCAGTGATTACATCCCTGCTTAACAAAATGCATTGAAACATGAAATAGAGCAGCGAGGAGCAATACATTTGTCAAACTGTGTGTTTTAGATTGGTGGAGGCCCGCGTAATCAGCACTGGCTGAGATTTAATTAATTCAAGCATTCCTCCCATCACTTGATTGTTTTTTTTCAGTGCATCGTCCTAAGTGTGACTGGGTGCGCAGACTGATGTCCCAGGCTGACTGTACCATAAGCTAAACCTTCATTAAGAGAAGTGAGAGAGAGAGATTGTGTGTGGGCATGTGTGTGTGTGTGCTCGTGTATAACCCACGCTGTGAGGACCGGATTGGTCGTCACAGCGTGGGTAAACCCTGTCGATGCCAGACAAACACTATCCTTGTGAGGACCGGTGCATCAGCAGGACCCGTCCGTGTAGTCTGGTTAGGTAATTTTGAGCGAGTGCATCAAAAACCTAAAAGTGCAGTTATATTTGCCTCGGTCCGCTTTATAATCTTCCCTACTATCAAAGCGCACTTGGAGTTAGAATAGTAAATACACACTTCATTACGGTCAATGGCCGGTCCTCATAATTATTAGGAGGGGGTGGGTGGGGGGCCTAAGGGGAGGGGTGTGTGTGTGTGTGTGTGTGTGTAGAAAATAGTGGTCATGGACTTACTGTACACTACTGTACATATCACTTTAATCACTATTATTTGCATAATACTAGCACCTTATGCTCTACTAGCACCTTATCCCCTACTGCAGAACCACATTTGCCTTATTTTGCCCCTTAGGACAGCCTGTTGTGCATGTGAAGAACATGTCCTCTTCCACCCTGGGGAGGGTGACTTGTTGTATTTGGAGATTCCCCCCAGTGAGGAAGAGATCTCTGTTTTTTTTGTGGCTGAATGGTTCTAGCAATGATTTAATACTGTTGTATTTTATTCATGATAGTTAAGTCAGTGCACCCCCAAAGAGCCACCATTTGGAGGGTGCCCTAAGAGCCAAGCAGTGGTGTAAAATAAGCCCTCTCAGCAAAACTGGCAGGTGGTGGGCCGGGGAGGGTGCCCTTCCATGTTCTTTGCAGGGAGACCCCCTCAAGTTTCATTATGCCACTGGGAGCCAGGGACTCATCTGTAAGCTGCTTTTTACCTGTGTAATATGCAGTGCAGTCCACCCGCTTTAAGAGAGAATCTGAGCCTCAAGAAACTCCACTCCAGCTTTCACTGCTGATCTGTCTCACACAGGTGCGAGTGAGTACCCTAGAGAGAGTGCATTTTTAAGTAACCCATTGTAGGTTCAGGGCCTACGTCACAGGCAATCAGGGAGGGTACACTCACCACACACTGGGACCATATGTTTTTACAATCAAGCCCTGTAACCTATCACCAAAGCCAAACAATCTGTTTCACTGAGATAATTCATAGTCAGTGCAAATCAATGAGAGTTGGGGCAAATGAAAATCAGTGATCATCAGTGAGTTTAATGCCTTGAATACAAAGCTGCGTTGAGACCAGACCTGCTATCTTGCAAATGTTTCTTTCATTTGAGTTTTTTATACTAAAAAATAATGCTTCTAACTGGATGTGCCCAATTAGTCCTTTCAATACAGCTTGCAGGAAAAACGCCTTGCTGTTGATTTTCCAGGCTAGTCCTATGGGTGGCATCAGAGTACTTGCTAGGAGAGGGCACTTGTGAAGATCAATTTATTAGGACCCAATAGATTTCTGCTATACTGCGTGGTCCAATTAATTGTAATTATTCCTGCTGTTTGTCAATATGTTGGTTAAAAGTGAGGAAACAGCTTTTCTGATGGGGAGGAAACAAAACTGGAGAGCGCTCCTTTTTAAAGAAAAATAATGTTTTGCTTCTGTATTGAGCCCGTTACAGTTCTCCACCACTTGGAGGAGAGATGTAAGACCAAAAGACCCTTCCCCCATGCCTCATACTTGGCCAGTGGTAGGCTAATTTTGGCTTTTGAGCCAGGAGAGGGACATAACTGGCACAGAAGTGTCACTGTTGATGTATTAGTGCAACTGTTTCTTTTAAACTTTTCATTGTAGTCTATTGATCAGGTCTGCACATCTTGATATACGTTCTGTAATGATATTAAACCTATATTTTAAAAAGCTGCACACATAGTTATGTCCCATGCACTTATTTCATATTCTAATTGCTGTTAAAATTCATGTACGACTTATTCGTCAGAAAAAAATGTCATTTATTGCAAATACACATACAAGTGAATAACCATAATATCATAATCATCACTATTTAAAGCTAGCTTTATATAACATACTAAGGGGGTCATTACAACATTGTCGGTATAAGGTGCTTACCACCGTGCAGAAGACCGCCAATACACCGCTGCGGTGGACCGCCACAGCTATTATGACACACATCACGGAATCCGCCGAAATTCAGACACCCACACAATACCGCCACACCAAAGGTCAGCGATAAACATGCGGAAACAAATCCTCCACCTCCACGCCAACAGAAACACGCCCATGCTATTACGACCCACGAATCCACGCGGCGGTCTTTCAACCGCGGTATTCCATTGGCGGTACACACCGCCGCGCTCAAAATACACACACATCTACAAAACACAGCCACATTGGACAATTACATATACACACACCTGATACACATACACACACCACTCCCACACACCCAACACAATATAAAACACACACCCACATCACCCACAAACCCCTACGACCACAATTCACGAACGAAGGCCAGAGAGATAGCACAGAACAGACAACCCCATCACACAGAGGCACACAACACCATCACCTACGCAACATCCAAGCACAAAACACCACATACCACTACACTCACCACACTCATCAACACATACACCACCCCACACATCACACACACCACCCCATGTCACCCCAAAGACACCCCCGCTTCTCCGAGGAGGAGCTCAGGGTCATGGTGGAGGAAATCATCCGGGTAGAGCCACAGCTATTTGGCTCACAGGTACAGCACACATCAATAGCCAGGAAGATGGAGCTATGGCAAAGAATAGTCGACAGAGTCAACGCTGTGGGACAGCACCCAAAAAATAGAGAGGACATCAGGAAGAGGTGGAACGACCTACGGGGGAAGGTGCGTTCAACGGTATCCAGGCACCACATCGCGGTACAGCGGACTGGCGGCAGACCACCACCTCCTCCCCCTCAACTAACAACATGGGAGGAGCAAGTCTTGTCCATCTTGCATCCTGAGGGCCTCGGAGGAGTTGTTGGAGGAACGGACACTGGTAAGTCAAATCTTAACTATTATAACCCCCACCCTACCTATATGATATCACACCCCCCCACCATCACACCCTCCCCTATCACCCCAAATCCTCACCTATCTACCCATGACACCAACCACCCATCCCAACCCCAAGCCCTGCATGACATAACTAAGCATGGACACCCATCACCAAAGCATGCCCACTGCACAGACCCAGAACACCCCCCAACCATCAGCACACAAGCCCCCCCACAGGAATGCCTGCACTGGGGTTCACGCACACCCAACCATTGCACACCATGAAACACACACATGCAATAATCATGTACTTATACCCCCGCAGGAACCCGAAGGAAAGTCACCACACCAGAGGGTCCAGACAACACCACTCCACCCCCAGAAGAGGCCCACAGTGACGACAGCAGCTCTGCCCCACTGGATCTTGATGACCAGCCCAGACCATCGTGGGCCTCGGGACAGTCGGTTCCCCTTGCCCAGCCACAGCCCAACACCGAGCTTCCACCCTCTGGTAACACCAGCACAGCACCCACCCAGCGGGCCCAAACCTCCCTACCCAGGACAGGTCAGTCAGCGGTGTGTCCACCACTACAGGGCACCCAGGCTAACCCACCACCCCAACAACAACAGGGACCTGGGGGCAGTGGTAGTGGGCACACGGTCCAGGGGACAGAGGCCCAGGAACATAGGGGAACTGGGAGGGCTGCTGTGCGACAGAGGGAGGACAGGCCAAGGGAACCCACTCTCAACGAGGCCCTCTCCTCCATCATGGGAGCATACCACCACTCCTAGGAGACGATGGCCACGGTCCTGGACAAGTTGCAGAAGACCCTGCGTCTGCAGGAGGAACAATATTTGGGGTTCAGGGAGGAGCTCAGGACCATCGGCTCCGCCCTGGGCACCATCGTAGGGGTGCTGACGGACATTCAAAAGACCTTGAGGGACACCGTGGCACTCCAAGGGGCCCCTGACACTAGCCAGGATGACGAACTGCCCACCACGTCCGCCGGCGCTAGTGGACAGGACGCCCGACACAGGAGCACCACACCAGCACCCCACCCCCTGCAGACGGACAACCACCACGCAAGCGGGCCCTGAGATCCAGGAACAGGACAGAGCAAGATGGCAAGACCCCTGCCAGGATATAAGACCACCCTGATTGTCCTCCCACTGTCCCACTTTGTTACCCTGCCCAAATCAGAACTGCCCCAGCTCCACTTCCTATGCCCAGATGTGCAATGTACCTGTGAGACTAATAGACTGGACTCTGCCATGGACATTCCTCCACCATAACCCATCACCATTTTACAACCCCCCTTCATTTTATTGCACTTAAATAAACACCCTTGAAACACCCAAAAAAATGGAGTCAGTCTATGATTTGTAAATCTGTATTATCAATTACAGTTCCATAATGGGTTACCCATTGAAAGGCTAACATACCTATGTCACACATCCCAAGTCCTTCAAGGATGCAAACAGTTGACACGTAGGTTACCACATTTGTGAAACTGAAATGGAAGGGGACAATTCAGTTAACAAATAGTGAGTGAAATGGAGGTACAGGATAGAGGTAGATGTGTAAAAGTCAATGTAATGGTAAAAAAGAAAAAGTTCTCACCTGTGTGTCACTGGAAATATTGCTGTATGACTGACTCCCTGTTTTCGCTTTCGTCTTCCTCAGCTTCATCCTCATCACTGTCCACAGGCTCCACAGGCTCCACAGCTGCTACAACACCGTCATCTGGATCATCCTCCTGCAGAAAAGGCACCTGGCATCGCAATGCCAAGTTATGGAGCATGGAGCAGGCGATGATGATGTCACACACCTTCTTCGGTGAGTAGAATAGGGATCCACCTGTCATATGGAGGCACCTGAATCTGGCCTTAAGAAGGCCGAAGGTGCGCTCGATAACCCTCCTAGTCCGCCCATGGGCCTCATTGTAGCGTTCCTCTGCCCTGGTCCTGGGATTCCTCACTGGGGTCAATAGCCAGGAAAGGTTGGGGTAACCAGAGTCCCCCAATAGCCATACACGGTGCCTCTGGAGTTGACCCATCATATCAGGGATGCTGCTATTGCGCAGGATGTAGGCGTCATGCACTGAGCCAGGGAACATAGCATTTACCTGCGAGATGTACTGGTCTGCCAAACAGACCATCTGGACATTCATCGAATGATAACTCTTCCTATTCCTGTACACCTGTTCACTCCTGCGGGGGGGATCAGAGCTACATGGGTCCCATCAATGGCACCTATGATGTTGGGGATATGTCCAAGGGCATAGAAGTCACCTTTCACTGTAGGCAAATCCTCCACCTCAGGGAAAATGATATATCTCCTTACGTGTTTCAGCAGGGCAGACAACACTCTGGACAACACGTTGGAAAACATAGGCTGGGACATCCCTGATTCCATGGCCACTGTTGTCTGAAATGACCCACTTGCAAGGAAATGGAGCACTGACAGCACCTGCACGTCAGGGGGGATTCCAGTCGGATGGCGGATTGGTGACATCAGCTCTGGCTCCAACTGGGTACACAGTTCCTGGATTGTGGCACAGTCAAACCTGTAGGTCACGATTAAATGTCGCTCCTCCATTGTCAACAGGTCCACCAGCGGTCGGTACACCGGCGGATTCCGCCATCTTCTCATATGTCCCAGCTGACGGTGCCTACGAAGGACAACAGCGAAGAAACAGTCACTATTCCTCCAGGTATGTACCCACAGTCACACACAAGACTACACCAGACAATAAACCCTTCCTGTATGTGTGTTGAGTGTAGGCCTCAGTATGTGTGACGCAGTTGAAAATTAATCCATGTGGGCACCTGAAATGTCGGCTGCCTGATCTCTAAAGTGGGACAATGGGATTGTGGGGTAACAGCGCTGGCATTGCACACCGTCGCGGTAGGCGGTCGTAGATCGCGGCGCAATGCTGCATTGGTTAACATTGGACCCTATGGGTCCCAGGAGCCAATGAACAGGTGCGCCGGCGGTGATGATGCGCCCCGCCGCGGACATCACCGCCGCGGACGTCACCACCATTTTCTATCCCTTCAATCACTAGATACCTGACCTTCAACAGGAGAGGACCTACTCTGCTAGTGCTGCTGTGACCTCGGTCTGGAAGCGACGATGGCTGCTGCGTCTGGGGAAAGGGCCCCTGCCTTCACTGCACAGGAGTTGGAGAAACTTGTGGATGGGGTCCTCCCCCAGTACACGCTACTCTACGGTCCTCCAGACCAACAGGTTAGTACACAGGGAGCACGTTGTAGGGGCTAGGCCTGGGTGGACAGGGCTGGGTGGAAGAGGGAAGGGGGCAGAAGTCATACTACAGTAAAGCATGGGAATAAATGGGCCACATGGTCAGAGTATGGAGAGGGCCACACACATTGATGGTGCAATCGGTAATGACTGTTCCTCTTCCCTTGTGCATGTCATGTAGGTCAGCGCCCACCAGAAGAGGGACATTTGGCATGCCATCGCCAAGGAGGTCCGGACCCTGGGGGCCCACCAGAGACAGGGCACCCACTGCGGGAAGAGATGGGAGGACATTCGCCGCTGCAGCAAGAAGACGGCAGAGGCTGAGCTGGGGATAGCCTCCCAACTTGGGAGGGGTGCCCGTCGTACCATGACCCCCCTGATGTTCCGGATCCTGGCGATGGCCTACCCGGAGTTGGATGGGCGCTTAAGGACATCACAGCAGACACAAGGGGGTGAGTACAACCTCCTTCTGCTGACTTTGCGTGCAGTGGAGGTGTCTGGGTGGGGGAGGTGGGCTGTGGGTATCCCTAGGCCAGGGCGAGTTAGTTAGGCAAGGCCCCTCAGTAATGTAGGCCATGTGGCACTCTACCCCACCTCAGAAAATTAGCAAGTTGAGGTATAGTTGCCCCTGTGGCACCCATGTGCGCAGATTTCAAACATTGCCATGTAGGCCATATCCATGAAATTGCATGTGCAGAGGGCAGGAGCGCGGCGTTGTGCATGGGGCTGCTGCGTCTGTCTTGTTCGCCAACGGTAGCGGTATGCCATGCACTAAAACTCTCTTTCTTCTGTCTCCCCCCCTTTTCCTGCTCTCCCTGTCCTTTTGTACATCAGCATCAACAGGTGGAGGTACAGTGGCACCGGAGCACGAGGGAGCTGCATCCCACATGGCCATGGAGGGCCACACCACAGACTCTGAATACAACAGTTGGATGGAGGGCGAGAGGAGCTTCACGTCGGCCACCGGATCACCAACCAGCGACACAGACTCGTCCGCCGATGTGAGCTCCCCTGTGGTGGCGGCACCATCTGTGCGCCCCACATCTACAGGTACAGCCGCCACCCCCCCTACCAGCACCGCCCTCCCAGCAGCCCCTCAGCGTTCGCCCGTGCCTGCTCACCCAGGAGGGTGGGCATCACCTTCGCCCCAGGTACCTCAGGCCCTGCCCCAGTCACCCCTGCTGCCTCCTCAGGTCACTCACTGTTGGGCAGTCTACCATTGTGAATGCCATCCAGGGTGTAGAAAGGGCGTTGCAACACAGTAATGCATTCCTGGAGGGCATTCATTCTGGTCAGGCTGCCCTTCAGCGAACCCTGCAATCTCTGGCCTCAGCACTGATGGCAGCAATTGTCCCTGTGTCCAGCCTCCCCCCTCCAACTTCCTCCACCCAGACCCAATCCCCTGTATCCCAGCCCATCCCAAGCACACCTACAGACCAGCATGCAGACAAGTCAACACACACAAGTAGTGGTGCCTGTTCAAGGTTTTTGGAGTGCACCGGCCACCAGGGCAGGCAGTAGGACCCGGAGCCAAGGCACTGGCAGCCCACCCCCTGTAAAGGCTCCGAAATTGGAGAGTGGACGACGGGACCGTGTCAAGACTCCTGGTGGGACAACAAGTGAAATGGGATCAAAGGCGATTGGTGAGTCAGCTGTAACTCCAAAAAAGGAGGGGAAGGTCCAGAGGAAGTCTGCCCAGCCTGTTGTGAGTGTCACGGCGGCAAAGTGCGCCATCATTTCCGGCGGTCCAGACACAACCGCCAGCACCGTTGTAACTGGTCCAGAGAGCACCGCCAGAGTCACAGCCCAGGAGGGCTCAAGTATCATCACTGGTCCAGAGAGCACCGCCAGAGTCACAGCCCAGGAGGGCACAAGTATTGTCACTGGTCCAGAGACCACCGCCAGAGTCACAGCCCAGGAGGGCTCAAGTATCGTCACTGGTCCAGAGACCACCGCCAGAGTCACAGCCCAGGAGGGCCCAAGTATCGTCACTGGTCCAGAGACCACCGCCAGAGTCACAGCCCAGGAGGGCCCAAGTATCGTCACTGGTCCAGAGAGCACTGCCAGAGTCACAGCCCTGGAGGGCTCAAGTATCGTCACTGGCCCAGAGAGCACTGCCGGAGTCCCAGCCCAGGAGGGCTCAAGTATCGTCACTGGTCCAGAGAGCACCGCCGGAGTCACAGCCCAGGCGGGGCCAGGATGCCACAGCCCCGCTGGGCAATGATGGAACGTCATGCCACACACCAATGTCCAGTGTTGAAATCGTCATGCCACACACCAATGTCCAGTGTGGAAATCGTCATGCCACACACCAATGTCCAGTATGGAGATCGTCATGCCACACACCAATGTCCAATGTGGAAATCGTCATGCCACACACCAATGTGTGAACCGCCATGTCATAGCACCGCTGAAGAGGGCAAAGACCGCCATGTCAAAGCACCGCTGAACAGGGCAAAGACCGCCATGTCAAAACACCGCTGAACAGGGCAGAGACCGCCATGTCATAGCACCGCTGAAGAGGGCAAAGACCGCCATGTCATAGCAACGCTGAACAGTCCTGAACCGCCATGTCAAAGCACCGCTGAACAGGGCAAAGACCGCTATGTCAAAGCACCGCTGAACAGGGCAAAGACCGCCATGTCATAGCACCGCTGAAGAGGGCAAAGACCGCCATGCCATAGCACCGCTGAAGAGGGCAAAGACCGCCATGTCATAGCACCGCTGAACAGGGCAAAGACCGCTATGTCAAAGCACCGCTGAACAGGGCAAAGACCGCCATGTCATAGCACCGCTGAAGAGGGCAAAGACCGCCATGCCATAGCACCGCTGAAGAGGGCAAAGACCGCCATGTCATAGCACCGCTGAACTGTCCTGAACCGCCATGTCAAAGCACCACTGAACAGGGCAAAGACCGCCATGTCAAAGCACCGCTGAACAGGGCAAAGACCGCCATGTCAAAGCACCGCTGAACAGGGCAGAGACCGCCATGTCATAGCACCGCTGAAGAGGGCAAAGACCGCCATGTCATAGCAACGCTGAACAGTCCTGAACCGCCATGTCAAAGCACCGCTGAACAGGGCAAAGACCGCTATGTCAAAGCACCGCTGAACAGGGCAAAGACCGCCATGTCATAGCACCGCTGAAGAGGGCAAAGACCACCATGCCATAGCACCGCTGAAGAGGGCAAAGACCGCCATGTCATAGCACCGCTGAACAGGGCAAAGACCGCCATGTCAAAGCACCGCTGAACAGGGCAAAGACCGCCATGTCATAGCACCGCTGAAGAGGGCAAAGACCGCCATGTCATAGCACCGCTGAACAGGGCAATGCACCGGGTAGGAATGAATGGCCCACCACATCAGACATCCTTATCCCATGTGCAGCTGGGACAGTGACAGGACACTACCTTTCACGGGGAGACTCATCCAGTCTGGGCACCAGTCACCCCCCAGTACCAGTATGGACCTGCATCAACTTCAGAGACTGTGGCTTTGCACTCCCCAGGATGTGACAGTGGGAAACCCACCCAGTGTAGAGACTTGAGAGACTGTGGCTTTGCACTCCCCAGGATTGAACAGTGGCCAACCCACCCACTGTAGAGACTTGAGAGACTGTGGCTTTGCACTCCCCAGGATACATAAATGGGCATGGAGCCCAGTCGTGGATCTGCCTTTGCATTCTTGTGGCTGAGGTGCCCCCCCTTCCCTTCCCCCTGAGGTGCCTGTAGTGTTTCTATCTGATGCCCTGGCAGTGTTCTCTCCGATTTTGGTCAGGTATCTATTGTGGGCCTCGCCCATGCATTTTTGGACTGTTTGTGCACGGACATTGTTGTGTACATATCTGCACTACTTCTCAGATTGTATATATGTAAATAAGAGTGATTTTATAATACATATATTTGTATATTTTTGTATGACATGTATATTGGCACATTACAAAGTTTGACCGAAATTCGCATTGTCTTTGCATTCTTCCGGGGGAATTGTGGGTTGTTACTGTGATTTTTGTGACTGCATTGGTGTGTATGTTGTAATATGCGAGGGTGGGGGTGTTTGGTGGGTGTCCCCCTAACTTTTGCCTCCCCCGTGTCGTAGGTGCTGTACTCACCGGTATCTTCTGCGCCTACGTCGCTGTTGGTCGTGAAGGAGCAGAAAGACAAGGGCAGGTAGTATTTGGAGTTCCGGGTCCATGGAGTCGTCGTTCCTCGTGGGATGTGTAGCAGGTGAGCGTTTTCCCATAGCAATAGCTGTTTCCGCCGTGTTTTTATCCACTGTGAATCCGCCCAGGAAAAGGTGGCGGATTGGCCTGTTGTGATACTGTGGGCGGTACATTGTCTTCCGCCTGTCTTTTGGCAGTGACCGCCGCGCTGGTTGTCTGTACTGCTGTGGCGGGCGAAGTGTTAAAGTGGCTGTCTTTGTTGGCGGTTTCCGCCGGGGTCATAATTCCCTTTTTTTGTCCGTCTGACTGTTTGCGGTATTACCGCATCTTTAACACCGTCCGCCAGGGTTGTAATGACCCCCTAAATGCCTGCGTTCGGTCCCATGCACCTTTTTGTCACACTTAAAGCATGGCACCTAATCTGTGTCTACTCTGTATGGACAGTGCAAGGATTTTCATAGCCATAGTTAAAGTGGTGTTTTGCTGCCTGTTTACCCTGCCACACTTGCCTGGTTCTACAGATTATTAGGCAACCTCGTATTGCTAGGGGTTTTGGCAGCTATCTGGTCTTGCCATCTCTCAGGACAGCCCCTACTCACTAGTTGTGTTGACTAAAATCTTAGTCATGTTCAGCATTCAGAACTGTTATGCTATGCTAGGCTACATTATGTTAAGTTATGCAGGGCTGTAGAACACAGATTCGCACATGAGAGTATCCTAGTGTTGAGCAGGTGTGAATCTAGCCACTCCTAGGGCCTAGTGGGACTACTCAAAAAGGCAGGTCTTCAGCTTGTTTTGGATCAGGTGTGACTGTTGTGGTGTGCTGGCTCAGTGTTATATAGTGCCTTGAAAGTGCAGGTAAGTTCTGATTGCTTTTGAATGTGGAGCCAGTGGAGCTCCTTCAGGTGTGGTGTGATGTGATAACACAAAGTGGACTCAGATGCAAACGCTTGGGTGGTGCTCAAACTCCTTATGGCAATCAGAATGACATTCTACCTCTTAATTTCCTTTGAAAATCATTAAAACTGACACAACATGTCCGAACATAGGTTATGTGATCATAAGTTAATTCCTCATCAGCCTCGAATGACCTTCTGAATGGCCAGTGAACAGGAGCAGCCCCCTCCCCACCGGCCCACCGTTAAACAGATGGCTGGTTGACTTCAGTGTTTGAAGCCACTTACTGTGACTCTGTCGCCTTATTTGAACACTGAGTTATGACAAGGTGCTAAGCGAGTGTGTTAGTACAGCTGAAAACTTCCCAAGGATCCCCTTGTTCACGCAGCTCAGCGTTGAATGAGCTGTTTGCCCCAGAGGAATTTTATTTCAACCCAGGACCACTGAACAAATGTGGGCACTGCCAGGAAAATGTCAGTTGGTTGTGTTGTTGCACATACATAAGAGGAGCAAACACAGCCATGCTTCTGTTTCTAGATGTTTAGGTTGCCAAGAAAAAAAATCTGTTACTTTTTTCTGGTTTACCACATTTCCAGCCAGTTTAGTTTATCTCACTTTTAGACACTTTTATAGGAAATTTCTGCAAGTATGAGTGCCTCGAAAAGATTTTTTACATAAGATTTGAGGTCCCCATGAAGAACTAGTTTTTTGAGGTAATGGTGAGGAACTAAAAATCCTTTTTTCAGGCCATCCACCTTTCAGTTATAGGTGCAATTGAAGCAGCACAGAGGGGTAGGCTCTGTGTAATTACACCATATTGGTGTGATGCACAGCCTGCTTGGTGTATCCCTGTGCACTCCGTTTGTATCACAAAATTCAGTAAACTCACAGGCAGTGTCATCTAATAGTACATTAATCCGGCTGCAAAATGACACACTGAATTCTAGTGAATTCTAGCGTCACTCAGAATTCATGTACAAAGGTTCAATTACCAGTGCACCTGCATACTCTGAAGCAATTGGAACGTGGGGAAAATATATCACCACTGTCAAACGTAATTAAGAACTAAAGCTTTATGACAAATTACAATATGGCGGACCAGAAATAAACATGTAGATGCAAACTTGCTGATTTATTTGCTGCCCAATCAAATGAATCATCTGTGCTGATTAGGCATTTTTACAGTCCCCGTGGTGGATGTGAGACTCAGGATAATGAACTTCCTCAGATCCTTGACACAGACTTTTTATTTTATTATTATTTGATTCAGATGTGTCCATGAAGAGCAGTGGAAGTGTGGATCCCCATCTCTGAAGACACTATTCTCCTACATAGCTTTCCCATTGTAGTTGGAGAGACAATTACAGGAAGAAGTTTCAAGTTAGATCCGTGCTAAAATCCAGGGTCAGTGTAAAGATGTATGGCACCCTAAGTGCTCTGCTGCCCCTGGCAGTGGGGTATCCTTCCCGCTTAAAAGGGTAGTTCAGTGCCCCTTTGTGGATGGCATCCAAAGGTTCTGTTTAGTACTGAGTTCTGTAGCACCTGCCCTGATCTCAGCTCGTTCATAGCACACCATACCGCCAACTAATAAACAGCACAGCAAACCTCCTACAGATAGGCACAAAGGGCACAAACTTGTCATGGACTATGGGTCTGATTTAGAGTTTGGCAGAGGGGTTTACTCCATCACAAACGTGCCAGATATCCCGTCTACTGTTTACAATCCCATTATATCCTATGGGAATCATAATATGGTGGAAGGGATATCCGTCACGTTTGTGAAGGAGTAACCGTCCATCAAACTCAAAATCAGGCCCTATGTCTTAACGCAAATTTTGCACAATGAGAGTCACCATAAGTCACTACAATGCATTATCCTAGCACTGAACTGAATTGGTATTTTTGTTGTGATTACATCTACTTCTTTCTACCTTTACATTTATGGCAAGGATAAGAGATGCTCTTACAATGTACGTTTGGGTAGGAGCTAATGCTAAAAAGGTTGTTTTCTCACGTAATCCAAACTTACACATGCGTATATCTTTCAGCATCAGGCCAGGACAACTAAGCCATTAGATCATGTGTAGTCATCTCGGGAACATCCCTTTCTCAGTCTCTGCTTCCAATATTGGACTGGTCTGTCGGGCAATCAAGCACTGCCCAATGGGTGGACTGACAGGCCAGTGTTTGAGCCATTTTTGCCTGTTTGTGAGCCTGTTTTATGATCTGCTGGGCAGGTTTTTACTCTTAATTTCACTTCTGTTCCCACAAGTATTGCCTGCAGCATGAGCAAATCCACGCAGTCTTCCACTACTTAAAACACTCATACAGCCTGTCATTATAAGCTCAAAACTACCCAAAATTAGCAAAGGCAGGCCACTTTTTTAGCTTTCTAATTCACTAATGGAGCACCCTCCATTATGGTGGCGGGGCCTATCCATTCCAGTCCGACCCTCGCTGTTTCTGGGTGTGCTTGTTGCAGGAGAACAGAGCACTTCAGGAGATGGAGGGATTCTGTCCATGATCAGACCATATTAGACTAAAAAATCAACAGTAAAAATAGTGGATACAAAATACATTGAAAGTGAAACTTTGACTGTTGTTAGAGGAGGCAAGCATTAGTGGAGCAACACGACTTGCTTATGGTAAGTAAAAATAAGACATCATTATAATAACAGTATGTAAACATCGCTTTGATGGTGTACATGTTTTGTACATCAGTGTGTTAGGAATGAACCAACAGCAGTTTGCTGGTGGCTAACTGGCACCTCTCTTTTGGGTCATTATCTCTCATAGTGTTTTATATATTTCACGCCTCAATATTTGGAACAATTCTTCGTCTTTGAGTGTTCAATTCTTTAGTGATTAGTCTGGAGAACTGCATGAGGCAAGCAAACCGATCATTCTCATCTGCTTGTCCTTAAGGGTAACTAGCAGTTCAGTGCTTTTGTCTACGTCTAAGGTTTACCTCAGGTAGACAATTGTCATGATCAAACTGGTAATCGAATTTGGAATGTTTCCAAAGTATTACTGTACAAAAACAGAAGTTAACTTTAGTAAGATTTGGGGAATTACAGAATTCAATGTCTTGTGTTGTACCACAACTTAGACAAGATGAGTACGTATTCGCTTCTCTTCACTGGTTTAGTTCCTTATTGCACTGATGAGGGCTTGACTCAGCAAAATGGCCTAAGTACTTTCAAAGTGTTGCAGAATATGCAGACAAGTGAAAAGCTGTACCTTCAGCTTCAATGTACTGATGGGTAGCTGCAGAATGACCTGTTGAGAAATTATCCGAGAAAATCTGAAAACACATGCAGAGATCTCCACACATGTAGATTTATGCATTTGACTGTATGTAATTCCCAGCCTTAATGTAATCTAGTAACTCCATATGGAGATTTACGTCTAGTAGCAAGAATACGTGCCCCACCTCATTAAAAGAGAGAGAGGAGACACATATAGCTGAATATATGACCACAGAGTTCCCACTAGTATTTTAGACATGCATTTATCATATGTAATATTATACCTATGCTATGTATAATTGCAAATTGAAAGATAAAGGGGAAAAAGCATCACCTCATGAAAGTGTGGCAATCATCAGAAGTGGAAGCATATAAACCCAGTTCACAACATGGGTGCATGTGCACATGTATGCCTGTTAGGGACCTGCAATATGTTAGATTTGAGAGTGTGTATGATAGTGTATTGTTCAATGTGAGATCAGCCTTTCTTGTGTTTTGTAATTCATTACAATTTTTATATTTGTAATTTTTTAAGTGTATGGATATGTTATGCTTAAGTTGTTACAATGATATTAGCATACATGTTGCAATAGCTCGTTACATGACCATTTATACATTCAATGATTTCTTTTATCTTTATCTTTGAATATGTTTGCAATGAGATTTCTATAGGCATCTGCAATCCAGACTACCATTGCTTCCTTTAATTTTGTTTGTTTTTTAATTTTGCATATTTTTTACAATGTGCTTTGCATAGGTTTCTATAATATCCATGGTTATGCAAACATTTTTTTCCTGCTTTTATTTTGATTTATTAATATGTATTTCTATTTGTATAATGTTAATTTCATAGGTATCTTCAATGTCTAAATTTATATGGCCATTTGCCCCTTTAATTTACTTATTATTTAATTTTTTAGGTGCAGGTATTTGTATTGAACTGTAATTCACTATGTGTATGTTATTTTATTACAATACCTGTGAGTGACCATGTGTGGTGGGTGGCCTACTTCGAGATTTTGCTAGAGTATATTTGAGCCTGTTTAGAATGTGGTACCATGGGAGCAGAAGTGGGTGTAACTATTGTGAATTACAACAGACTTACTTTTTTTATAGGTGTGTTGTTGTATTTGCATATCCTTCCCTCTCGGAATACCCTTTCCTCCTCTCACTTTGTAGTAGTTAATCCCCGTTTTACAACAACTTTCCCTTTCCACTGTCACATTAACATCTCTTAGTGGAGAACTCCACACATAAGAGACAGGATGGACATGGTTGTAGGTTTACATCATTGACTGTATGTTTGTGAATTTTATTTATGATAAAATAAACTAGTACAATCAGAGTGCTACTACATATACTAAGAAATTGCTGTATTCACAAATAGACATGGTCAAAGTCTTCTGGAGTGCCAAGAAGAATTATTCAGCTCCTGTTACTAATATAGAAAAAGACACAATTTAAGGATAGCCCTCATATCAAACCAGTTAATATTGGTGAAGCATAAGAGAACAGATTTCCATAGGGGATCCAACAATGGACACAATGTATTCTCCCTCCTCAATCTGCCTACCATAACTTATGAAAATACTCCTTGAAAGGTAAAAAATGTTTTAGACTCTGACTACTGTTGTGCATCAGAGACGCACACTAAAACTAACACTAACTGGTGAGAATATGGCTTTATGTAGCATACCTAACAGTAATTCCCATCTAGAGCTGTGTGAAATTATAACAGAAATTATATATGTGAGGCATTGCCATGCCTACATCTGTGGTGCAAAATGTGCCACTGTGTCAATGGGGACGTTTTACACTAAAATAAATACATAATCAAAACACACAATTTCCTTAACGTGACTCAGTGTTCAGAATTCTGAGCTGCCCTGGAAGACCCAATGAGGGCTCATTGGAAGCTTAAAGCCCAATCTGGGCTCCAGGAGGACAAAGACATTCACAAGAATGCTGTTGGTTGGCCCTGGAATTGATGCGTCTGTCATGGACTTCATTATTTGCCAGCTGTGTCGCAAAGTGGCTGGGCACTAGGAGGGCTCCCCTGCTTGGCTAGGTTAAGAAATTCTGACTGGGCCCTAGGTGAGAGCCTCAGATGGTGTTTGGGAGGAATCTCCCCACCTTGGGCTCTGATCTCTGGCCTGCTGTGTTTGTTACTTGGAGCCCAGGACAGGTTCCCACAGGCCTGGAAAGATCTCCCTTGCCTGTGTAGGTTAAGAAGCTATCACCCAGCCTCGTGTCAGAGCACAGACTGGCTCTGGGGTGGAAGCTTTTGGCCCTGGGGTCCGTTCTCCATCCCACTGTGTCATTTAGAGGCCAGGGCAGGGTGCCTCAGCCCAAGGAGGTCCTCCCTGCTTAACAGGATTGAAAACCCACAGCTGGTTCTCTGAGGTGCAGCTCAGGCTCTGAGAACCTGGTCCATAGAGTCCCTGGCCCCTGCAAAAGCAAACAGAATACTTGTCATAAGACACAGTGTGACCAGATGGCCGCACTTCAAGCCCAGCCATCTGTTTGTTCTAAGTCTGGCCACCTGGCTACATCACAGAAATGCATGATGTGCCCAGACTGCCCTGGAAGCTCTGCTGAGAGCTCTTTTGCCTCTCAGAGCCCAGCCAGGACTCCAGGAGGTCATATGCATTTGCTCTTGTAGCTCCCCACTGTCACTTGGTTTGCACTGATTACAAGAATGGCAGGTGGCCTTTTACCAGATTACTAGGGACAAGGTACTATGTGCTCCCTTACCATCCGGTCTTTCTGCCTGGGTGCTTCAAGTACACTTTAAGCCCTTTAATGAGAATGAGTCACTGAGCGGGCTGTGGAGAGAAAAGACCAGATTTAAGAGAGAAAAGCAAAAAATCTGAAAAGGATTTGCAACAGGAAGTCACTAATATTGAAAGCTATTCTAATGATGAACAAGAAAAGAAAGATGTAAAGACTTTCATGATTTAGATGTCAGAATAACAGAAATGCAAAAATATTTAAAAATCTGCTGCATCACAAAGCTGGTATGGACTTGAAGGAATAAAGTGTGGGTTATATATCTAAGACATATAAGTGCTATCCATTAAAAACCAACCAATCACATCAAAATGAAACACATAAAAATGGTGCTGAGCCTATGACCACTGTTCAAGACGAAAATCAATATATTTCAGTCCATTACCAAGGATCATAAGGAAAATAAAATGCTCAAAAAAATTACAGAAAAAAGATATGCAAAATCAAAGGCAGCTCTAATGAATAGCAGGCAATGTTTTAAGAAAGTTAAAAAATTATTTCCAGAATAAGTCATTTTTCAGATCTGTGATATTTATCAATATTACAAAGACATTATGGAAAAGAAAACAATGAAAAAACTAAATTCTTCACAAATGATCTAATCCCCAAACAATGGGACTACAAAAATCGGTGTAAAGAAATGTGACTTCTTGAAATAACAGATGCATTTAAGGGAGTCAACTGAAACAAAGCAGTAAGGCCTGATAATGTTGGCTTAGAAGAGTCCTGACGTATATCACAAGAGGCGATCAATAATAATTCCTAAGAACATACCAGTTCATCAGCTGAATAAAATAAGCAACTAGAGGCTGATTACAATAGGTACAGCATTCAGTGACTTACTGACAAAAATCCTGACTGAAAGCCTCACTTGTAAACGTGAAAAAAACACAGGAAATGAGAGGATGTCTCCAGAGAAGCTCTCCTCAGAAGCCGGTGGCCAGGGCAATTAAATGTTGGCACGCCAATTATCAAGGCTAGTAGTCTTCAATCCACTTCTAGACACTTCCTGCCCATTGTTCTTGCTCTTGGAGGTTCCTGCTTTCTTCCTTTGTGATAGTTTAGACGCCTTCCTCTTTCTCTGTCTTTCTGATTTGCATGTTTTCTCTCTTTTGCACTCTGCCAATATCTAGTGTGGGGAAATTAAGTGGTGGCCCCCATCAGCAAACACAGGCTCAAAGTAAGCACTGGACTGATTGAAAACCAGGCATTCCTTCAGAATATCATAAAAGGGACACATAAGACTAAACACTCTCTTGCAGTGGTGTTAATAAACATTTCGAAAGCATTTGACTGTGTCAGTCACCATCACATCATAGAAAGTCTTAAACGTGAAAGTGTTCAGTCATACATCCAATAACTAATTAGAGGAGTTTTCATAGATTCATCTACCTACTTCAAGGGACAACAATGAATCTATATCAGAAATAATAATGATGTCTGGGTTCAAGCAAGGTGACTCACAATTTCCATTGCTGTTTAGTAGTGCCATGGACCCTGTAATATGTGATCTTCAGAAAAATGGCAATGACTTAGCATTTGGCTTGAATGGATGAACTGAACAGAATTCCTTTGAACACTTATCACAAGAAATCAAAACTCTCACAAATATTTTACTGTGACATTTCTTGGTTTCATTGTAGTTTATCAGGGAATGTGACTTCAAAGTAACAATGTTGTTCTAACTGATCTAAGACTGCAAATGTCATTCCCCTTCAAGACAAATGCATGCCTCACTACAACTTTTAATATGTGCAAAGTATTCAGGGACAATTAACAGTTCAACAAAAGCACATTAAATGCGTAGTGACTTGTGAGTTATGTTTCAACTGAAATGTTAATGTTATCACGTTGAAACATATCAGTTCACTATTGAAGTTTAGTGTGAATTTTGATATCGAACAGACAAAATTTAAATACTGTTGGAAAAAACAGTCATTAAAATGTTTCATGATCTACATACACAGTATCAGTATAGATCACGTTTTTGTATGCTAATCATATGTTAATCAACCCTTACTCTGCACAGGACATTCAAAATTGAAAGATCCAGAAGTGCAGTAGGAAACAGAGAATATTAAATTCCTAAAGAGGTACTGGACGGTGTATTGTCTCTATTTCATATGTGGTTCATATTTCAGCAAGTGCAACTTGAAGTTTATTTGTACTCAAAAACAGTTGTGTTGTTGGAAGCAAGACCGATTTGATGCTGATGGGCAGAAATAATAACCCAAATTGAGCAACATCAGAGGTATAATAATAACCAAATACTTTTTCATCTAGTTAGTAGTGCACATGAACGGATGAATGAGATTCTCACTGTCCCTACTTACTATTTAGCAAAACCATAGCCAAGGGAATAGACTTGGCAGAATCAGTTGGCAAAGACAATCCTGTTGAGATTGACTCTAGTCTGTCACTGAGATGAGACATGAGAAGTGTAGTCTAAATGGGAGGCCCTCAAGCCACCCATGAAGTACCAGTGTTCTTATCATTTATTACCTACCTGGGAAGGCGAGCTCTGTGAGGCTCTCACTTCTGACTTCAAGTGGCCAATGCCAACCGGGCATGACCTGAACAGTGACAGGTATGGAGTCTGACTTGGGTACTATACTTGTCAAATAACAATACAGGTGTCCTAAGGTGAGCACAGGTAGGACAGAAACCTCCCACAGAGCAGAAGGGTGAAAGCTTGTTTGGTCTTGATTTTCTCTATGGCTACAGACCATGATACACTACTGATGATGTGTTTAGCAATTGTTAACCTGCTCAGAATGAAAGGAACAACAGGTTCAGAATTTTGGTGTATGTGCTATTCTGTGGAGCGCTGGTGCTAAATGATTCCTAAATTACCTGATTCTGGGTTAGGGTTTCATAAGTAGGAGAACAGCTACTTTCCTGCAATGTATTAAAAGGTGTCCTCTAAACAATGCTTTTGTCTCCATGCATGGGCTTATGGGAGGCTTCCTCTACTATGTGTGGCGCAGCACGGGGGCCTTTCTCACCTATCTGGTGCTGCAGATGCATGTATAGGGGTACGCTCCTCACTGGTCAGCAGGCTGACCAGCTGGCCAGAAAGGGCATCAGCAGAGTCATGGGTGTCTGCTCCATGAAGGAGCCTCCTGAGCAAGGGCCTCAGAATGCAAGGCCACTCTGGTTGTCGCTGGCTGCCATAGGCCTCGGCACTCTAGTCATTGGCTGGCTGACCAGATGTCTGGAGCACTTGCTGGCCAACCATCTGATCAGAGGGCTAGCGGGCACAGCTAGCTAACTTGAGTCTCTTCTAGGTTTTGAAAGTCCATACTTTGTTGGGGCTTAATTGTAAAGGACAAATGTCTTACTGGGGACGCCCAAAGGAAAAGATGTTTTAGCTAGGAGTTTAACCCTCCTTAGCTCCCTAAGCCTAGGCTCCAGGAAGGTTGAAGGCAAGGACCAGGGCCACCCTGAGCTGATGGGCAGGGGTGACAGTCCCTACTAAGGGAAGGGTGCCTGCAGACGGGGGAGAATCTTCTTGCCTCTCCTGGGTGTGGAGCAGAGATCGAACCTCCGTGAAGGCTCAGCCACCAGGCAGAGCCAACTAGCCTGAATTGGTCATGGTGGTGTCAGACTGGGGAAAGGAGTCTAAGCCTCCTGTGGGATGAACAGTTCCAGTAATCATGAGAGAGGTGGGCAAAGCCATCGGTTTCACCTGGAAGGTCAGATCGCCACAGGTTGTGGTGACAGCTAGCAGGCTCAGCCTCAAGCATGCCCAGGTCAGAGTGGCATCCCTGCCACATGGGTTTGTCAGGTTTCAAGACATCCACAGGTTAGCTTGTCAGCACATGCTGCCTAACACATCACCAGTCACATTTCACTTTTGAGAAATGTCATCAGTAAAATTTTATTTTCAAGGCCAATCCGGCCAATAGACAAGTATAGGTGTGCAACTCAGTGAACCATGTAACCAGTCAAACAGGCCTAGTTTACATTTTGCACAGGCCTACTCAAAACACTCAAATATTTGCTGAATATATATATGCACAGACAACTTGAAATTACTTTTCTGTTGAGGAAATTGATCCAAATTATAATGCACGATGAACATTGATTTATTTTAATATAGCTTATTTCTAGCATCTATATAAATGGTGGACCTAGCAAAAGATGGAAGTAGATCTTTTCAAGTAATTAATATTGAGGGTGTTGGTGGCTGACGTACACATTGTTTAAACATTTACGTACTCATGGTGAGGTATCAAAAGTGGAAGCATTGTGGCAAGCAGGACATGAAAATCTTGGAATTCTTCTTGAAATTGATCAATATATATGTAAAGAAAGGTCAGATTGAAGAGGCTGTTAGAAGAATTGAGAAGATGAGGATCTTCAGTTATTTTCTGATGGCCTGTGGTAAAGAGGCCATTATTTGAAGGAGGGGCTTGTTCCATATTGTGGATGTGAAGGAGGAATATATGTAATCCTTGTTTTCTCTTTGTTTTTTTATGTTAAACTCTAATATTATGAACACCATACCTTAGGTAATACTAATACAACTGTATTGCCCCTACAATTATATTGTACAAGTGTTTGGGTGAGTGAAAGAGTATTCACTTTGATCAAACACAAAAGTTAAAAAGTTAACAAATGAAGATATTTGCTGGAGCAGATGGTCATATCACACTCCCATATTTTTTTTTTGATTCACACCTTATAAGCTTATAAGCTTATAAATAGGCACCATAATTTTATGAAATGCAGATTAATTACATGTTAGGACGAAAAGCATGTTGACAATTCTGTTTGGTAATCAGAGCTTTATGCAATTTTAATCAAGGATCATAGACGAGTCCTGCAAAGATCTAAATGGCTAATATTTCTCAAGATCGATAAATCCAGGCACATTCATGGTCCATCTAGATACATGGTCTGATGTAGGACTGATGATTGAGTATGATCCATAGCGTTATGCGCTATCATTGCTAACACTGGAACATAAAAGTAAAACTAATGACACTAAGGAATGAAAGCATGAGAGTCATCAGTACGGTAAAGAGAGCAAGAATGTAAATTTTACAAATGTGAATTTTCAGCACCTCTATGAAATGATGCATTGGAAGAGCCACTTTAACTGATGCATGAATTGCACATATGCATGCAACTTAAAACAATAGTTTGAAATGGAATGGAATAAAGTTGAAATTATACAAAGTAATAACAATATGGACAAAAGGTCGTGGCAGTTTTTATAAAATGAAATAATTCTATTCAGCTATTTTATGCAAGTTATCTTGATAATTGCTTTGTATTTCGTTCTCTTTCCTTGATGTGGTTGTAGCTAACTGAACTCCAGAATGCTTATTGAAGGGGAAATAAATAGTAACAATTTGCTTAGTGCTAATCCGCCTTCCTCGAAAGGATGTAACTATAAGATGTGCCTGTATGTGTGCATGTCACTTGATGGTATTTTGGTGTGTGTAGATTTTAACAGTGCAATTTTAAGGAGGACCCAGATTAAGCAGAAATTTGTCATCTAATGGACATTAATACCAGCAGTACTTAAGGTCAACACTGCAGATAAATAGGTCTGTGGACATGTTTTAGAGTATCTTACACATTTTCTTTGTAGCACTACTAATGATCCACTACCCGTTAACACTGAATTCATTATGTGATTTTAGCTATTTCGACTACTATCTTTACCAAAATCATATAGTTTAAACCTTGCAAATATACAGTGAGTGGTGTCTTCATATACAAAATATTACGTTCAAACCATCTACTAATGTATATGGTCATATAATTGAGCTATTATAACTGAAGGGAAAACTGTTGTCTTGATTTTGCACAGATGTATTTATCGACTTTATACTAGGGCTCCTAGGGACATTTGGGATATTACCAATGAATTTGATGGGTATGGTCCAAATAAAAAGATTTTGGATTTTAGACTTCAGGAGGAATAGTTTGCTGTTTAAGAGGCAGATACTATGGTCTTATCTTGTTTTTGGTTAAGAATCGCTTTGCGAGGTTTTTCACTTTAATTAGTGCAATGTCCATTTTACAGTTGTTTTGGTGTCAATGGAACATGTGCAGAAGTTCTCTGGCTGGGAACAGGGCAACAGTGTACCAATACCAAGCCCGTCTACACTCGTGGGGTGTCTTGATTGCACTTGGCTAGCCCATCTGTGGGGTATCTGGATTGCACCCGTACCAGTCATGCTGACCAATTGACCCCAGAAGGTTAGCATTTAGGGGGTTATTCTAACTTTGGAGGAGTGTTAATCCGTCCCAAAAGTGACGGTAAAGTGACGGATATACCACCAGCCGTATTACGAGTTCCATAGGATATAATGGACTCGTAATACGGCTGGTGGTAAATCCGTCACTTTTCCGTCACTTTTGGGACGGATTAACACCTCCTCCAAAGTTAGAATAACCCCCTTAGTCTACACTAAAAACTAACTTCTCAATATCAATTCTGTGAGCATTAAAGATTGCAGGTCTCCACATCCCAAACACACACAGAGCCCTAACTCTTGGGCAAAGTATTAGACATAGCTTCATTAGCCGTTTCAATGGGTGCAGCACGGTACCTGACCACATCACCTAATCGAAATAACACACTTAGGGCCTGATTTAGATATTGGAGGACGAGTTACTGAATGACAATGGTGACAGATAACCTATCCACCAATATCTAAATCCCACAATATATAATGGGATACAGATATTAGCGGGCGGGATATCTGTCAGCATTGTGACGGAGTAACTCGCCCACCAATATCTAAATTAGGCCTTTGGTTGTGTGTTACTCCACATGTACTCTCCTTTTCATTGGGCACAGTACTGAAGCTGACCACATCAGCTAATCTAAACAACACAGTTGTGTGTTACTCAACATGCAATCCCTTTTTCATTGGGCGCAGTACTGAAGCTGTCCACATTGGCTAATCTAAATAACACACCAAGTTGTGTGTTACTCAACATTCACTCCCTTTCAAAATACAATTCGACCATTTTGATTATGAAGCATTAGTTACAACATGCTATTTCAAATGAGGCAGTGGATGCATGAAGCATCAGGCCATGACTTAGCTATTGCAATTCCACCACGACATAAGGTAATAAAAGTGGATCAGCCTAACTAAAGATGGGGAGCACTAGCTGCATTTTTTAAAGTTTATCTGAAGGTGGGACAGCTTAGGTTGCATTGCTTCCCACACACAGAACTTTAAGGCTTTAAGCTAACAGTTATTCCCTAAGTCATGTATACTGGAACCATTCTATACCGCTATCCTGTGGTGAACCACAATTTTGCACTTTGGTTTTCTCACAGCTAATTTCCTCTTGCTTAGGATCGACTGTCCAGATCAGAATGATATGGTCAGTCTTTTTGATGGTTGTTCCACCTTGGAGCTTACACAATTAGTTGACTTTCATATGCACGTGTGGATAATACCATTGATTTAAATTTGTCTGCACTTCATGAAGTAAAATTCTTAAACTATTTGCTTCTGCCATGGACAGATCATTTTGCTATTTTAGTGAAATATATATATAAATGATCATCACCCAAAATCCAAAACAAAAGTGCCTCAGAAGGGTCACATATGGAGGAGAATTACAGTAAAACAAATATCAGATTTAAGAATACAGACCAGTTGAATTCTTATTTGACTTAGTTGAGGCTGAACAGATGTTTTTGGAAAATTAATCTTGTATCACAAACAAACTAGAGTTGCTAGTAAAAATTTACTTCTCTTGATTAACAAGATCTTCTTCACTTTGGTATAATACTGAATTAGCACCAGCTAACTAAGTGTAAAAGATTGGAAAAAATATAATCAGCAGCACTTAATATTTATAACAAATGATAATAAAGACACAAGGATACCTTTCTACAAAGACTATTCTATAAGGTCAGAATTTCACCAAAGCGAATTTTAAAATAGTCAATTCCTTTATTAATCCATAATGCAATGGAAACGTGTTCCCACTATCCTATATATTTTGCATTTTAGTGGCATGCTTTATCTCTAAAGAAGAGAAGAGTCTTCACTTTGATCAAACACCAAAGTTAAAAAGTTAAATAAATGAGTAGATGTACTGGGACAGATAGACATATATCCAGACATCCCCACATTATCGTTTTGTTTGAAGCCTTATGAGTTTATAAATAACAGGCAGCACATTTTTGTGATTAGAAAATCTGCACCCAATTAAAAGAGACTATGACCATTCATTCTTTTAAAGCTCAGTTATACTAATATAATTGAAGGACTCATTTTGTTCACTTTTTGTGAAATTTTGACCTCCAAAATCACAACTTCTCTTACAAAAACAATGGAATCTGGCTCTCCACTAGAGCCATACCCCAAACATTTTACTTTTAGCTCCAGATTATTTTAGATACATCCTTATTCCCATTTGAAATGCCTTTACAAACACAGCCTCAATATATTTTCATGGAAAAAGTAATTGTTGATAATTTGCTGAAAAAGTTGTCAGTTGATCTCAATACATTGAACTATCATCCTTCCATTTCTCAACTTCTAGTAGTAATACAAATATTAGGAAAAAAGTAAAACCGCTGCTTTGTTTGGCGAACAAAGTTGTTTTGGACTCAGAACAATCAGGCTTCAGATCTATGCATGGTACAGAAACCAGCCTGATCTGGGTGTGTGCAGCAAAGCTGTGTTAATCCTATTGGATCTCCCACCTATTTTAATGCTATCTCCCTGGAATGAAATGTTACACTATATGAACGTGCTATTTGAGATTCAGTATTGATCTGGTTATCATTACACATCACAGATATAGGTCAAGCACTAAGAACGTCATCTTTTCAAATTGGCTTTAAGCCAGTGAATCAAGGGGTGCTTCAGGGATCTTTCCTAACTCTCTCTAACGCGTACATGGCCCAACTGGCCCATCCCATATAATATTTTGGAACACATTGATGACCTATACTGACACGTTCTGCTCAATGGTAACTACCTCGTGTTGCAGTGTATACTGCAAAAAGAATGTAAATACACTTTTTCTAGAATTAGTCATTTGAACTGGCATGCGAGTACCTACTGAAAGAATTACAATCCCTACAATGTTGTTTTTTGTTATGAACAAGCAGGGACAGCAAGTGATAATCAACTACATCACATACATTTAATTTCTTGTCAATTCCCTGAGTAAATGCAGCAGCCCACAAACAGCTGATCTGCATCTGAGACAATGACAAGAGGCCTTCTGGGTACCACTGACAAGAGGTCCTCTGGCTATTCATACTTAATCGTATTAAAAAATTACCATAATAAAGGATTAAGTCTTTGCTGGGGTATTTTATAACAAAATGAAGAAACACAGCCACAAATATATTAAGTGCAATCCATCGCCATAACAATGAATGGTAGAAACATGATAAATAGAACAGTTTCATTAGTAAAAAAAAAAAAAAATTATAAAATAAATATTAGTACCCTAGTTAAAATATACGTGCTTAGTGTCTACGCTTCTGAAGTCCCATTTTACAGGTAGAATTCTTCACTTTAAACCTCTCAGAAAGAGGAGTGCAAAGTAGATCCGAGAATGTAGGGTAAATGCCATAAGATATAAACATAAGATACATTTGCCTACAATGAATCTAAATGTAAACTATTTGCATGATCAGTTATTGATATGACATATAGTATAAATGTGCCCCTCTAGACCGACAATGGGCACCCCTGCCCTGATTAAATTCGTTTTAAGTCCTTGACACTCACTTTTAACTCATAAATTATGTATAAAGCTGTATCCTTCTCTGCTCTTGGTATACTTCTGTAACATTGAATTTCTGTAATTTGTGATTCATAATCAATCTCTGGAGTGAAGTGGCCATTCCATTTACCTTTGTATTTTATTAATAGGCTAAATGGAGAACAGAATAAAACTAGACGTGGTTCTTCTTAGCACAGTAGAATTAAAATATGTGCAGCAGTATCCCATACTCCATCTTGAAGGTTTAAATATTCTTTAAGTAAATGGGAACCACTCCATTAATCCTTTTTCTGCTCATAATGCTGGAGATCAATTATGTGCAGTGCAAACAATCAGTTCCCTCTGAGACTGTTGACAAGGACACCATACTGCATGTATAATTTATTTTCTGCCGCGCGAAGATGTGTTTGGCAGGTAGTAGGCAATCAGCATAGTCACTTTGTAAGATGTCGGTCAGGGAGGTTTCATTAATACTTGAGCATGGGTAGAAGCAGAGGTAGATGTGACTCATGCATCAGTAAGTGGCTCCCTTCAGAGACAACATTTTTATTACCACCAGGTTTAATTACAATTGCACTGCGTTAGCACAACACGAGCATTTCAGCTATGCATTGTCTTTTTCTTAATAATAATATGAATGGATGCATATATATGTACACACTAAGCACCCAGAAGGAAGCCCAAGTGTCACGAAATGTCAACTGTATTAACAAAACAGAGGTATGAAATAGACTATAACAAGAGTTCAACGAAAAATGTCACAAAAACGCCACCTCTGCAGTGTGACACCCACATAAATCAAAAGATTACACTGGAAAAAAAGTATATTAGAAAAACATAAGAAATACCATTAATTCTTAAGGAAAATGCCCATTCAAATATCCAAAATGAAGTCTACCAAGACATCCGGCATATGCCAGAAATGGAACTGCCTGCAGTGGAATGACCCACTTCATTGAGTGGTTTGTGGAAAGCCACACGGTGCAGAAGCACAATATCAAATTTGCAACAGGTCAAAAAAATAGAAAAAGGAGAACAGAGTTGACAGGTGGAGAGTGATATAATGGTCCTCGTAAAGAAGGGGACCAGATGCAAAGTAGAGTATGTGGTTTAAGCCATATCACAATAAATAGTAGAAATATAGCACAAATTGCAGCAAAAACACCAATGTGTTCAAAAAGAATGTTGATAGAAATTACTTTCCAAGTAAGGAAGAAAATCTCACAAGAAAAGCAGTAGCCAACCTTTAAAAAATTGAAGCCCCTTCATCCCGTTCGATGGTCTTCAGTCCTGAATATTTCACCTACAAATCATTGATTTCAAATGTGTTGGCATAATTAGTTCAGTGGAAGCCAAAAAAGGCTGCAACACCGCCGAATGTATTATGCTATCACACAAAAGTCCAGGACTGGTAACAGTGTCCGTAGAGACCTGGAGGGAGGTGGACATCCCAAGTTAGAAATAAAGCAATATGGTCTTAGAGCAAGCAGATAATGAAAAGGTGAGAAAAGTACACAAGTCCTCAGATAGAAGCAGCCACATTTTTATTTCAATAACTTCACACAAAAAAAATCCAGATAATGCCGTAATCTTAAGCAGGTACATTGTAGTCACAGCTTTTCAGTAAAATATGGGAGTTTCTGGATGATGGCTATCACGTGTTAAATTGTGTAAGTCAACCTGTCATGCAACAATTGCAGGCATAGAAAATGAGTGGTATTTACCAGCCCAGCCCATAGGGAAATGTGAAACCAACTCCTTAGCATTTTCTTCCTTCAGGCATACATTTTGTTGAATCCACACTATGAATCACACTCCGATGTGTAGGCCAGCATATATACATTGATTTAAAACATGTTGAATGGGAAAGATATTTGCACAAATACAATGTGTTTAAGATGAATTTACCTCATTTTCACATTGGCGGAAATTAAGGTGCTGACTGCATACACAACTGGCACTAATGTCTAAACTGCCTGTCACATCATTATCTCATCCCTAGTTGTACCAATAAATAACACAATTCTCAAACTGTGGTGTCCCATGTAGGAAACCAAGTATTTCTGCCATGTGTTCTTGCTCAGCCATTGTTCTGTGAAAGTCACCTTTGACCAGGGATGTGACATAATCCTAAATCTATTTCTAAATAAGGAAACATTTTGTTACACAGCCAGGTCCCCAGGATGCCCATGTACTGTAAATTATATGGTAGATTACTCTTCTGTGATTACTGAACTTGCAACTTTTTCACCTTGCAACTTGTTCTGAACAATATATTCATGTGCTGATGCTTGAAAGGGAGTTTAGAAACAAAACTGTGGAACGTCAAACAGAAAGTGAACTTAATTTACTGTGAACAAATCAAAAACAAACCAATTTAGTGCTGAGGATTTTCCTCCCAGTACAGAATTATTTTACCCTACGCACACAACATGTGTCATCCACAAATGATAATCGGACCAATTTAGTATTATTTCTTTTCACACAAGTTGGGGCCTATAAAGATTGTGGGTGTTGACGTATCTTCGAAATGTGGCAATTGTTTTTCAAAAAGTATAAATAAGGTTTCTAGATGAAAGTGTATGGTGTTCTTGCTACACAGTATAAAATTTCTGTTCTAAGAGTGGCCTATTCTCAACTTTTAGAAACAGGCAGAGAGGGGAAAAATGATTTCACCACCGTTACTGCACTTTTTTAAGTGTTGGTTCTATTTTTGTGGTGTACCTGCTTGCACTTTTTTGAGAAGTTGATATGAAGCCAATAGGTGGAACCATACTAAAAGACAATATTCTTAGCTAAGCAAGAGACATATTCTTATCAATGGCTCAGTGCTTTCCTACAGAAAGAGACTGAGAAATTTACATCATTCACACACGGTTCACACAAAATTCATAAACTACTCAATGTAAATGGGAACAATAGAAATTGATGACACGATTTACTTCTATAACTTTTTATATTGAAGGCTGATCTAGAAATGTCTATTAACGTAATATACAATTAGGTCTCTCTGAGACTCTTCTCTGAGACATACCAATCATCAGACACAACACCTGGTGTAATAACAACGTAGGACCAAATATATCATGGGAGACCTTATTCCAAATAACCCCATCTGGAACTGGAACAGGAGAAATGTTCATGAGGGACAGGTCTCTTCACACTTTGTGAGCAAGCAAATGAGGTTTCAACACCTCGACTACCAGCTCCACAGCAGAGGGTTCTAGAAGATAATGCCCATTTGTAAGCAAGAATAACACAGTCACAAATCCAATCCATAAGAAGAGAATAAATAATACAAGTATAATCCACAAAGAGGACAATGGACAGATCAGATAGGTACGTTTCAGCCTGTGAAAAAATTACGTATACCATGAAGTGAATTGGTACAAGAGTCAGAAGAGAAGTCATCAATATCGATAAAATAGCCAGAAGCGGTCTCTGTGAAGACAGGAGCCTCAGCAGATGAAAGAGGACTGGTAGACACCTCCATGATGTACCTCTATAACTTTTTACATTGAAGGCTAATCTATAAATGTCTATAAACATAATGTACAGTTAGGTCTCTTTGAGACTCTTCTGACTGTGATATGTGGCTTTTGTAGTTCGTCAAAAAACCTGTGAGACCCAGAGTCAATAAGTGAATTATGGCTACCAATATAGCCTTAGAACCCGCTGTAGCGGGCTCTACCGGCTATTAAAGGCCCGCTCCCGCGTTAAATGCCCGAGCTGAAGACGAGGGCATTTAACAAGGGAAAGGGCCTTTAATAGCCGGTAGAGCCCGCTACGGCGGGTTCTAAGGCTATTAGAACATTCTGCCACTCAGGGCAGAATGTTCTATTCAAAAAAACCAAATTGCTCACGGAGCCCGAGGGGATTAAAATCCCCTCGGGCTCCGTGAGGCTTTGTTCACAGCTCTTGCTGTGAACAAAGCGAACATTGGAATGTTGGCGCTGCGGGCTTTTACTGGCCAGTAAAAGCCCGCCGCACTCCATTGTCTTCAATGGACATGCCAACATTCCAATGTTCTAATAAAGTTTCTTTGTGTAGCAAACATGCAACATTTAACCATGAAAAATAAGACAAGGTATACCTAAGAATTGGAATTTAGGGGGAGATGTAACTTGTACTGCTGTGAATTTTGGAATATCCATAATGCCATTCGATTGTGAGAGGGTTTCAGTAAAAAGTGCTTTTGTGAACCCTAACTAAAAGTGAGGAAGCTATTACTTCAGTGAATATCAATTGTCAATAGCAAACACCCTAGAATTCTACATTCCCACACTGTACCTGGTAAAAATGGCACCCATTCAGAGGCATAACAGAGGCCCTGCAGCCCCCACTTTGTGCCTCCCCCAGCTTACCCATACTAGTGGGGACCCCTCAGGCCCGACTGATGTGAGTGTGGGAACCCCTTTATCATACCTTGCAGGGGACCCCCTCACATTTTGTTACACCACTAAACCCAATATGTATAGACAGGTCTATTGGCATATTGAATGGGACAGGAAAGACACAAGACCACAACCATTATAAGGGAGTTTGAGATAATGTAGAAATTGAGATTTTTGCAATCCTGGATGGCTTCAGCACTTTGGCCCAAGACTGTCCGGTATCTAGGGGACCTTCCTAACATCAGAACGTTTTGAAAACTAGAAACCCATGAGAGACCAGGTGATGTGTCATGCATGAAATTCCCTGCATGTGCTTACCCAGCATGTCCTGCCAACATCAAATTATAAATAAACAGACAATTTCCTTGATTCATGTAATAGAAAATGAAATATCTAGCAATAGCAAGAGTCCTTCCAACTAACATGCCTACACTTCCGATAAAAACAGCACTCAACAAGCGTGGGTGGGACTATTACAAGGGATAGAAATGGGCCCAAACTGAGACCATGGCAATTGCAATACTGAAGAAATCAGGAATAAAACCTCTTGCAATATGGCTGAAGTATCTGGACACCTACAGGGAATTACATAAAGATTTAGTTTATGTGTGTCACACAATTTTTACCAGATTCATTTTACTAATTTTGGCCTCCACTTTCTCTGCGCTACAGAAATAAAGCAGATGGGTTACATCCTCTGCACTAGACAGGTCTGCAATGCAGCTACCCTTCCTGTGTCCAAAAAACATCTGGCGGCCTCTACAAATATTTAGCAGTGTCTAAAGGGAAGCTGGCATAAGTGAGTGATGTGGCATGCTTGAGCAACGAATTTGATCATTGCCTGATGTGTGCTGCAACTCCTACATTTGTGCCCGACCCTCAAGAGGTTAAGAGGAAAAGCTCTACAGTGAGGACTTCACTCTTATAGAGGTCTGACTGTAGTTTTCCTTTAAGAGGTAATGATGACCTTTCCATCAGTGCCAGGAAACAGATTATTGAAGAACACCTACACTGGGCTGGCTGGTCACTCAGGGGCAGATAGCTAGGATCTCTTTCAATTGAGCATGGCATCTGTCTGCTTATATTATTCATGCAGGAGCTTTGTATGATGATTTCCTATTTTGGCCACTTGTGATGCACAAGTACTTGACTTTGCAGCTCTCTGGTGACATGGCTGTTTTAATTAACCGTGTGTGTTTCAAGGAATGTTACATGGTGTAAGGCTACTATTCTAGGATCTCCCCCTGTGCCCACTGTGCAACTTATTTAGCAACATTCCTTTGTCTTCTGGGGTACTTGTGTTATGTTGACATATTTTTACGTGCATGTACACAAAGCTTTATGCTATGTTATGCAGATTTTTAGAAATCATTATTATCCTAGTACTGAGCAGGTGTAAGTCTGGCACACCTAAGGCCTACTTAGACTACTTGAAAAGCCAGGTCTTCAACTTCTTGTGAAATTCAATAAGCGCGTAGGAGGCTTTTATGTGTAGCGGGCAGTACTGAGGCAGCCCAATCACATATAAATTAAACTGAAAGACCACAATAGCCTAATTCAGAATGACCAAGGACATCTCCAAAGGAAGAAACACGTAGAGCCTCATGTAGCGTGTGGTGGTGGGGTACATTACCCAAGAAGTGTTTTCTGTATTTAGAGTGCCATTGACAACTTAGCATCCTGGTAGAGAGGACACCACTTTTGTGTGGATGTCCTGCATCCGTCAAACTCTAAATGAGACCCTGAGTCCATTTATTAAAAAGCTGATTCTTGGAATGGGATGTATTGTTTTCTGCTTGCCTGGCTGCACAGTCAAGTGTGCCACACTTTGCGTGCGGAATTGAGAAAGACCAGTCTCCAAAAGACACTGTTCAGATGATTTTGTGAATCATAGCACACAGTAGGATTTGAATTTGGTAATTAGGAATCCGAGAGACATCTCACGAGCTGACCAGTGAATTTAACCAAGGCTTTTGAAATGTATTCTAGAGCAAATGCTGGTTATGCTAAAACGCTGACATGGTTTCCGGATTAGCGTTGGATACCCCCGTGTACACCACAATGCTGTGTAAATGGCAATCATTTTCATGGTAGTTACCCTGATAATCTGGCCTTCCATCGTCCGTGGTTCGGCGATGGACAACTCTCGTCTAAACACTCCCGCTCTGTAAATAATCATGTCTGGTCAGAGCGTGAAAAGAGGCATGCTGCTCCTCTGTGGGGTGTGTTTTTCTTACACCCTCGAAACCTAAGTCAAGCTCCCCGAGAGTCAGGACCGGGCACTGCTTCAAACAGGGAGGGAGGGAGACGCTTGCCTTCCTTTCAGTCTGCCGCTACAAGTTGTAAACATGTATAGCTCTGCTCCTCCCGAGGTCCCTCACAAGCTTCACTCCCCACTGTGTGGTTGGAGATGGGCCTCGGGCCTCATCTGGCGTCCAGGCCCCGGTTCTGCGCAGCTGGATCGGATTTAACAACTGAGGTAACAGAGGAATGAACAGCGGTCCTCAAATGAGCTGAGCGAATTCCCTGATGTTTCTAGTGAGTTATTTTTAAAAGATCTCGTTACATCTTCAGCAAGAATCTGAGGTAATTTCGAAGCACGGATCTGGGCGGATTCCTAAGTGCCATCACTGTAGCGCCCGCACCATTTGCACGTTTTTTTCACATTCGTTGCGCTTTTGAGGAGAAATCGCCCGGCCATGAAATGTGCATCATATCCCGAGTGAAAAGCCCTTACAGTTCACGGTCCTTTGTTCCAACGTCAGGCGCGCAAAGTGACAGCCTGATGACAGAGTTGTAATGCCTTCCAAGCATAACTAAATTAATGTGCGCAATATGAGTGACCTCATTAGCGAACTATATTTAGATTTCTGTGTTGCAATCAAGTATTTCACTATATAATTCCTTGCATATGAGCTTCATAACACAAAATGTCACATCCATAGTAATCTGATGTGTGCAGGCAGGTCTCACGACCTCTATGTCCGTTGAAGAGGTTGTTAACGTCAGTTATTTCCCTCTGCAAAAGCAAATGACAGTTTTGATTTTCCCACTCTTCAATTTGGACCTAAGATGAAGGTGATGAGGTACAATGGGATAAAAGGACAATTAACAGCTCACAGGGGTCCATTTACAAAGCGTATTGGAGCCAGTACTTAATTTGTATATAAAAACGTGCTGGTGCCCAAAGCTCTGTTTTGAAACACGTGGCTGCTGCATTTAAATGTACGAGACATCTTGGGCCTCTTTAATCCATTTACAGTCACTCCCTGTCCCTTCAGATCACTCTTCCAGCTTTCTGCTTTCTCCCTTTGTGACGGTTTTTCGGATTTCTCTTCCTCCACGTTTTCCTTATGTCATTTGCACACAGTAAATGCATGATACAGAAAACTAAGTGCTGGCCCTCAAATATAATTGCCTGCGCCCCGCACCGAAAACCAGAGACAAATTAGGCACTGATTGGAGCCCATAAAAAAGTATTTCTGCTGTACTCTTGTATGTACTCTCAAATTGCCTCTGAAACAAACTCCTTATTGAGAGTGGAAGAGTGCACAGTGCGTTCTATTCGTACTCATTCTATACCAACATTCCAAAAATATACAATTAAATTCCCATTTTAGGTGTTTTGGGGCTAATTAAAAAATTATGTAATAATTTCATAAAATAGTACTGCAGGAGTACTTTTTTCATATTAATTTGGAATAGGCCCTACAGTGTTCAACATCATGTGGGCATTATTGCGCCTAACACTGTGTCCCAAAGGTCACCAAATCGAGATAACCATGGGCACTGTGCTTTACTGCTTCACACCCTTGCGTCACAAGCTCAATGAACCTAGAATACAGGTAGGCAGCAATAGTTAATGGCAGTCTATGGTAGTTCATGTTACCCTAAGCATCCTCATTAGTTAAGCAATAGCAGGGACATGTTTGGAAGTGAAAGTAATGTCACTGTGAACAGAACAAATAGTTGAAGGTGATTGTTCAGAATGCCACCAGTCAGTGAGTACTTTCAAGAACTACAGCTGTAAGAAATTGGTGTATTGGTAGGGGTGGAGGCTGGTAGTGAGTAGCCTCTTTGAATAATAATCACAAACCTTGTCAGGGTAAACCCCTAATGTTACTAGAGTAACCAGAGCTCAATCCCCTGATAGCTATGGTATAAAACAGTCAGACTTAACTTATAGGCAACGTGTAAAGTAATTATGTAGTAAACTAACAGTAGCAAATTAAAAACACAATTTGAGAAAAAATATCTAATCAATTTAAACAAATAGAGTATATTTTATTAAACAAAATGACACCAAAACCCATAAATAGAATCAGAGTTCTGATTTTTGAAGTTTAAGGTTCAAAATAGATCCAAAAAGTGTTAACAGTCAACCAGGCTCATTTGGTTGCACTTAACAAGCTCAGGGGTAAGGTTTAAGGTTGCCCGCAATGAAAAGCGGGTCAGATACAGGGACCAGGTTCATTTATGTGAAAAGTTTTACCTTTGGAAGTTAATATTCCTCAGCGGGGCAAGCCACAGCTGTGGCTGAAGAGGGCTTCATGTTGTCAGATAGCCAGTGGGTGAGATCTTGGTGAAGCAGTTGATTTTTGGTGGGAAAGTGAGCAGGAGAAATTTGAATTTCATGCTCAGTGAGAGTGAAAAAATTCTACCTCTGGACTCAGGCACGTATTTGAGCTTGGATTATTCGACCATGGCAAGGCTACACACTGTAGTTGAGGAGAGCTCCACTATAGAGCAGAACATAGCAGAAACTACCTGAATCTTTGTCCCAGTGTCAATGTACCTTTGTCGGATTGGCTTTGCAGGTTGGTCCTGGACCCACATCGGTTCTCAGTTCAAAAAGCTGGAAATGGCTTGTAAGTTCCATGTTGTAGGAAAATTTAAGAGGATTAAACTTTGGCACCAGCCAAGGGTCCAGGACCTTGGGGCAGCACGCAGGGGGTCTGGACTCACTGCAGCAGAGGCCAGCGGCAGGATCTAGGGAGGATCCAGTTGGAACTGATCAGCAGGGAATTCAGGAAAACCTCTTGAAGTCCACTTCTTTGTCTTGAGTACACAAGGGGGAGCAGGTCCAGTATTCAGGGTTCTTCTCAGGCCAAAGACAGCAGGTCCAGTCCTCTTCATTCTTCCACAGATCAAGACGTGATCTGAGCAGAGTACAGTGAGTGCATATTTATGCCTGGGCCGGCTGTGGTTGGGGGAAACCCCTGGCCAACCCTTACCACTGGGATGATGCTCCTAGGGATGACACTAACCACTTTTACAGCATTTCCTATAAGCTTTTCTGTAAACACTCCCACAGTGTCCCTTTGCACAAAACCAGCATGACAAAACCTCTACTCCCCGCGCAGAGCTCCCATGCCCACCCTTAGGGTGTGACCAGAAAAACAAGCGATTCCCTCCTCTGTAGTCACTCAGAATGGATTCTGGGGGCAGCTACTCCACCATTGGACATGGTGCCTGACAGACTAGGTGGACAAAGGAAGGGAGAAGGCCCAGCTACATCAACATGTGACAGTTAAGTAAGCTATGTTTCTAGGTACAGCCCAGATGGTCAGCCTGTCAGAAAAACCTAACACCTACACACACACCAAAGGCCTGTGTCTCAGCTCTGGGAGCAAGTTCACACTTTCTTAGGGGACCCACACAGCTCTTGGGTGAGAGTTGCCAGTTGGAAGCCACACAAATGGACTTCTAGAGGCTTGTGGCAGACAACAGGCAACTTTTTGAACGTACCTGTCCAGTGGCGTAACAAAACTTGAGGGGGTCCCCTGCAAAGGACATGGAGAGCCCCCCTCCTTGGCCAAACACTTGCCTATTTTGCTGAGGGTGGCCCCCTGGAGGTCAGGAGCCCCACCGCACCACGGGATGTGGGGTTTATGTTAGGCTACTGTACCTGTCCTAAAATATTTATTACAAATCCAAAGTTCCCTATGAATTGGGTTTGTAATAAATAGTTTAAAAAGTCCAAACATGAACTCTGGACCCGCTTCCTAAGTTGAGATAGTAAATATTAAGTGTAATATTACATCCCAGTGGTTTTCTATGGAACAGAAGACCCCGCTATAGTGAAAATAACTTAGAGAGACTTTTCACTGTAAGGATATGTCCAACATTAAACCTTTACATCCTACGTTTATATACCCCACATCCTGCCTTATGGACTTGTGCGACCAATTAGGGGTGACTTATTAAATTTGAAAAGGAGAGTTTAGGCCTGTCAAGAGGGGTTATTGTGACAAGCTGATTCTGCAGTTTAAACAAGCACAGCCTGGCTACTGTGGCAGACCTGCAGTCCTGTTTATATTGCCACAATAGTGGGTGGTACAATGAGTGCAACATCTCTCTTGTGACATTTAATTTACACGCCCTGGGTACCCGTCGATGACATATACTAGGGACCTGTAGATAAGCTAAAAATGCTAATTATTGGTATGCCTGCACTGAGACTGAATTTATTTAATATTTATGTGGCCCTGCTGATGAAACTGAACCTTACTTTTGGTGTTTTGTTTTTTTCATACTTTGATAATACCCAAGCCAAATATAGTAACTAGCTAGTGAAACAGAATAAAACTTCAGGATCTGTCTTTCTTCTACAGTTGGTTAGATGACTTCCAAATCACTATGCTTCAACTCTGTAAGACCAAGATTGTAGTCACGGAAAGGCCCGGTTGATTACCAAATTAGTACAATCTAAGAATAGTCTTTGCCATTGATCTTTTCTTATGGGGTATGTTCTGAAAGTTGATACTTGGTTTTACTCTCCTGGCGGGCTAAACACAGTTCTTCTATTTCTGAACATAATACTTTTTCTGTGTAATTGAAGGTCTTAGTTTTTCAGAATAAATCACGCAATTTATTACTTGAGCTTCATTCTTCATCATCTTGAGTTGATTCAAAACTCTGCAGCATGACTTTTGGTAAGATTTAATCAACTTGCCTATATTTCAGGTATTCTCTGTACTGGCTCTTAGTGGTAAAGAGGTCCTTCTTAAAGGCACTCTATAAAAGGCCTGATGGCACATTTCTATCAGGGGGCTGTTGTATTTTCCATTACAGGCTGAAACAGACTTTCAGGTCTTCTGGAACAAATATTTTGATTGTTAAGTAGAACTTTTGTGGATACCTTCGCAGCTGGGATATTTTGTATTGGTCACCAAAGCAATGGAGGCTCTCACTACTAATTTAAGAGCTATTGGAGACCATTTTCTTTTTTTAAATTCAAATGCTTTCTTTTTCTAGTACGGATTAGTTTTCAATGAGTCTACTGATAAATCGGAACCATGTGCTTTATAAATTCAATAATTATTATCATTATTGCTGTTATTATTGATAACAACTGCAATACTAATAATACTATTACTACTCCTAATAATAATCACAATGACAATACTAATAATCATAATAATAATCACAATACTACTATTATTACTATTACTATCACTAATGATAATGTATGCCTTCATTAACCTAAAAATTGAATAATCCTAACCCATACCAATGGACAGGTTCTCCATGTGGATAAGACAGTCCACCTGTACTACCTTGGAATCAGCCACCTTACAAATTATAGGCAACACACCTATTTCATACACACACATCAGCAGTAAAGCAATTCAAGTGGGGGAACCCATCCCTACAAAGCAAAGAAAACTTAAATGTGAATAATTACAATTTACCAACAGGCATTTTTAGGAGAGGATCTAATCCCATGATGCATCACAGATACCTAATATTCACTATTCCTCTTCCACAGTTCTGTGCCACAGAAGTTGAGCTACCAACACTCATATCAGTCAATGTATGGAATGGGGCAATAGGCAGTCACACTCAAGTACATTTCTAGGCTTGTATATTAGATATGACCCACTTCTATCTTCTGAGCATAGAGGGGTAGGTTACTTGCCATAGGTGTTATCCATTTGTTTCATTCAACTCTATGAGACATGCTTCACAGTGCCAAGACTCCAATTACATGGCTAAGCAGAGGGTTTACATCCCCACTCTATACTGCCACAAGGGACCACACTAATTGGTCCTGCAGGAGAACAATACATGTCATCATCTGCCCTCAGGTTAGAGGCATAAGCCACACTCCAACCCATACATAGTATCACTGTGAATCAAATATACAGTCCAAGCTCAGTCACAAGGCCATCAAAGAAGTAATTTCAGATCATTAACCATCACAGTTTGCAGCTAGGGTACATGAATGCACCAGAGGTATAATATGCTCAGTCACTGTACCCTAAAGGTACACTTTCTGAACAATCAATGGTTGGAAAATACAGGCACTTGTGGTTGTTGGTTAAGAGCTGAAGTTTGTAAGTTAGCTTTTAGATAAACATACATCATTATTTAGTCTCTGAAGACTTCTGTGCCTTCTTTATGCATGTTCTGTGCATTTACTTTGGAGGTGACTCTAGTTGAGGCAACTATTTTAGGGAATGGTGAGTGCTTTAGTTGTGGATAGCCTGAGTTTTGTTTTGCGGCCGTGTGTGTGTGCTTTATTGATGTGGTTGGAACTTTTTGACCTACATGTGCATGGTGCAGTTTGAAAGGAAGGAGACAAGTTGCAATCTGAGTGTTGCTGGTGGTCCCAAAGTATATGCCCCTCTAGTTCCTGCATGTGATGTGCAATGATGTTCTCCCTAACAGAGTCAGGTGCCTTGGCTACACTTTTCGGTGGAAGCTTATTTTTTGGCTGCTTTTGCAGGTCATTGGTGCCTTCCTAGATTTTTTGTGATGCTGTATTTATTGCGGTATGCTGGAGAGGGTCGGAGAGGTGCTTTTTGGCTCCAGTGTGATCTTTGATGTGACAATGACTGGGATTGGGCCTATTGCTTCCTCCGACTGTGTATGTGATGCCTTCCTGACCGGCAGGTTGGACATGGTGGTGAGCGTGTCCATGAACCTCGCATGGGGTTGTGATTATCATTTACAGAATACTTTCCCTCCCGGCATCCCATCTCTCTTGGGCTTAGGATGTTTTTGGGACTGCCACCCCAACTGAGACCACAGATGTCTACTCGGTGGCATGCTACCCTGGCTGGTTTGGAGGGACATGGTTCGATGAGTAGCCTTTGTACATTTGGAAGCATTTTGGTGTGAGGAGGAGGTAGATCATTTGCTTATGGTGGGAGTTGGGTGCACAGCCAGGACTTATCGAGATTTGCCCGATACGAGTAATGAACTGGGATGGCACATTGCTCTGGTGAATTTCCCTACTGACTTGACACCATGATGTTGCTTTGTAACCTCTCGGAATCGCATGGACTTGGAAGTTTTACGGGGACATTATTATCCCAAATGCGCAGAAAACCTGGCTCCCGGGACTGGAACATTGCTTTGTTTTGGAACTGAAAGAGAGCCTCGATTAACTAGAGGCTACTGGTTTTGGTGGTGCTGCAGTTGGAATTGTGCACCATAGTTCTAACAGTGCCTCTCTTTTAGCATTCTTGAGTCCCACAAATTTGGTCTGGATGTATGTCCTTGTGTGTTCTATTATGTTGGTGTCAAAGGTTCCCCCCACTGGCCAGGGGAACAAGTGTGCCTTAGCATGCCATTCACAGCAAAACCTAGCTTTTTAGCCTGCGTGTAGAATATAGTTTGCATGTGACTTAATGGTGACTCCATAATTGGCTGGGAACCTTTTTTAAGGGACTGGTGTAGTGCTAACTTTCTTGAGCTTTAAATAATCCTAAATTCTACTCTAACCATGGGGAAATATGTACAAGGAAATATGCCAGCAATAACTACTAGCTATGAACTCAACTTAAGACAGAGATGCATCAAACAGACTTTTCACAATACATAAAACAACACATGTGGCGGGTCACAATATAAAAGAAAGTGCAATGTTTAGTTCAAACCATTAAACCTGTTTTTAGCAGCGAAATAGCAGATATGGAATACTGATTTATGAAAGGTAACGACTTCATACGCACATTAAAACATTTAACAAGACATAGCATTTCAATATGAAATATAATTGCAAAAGCTTATCAGCACCACAGCATTAACAATGCATCAATTGAAAATCACAATGGAAATAAAAGAGAAGAGAGAAAAAAATAGACAGAAAATTATGACTTTTCCAAAAAAAAGCCTTAGCCCGCTCCTAGTTTATACTGCTTGATGCCGAAGGGAGGCTCTGCATGGTACCCAGGATCAAGTGAGCCTGATAGTCTGTCGATATCAGCTCGGGGCAAAGATGGCACCAATTTTTGTGGAAAAGAAGGAAAAACTTGACAACTACAAACCCTCTTCGACCAAGCACAAGCTACACTTAATCTCCAATGTCCAAATCTTTCTTTAATATCCAAATTTCACCCTGTTTCACATCCAGCGGCTTAGCATACCATATGTGTCACGCCGAGTGGCCCAAACGAATAACATCTCTCTCTTCTTTCCGACACCACCAGTGTTTAAGGGACTGGTATTGCTGAGAAACCCTTTTAGTCTAAAAAAGAAGATTGAGGCGTTGGCCCTATATCACACCCAGGGCCTATGCGTACTGTCAGTGTCACATCCAGTGGTCTAAGCGGTGAGGCCTCGTCCCTAATATCATGTTCAGGGAAAAAGCATACCATCTGTGTCATGCCAAGCGGTCCAAGCAATATCCTGTAACACACCCAGGTGTGAAGCGTACCATCTGTGTCAGCCTATGCGACCAAACAACACATTCAACTATCGTTCAACCATCGTAAAAACGTGACCTCCGGGGCCGCCCTGTGAATACTCAAATCAGACACATGAAATGTGCAAATGTCAGATTTCTATCAGTGGCAGAGCGCTCAGGTTAAATTGTTTCCCTTCTTCTTAGTTTGCCTTACACCAAATGCTGAGACTAAGGATCAGATGTTGTCCCTTACCGACTGATAGTGACTTCAGGATGGACCTCCACCCTACGGATTTAGCAGAACTTTCTATCAATTTTGGCATCTGCTCAGCTCCTTTTGTTGCACAGATGTGAATCTGTATGGGTGGAGTCCTCTTCCTTCAACTGCAGTCGGGCTCGAAGAACCAATCTCCCCTATCTGGGTCACCAAAATGTAGCTCAAATGCAGATTTTCCTTAAAGAAATGAAAGACAAGAGGCATCTGGCAAAACAGGAACAATTGGTTCAATTAAATGCAGTGGCCGGGAGAGCGCAGTACAGAGTTGGGGTTTGATGACTGTCTCCCTAAATTACAGAGTACTGAGTGCCCATATATACAATTCTTGAAGGGTTGTAAAACAATTCTGTACATTCGTTGCAGAAAAGAGTCCAGTCCTAGTCACAGATCGTAAATCTGACCATATGATAAAGTGCTCAGGTGGGTGGACAAAATGCAGTCCAGTCGGTAGCACATCCCTGTGTAGGGCATGAGAAGCCCATGATCACTGCATGTTGTGTGTGTATTGTGTGCTGAGTGTTCTTAACTTAATGTGGTATCTAACTTTTATGGTGTTTTGGGAACATGCGCCCCTTCAGCCAAATATGTTTTATTGAGGGTAGCAATCTCCTACGATTAATGTGGTGTTATTGCCTACCTGGGGGATCGATCTGGGTTTTTCCTGTTCAAGCGTATGTCTACAGGCTACGTGTCAGCCCACCAGTGATCTTTCAATAAGTTGCTTCCACCTAGGTCATAGAGCGTGCCTGACCATGTATTTCTGACTTAGGATTGATGAGGAGATCACATCGGGTGGAATCAACAATAGTAATGAGAGTTTGTTGTTATGCACACCCATATCGTGGCATACATTGAGATCATTTTTATCTCTATCAACAGAGGCCTCTAAGTGCATCACATCCTCTCAAGGAATGTTTCATTTTTATCTCTGGGCTGGTAGAAACTATTTAATGTATTTCAACCTGTGTGCTCATAATTAAAATGTTTCAAGGGATAAGGTGAAATCAATCAAGATAGACTTGCCTGTACTTTCTAGGTGTTAAATGAAGGTAATTAACAGAACAGGGGTTGTCTATATTTTAACTTTCAACTGAGGAGAGCTGCTAATCGGGAAAACTTGGGCTCAATAACTGTAAAATATTTCCACAAATGCACAAGCAGCTTTACTTAAACAGGCAGGATTATCTGTAATTATACAGGATCATGCAGGTGCATATTTATTATTTTCTAGCGACCAAACTAGATTTAATGAAGCACCTTGTGTCTGCTTTAGGCAAGCTGTGCTGTAAATCATGGGTTATTTTGTAGTCTAATTTAAGGGACTGTTTGATTTACACTAACATTATCTCTCATTTAAATACCCGGCACACAAGAACAGTGATGAGAATATTGCTATTTACTTAATGGATCCTTGAGGGGGAATTAATTATTAAGAATGCATTTGCACTTTCAAAAAAGATGGGCTTGGAAATATTTGCATAGAGAGTGCCTTCTATTCAGTTTCACATGGTTGTTAGTTTTTGCACAGACAATGAGACAATGTCGTTGGCATCTGTGTGATGAAATGCAGATTATGTCACTTACTATAGATACCCAGACTCCTGAGAAACATATTTTTCTATGAACCGGCCCTTATATAGTCTCTACAAGAATAGATAGGATAATGGTAAGTTAGCAGAAATGCAATAAGTATAGTTGACAGAATGCCCCACTAGTCCACTACCTTGTATAGTACTAAGAATATAGATCTGGATGTACCTACCTTGGATTTGCTCAAATTGGCCGCATTTTGCACACCAACTTTTATCAAATACAACTCAATGTAGTAATAGGCCTCTTCACTAAACAGTGAATTGTAACGGGTTGCAATTTGCAACATACCTCATTAATAAGCCAAATTGCAATCCACTGCGATTCACTATCATCACAGGGATGGTAACTTGCTGGGGTCAGCAGACCATAATGCCTGTGATTGTTTTTAAATAAAGCACTATTTACAAACAAAAAGAGAACATTTTTAAAGAGTAGACAGAGGACCCATGAACCACTGCCTACTTCAATTTTTTGTTTGTTTGTTTGGACTACTCACAAAGTAGAAGGTGTCCCCTGGAGAACCCTTCCCTTTCTCAAATTGGTTACCACCTCATTTGAGGTGCCAGTAAAATAATAATGTGTTGTGGCCGTATTTCAGGCAAAAAACATTTACACATACCATAAGGAATCACTATTTGGAAGAGGTGCCCCTTAACACTCCCTTTCCAAATAGCAATTACTTATGGTTTCTTAAGTCCAATTAGCAATTTGGTAACATGTTACCAAAGCGCTACATGGGTTTAGCACATTCAAAAACCACATGTTCTTGTTGCAAACCCCATGATTTACTGCATCTTAGGGATTTCAACAAGAAAATGCATTAGTACATCTGACTCCTAGTAAGTTGTGTTATTTTCAAATCTGCATTCAGGAATAAGATGATATCACATCATTTAAAAAAAACAAGCTTTCTCAGAAACAGGTTGTGCTTTATAAGATAATAACACAACACATATTGAACAGTTGATTTGTGTTAACTATTAAGATATGCCAGGGGCCTTGGTTTGAAGGATTATATGTGTAGAGAGGGTATTGTTACTTATCTGCAATAGCAACACAAATAGTAAGAATGATCTGTCCTTGAACAATGTGAGACTCTTACAACACTTCTCAACATTGCAGCTGTACTTCTTTTAACTTCAATTTTTCAGGTATTCTAAAATGAACAAGAATTGCAAACATAAATGCAATTTACAATTTAATTAATCTTTTATATAAATAATCCTACTTACACTATCTCATCATCTCCAGTACCATCCACTCAAATATTAGTGTACTCCCCTCCACTCCACCTACTAGACCCTTAAAGTCAACCATGTGATTTTTCCTACAAATTACATTTGGAATTGAACCTTCACTCTATTTTCCAAAAAAACCTACAGCGCTATCCCTATTTAATAAAAGTTATGCCTAACTCAAAGGGGGTCTCATAATCTTCATGTGCCGATGAGAGCCTGTCCTCATAATCAATGCTGGTGAAGTAAATTTAAGGTACCATCATCCTTATATACTTTCCCTATTGTAATAGCTCTTTGTGAAACCCATTTTCCCCCAGCCTTTGCATCAATTTCACCAGTGAAACTACAGTTAAACATTTTCCTCTAAGTCTGCTATTAGTGTATCCTAACAGTGTGAGTCTGACATGTCCCCTCAGTTTTTCCCTTAAGGTTGATGTGAGAAATCTGGGGACAGAGCAATCGGGGCAGTAAGTTATGGACCTTAATTGAGTACCCCTTTTAGCCCTTCTCAATCGGGTACCATGAGGCAGAGCAGTCCAAGGCTGACTCAGGGAGGTCTTGAAGGATAGAAACTCAGGCCCATATTTATACTTTTTTAGCGCTGCATTTGCGCCGCATTTTGACGCAAAAACGGCGCAAACTTTCAAAATACAATTGTATTTTGCAAGTTTGCTCCGCTTTTGCGTCAACAAATGACGCAAGTGCGGCGCTAAAAAAGTATAAATATGGGTCTCAGAATTCAGTTACACATCAGATAACAATCTACAGATCAATGTACACTCAGTGTAGTTTTATTTGAAATAAAGAAAAGTACTTCCTTACAGTCACAACTAAACATCACACAAAAATGACTGTTATTTACCAAACAGGTGGAAAAAACAGTTGTAACTCTTTCTAAACAGGGCTCTTAAACCACAAGGGTTACAACAAGCTTATTCCCGAAAAGGTCCCAGCTGTCAACTAACTCCCTAGACCCAGATTAGACCCCGTAGTTCTAAGACATCTTTAATAGGTTGTGTGTCAGTAGACTCTAATCTTTACAATCGTAATCACCCCAGATGTGCCTATGTTAAATTATGCAAAGGGATGAGATTATAAAAAGTCAAACATACTGGCTTTGTCAGTGTTGTTCCCAAAGTTCCAAGTTGGCATACAGCCTTTCACAATCAACAGTACATGTTATACGAAAAAGCCAGTGGCTGTACCATAATCATTATAACATTTGCTTTTCCTAAAGAAGTTGCCATTTGGATTGACTGTGACAATTATTCAATAAAGTTTCAGTAGCAAAGAGCAAAGGACATTTCTGTGCAATATCATGAGGATTTTGCTTATACAATCCAATCAGTTCACAAATTAATATTTCAGTGAAAACTTGTATTCCTTTTAGCCTAACAACCACTCAAGACCCCAAAAACGATGAGTTCAACAAAAAGTCAGCCTACTCTTTTGCTGGGTCACTGAATACCCCCTTCTAGAGGCTTAGAGTAATGCTTTTCGAGACACAGGTAGGGTAATTGTGGGTGGCTGCTCCTGGCAGCCCAGAAAACAATTCGGAATACCGTTGTGGTGCTCTGCCCAGCGTTGGCATGCAGAAAAAATATGCAATTTGTTTCTGAGTTCAGTCCAAAGGATTTTTGGGACACTTTTTTACCCAACCCCTTGTTTGCCTAGTAGTGCCACTGTGAAATTTTTACTTTTCTGATGTGCCCTGGTCCTTTTGGGTACTGCACAGGTATGCCTCCTCTTTGCTGCGCCAGGTAGGCTCATACTCTATCACGTGCTTGGCATGAAGGGAGATCGCACAATAGCTCTCCTGAGCTGCACAGTTTTTCCTGTGTGGTGCCTGACCATGACCCTCACCACAGGTGTGAGCAGAAGCAGAGATGGTGACCACTGCCCTGGCGAGGCCCAGGGCGAGTTCCTGAGGGGCTTCTCGAGGCTGAAGGAATTGTTCTTTGGTTCCTGAGGTAGTGGGGAAGGTGCTTAGGTTCCGCCAGTTCTAATGGGGTTTTAATTTGTAACATACCATAGTTGCACTTAAGGGCCACAAGGGGACCAGAAGGCAACAGAGGTGCCCCTGGGAATAATCTGTGAGTGTCTTCATTGCAGCAGGTGCCTGCAGCAGTAAGGAATCCAGTGAATGTATGGCAATGCAGCTTTAAAGCAGGAGGTTCCATCAAGGGAATCTCTGCCCTGTTTGGCTAATCAGAATAGTGGCTTTTGCTTTGTACTTTTGTTGGTACACTCAATGACTGACCTTTTGGGATCTCTTGACCCATAAGATTTTGAATAAATATGTGGGGTCCTTCCTATGGCCTCAGTTACTGTTGCTATCTCTACCTTAGCAGTGGCGTTTCTGAAGGGATGTAATTTGGAGCCTTTTTATCAGCAACATACCACAATCTTCCGAATTCTCCCATTATTCCCTTAATCATTCTTGCAGGGAGTCAAAGGCAGATGATGAAAAATAAGTCTCAGTCCCCAGAAGTGATTGTTGTAGGCTTCTATTTGCACATGCTAAGAACTGTTAAGGTGGGTATTAGAATTGCATTGTATCATATACATTGACAATTACAATTATATTAGTACTAATAATGAGCAGACTCCAACTATTACAACTAATCCAACATAGTCTGGGGCTGCAGTAGACAGGAAACTTGGCATGAGTTGAGGCCAACCGTGATGCACTCAAGGCTAGTTAATCCTGGCACGAGGACCCTGTCAAAAAAGTTACCTTCAAACTTAAGCCTTGTTTTGGAAGCTGAAACCAAGGCTGTATCTGTGAAAGTCCTCTTAAAATTCGATACCCATTGTCCAATGACTTATTGGAGCCATTGGGAAAATTTAATTTTTTTATGTGCCAAAGAGATGTTCGATTAATATGTTTTGCCCCTTCGTACTGTTAAGATTTCTTTATTGGGACTTTTATGGAGCTGAAAAAACCTCCAGTGGGACAAGCCTTGAAGCCATGGCTTGCCAGAGCCCAAGCAAAATACCTTCACCACAAGGGCACACTGAAGTCTTCATTGGGCACCAAAAAGCTCAGAGCAGGACCAGCTGGGTTTCTTGGCAGCCAAGGTTGCACCTTTAGTGGAGAGCCATGGGTCTTTAGTCACAGTCCGCCAAAGGTTGAAAATTGCCCAACCTTTCCTTCTTTTAGCAGCAGTTACTCTTGCTCATGTCTAAGGTTCTCTTGATCTCAGGACAACACTTGCAATGAAAGATGTAGTCAAGCAGAGGCAACCAGCACAGTTCAGTGAGGGTTCACTTGCCACTGGTCACACCAGGTAAAGGCATCTTGCAGTTTTGGTGTCACTGTAACTCCCCTGAAATGAGCCAACTGAATCTTGGAGGCCATGTCTTAGTCCTGGGTAAAGATTAGGGTAGAACTAGATGTTCAAATCTCTACATAGGTAACAGATAGTGGGCTGTTTTCTCTGCCATTCTCCTGCAGGCCCAGATGTGTTCGGAGGAGCTGGGAGCGAGGTGCCTCTTTTGTACAATTCACTAGCCAGTGGGTGGGAGTGATTCCTGGACAATCCATTTATCAATCAGGCTAACCTTCTTTTTTTTGAAGCACATCCTGTATGCCTTACTGTAAACTATCCTACAATGCATCTTGCCTACTGAAATCCAAATTAGCAGAACCTTTATGCCCCTGCCCCTTTCTGCCCCTGGAGGAGGCCTACCAGGGTATGTCTACTTAAATTAATAGACCCAGGAAACATCCAAATTATGCCTGTGTAATTATGGTAATTTATTATAACTTTGATTTACTCTTGCTATGTGAAATTCCCAAATTTAAGCTATTATGCCATCTCATGTGAGTACGCATTATTCACGATAGCAATTTAGCACAAATGTACTGTTCTTTGTAGTACTTTATGGTGAATGACAGAGCCAGTGATTATTTTGCACATTTCTTAGCACAAAGTGTCCAAATTAGATGCTGGAATGCATTTCATGCTAAAAGTCCGTGCCACACGCCAATTTGCATCTCACCTAAATATTCATAATTATGCTGAAATTTCGCTTATTGCGCAAAAGCAAATTGCCCAAACTTCAACACCCCTAGACATGAGCAGGCTTTCCTCTTCAACCACAACAAATTGGTTCTGGGACCAGCTTCCCCTCCACTATGATGGAGCCAGGATGGCTACTGTGTACCCTGGGATCAAAAGGCCCTCTTTCCACAGATCCCACTATACACTTAACTATTAATGGGTAAGTTTCATTGTGGTCCATTTCAATTTAATGAAATACCCACCTGCCCTTTCTGATAGAGGATCAGTCACATACCTCACACCCAGGCCCTCCTGCCAAAGGCATAAGCTATTATTGTATTTGCTCTGGGGTAGTTTTCACTCCTTATCAATGGAAAAGCCAAGACAGGGAGGTCAGCTAGTTTGAGGCTAATTGGGATAATGGAACTTCAGGCAGGAAATCTACCTTTATACAATTTACATTTCCAGTAGATTTATTAAAACATTACATTTTATAATTGAACTGGATTTTTAATAAAGATTACAACAATGGTTGAATAGATTCTAAACAAAAATAGCAATTTAACTGTCATTTAGTTTTCCTTATAGGAACAGCAACAGACATACAGTGAAAATAGCTCTAGGGTGCTACTCAATGTAGGAACATGCCACACATTTTAAATACCAGGCACCCTTTCTTGAATACTACAAGACCTATTAGTGGTGACTTAATTTATATTTGAAAGTAGATTTCTTTCTTGTCAAAAGGGGTTAATTTGACAGGCCTGCCTACAGGATAAAACCCATCAGCAGTCAGACTACACATGCAGGCCTGAAGCCATGTTTTACTTGTCCACCTAGTGGATGGCATAAACACATGCTAGGCCATATGTCATATTACATTTTCATTCCATTGCTGAACTATATACAATGTCCTTACTGGAAAGTTAAATATGCATATCTGAGATTAGCCAATTTTATCATGTTTTAAGAGTTAGATCATACACACTGGGGACTAGATAGCAGTCCCCCAGTGTACAGAGTTTAAACACCCACAGCATCACTCCACAAGCAATGTGGTATCCACACAAAAAACATTTTATCACATCACTAATATTAATTATGAACTATTAACATAACAATGATAATAAATGCAAATAAGCAAGCAAACAAATATGCATATTTTACATTAATTGAACGCGGAGTGTTTAAGCACAACTGACAACTAATTACCATACATAGATGTTTACAGTGGAAAAAAAACAGAATGTTTAAGTCATTCACCTAAATGATAGAGAAGCAGTGTAATTTAATTTAAGTACAGTGTAAAACTGTTACTATTATTAATATTATTATTATTATTATTACTATTATTATTGTATTGTACTTCTCTGAGTATACCACTCAAGGCAAAACACTAGGAATACCATTTTGTTTACCTTCATTGTATTCAAATGTTTGTGTATTGCTTGAAACCTTGATATGGATCTGGTCTTCCTCGAACTACATGAGGGGATGGATATTAGAACATTGGTCTTTCTAAAATCACAGAAATCCGAGACGACTTCTAATGTAGGTTTCAAGTACAGTTTATTCCTTACAAAAAGGGATTTTTAAGGTGGAAGAGATCCGTAGTGTGAAGCAACATAATTCTTAAATACAAGCTACTGGCATTATAATTAGCACTATCATTTTAGCAATTTCGAAAGTGTTTGTAGCTGACAAGTGGCTCAACGATATGGGTAAAATAAGCTGTGTGTGCAATGCATAAAATAATCACAGCTACTAGTAATATTTTGTAGCAGCGTTCCAATCCATCTTCTTTTGCCAACCATACTACTCTAGACAGAGACCAGCCCTATGCAAATTAGTTTTTTTTTGCTGCACAAATGGTCTCAGCCTAGCCCTAACTTCTAGCAGGACCTCATCAGGGAGGTGCAGCTTGAGTTAATTTCTACAATATTTACATGCCCATGTTTAGGGAACTCATCACACTTCACAGAGAAGAATAAAAAACATATGGGTTAAATGCTTTGATTAATCTTAAATGCTTGTGGCTATTGCAATTTTTTATCAGAAGACCAATGAGTTACTTGGATAAACCCTCCTCATTCACAATGAAGCAGATGACATTATCTCATGGACCTTACTAGCCCCGCCCTTCATAGATTGGTGCTTTCTCCATTTTTCAAAATCAAGAGGCACAAATCAAACATGTCGTTTTTCTCAACATCAACATTTAAACCACATGGTTAACCATTCTCAAGTTTCATTTGACTTTTGTCATTTGACCACAGGAGACTTTCTTTTTTTGCACCCAACCCAGTGCATATTGTCGGAGAGGGTTCATGTTTAGCATTCTTACACCAGTTCCACAAGTAATGGGGTGAATACATATAATTGTAGCGAGTCTGGTTTACTATTCTAATTCAAATAACTATTGCTAACACTGTTGGTAAAGCATGTATTTTAGAGGGTGGGCGAATTTACTATTTTAATTCTATTGCCATAAATTATGAGAACCATGCATGCGTATAAATAAGGGCTTTGGGCATTACGATCTACTATTCTAACCCTAGACCCACACAAATTAGGGAGAGTGCATAATTTGTGCATTGGTGGGGGTTCCACTTATTATGCTATCTTGCACATCACAAACATTGCATAAAGTGTTATGCTATGTGTAATAATACATTCAAACAAGGACTATTGGCCAGCCCTCTTCACTTATTGGACAGTTCAACTGACATTCACATTTTACTTCTGCCCACCACAGCATACAGCATGGATTTTATAAGTAATCCAAGCATACTCCTGCTTACTCATGAATTCCAGGTGAACTACAAGAGGATGTCAAACCAAAATCTTTGTAAATTAAGCCCTCTATATGTGTCTCTCAAAAATTGCTCCGATTCCAGCAGTTATTTTCAAATAAGATTTGGGTTTAGTGGGTAATTCTGAGTATTCATTTTAGCGTGGCTCTCCATCAATTCGCCATATAGATTAACCTGGAAATGCCAAATGTTACATGCCAGTAAAACGTCTATCTGACCTGTCATTGTCAGATTCAAGGTTAGAAGTGGGATGCTATTGTCAAATTAGCCATTATCCATTATATGCGTCACAGTATGGTAAATGAAATGGAGTAGACAGTACAAAAGCCATGTGTAGTTACCTTTTAGTAATGTTACAGAATTACTTCTGTAACCCGCTGAGGAGAGAAAGCTTTTGTAAAATCATTAAAAGTGCCTGCAGAAGTACTTTGCCATGTGGTGAATGTCAAATTCTCCACTTTCAAAAAGATGTTCCTGCATGAGCATGAATCAGCCTGTCACCACGGTCTATGGGGACATTAACAATGTTTTATTTGACAGTCACTGTCCTACTTCAATAACAGGCTCTCTCTCAGGATAACATCCAGTCAGCCAACAAGTCTCTTGGCTCCGAGTGCTCAGGCCGCACAATGTTATGATTGCCATTGAGCTCCACGTCACGTCAGATGCAGGAAAATCTCTCTCATTATTCAAAAGCTATCACAAAATGTCCAAAAGGTTCACATACAGAGAATACAAGATCATCCCCTAGCTCTTCCATGATAATGTGAGCATTACATATCAGCTAAACAGTGGTGCCCTTCTGAGGCATGCAGCAATTTGCTAAATGTTTACAATGAATGTAGATGAAAGATGTAGGATGCTTAATGAGACAGATCAGACGTTGCTGTTAAATGCGCGCAGCCGCCATTCAGTGCTTAAGCAGGTCGGATAACAACGCAATACTAGAAACATCATGGGCCATACTACCGAAAGTCAAGTTCTAATTTAAATCATTGAATCTAACACAGTTTTATACTGACAGATATCATAAGCAGTTGGTGAGCTGTAGCTGAAATATTTAACCACATTAGAGAGTAATAAATGGCTGTATGTCACTGGAACTTGAAAAGAAAGTACTGCCTTTGACTGAAACAGAGCACAATAATATAACACAAAGCAAAACAGCAACACAACAAACATAACAAATCACAAGATAAAAGCTAAAAGTAACACAACAACATAGTACAACAAAACACAATACAATGCTAAATCAAGAAACACACAATGCATCACCACCACAAGTGAATGCACCACAACAAATATGCACAAGTATTCTTGACACATTTTACCAAGTATTCAAATGGCTTTCGTGATGTGGGGGTCATTCCGACCCCGGCGGGCGGCGGACGCCGCCCGCCGGGCGGAAACCGCCCAAGCACCGCCCCGCAGTCAGATGACCGCGGGGGACATTCCGACTTTCCCGCTGGGCCGGCGGGCGATCTGCAAAAGATCGCCCGCCGGCCCAGCGGGAAAGCCCCAGCAAAGATGAAGCCGGCTCCGAATGGAGCCGGCGTATTTGCTGTGGTGCGACGAGTGCAGTGGCACCCGTCGCGATTTTCAGTGTCTGCCAAGCAGACACTGAAAATCTTTATGGGACCCTGTTAGGGGGCCCCTGCACTGGCCAGGCCAGTGGCATGGGCAGTGCAGGGGCCCCCAGGGGCCCCACGACACCCGTTCCCGCCAGCCTCTTCCTGGCGGTGTAAACCGCCAGGAACAGGCTGGCGGGAAGGGGGTCGGAATGCAGCGCCGCCATGGAGGATTCCTTTGGCCAGGGGAAAACCGTCGGGAAACCGCCGGTTCCCCTTTTCTGACCGCGGCTTTACCGCCGCGGTCAGAATTGGCCAGGAAGCACCGCCAGCCTGTTGGCGGTGCTTCCACGGTCCCCGGCCCTGGCGGTCATGGACCGCCAGGGTCGGAATGACCCCCATAGTGGTAAAAGGTGTATGCACCAATCATTGTCTCACTTTCCACCATGAACTTGAAATTATATCATCTAAAATCTTTGTTATCACCATGTTTCTAAAATTAATAATCATACATTTAGCATTCAAGTCTGTGCAGTGGGAAATCACATATCAACTATGAGGATATCCAATGGTAAGAGTAGGGATATGCCAGAGTCAAATTATTAAAGTAATACTCCATATTCCACAGTGTGGAGGCACATCAATGTGCTGTAGGTTTGTCATTTATATAGTTGCTAATGAAACTATATATGAATATACATACACACAGTGAAAGCCATGAGAGTAATAATGTAATTTAATTTTAGACAGATAAACCTGAATGATATTTTAAAACGTAAAATTGGATCACTGTTGGTCCCTTTATCCAATGTTGTGCGCTTAAGAAACCTCAACATTCCAATGTCTTGGTCCCAAAATGTTAGTCTAGGCAAAACACTACCTTCTCTTTGGTAGCAACAGATTATGCTGGGTGAGGCCAAGTTTTCCAGTTTTCTAGAAGGGCCATAGAATTTTGGGTGGTGCGGTTTTCAAAGTGAAAGTTAAGGTCTCCGAGGAGTACGAAGGTACTGGAGTTAGATGAGGGGTGTGTACAAGGGTTCTGCCCAGGGAAAAGTCGTCTCTAATGCGTATTCTGAATGTGAGCTCTTCCATGCAGCTGGCGGGGGTGTCCGTGTAGGTGATGCAGCTGATGGTATTTTTCAATATGATGGTGACTCTACCTCTGGGCTTGTGCTGAAGGTTGTGTCTGGCAATCTTGTTGCTTGTGGGGATGGCTGCAACAAACTCTCAAACAAGGGTTGGGTTTAGCTATGTTTCTTTGAGGAAGTGCAGGTCCAGAGCATGGTCGTGTAGTAATTCCCATGTCTTTTTGGCATGTTTGTTGAGTGAGCTGGTGTGGAGGAGCATCCATACAAGTGTGACATGTTGTGTTGGTAATGTTTGGTCTGTGTGAACGTAAGGCTGATTTGTATGAATGTGAATGAGTGGGGTGCTGTTGGTGCAGGACTGGTGGGTGTAGGATGTGGGAGGGTCCATGATAACTTGGAGGACGCACATGTGAATACTCCTTAAGTGCTGTGTGGTGCAGTGCAGCATTAGTGCGGTGAGTAGCAGCCTTGGTTGATAGCATAGAGGAGCACCGCAGAGTAGGGGAGGGTAAGAGGAGGACCAGGGTTACTGACATGGAGATGGTCCAGTCATGGACAGATGGGCTTTGGTGTACCATCAGTATAGCCACTCAATGAGTCTGTGCTCCATCCACCATTAAGTAGGTCATGAGTGCAGGAGAGGAGTGCAGGGTGCTGTGGGCAGGATACAAGTGATGCCACTTCCTGTGCAGATGGATTATGGGAATTCTAATTGTACACATGATTACCCTCAAGCCACAGTTTTAAGACAGTGCCATAAGTGATGGTATCCCAGATGTGTGAATGTTCTATTTCTTAAATTAACTAATTTATTTGATTCTTCTGGACTTGATCCATAAAGGCTGGAATAATCACAGTAGAAGGTGCATTTCAGCATATCAGCCTTACACGAAAATCTACTTCCCAAAGACCTGCCCTGGATGAAAGATAGTTTCCTGGAGCATTCGGGGATATTCATGTGTAAATGAAACTCACAAAAGGTTGATTTAGAGACCTTTCATTGACACACACGTGTTGATCCAAAATATTTAAGCTCGATTTGTGGAAGCTTCCAGAAATGTATTAGTTTGGTGCAAACAATAACCTATATGTTCTTGGTTTTGCATACATAGATTGACAATGAGCAAAATTTACATCAGGAGCTGGGTTAAGGGTGAGATCTATGCTGAACAATGTTCATCCCTCAAGTTCAGAGGCTCTGCCTCCTGCTGCACTAGTTATGTGAAAGTCCAGAACTGATGCAGTGCGCCCACAGGCTCTGGCACAATATGGACACCAGACAGCCAAGTCCACTGCCTCCTTTGAAACTATCTTAAAATCTCAGCTAATTTGGTGCTTGAGCATCAGCAGATATTGCCATTCTAAACTCAGTATAATATAAGGAATGAAATCACACAAATTTCCCTAGGACTATTGAAAGCCCGTCTAGGCAAATGCACTACATAAATACCCATTAGTTGGATGACCAAGGCCCTACTGTCCAGAACTGGCATCTGTACCTACTTGGCTCAACTAATCCTTTGAAAGCTAAATAACTGTGCAAATGCTTGCTGCCTAACTAATTAATGGTGAACAGTGTACTCTCAGTTGCACAGGGCTGTCATTGCTATCAAGTCAAGTGGTTGTTTGAGTAACAATGACATGAATGGAGTGCTCTCCCATATTGTTGTTAGCTCTTGGTTAAAGAATAACGATGCTCCTAGTCCAAATATTTGCAGATTTCCTGTGTATTTCTATAGTATATGCAGACGTGCTAGATCACAAGCATGCCTATGTTCAGTTCTTGAGTTTAACTAGCTCTCCATTTAATATGGTAAGGTATCCCAATTGAGTGATGTGGCTCATCGGTCATGCTAATGAGTCCTTTTTTTCAAAGCAAATTCATGTCTGTCAAAGCTATACTTAGCAGCAGAGGTTTGCCATGGAGCCCTTCCACCACTACACTCTTCAACAATAAAGCTGGCCCTGTGCACCCATGACAGTTCTGTATCTCTGATGTGGCCTTACTTGCTTTTGGGTGGTGGACACTGGGTTTGCTGGCTTTGGGCTATTTTGTGGGGAAATTAGTTCAGACCCACCGGTTAAAATCCATTTAGATGTTTCAACATCCGCCCAGGATTTTCAAGAACATAAAGTACAGAGCAGAAAGTGGACATACGCAACGTGGCATACTTCTAATTTGATGATACCTCTGCCACACAGATAAGCTAGGATAAAACAACCTACGGTACATTCAGATGATTCCCATGGATTTCCGAAAATTAAAAACATTTCTCCTTAGGATAAGGTTAGACAAAGGTACCAATTTTATAAAATGCAAGCACCCGGTGCATAAAGATTATAAAAGTACTTATGGTTATATGCCAACCCCAGAAGTTGCCAGTACCTTCACGTTTTGCAAAGTCCTTAATGATAACTGCCCTATTTCACCTATGTGTAAAGAAAGACTTATTTTGGAAGCTCATACAGGATTTTGAGTTATGTGTATGTTATTTAGTGTCTCACATTGTATTTGAGTTTTAACTAATCTCCCAAAGTTAGTATTTAGTACTCAACCTTTCCTACTAATTGAGGCCCATATTTATACTTTTTGACGCTAAACTGCGCTAACGCAGTTTAGCGTCAAAAGGTTTTGCGCCGTCTAACGCCATTCTGAAGCGCCATGCGGGCGCCGTATTTATGGAATGGCGTTAGACGGCGCAATCAGACCGGCGCTGCCTGGTTTGCGTGGGAAAAAACCACGTAGACCAGACAGCGCCGGCGTAGGGGGAAAATGGCGCATGGGCGTCTTAAAATGGGGCAAGTCAGGTTACGTCGAAAAAATCGTCTTAACCCGACTTGCGCCATTTTTTAACGACGCCCATCCCCCATCAACATGACTCCTATCATTGTAAAGATAGGAGTCATGCCCCCTTGCCCAATGGCCATGCCCAGGGGACTTCTGTCCCCTGGGCATGGTCATTGGGCATAGTGGCATGTAGGGGGGCACAAATCAGGCCCCCCTATGCCACAAAATATTATTAAAAAAAAAAAAAAAAAAACTTACCTGAACTTACCTGAATGTCCCTGGGGTGGGTCCCTCCAGCCTTGGGTGTCCTCCTGGGGTGGGCAAGGGTGGCAGGGGGGGTCCCTGGGGGCAGGGGAGGGCACTCTGGGCTCATTTTGAGCCCACTTGTCCCTTAACGCCATGCCTGACCCAGGCGTTAAAAAGCGGCGCAAATGCGCCGTTTTTAGCCACGCCCACTCCCGGGCGTCTCTTTTGCCCGGGAGTATAAATACCACGTAAAGGCCTGGGAGTCATTTTTTAGACGGGAACGCCTCCCTTGCATATCATTAACGCAAGGAAGGGGTTCACGCTAAAAAATGACGCACATTCCGGGAACTTTGGCGCTATTCGCCTCTAACGCCATAGTATAAATATGGCGTTAGTTGGCGTTAGTTTTGCGTCGAAATTGCGTCAAAAAAAACGACGCAATTTCGGCGCAAACGGAGTATAAATATGGCCCTGAGTGTTTAGTTGTTAAAGGGAGTAAGGTGGTAATCCAAATGTGGTGCACTATTACTAGAGGATATTTGACATATAATATCTGTAGGCTGCATGGTATGGTGCCCACTCAACCTCTCTATGGATGCCACAAACGAAGATTTTGGAAATTTGCACCTCTTGATAGTGACCGAGATATGATCCACTGTTTTTCTCTCTAGTTACCAGAAAGGGATAATGCTTTGCATCTAAAAACTCTTTCCCTCTCTTGTCTTCTATAAAAAGAAAAAGTTACATTAATGCTGGTCCTTCCCATATCTGTCTACCAAGATATGACACCAACATTGAAAAGGACTGTGCAGATATTCTTCTGTGGTGCATCTGCACACGCACGGTCCTTCACATTGCCCTCCTCATTTACTAGGAAACCAACACAGACAACATCATGAGGCTTTTCAAACCTAAGTGGTTTTTGTTGGTTTTGAGTGAAGCGACATTGCAGTTTCCCATCTGAGTGGGAATCATGATCTTCATAAAGGCTAATAGGCCTCTGTATGTTTTATTTCAATGCAGAATAACTATTGAAACTCTGCTGTTCATATTCATGCCCTATACTGTCCCTGTCTCTCTTGCTCTCTCTCTTCCACTGCATCTCACATTGATATAGGACTAGAATGTCATCCGACAAAAACACTGTGTCCTAAATGCTGTCAATAAAAATATCACCCCTTTAGAGTTAACAATAGAAAATGTACACCCGATGGGACAATAGTTTTCTAAAAGGTACTTAGAACAAAATACATATGCCATTGGATATTTTTGTAATAGATATTCTGCCATACCATCATTTAGTTATATTCTCTCTTACTGAATGGTGAGGTGACGTCAGACTTACACAAATAGCGAATAGCTAAATGTAGTCGAACAAAGCAGCTTGAACTCACATAATGTGTCTTATGTGGTCCGAATAATGCAGCCTTTTTCTGCATCAGTTACCAACAGCAAGAGAGAAAAACAAACAACAGAATGACTTAATAGAAAGAGTGGGAAACCGTCAGAAATGGAACAAGCATTTTCAATGCAACGTGTCTCTCATTTGTTCGAGTTAGAGCTATTAGCGTTGTAAAGCAAAAAAAAAAGCAGCGCAATGGGGCTGTGTAAAATGTAGCGCAATCCCGATGCGTGTAAAATTAACAAATAAAGTAGTCTGGACTCCAGGCTGAAAACATCGAGCCTCGTATGTTTTTGGTACTTTAGCGCTTTGTAGGTGGGCTGAACACCGGAAAAGGCATGACGCATGCATGCCTTTCACAAATGAAAGCAAGCGGATTTTAAAAGGCAAGCCCACGAACCAATGTAAGTGACTGACGAGCCATGGGCGTGGTTTAAAGCCCAAAGAGAGATTACAGAATGGACAGAGCACTTTGTGTTCGCCCATAAAAAGCAGGAACCTGCAAGAGGGCTACGTGGCAGCAATGTGTGTTAGTGGATTAAGAAGACATACGATGGATTCAAGATGAAGCAGTGTTGGTATTGGTTGTGGCAGCTTTTAACATACCTCATGTGGGCTTCTGAGCCGAGCTTTGGGCACTGACGGATCTACACCTACAATGACGACCGCTAGCATGCATTTGTAAAAGATGTTTCAGAGTTCCTAAAAACACACCTCAGCCATGTAGCTCGAAACACATGCATCTGGCACATCAAGCTAATTGTTAATATATTTGCATGCCTTTCCTCTGCCATCAGAAGGTAGGTTTTTACATTCAAGGAAATATAAAAAGCGACTAGTTGGTTCTGAGGAAGACACCCAATCTGTACAGCGTCGCACGAGCTCCCGCACTACCTTAAAAACATTCACCCTGGGTGTGCAAAGAAACATTAGCAAGTAAACACAATAAAGAATGTTGTGTGCAAATAAATATTGTGCCAAGATTTGTACACTCCAATGTACACAGATTACAAAAGTGGGTGTCCACTCATGATGTGATTGCACTCTAAAATATCCCACGTAGGAGGAGGCTTTCCAGTGCCTAATTTGTGTTAAAAAATAAATAAATAGATGCCAGGGTCCTTGTCAGGAGGGCACTGCATCTTGGGCCACCCATTGCCTCTGCTAGTGGTGCCAACAACTGTACCTACACAATTACTAACCACCACACTCCTGCAAGTGTGACAGTTCAGACTATTTCAGGCCCCCATAGCAATAAGAATGGCCTGGGTGGCAGGTGATAGTCGTTTTTTCATTGTATAGTGAATTAAAAACAACTTATTCGCTTCATCTGTAAATTACACAATTGCACCTCTAAATTACACAAACAGCGCCACCAAGTGCCGGTGTTGACAATTAAGTGTCATGCTGAGGACTTCTAAATTAAGCAGTAGGGCTTTCCATCAGTTATGTTCACAGTCATGGCCACTTAAATTGTGCTTCAGAGCCCTCTAATGAGAGAGAATATGAACCATAAAGATGCTCACTGACTTTCCACTGCTGCAAAAATTTTTTGTTTTAATGGTTTAAACAACATCCACATGTTAGCTTATTAGGGTGTTCAGATTCGGTAAATGTTCTGGTGTTCAGAAATGTTTCTAAATATAATCCTTTTCAGGACTAAGTCATTCCACAAAGACAAATGGTACAAATTGTACTTCTGGAACCTGCAAGGGCAGTAGAGGATTGTTTAGTATCACCTGCCAACATCAGGACACCATGCAAAGGCCTAGCAGCAAGTTATTAATAAGCATTTGCAATGCAATAGGTCTTGCATATTTCAAACAAGGTAATTGTCATCTTTTGACAACAGCGCCCAGGAGCAAAAAAAACAAAACATGTGTGGAAACTGAGAAAAGACGATTTAACAAAATAAAATAAAGTTAGCTTTAAAAAAATAAAACATTGCAATTTTGTTTGCCCTGCTAGGCACGTTTTTGCCAGTCACAAGCCTTCTGTTTGCGAGGCACTGGAAGTTAGAACAAAATAGTACACCAATTACGTCTGGAGTAGCGGACAGGCACTAATTACGTTGAAATTAATTACTGCTTAAACCCTGCTCCACAATGAGGAACGGAAATTATGCCAGACATGCCTTGACGAATTACAAGGGTGTAAAGAAGACTGCCATGCAAACCAACAAATGGTGAATGACAGGCGGGCTTCCAAGCCCTTGACTGAACACAACAGTGTCTCATTTGAGAGACAAATGTGCAAGCGCATGCACTCACACGCTCATCCCTAAAAAATATACCGGCTGCTGAGGTGTACGCCATAGACTGAATGTTAGACATAGCCATCTTTATGGGTCTAGGTTTGGCAAGGACCAAGGGCCTCAATATAAGGCTGGCAGACTTGAAACTGCCAGCCTGGTGGTGGCTGTTGGACCACTGCACTACTGGCAGTCCAACTGCCACATTACGACCCTAGCGGTTGGACCGCTGACCCTTCCAGGAACATGGTTCCCGATGGCTGATGGCGGTTGGACTCGTGGTCAGCCACGGACTCATGGTCAGCTGAGTTCAGCACCGCCATGCTGATCACGAGTCCCCTTTCTGCCAGCCTTTTCATGGAAGTTTAACCGGCATGAAAAAACTGGCGGAATGGAAGTGTTGGGGGCCATGTCACGGACAGTGTAGGGGCCCCCTGCCCAGCACCCTCAGAATGTGCAGTGCTGTTGTGCTACGGTACTGACCTTGGCTCCCTTAAGGGAGCAGAGAACAGTACCATAGCACTGTTCCCACCGGGCTGACCACAGGGAACATCGTAATAAAATTCTCCCGCTGGTCGGCCCAGTGGGACCGTCGTAATACAACTGTGGGTGAGGCTGCCGGGTTGATGGTGGTCTCATCCCCACAAGTTTGTGGTCGGCTCATCAAGCCTAAGTGTCACACTTACGGTTTAAACTGCAACACGGTGATGGATGGATTGCTTCAATCAATTTTAGCCACTGACAAAAGCTTGGGTCACGATCCAGTCCATTTTGCTCGATTGGAGCAGGGTCAAGACTGATTTTCATATGAGTGGGTCCAAACTAAAGTAGCATCATGTGCAAAAGAAAATTGTGTTTCTGAGCATTTGTCAGTGGAAAGACTTACTAACAGGATTTCTTCAATTACCTTTTGTGTGTTTGATGGGACACCCTGATTGGAAGTTTTGAAGTTACACCCAACTGTTGAGCCCTAATCAGGATGAAACATGTCCTGGGTTGCTGTGTTCAGGATCAGGGAGAACTTGGCCTGGAAGTTCGGACTGGACTGTGCCTACTGGAGCAGGGTCCAGACTGATCTGCATAGCTGGGTCCAAACTAAGATGGCATGGGGGCCGAAGAATGATGAGTCTGGAATGCTATCCTGAGTGATTGCCAGTAGTTAGATTTAGTATATGCATTCCTTATTTTTGTAACCATTCCTTATTGTAAGCATTCCTCCCATCACCTTTTGTGTGTTTGAGAAAATCGTTTTCTAAGCTGGCAGTGCGAATAGATTTATGCCTTTATAGTACTAAAACATAAAGCCAGTTGCAGTTCAGGAATACACACTGCAAGTGTAATAGTACTTATAAGTAAACATACAATATAAATGTACTTATTGCCTTGCCCTGTGCAACATCGAGACTAAAGTTCCACTTACAAATAGTTAGATGCTCACTGTGATTACCAACTGCAAAAAAGTCTTGCATTTGTGGTAATGTCAGTTAAAGAAGGTGCAATAACATATATGACTTAAGTACTTTCAAAGATTAATATTGTAATACTGGTGTGATATTTATAGAAAAATTAAATCTATCAACTAGGATAACCTCAAATGATGTAAAGTATATGTCTTGTAGAGCCATATCTTCTTGCATTATATTCCTATTTTCAGATTCAGAATAAATTCAAAGCTTCTTGAGCAGATACATTCAGAGCATTTCAAGGTAAAAAAAGGCCGAACATGTTACTCTGAGGATCAGTCTCTCTGATACGCCTCTAGCCTGCTGCCAGCATTAGATGCCACCAGCATGCCAGAGGCTCCCCTGTCTTTACATTCTTTCCACTAAAACTATTTTCTTTTACCTCCAGTACTTCCACAATTTAATGTCTCAGATCCTAAATTGACACCAAAGCAGTGTAAATTTTGAATCGATGGAAATATATCAGTTTCATACATTTTCACTGGCATATGCCTTTAAAAAATAGAACTAGCTGAATTTACACTATTGGGAAAAAGGTGTTAGAAGTCCCCAAACTGTTAAATTCTCTTCCATTACAAGAATGCCCAGGCAGATAAATTAAGTCACTAAGGCCCTCATTACAACCTCGGCGGTCTTTCAAAAAGACCGCCGAGGCTGCGGGAGACAGAATACCGCCAGTGCCAGTGGCATTTCTGGCTCCCTATTATGACTTTTCCACTGGGTCAGCAGACAGTAACAGTGTTACTGTCCGCTGGCCCAGCGGAAAAGTCACATCAACATTGCTGCTGGCTCATAATAGAGCCGGTGGCAATGCTGATGTGCAGCGGGTGCAGTAGCACCCATTGCGCATTTCACTGCCCGAATTTCGGGCAGTGAAATGCGTGACAGGGCTATGCCTGGGGGCCCCTGCACTGCCCATGCCAAGTTCATGGGCAGTGAAGGGTCCCCCAGGGACACCCCAAGTCCCCCTTACCGCCAGACTTTCCATAGCAGTGTTTACCGCTGTGGCCAGGCTGACGGTTGGGGATTATGACCCTGGCGGTATAGTGGAGGGGCCAGCGGTATGAACGTGGCTATTGCGCCACGGTCATAATAGCTGGAGTAACACCGCCAGCCTGTTGGTGGTGTTAGCGGCAGCTAACCGCAGGCTGCCAGGGTCGTAATGAGGCCCTAAATGTCGAGTAGCCATATGCATTCTTCCCCACTATTAAGTAGCATTCCTGTCGTACTTGAGTCTCTTATATTCAAAGATGAATTCTCGATCAATACAATACAAACCAGGATTCAATCCATTCTTGAATTACTGACTAAAATTTAACATTTATTTGGAGAAGATGCCCTCATTTGTTGCACTTTTCTAAGCATGCATAGTCATTTATACAAATGAAAAAACTGAAATGTGTACATTCTGATAGACAGCAAGTGTATCTTAAAGTCTATGTATGCACTCTAAAAATGGTTTTATTTCTCTAAAGTGAAATATATCCCATTTCCCTGCGGAAGGACCTTCATCAGATGTTATGTTATGTTACAGATTTTTGTAGAGGCAACAGCTAACCCAGATCAGGTTTCCCAGAGCTTAAAATAAATCATGAGCAGAAGAAACCATACCTAAGAGAAGAGATACGTCTTCAATTGCTTTCTAAAACGTAGCAGGTGTAAACATACCAGTATATTCCAACCAGGAATACACCTGCAAAGGTTTTGAGAATATCCACTAACATGAGAGTTTGGAGGTTTTTGTCAATTTTTAATGGTGGACCCAATACCTTCCAGAAACATGCCCTAGGAGGATGTTTGCTCAAGCACACCCATTTAAGGAATCAAAATACCTCCATTTCTGATTCTGCAAATCAAGAATAGTTCAATAGTATCAGAAATGAACTTATTTGTATCACTGTATAATAATGTGAGGAAGGTCATTAGTCCATGTGGAACGGGGGATCCAAGGGCTAAAAGGAAGATGACCTAACCTTAGAGGAACTCATTATTCCAGGAAGTTTTTGACACATTGCCAACATATCTGTCTTCTTTGCTACACTCCTTGCAGTTTTAAAATATACCAACCAGTGAATGACTACACTGTAACCAATGTGACTCACCCAAAAATAAAAAGGCTGCACTTCCAGGAAATGGAAAGCAGAACCTATAGCCTAAAACATTTAACTTTTATAGCACGACCATGATCTTGGTTCTTTAAGAGAACAATGTTATCACCCTAATCCCTTGGGAGTAAGTTCCTCTGTCCCATTCTTTAGTGCTCTCTGTGCCACAAACTCTCAAAGTCTGGTTCATAGAGTCCTATCACAGGACTCAGCTATAAACTCTGCAATGCTGACAGCAAATTAAGAAGTAACAGGGTCAGAACAGTCACATGCTTTTGCAAGGACAGCCTATAAATTCCCATAATAAGTTAGCCATGCAGATGCTGCACGCTGCTTTAGAAAATACAGGAGGAGATTGAGTCAGTCAAGAACACATCCTGACAATTTTAGCGATCAGTCCTACTTTGTTATCGTAAGACTCATGGAATAGTATGCTGGAATAAAGCAGAGCTGAATATATTGGAAGAGAAAACATGACTGAAAACAGTACAATAAGCCCATGTGCATGCAGTCATGCTGTAATTGAAGCCATGGGAGACCTGTCACCACCACAGAAATACCAAACAGGATTTCTGATGATTAGTGGAATGTTTTATAAGTAAGGGGGCGATTTGAGAAAAAGATTTTGAAATACATAAGAAGCAACTAGACTTGCTATCTCCATAGTGAGGTCCCACCTCCCACAGAAAGGAATGTTAAAGACAATGATAGAAGGTATATTTCCCATGAACACCTCCAATCTTTGGGATTGTTTATTGAGATTATTTTAATCCCATCATTGAAAAATGCAAGCGAAGCCACACGTTTTCAAACCTCAAACAAGGAGCATCACATATATTTTAGCTTAAATAACTACAAGCAAAAACTCAGAATAATCCATAATCTAAAGATATTCTCATTTGTAAAGGATTTGCTTGAGTGAAAGATCAACTAGTCCCAGACAAATAGACAAATAAAAGTGAACTTCAGCAGCGGCTCCTCTATTATTGGGGAGGAGTATCGCCCCCCTGCAAGCAGAAGCAAACGGAAAATAAAATGATAATAACAGACAAACAAAAAAGTAAAATTATAATAACAGCTCTATTATCATTTTATTTTTTGTTAGAAGCTGAGTCTTGGGGGCGCGTCCATAGGAAGAATGGTAAAGGAGTGGTGGGCACTGCTGTCAATGTGCACGTCGGTTTGGCCGGCCGTCTTAGGACAGCCAAACTGACATGCGTATTTACAGCTCTCAAACCCAGCTGCATTGCTTGGTTGATAACAACAGCAGGCACAGACACCCAGTCCCCAATGGAGTGCAAAATCAGCGCGCCATGCCCAATCCCAACGCTGCTCTCATGGGTATTACCAGCATGACAGCAGTGTCTGGATTGGCCATGGGGGAGTCTGGGAGCCTCAGCCTGTGCACAGCAGAAGAGCGGCAGGTAATTTTATTTTTATGTTTTATTATTGCCTCCCTACGCTGCCCCACCACTTTTCCCTCACAGAAGCTGCTACTGGTAAACTTCCTTTTGTCTGGGAATCACATGTGTGCTTTAGTTGAAAGTAATGAATGTTAAGCAGACATCCAAGAATTTTCTGTCTGGAGGAACGAACACCTCAATACTGTCTGAAGCACTTAGCACATATCTGAGCCTAGATAGGTCACCTACACCATATGTCAAATATTTACTACCTTCTGAGTTCCTAAGCCATAAACAACTACATAGTCACACTGAACTCAACTAACGTGTGTGATTGTTCCTCATTCCCCAGACCCAAATACAGTCTTTCAGGTTACTGATGGTCTTTGAAAATCTTCATTTGAGACTTTATGATACTGTCTAGTGAAACCATGCCCAGGATTACTGTCTTTTACCAGACCCACTATCTGGGCTCATATCTAGACCTTTTTCACTTTTACTTACCTGTTTCAGTTCCTCTCCGCTTCTAAGTGGTACACATGAAAACTCTCCTATTGACCTATGACCTTAGCAGCATCCATGGACAGGCAGACTCACACAGATAGGAAATTTACCTTCCTAGCCCTAAATGTCTAATTACTTAAGTTGAAAGTGTTTTTTTAAGAGACATCTTTGTGTATCTTCATGAGCTTTCAACACTAGGGGCCTCAGTATGACCCTGGCGGTCTAATGACTGCCAGGGTTGCAGTTGCAGTCTTGCCGCTGCCAATGCAGCGGTCTGGGCACCATATTATGACTGCAGCAGTAGCGCTGCAGTCGGACTGCCAGCACCGCCAGATTATGACTTTGTAATGGCCTGGAGGCCCTTATCTTCCAGGGAGATTACGACCCCCCTTCTCCGCCAGCAATTTCATGGTGGTACCACTGCCATGAAAAGGCTGGTGGAGATGGGGTGCAGGGGACCTTAGGGGTGCCTCTGCACCACCCATGCACCTGGCTTTGCAGACAGTGAACATTTCGAAAGGTGCTGGGGCATCCTATGCACTACAGCATTGCCGCTAACTCTATTACGAGCCGGACACAGTGCTGTAGACCATTTCCCGCTGAGACAGCGGGAAATTGCCTACTTCATTGTTTCCACCCACTGACCCAGAGGGAAACTCTTAATGGGCCTGAGGGGAGGCTGCCACACTGGCTGCAACCTACCCACTGGGACTTCGGCGGATGGGCTTTACCTTCCGCCGAAGTCATAGTAAGGCCATAGGTGCCTTGCTTAGAGTTTGGTGTACGAGATACTCGATCACAAATGCAGAGGATGTTCTGTCCACGGTGTTACAAGTGCATTATAGCCAATGGCACTTGTAATACAGTGGAGGGAGATCCCTCACAGTTTGAGTGTATACTGCATGGCAAACTCTAAATAAGGTCCTATGTAGCATGTGCAGCAGAATTCATTCCCTCATATTTCCAGAAGCTGCTTATTTATACTTTAGGAAAGTCACAGACCCTGGCAAGCTGAGTATGTGTGTCTTCTCAGCTCCTACTCCTCAGAGAGCACCACGCTCCGTTGCATTAGAACATTTCGACATTCTGGCCTTGCTTTTCAGGGCTTACACTCAAGTGCCTGTTTAAGGAAGAAATTAAGAAAATGGACTTCTACTTGAGCAAATTATCAGGAACATCAAATAACTTTTGTCAGTATTAAGACATTATGCAGAAAATCGCAACTTCGAGGAAATTTGCAGTTTTTAATACCCACAACATGTCCCTTTTCTTTTTTTGTAGCAAAATACTGCTGGAGAATTATGCCGCAAAAGAAGGGTGATTAAAAAAATACAATGTTGATAATTCATGAAACTGTATAATAACTACTCTTTCCGAGTTATTTATGATTAAAGTTTATTAAAATTTTCCCTGCCTCTAATTATAATGGCATTCTCATCCAGTGGGTGATAAATTATCAGCTCAACAATTATGTTATCCCTGCTAAACCATTTATCTCAATGAAAAGTATTTCTGAATCTGGCCACCCTAATAGGTCAGAGAACACACATTATCTTAAATGTATGCAATAGGTATATGATTCTAAGATTAAAGCATATAAAAACTCACCAATGCATGTATGTTCAGTACTACCCTGGCGTGTGACATTCAGCATGATAATAAAAGGCACGAGAACAGGACCTTCCTAATGAAAGAGGACATTCCAAGAAAATGCCGGACTCCATAAGCCTCAAGTTAAAACATCAGATATATTAAATATGAAATGACACTTTGAGAAAGCAAACATGGTGCTGAAAACTAAAGTCAGAACGAGTTGCTTAGAATAGGCTGTTCTTTCATCTTCTCATGTGTTTCTTACAGTCAGACCAGACTGTCTAAGCAGTAAAACATGGGAGACAACCCATACTTTCTTGAATACTCCACTTCCTTTGGGGTGGGAACTACTTCATGGGTTTTCTTTGTGTGTTCAGCTATCTCCACAATAGGTTGTGCACTACTTAGTACTACTTAAATACCTTGGGCCTAATTCTGAGTCTGACGGGCGGCGGAGGCCGCCCGCCAGACTTCCCCCCTCCGAAATACCGCTCCGCGGTCGAAAGACCGCGGAGGGTATTCCGAGTTTTCCCCTGGGCTGGCGGGCGGTCTTCGCAAGACCGCCCGCCAGCCCAGGGGAAAACTCCCTTCCCACGATGACGCCGGCTCGTAATAGAGCCGGCGGAGTGGGAAGGTGCGACGGGTGCAGTTGCACCCGTCGCGTATTTCAGTGTCTGCTTTGCAGACACTGAAATACTTTTAGGGGCCCTCTTACGGGGGCCCGTGACTCCCCCTCCCGCCATCCGGTTCCCGGCGGGAGAACCGCCAGGAACTGGATGGCGGGAGGGGGAGTCGGAATCCTCCATGGCTGCGGAGCGCGCTCCGCAGCCATGGAGGATTCCTACGAGCGGCGGAAAGTCAGCGGGAGACCGCTGGCTTTCCGCGTCTGACCGCGGCTAAACCGCCGCAGTCAGAATGCTCGTAGGAGCACCGCCAGCCTGTTGGCGGTGCTCCCGTGGTCGGTGGCCCTGGCGGCCACCGACCGCCAGGGTCGGAATGACCCGCCTTGTCTGTAGCCACATGAATCATAACATGCTGGATTGTTTCCAGGATTTCTTAGTGAAATTTCCTTTGATGAAAACCACATTTTAGTTTCATAATGACTGTCATGAAAGAGGGGCTTACTAAAGGGAAACTGACATTTTTTAAACATGAGTTTCTTTTTTCGACATACCTCCATTTGAAGTTGTTTTTTGCTCTACCAGGGAAGATGTGCTTTTACTTATCAATCCCATTCATCGACTGCCCTTGTTCTGAACTCAATAATTCCAGGTTCATCACTTACACTTCTGGACATAACCTGCCAGCAATTGTATATGGTGTTAAATAAGACATATTCTTTAAAGTCATCAAACAAATCTGAGTGCACATTAGGCACATATTTTGAGTGGTGGATGATCACTGAAAACTAAAACCAGAGCACATGAGTAAATCTTTAAGCAATATTAATTATTCATAGGTAAACGTTTATAGGTTCATTAAAATAGACCTCTAATCTCCCAACACTGATTCTGCAAGAAGTGATACAAGGGATGCTTTCAGATCAAGTGGTCCACTCCTAAGAGAAACGGATGAATTTATTATGCACGGTCCAATCTCTGTTATAGGAGCATTTCTTCAGTGTCTATCTGCCGCGAAACACCAGTGATGCACACCAACAGAAGCAGTGGCTGAGCTCAAACTTGTATTAGCTACAGCAGATGACACTGGTGGAAGACGTACAACTAGCACTTCCAAAGCAGCACACAACCAAGCACATGACATCACTTGATTAGACACAGAACTAAAGGAGAGAAAACATAACAGCAAGTTTGCTGCACGTCTCCATTAATATCAGGGATTTTGGTTCCTTTTAGACATATCCTGTTTTGCCTCCTTGGGTCTACCTATCATCAACGGGTAAACCGAATCACAGAGAATGATCTGAGAAAGTGTTCTTTGGACCACATGTCAAAAGTCCTTCAGCTATCATAAATCCTGCACCTTGCGCAATCACAGGGTTTGCAACTGCAAAAGAGCTTTTCTTTATGTACAAAACCCCTTTTACAAGTTGGAAAAATCTTTCTGACGCACAAAAGGATTTTTGTGACTATCTCCAAATCGCAAATAGGGAGGGAGTGAAAGGGGCATCCCCCTCATACCTATGAGTCAAAGGGAAATGTTTCAATAGTAAGTGTGGTTGCTAACTACTGAGCAGACACCGACACCAAACATTTCAAGCGAGCTTCAACAGTCATTGTGCAATAACTCTATTACTTTGGCATTAATCATTGTTGTTAGACCTGGCAGCTTTAGGGTGGTCACCCCTAACTTTTTGCCTGCCTCCCTCCACTTTTTGGACAATGTTTTGCTGGTTTTAGGACTCTAAAAGGTGCTAGGGTGCTAAAGTACATATGCTCTCTCCCGTAAAACATGATGACATTGGATCATACACACTTGACTTATTTAATTTACTTATAAGTCACTAGTAAAGTGCACTATATGTGCCCAGGGCCTGTAGGTTAAATGCTACTAGTGGGCCTGCATCACTGATTGTGCCACCCACTCAAGTAGCCCCTTAACCATGTCGCAGGCCTGCCATTGCAAGGCCTCTGTGTGCAGTTTCACTGCCACTGCGACTTGGTATTTAAAAGTACTTGCCAAGCCTAAAACCCCCCTTTTTCTATGTAAAGGCCACCCCTAAGGTGGGCCCTAGGTAACCCGTAGGGCAGGGTGCTATGTAGACAAAAGGCAGGACATGTACCTGTGTAGTTTACTTGTCCTGGTAGTGTAAAATTCCTAAATTCGATTTGCACTGCTGTGATGCCTTGTTGTGTGTGCTTAGATGGAGTGTCACTGGAGTGTGGTAACATATGCAGGTTCTACATGCCTTTATGACGTGTGGAACCAAGAGTTAACAGTTGAGCCTCGGTGCTGGAGAAGTGAAGAGGACCTGTTTCCTGTACTGCTGTTTTACTAAATAAAAGGAGGTCATTGGAATCCTGTGTGGAGCGTTATTGTACGTTGTCTGGTGAAGGAAGTCACTTCAAGCCTGCTCCTTTCATAGGCTAACATTAGGGCTACCCTCATATACTGTTTGAGTGGTAGCTTATGATTTGAAAGGAGTAACAAGGTCTATATTTAGTATGGCCAAAATGGTAATACAAAATCCTGCTGACTGGTGAAGTTAATATTACTATTTTAGAAATGCCACTTTATGAAAGTGAACATTTCACTGCACTCAAATCCTTCTGTGCCTTACAATCCACGACTGGCTAGGTTTAGTTGACAGCTCCCTTGTGCATTCACTCAGACAAACCCCAAACAGAGGATGCTCAGTCACACTTGCATACATCTGCATATTGAATGGGTCTTCCTGGGCTGGGAGGGTGGAGGGCCTGACCCTTACTTGTCAAAGGACTGCCCTCACACAAAGGACTGCCACACCCCCTACTGGGATCCTGGCGGACAGGATGTAACTGAAAGGGGACATTGTGCACTTCTGAGCCACTCTTTGAAGTCTCCCCACTTCAAAGGCACATTTGGGTATTTAAACAGGACCTCTGCCCCTACCACATCAGACACTTCCTGGAGAAAAACCAGAACCTGCAACCTGCCAAGAAGAACTGCCTGGCTGCCCAAAGGACTCACCTGACTGCTTTCTATGAAGGACTGCTGTCTTGCTGTTGCCCTGCTGCCATGCTGCTCTCTGGCAATGTGGAGAAGTGCTCTCCAAGGGCTTGGATAGGGCTTGCCTCCTGTTTCCTGAAGTGTCAGGACCAAAAAGACTTCATTCCTGCAAGAAGAACTCCTGTTGCACCAAAAATCGACACACAGCCTACCAGAAATGACGCACAGCCTGCATCGAGGTGAGAAAATCACTGCACGCTGAACCGGACCGACGCAGCCTGACTTCGCAAGGAAAAGTTCGACACAACGCCAGCGTAGCGACCGGAAATTTGACGCACAGCCCATTGGATCGACTGAAAGTCAAGCCGGAACAACGAAGCTCGACTTCCTGAGAGGAATCGACGCAGCGCCTGCCGTGCAGTAGAAATTTCCACGCAACGGTCACCGGATTGACGTGGCTCCTGTGACTTTCTCCTGCCAGCGCCAGATTTCAATGCATCGTCCCCAGGGCATCCGAAAACCCCACAACCCGAAAAGGATCCAAGACTCAGCGCCGCAAATCGACGCAAAGCCTTCCCTGCATGAAAAATAAACGACGCATAGCCGCGTGTGGCCCGAGAAATAGACGCACGCTCCCCTGTTTTCCATGCATCTCCTCCTCTGCGGTTCCTTGCGGAGATTTTGAACGCAAACCAGGTACTTTGTACTTGCAAGAGACATTTGTTGCTTTTAAGAGACCAAAGACACTTTATAACATTTTTACAGTGATATTTCAACATATACTTATTGCATCTTAAGCATTTTGACCTGCATCTTACCAGATAAATATTGTATATTTTTCTAAACACTGTTTGGTGTATTTTTGTGTGGTGCTCCACTGTGTTATGGCATGATTTATTGCACAAATACTTTACACAAGTTAAGCCTGACTGCTCAGTGCCAAGCTACCAGAGCGTGGGCACAGGATAATTTAGATTGTGTGTGACTTACCCTGACTAGAGTGAGGGGGTAACCTAACTGCCAATCAAATACACCATTTCTAACAATTGTCATAAATACATGAGGATAAATCAATAAAACATATGCAGTCATCATGAAAACCTAATAAACATTTATTAGGAATTAACTTTGTGTTTGTACTTTCGTATAAATATTTGAAATTGAATTATAGTGATCACAAAAGCCCCTAGGGGGCATCACAATAAACATCGCACAGGGCAAGAACATTGTGGTATTACCATATAATCAGCCCCTAGAAGGCTGTAAGCATGAAACCCATGGTGAAAAACATTACAGCACAACTATAAATTCAGCCCCTAAAGGGCATAACCGCATGAACTAAACATTACAGTCTAATCATATAATCAGCCCTTAGAGGTCATAGAGCACTATACATTTTGAGGCCTTCCAGACCTTCTAAAATGTTATCACACACAAGGCTCCTAGAGGGCAAACTACTGCCAGTTGTAGAGCAAACGCATCAGCCATAAGAGAACTTGAAAATGCAAGTAAAACCCGGGATGGAGATGACTTTGCCCAACCTAAGCTAGTGGGGGGACCCAGAAGATAACTTGGCCAGAGAGAGCATGTTGTGCTTTACATTTTGGTGGTGCTAGGACCACCACAGGTGAAGTTATGGGTGAAAATTTGTTTACGAAAGGAATGCCCCACAAAGCATTATGGAGCATGTTTGGTGAGTGCAGTGAATATTACAACAGCGGCTCTCCCACTGTGCTGGGGAGAGTCGTGTTGAGGGGAATTCACTTTTAATGCGGCCTTGCAAAGCGTTCGCTTTCTTTTTTAATTTGTTTATGAGGGGTGCCCAGACCCACCCACTCCAGAGCTGCCTGATGTTGGCGGACAGCACAGGGAGCCCACCACCAGCTGCCTTCACTGGCTCTCCGCATGGCTCACACTCCTGTGAGCAGCCACTGGAGCCAGCAGTCCTTTTGTTTTGTCTGCTCACTCCAGCGGGCACATGTGTTTGGTAGTGGCTGCCATCCGCTCACCCCAGACACGGGCATGGGCTGTGTGCCATGTTGTGGGGGGGTGGCGGCACTCTCCCTGTCCTCAATGAATGCCACAGGGCACAGGGGTGTGGTCCAGGGTCCCTGCTGCCTTCTGCTGGGGAGTGTGTTGGCGCTCCTACATCCTGTCAATCTCGGGGAAGCACAACACAACTTTCCTATAGTTGAAGGTACTCAGGGGTCGGGTATGGGGTCCAGGCCCCCTACAGCATAAGTCCACCAGGGGGATAAGGTCCTTGAGCGAGATATAAACACGTTGATGTGGTCCCATGCATGCCCTCTCCCCAAACATGATGAGAACATCCCAGGGGGAAACTGATGAAACGGCAGCAGAGTACCATGTGCTCCGAGGGAGGAAATTAAGTCAAGGTTCACCTAACTTTAGAATGCCATATTTCAGGCCCTGTTGGGCCAATTTTGATGATCCTGGGCTCATTTTACCCCTGGTGGTGCGCTCTATCTAGAATACAGTTTTACAAAAGCTGGTCTTCCTGTCAACCCGCGCCAGTTCTCCTTTGTGGCTTTGTTGGTGGATGCAGAAAACTCCAGGGCTTCCCCCAACTGGTCCTCAGGGGGAGTGAGGGAGCCAGCATCACTGGCCCCTGGGGAGACCCACTGCTCCTGGGGTCAACTGGACAGAGCCCTGGGTCCTGAGTGGGGGTCAAGGGGATCTTCTTTCCTATTCTCCATGACAGTCCCAGGATCCAGCACAAAGGTGCATAGAAAATCAGCAGGCAAGAAACATTATTCTCCTTGTGCAAGAGTTTATAAAGAGGAGGGAAAAGTTCCAGAAGACAGACACCCCTAGCCAATCCCGGGGTACCACATCACCTCTCCACCCCTGTCCCAACCCTCCTCCAGAACATGATGGTACAATCCAAAATAGTTAGTGTCATCAAGGAGATACTGATCACATCAGCTCCTGGGGTCTCAACTCCCCCCTCGCTGACACAAATTCAAGGAACTTGCACACTAAAATTTGAAAGGCAGCCCCCTAGTGGTTTGGATTCAGTTGTCCTGGCACTCACCTTTGTTCAATGGGCTTGGGTAGGCCCATCCCTGGTGGAGTGTGACAGCTGGGTGATTGATACAGAGAATTCCACCCCCCTTTCCTCATCAGGAGGAAAGAGAAGTAGTGCTAATTGCTCCTTTTATGTGTGTGGGGGACTCTGTTCCTGCTGCTGGAGAAGGTATATTTACTAGACAAAGCAGGGTGGCAACAGGCTTGGGCTCTGATCCTGAGCTGAGCCAGGAAAATATAAAACCTCTGAATGACCCACAAGATGTACAGTTATCATTTTGGAAGTTGCATATTTGGTTTTCTCACACAGGTTACACTTTAATTCAAGATGTCAATGGTCTTTGTAGGCCAAGGAGAAGGGTAACTACACTCTTAAGACAGTTCCCTTCCTATCTGTATAATGGAGTGATACTATAGTTGAAACAGTAAAGCACACTAACTTTCCCTAGTAGTATACACTACCCTCATGAGGCCTATCCCAGGTGAACACCTATTCCTACAGAGTCCCCATTGTGCCAAGCCACCTGTGTGCTGTAACCAGGCTGCACCCAACTGTAGTCTCCCAGGTGCAGCCCGCACACCTGTGCACATGTTTTCACTTGTAACCAGCCAAGTGCCCCTCACCCTCGCTGCTTCGCAGTGGCCTTATCTTAAAAGACGGACACTAGTGGTAAACATGCACAGTCTTTTTACCATGTGATTGCTGTGGTGGGTGAGACACCAGTAGAGAGGCTTACCTACAGTAAAAAGTCCAAAAAATGGGTGATAAGAAAAAGCAAACAAATCCAGGCATACTGCTGTGGCAGAACCTAGTGCAACAGGGGATATTATCTGGTTTGTAAAAAGCAAGAATTTTGCTATGAAATCTCCTAATCTTTATGAATTTAGAAAAAGCTTTCAGAGAGAGTTGGTAGATGATGCATTGACATCTGCCAACTGTTAGTGAAGTTAAAAAAAAAAAAAAAGAACATTTTTTTTTTACAAATGTAGTCCTGTTTCCTTTAAAGAAAACAGGATTTTATATCCAAGCATAGCCATGGTAGTCTGTTGTCTCTTGTAGGCCACCATCCTTGTGACTGTGGCCAATCATAGGGGCAACAAAATAAGATCTGCAGAATGAATATTCACTAGGCAGGTCATTCTGCGACCCACTGAGATTTGATATTTTGTGAACTAACCTCTTTGTGCATAGGTCGGTTCTCAAAATCAAAATGTTGTTGTGCTTGTAACCACTTTTTTGCAAATCAAGTCTTTATACATGAAGTGCCTTACTTTGCGACGGTAAAGCAGAATATGAGAGGGTGTGAGCTGCCCCTTTACGTCATCCTGCAGTGCAGTATGAGTGGTAGCTAAAGATTTTAAGTAAGATTAGAAAGGCTCATTCAATTTCTGCTGTCACTTTGACTTGTTGAGTAAAGTTCCAGCAGCCGATGCACCCACCTCATCATCCTTTGGTATGACTAAACTCTTTCCTGTTTAACAGCCTCCTGAGTGGTAGCAGGTCAAATGCTTATCTTCCAGTACACAACAGCTTCTCTAGTCCTGTAATGACCAATATTTGCTACCATTCCTTCTAACTACGACTTGTGTTCTTTTGCTGCATCAGGACAATATTTCAGGTCCCATTGTCCCTCCACAAACCTCTTATGAAACCAACACGAAAAGCTGCTGCATCTTCGACCTTTCCCTGTGATTCCATTTCTTCCCTGCACCTTGATTCTTGACTTATGATTCATCACAGGCAGCTCCCTAGTCATTAATATACTTCTGATTTCAATCTTTCTGTTCCTCTGCTGATATACTTTCCACTGAAACTGCCTCCTCTGCACCCTGTGGCGTTCGTTCTCTTTTCCCAGAAGATATATGCAGGTAATTTGGTCTGTGAGTTGTTGTCTCTGAAATCTCTAACCACAGAGAACACTGATCTCATAATTTCCAAACCAAGGCCAAGATTCTGAAATGAAGCTACCCCTGTGCTGATACTGAACTCATACCTTTCACTCCTCTGTTAGAAATGGGGTCTTTGGTTGGCAGTTAAGTTACCCCCTGTCCAAGCAAGGACCCTCACTCTAGTCAGGGTAAGTCACACACAATCCAAATTATCCTGTGCCCACCTTGATAGCTTGGCACTGAGCACTCAGGCTTAACTTAGTATTTGTGCAATAAATCAGTATAGCACCACAAAAATACACCACACAGTGTTTAGAAAAATATATAATATTTATATGGTAAGATGCAGGTCAAAACAATTAAGATGCAATAAGTATATGTTGAAATATCACTGTAAAAATGATATAAAGTGTCTTTAGTCTCTTAAAAGCAACAAATGTCTCTTGCAAGCACAAAGTACCTGCTTTGCTTTAAAATTCTCAGCAAGGAACCGCAGAGGAGGAGATGCGTGGAAAACAAGGAGGTGTGTGTCGATTTCTCGGGCCGCACACAGTGACGCGTCTTTTATTTTTCATGCAGGGAAGGCTTTGCGTTGATTTCTGGTGCCCGGTCTTGGATCCTCTTCGGGTTGTGGGGTTTTCGGACACCCCGGGGATGATGCGTTGAAATTCGGCGCTTGCAGGATGAAGTCACAGGGGCAGCGTCGATCCAGTGGGTGCTGTGTGGAAATTTCTACTGCACAGCAGGCGCTGCGTCGATTCCTCTCAGGAAGTAGGGCTGCGTCGTTCCAGCTCTGCTTTGTGTCTATCCAGTGGGCCATGCGTCGAATTTCCGGTCGCTACGCTGCCACTGCGTCGATCTTCTCCTTGTGAAGTTGAGCTGCGTTTGTTCCGGTTCGGTGTGCAGTGAATTTTTCACCACAATGCAGGCTGTGTGTTGTTTTCTGCAGGCTGTGTGTTGATTTCCTCCGCACAGGGAGTTCTTCTTGCAGGAATGAAGTCTTTTAGGTCCTGAGACTTCAGGGAACAGGAAGCAAGTTCTATCCAAGCCCTTGGAGAGCACTTCTCAGTACAGCCAGAGAGCAGCAAGGCAGCAGGGCAACAGCAAGGCAGCAGTCCTTCTCAGAAAGCAGTCAGGTGAGTCCTTTGACGCAAAGAGAAACATAGGTGGAAAATGCCACAATGCTCGCACATCAACAAAGGTGGCAGATTAATGTCCTTACAGTCAATCTTGAAGAAAAACAATATCAAGGTCCAGTGGGTGCCAACCAGCCGGGCACCTCCCACCACAGTTGTCCAGAATCACTGACTGCAGGGTAGTCAGTGAGGATATCAAATATTCAAGCAGCAAGCCAGGGCACACCAACAAATTCAGAGTAGTTGATCCAAGTGGTCAATCAATAAGGGTCAGAGTCCAAAAAGTAAATAACAGCAAGACATTAATTGAAGTATGCACCAGTGTGGTCAATATTCAGGTCAAGGACCACATGTAAAGCACAAGATCCAACACGAACAGCCGACACGTGTTTCGTCTTCTAGACTTTGTCAAGGCTTTAAAAATGTAGGTGTAGCGAGTAAGAGTTCCATGAGAAGCGTAAAGTTGTTCCAACTTCAAATGGATTAATATAATCTGATGGTGTAATGGAAATAGCAGGCCATGATAAGCCTGAGAAATGCAATGTCTCAGTGCCCCGCGGCGTCGGACAGCCGAGTGAACGCCACTCACTTGAGACGTCTCGAAAGAGTGGCGTTCACTCGGCTTTTAAATGCCAAGTCGAATTGGCAGTGAAACTGTACACACAGGCCCTGCAATGGCAGGCCTGAGACATGGTTAAGGGGCTACTTAGGTGGGTGGCACAAGCAGTTGTGCAGGCCCATTAGTGGCATTTGATCTACAGGCCCTGGGCACATTTAGTGCATTTCACTAGGGATGTATAAGTAAATTAAATAAGCCAATTGGGTATGATCCAATGTCATCATGTTTAAGGGAGAGAGCATATGCACTTTAGCACTGGTTAGCAGTGGTAAAGTGTGCAGAGTCCTAAAACCAGCAAAAACAGTGTTAAAAAAGTGGAGGGAGGTAGGGAAAAAGTGATGGGTGACCACCCTAAGGCTCTCAGGTCTAACATGTGCCCCCCCCCAGCTGAAAGTGGGGAGAGCTACCCAACCTCATGTGAGCTCTCATTGCTAAGACGGAAGTATCTATAGAGACCATCAGCGTTGGCGTGGTCATTCCCCGGGCGATGCTCCACCGTAATGTCCATCCCCTGTAGGGATATGGACCACCTCAAGAGTTTAGGATTCTCGCCCCTCATCTGCATGAGCCATCTGAGGGACCTGTGGTCTGTCTGAACCTGGAAGTGAGTCCCAAAATAGGTATGGTCTCAGCTTCTTCAGTACCCAGACCACAGCAAATGCATCTCTCTCAATAGCACTTCACCTCTGTTTGCGCGGTAATAGTCTTCTGCTAATAAACACTACTGGTTGGTCTAGGCCCTCCTCATCTACCTGTGCTAGAACAGCCCCTATGCCATGCTCTGAAGCGTCTGTCTGCACAATAAATTCCTGGGAGTAGTCAGGGGCCTTGAGCACGGGCCGTGCACATTGCTTCCTTCAGGGAGTCAAAGGCTTTCGGACAAGCCTCTGTCCAAGTCACCAACCTAGGTTGCTTTTTGGAAGTAAGTTCTGTCAAGGGTGACACAATGGATCCATAGCTCTTGACAAATCTACAGTAATATCCGGTGAGGCCTATGAAGGCTCTCACCTCTGTCTGTGTTCTAGGTGGTTGCCAGGCCTTGATAGTTTCAATCTTGACCTGGAGTGGCTGCACCTTGCCACCACCTACTAGGTGTCCCAAGTACACCATGGAACCCTGCCCAATCTGGCACTGACTGGCCTTGGTGGTCAGGCCTGTCTGTTGCACAGCCTGAAGCACCTCCTTGAGGTGGAGCAGGTGTTCCTCCCACCTGGAACTATAGATGGTTATGTCGTCTAGGTAGGCTACACAGAAGGCATCCATGCCAGCTGGGACCCCGTCAACCAACCGTTGGAAGTTAGTGGGGCATTTTTCAACCCATAGGTCATCACCCGGAATTGGTAATGGCTCTCAGGTGTGAAAAATGCAGATCTCTCTTTAGCCCCCTCAGTCAAGGCGATCTGCCAGTACCCTGATGTGAGATCAAAAGTACAGAGGAATTTGGCAGCACCTAGTCTGTCTACAAGATCATCAGCTCGGGGATGGGGTGAGTGTCAGTTCGTGTGACTGAGTTGAGACCCCGGTAGTCCACGCAGAACTGGAGTTCTGGCTTGGCACTGGGGGCAGCATCCTTGGGTAACAGCACCACAGGGCTGGCCCAGGGACTACTGGACTTCTCAATAACCCCTAGGGCTAGCATCTTGCCATCTTCCTCCTCGATGCTGCCCTTCACCTTGTCTGGCAACCTGTAAATGTTGTTCTTTACAGGGGGACTGTCTCCTGTGTCAATATCGTGGACACACAAGTGGGTGAGTCCAGGAGTGAAGGAAAAGAGAGAAGAGAACTGCTCCAATAATTCATAGCAGTCTCCTCTCTGCTCTGCAGTCAGAGAGATCAACCCCCTCCACTTACCCATCACTTTCTTTGGCAGAGAGGAGGTCGTGGAGAGGTTCACTCTCCTCTTCCATGCCCTCATCTGTCACAAGGAGCATACTGACCTCAGACCTCTTGAATGGAGGCTTCAGTCTGTTATGGTTGAGAACCCTAGGGAGTGTCTAGGGGTCTTAAGGTCCACCAGGTAAGTGCCCCCCCTTCCGCTCCTTAATTTCAAATGGGCCAGTCCAGCAGTCCTGGAGAGCTCTAGGCTCTGTCGCCAGGTGTGAATTCAACCAGAGTGGCCTTCCGGTCATACCACTCCTTCATCACCTCTTGACTGGCCTCCAGGTTACTCTTGGCCTGCTTCCAGAAGTGTTGTGTCTGATTGCAGAGGGCCAGCATGTAACTGACCACATCCTGGGGAGGTGTCTTGGGAGCTTTCTCCCAGCACTATTTCACTATGCTTAGTGGTCCTCTGACAGAGTGACCATAGAGAAGTTCAAACAAGCTGAACCCCACCCCTTTCTGGGGCACCTCCCTATAAGCAAAGAGAAGGCATGGCAAGAAGACGTCCCACTTACTCCTCATGGCCTCAGGTAGGCCAGTGATCATGCCTTTTAGGGTCTTGTTGAATCTCTCAACAAGCCCATTGGATTGAGGGTGGTAAGGGGTGGTAAACCGGTAGATTAGCCCACACTCATCCCACATGGACTTCATGTACGCTGACATGAAGTTTGTGTCTCTGTCAGACACAACCTCCTTTGGGAACCCCACACGGGTAAATATTCCCATCAGGGCTCTGGTCAGCACCGTTGCAGTCACTGTCCTCAGAGGGATTGCCTCTGGGTAGCGGCTGGCATAATCCACCTATTGCCCAAGGCAGCTTTGGGGTCGAAGGGACCAATGATGTCGAAGCCCACCCTTTCAAAGGGGGTGCCAATGACGGGGAGTGGGATCAGGGGGGCTTTAAGCCTTTTCCCTGTCTTCCCACTAGCCTGGCAGGTAGGACAGGCCCTGCAGAAATTATCTGAGGCTACCCGCATTCTAGGCCAATGGATGTGGGTGACAAGCCTGGCAAAGGTCTTGTCTTGGCCCAAGTGTCCTGCCAGGGGGATGTCGTGAGCCAGGCCCAGTAGGAAGGCCCGGTAACACTGGGGGACCACCTGCACACGTGCTGCCCCAATGGCCAGAGCCTTAGGCTTACTGTAGAGGAGATAATTCTCCAGTATATGTGGTGATCGCCAGAGGCTTCACCTGGTGCTTAGGCTGAGGCATGTTGCCTCAGACCCTCAAGAGTGGGGAACTCCTTCTGCACTTTGCAGAATTCCTCCCTGGTTGGCCCACCCTCTACTTGCCAGCCAGCAAATTCAGGCAGGTTGCCCAGGTCGGCAATATCCTCTCCAGTTGGCTCAGGGGCCTCCTCCTCTGGAACCCCGTCCACCATCGTGGGAATATCTGAGGCAGGTTTCCCGCACCTCTTGCCCTTCCTCTGTGCAGCTGTCTGGCTCCAGACGCCCTTGACTCCCTTCCCGGGCAGCCATGGGCCTTGTGGTCATGCAGACCCACTCAGGCAAACCTAACATCTCCAGGTGGGATCTGAGCCCTACCTCTTTCCAGACAGTATGCTCAAGATCATTGCCTAACAGACAATCTACAGGTATGGCAGGACTCACAGCTACCTTTAGTGTACCAGAGACCCCCCTACTCAAAGGGAACCAGAGCCACCAGTAGGTGACTCTCGCTATTGTCAGTGACTATGACCTGGTGGAATGTATTAGGGATTATCTGCTCTGCTGACACCAGCTGACTCTTGACAGTAGTCACACTGGCTCCTATGTCATGCAGATCCTCCACCCTTTGCCTATCAATGGTGAACCACTGCCTATACTTGGAAGTATAGGCAGGCATGTGGGCTTTTGGCATCATTTCCTTATCTCCCAGGGGTACTAGGGACACCTCTATCTGCTCCCCAAAGCTAACTGGGACTGTCTCCCCCCCTGAGCGCTATACTAGCCAACCCAGGTATCTGCCCTCCAGTGGTGGGCTGTGCCCTCTTGGGACACTGTGAGTCGTCCTTAGAATAGCCATGCTGGTAGCATTCTAAGCATTTGGGGATAAACTTCCCTAACTTTTTTATCAAAGTACCCTGGCTTCTTCACAAATTTTGGCGGGACTGGTTACCACCCCCCCCAACCACACCCGGGGAATTGTTTTGGGGGCCTTTTGAGAGTTCCTTATCTTTAAGTTTTTCTCCCCTCCCTCTTCTGTTGGGAACCCTGACCACCTTTGTGGGTGCCCCCCCACAGGTACCTTTCTGGACACTCGGGTGTAACCGAGAGGTCCACCTCCTCAGCAAGCTTCCTGGGATCAGTCAGCTTACTGTCTACTAAGTACTGGTGCAACTCTGTAAAACAAATACTGAGCATATGCTCTCTCAGAATCAAATCATATAATCCTTTGTAATCATTTACTTTGCTGCCCCACACCCATCCATTCAGTGTGTTATTGGAGAAATCAAAACAGTCTACCCAAGTTTGGGGTGACCACCCTAAGGCTGTCAGGTCTAACATCCTCCAACTCCTTTCCCATAAAAATGGTGGGGGTTCAAGCTCGTCAAAGTTGGCACAATGTCTAAGAGAGCTGTAGGACATTTTCACACACGGAAAACACCATGCTAACTTTTATACAACACCAAGGTGTGAACTGCAAGCTCAATTTAATTTCAGAGTGAAGTGATCACCATTAATTTACTCTAACAAGATCTTGCAGAGAGAGAGAGAGAGAGAGAATGCACGCACGCGTCTAATGAAGTCTAATTCAAACATTTCCATAAATGGTAATAAGATACAGGCATAGCTAAGCACAGAGTGCACATTAATAAAATCATCAAATGGCTAAAATGAGTTTTATGGCCATGGCTTTGAAAATTAATAATACAATAACTTCACCAGTATAGTTACCATTATCTAGCACTGCACCTTTGAGAAAGAGTTTAAATTAGAAATCTCCACCTAACTTTCTCCTATGTCTTCATCACAAATCTTTCTAACCCCTGGAGTTTTTCTTTTCTGGTGCTGTTAAGGTATAGATTTCATCAGCCTTGTACACACAACAGTCGTGCACGGGTACATCGTCAATTGTATGTGTCCTGGTATTTTTGTTTTATAGGAATCTTTAATACAGGGGTGTGGCCCAGTATTCATACATATGATAGGAGAACCGAGATAGGGAGGCATTTTGAGTAGGGTGCAGTACTGAAGCATGTGATCGCATTTTCAACTACAGAAAATTAGTTCATTCCTCAAGGTATCTAAGGGATTCTTCCTTTTCAGTGCTCATTATAATGCCTCATGAGCCAACCTAGTTGCCTGCACTGTTCAGTCTAAGTGAAGATGCTGGGAGGTTTAATCGATGATGCAAGCATCTCCATTCACAAGTAAGCCATTAAGTTTTCCCCAACCTAAAATGATGTTTCTTCTATATAGATCACAACCCTTGCCTTCCCCTGCGACCACATAACGATCTACTTGAACTACACTGACGTCACCGTGTTTTACATCTGTATATGGTGATCAATTAATTAATTTCTTTCCCGTCAAGTCTGTGATCTAGAATATGTTATTTTCTGCATTACTGAGGATATCGGCATCCTGGCTGAGTATGCACTGCTCATCGCCTGAGCAAGTTTCAGACTGCACAACTCTTACCTCGAACTCTCTGCACAGGTTCCTGCTGGCAGATTATAGTATTTCCAAGCAGGCCTCTATTAAGTACAATGCCATTAATCTTCAGCTGCCAAGATAACTTGGCGAGAATCTTGTTATCTCTGGGGGAGTTCACGCTTCACAGGTTCAATCTCTTCTTTGCCCTGAAATTCTCAGAGCTCAGGAAGTGATGAGCATTACTTTGGTGTTTCCTCACAGTTTTTTCTCTTTAGACGCCTCTCTCTGTAGATTTCCACCATATTCCGCCGACCATTTAGTTTCATCATTAAAATACAAGCAGAACAATTTATTTTGGTTTTTTCCCCATTTGTGACTCTGTCGTTCACCCCACTGTTCCCCCATTTCAACAAACATGTATTGTTTTATGTTTTGAGTGTTGTTCAGCAATAGAGAATGCAGTTTTGAGAAATTTAAAGCTCTAAACTGAGAGTAGGGTAAAGGCTGTGTAGTGTGTGTGTGGATACATTAAAGACGTTCATGTGTAGGTAGGGTCTGTTTTTTTTTGTAGCTGCTGCCATCGTTTGATCTTAATTTAAAAGTATGGCAGATAATCCTTACCTCCAGAGAAGTACTGAAGGGGGCATGGTTACATTTTGATCATAGGGCAGTGAGCAATATTTCCGAACTTCAAAAAAGATAAAAAGTAATCTTGCCCTGTTGATTGAATATGTATTCCTTGCAGGAGTGTTCTAGGATGGCAATTGCTCCATTCGGCTAACGCCCCTAGTTTAAAAGACCTTATGCAACAGTATTTTAAATCCCACCTCTCCCACATCAGTGGAAAGTGTTTAGTGCAAAATTCAGATCATGTTTCAGTGAGTTATGAAAAATTCTCGCAGCTGGATTACTAAGTCTTTGCTGTCTTTTAGCTATTTTAGTAATTATGCTAACAATTCCTGCCATTTCAGTTTTTAATGTTTTTAGACCCCTTCTTGATATTTTGTATTAAGAACCTCTTAACAAACCTGCGCAGTTCACTCTTGTCATAAATAAGTTGAATAAACAGTACATCCATTTGCTGCAAATCACACACGTCAGTGGTCAAGCAGAAAAATGCGGAACTCCTTATTTCTAAGGGAAACCTGAGGGTTTCATCTGTATTTCCCTTTAACTCCACCCCCACTAAGGTTACCAGTATCTCAAGTTAACGGGTCCAAACCCAGGGACCTTTTAATAGCGTCCTATGAGCTTAAAGAACAGTGCAATGCTGTCGGTAGCTGTGCTGTGCCCGTTCTATGTGTTAGGGATGCTCCGATTGCTACTGTGGAGTTGTGTATTCATGAAGTAGACTAAACAACAAGCAATTAATGGCTGTTTATTTTTGGTACAGGGCCTGGGCTTCCAGGCAGGATTTCAAGATTTATATGATAGGCATGAGCAAAATATCCACAAAGGACCAGATGTAGCAAAGGGTTTTTCCCATTCTGTGTCAATGGGAAAATGTGTTCGTACATATGGCCCATAATGAGCTAGATTCGAGAATGTTTGGTTATTGTGAACACTTGGCATCTCAAATCCCAAAGCCCTGGTTTCTAATTTTCCGAGCTCCTTTCTCAACCAGACCCTCCCCTCACCTCGACACCTAACTCACAACAACAACCGTCTTCTTGCACAATCTCAAGCTTCAGAAGAACCCGAGGCGATAATTGCTTCTGGTGGGCTTTTCCTTATGGCCACACTACAGAAAATACTTAAAATGTAAAAAGCAGGCAAACAAGGGGACGCACAGACTTAAGCCCCCAATTGCCTCATACAGCATTAACCCGCCTTCACCTCACATCTGGCCAGCTCGACCTTAATGGAGATCACTCGCCACACATCCGTTTATCAGGTTATCCTGCACCTAATTACAGAGAAGACAATATCATCTGATTTGTTCTTTAGTTAAAGTCTGACATATTCAATGGATTACTCAATATTGGCTTATGCTGCAGTGTCAGCCTGACAGCAGCACTTAATGATAATCAGAGGCTGGCGCCAACATCAATTCCAAGCTTTGCAAGCTCGATGAAATTATTTGCGGCGCGAACACCTATCAATATCGGCCGATCTCTGTGTCATCTGCGTTTGCACAGATAATCTCCCTGTTTTTGCTGTTTATATGTTTAGACGCTGAATGCGGGGTGATTTAATCAAGCTTCAGAAATATAAAGGCAGCAGAAAGAAATGTCACTCATGAGGTTGCATACAGCAGCAACCCCAAAAGAAACCAAAAATGACCGAAATGACATAGATGGCCAGGGAATCTGCCCCAGCGAATCTGGTTAATCCAGACACATCACTCAGGGGGTCATCATGCCCATGACCATATTATGCAGTTGGAGGCTATTTGTAGTCCTGCAGAGGGGGTATTTTAGTAATTTCAATAGTTACTTCATTCAGCTTTGATTTCCTAGTAAAAATGTCAAGTGCTTAATTACTTTGTTGTGCATGGCTTCCATAGGAATCCTCTATCGTTTAAACCACACTCTAAATCTGGTAACTCACGTCTATGATGTAGCAACAGTTGCTAACAAAAGTTTCCCAAAATGGCTAAGCCATAAAGGCCTTTCAGGCCAGCCTGACAGGGATCCCTGAGAGTATGTAGCACAGCTGCAGAAAGGCAGAAAATGTGGTGTGGTGTTAGATAAAGACAGCATCTAATGTATTTTTTCATATTTGTGTCAAGGAGGAGAGGCCTTGTTATGTATGTTCCCCTTTTACCCCTCAGGCCTGCAGACCAGTTAAAAGCAGGGGCAGTTGATTTTGGGGGCTATACTTAACATAAAACTTTAGATGGGTCAGAGGCGCGCAAGCCGCCAGCCAAGATGGCTGCCTGATATCGGAGCTACACGCATCGTCGGACGTTTTTTCATCACTGGAGCCGTTTTTACTTCATTTTTAATGGCGCTTTGATCCTATTAGCTGTTGGATGTTATGGTGAGCATTTGTATTGTTTTAAATGCTGCCTAACTTATTTTTTTGACTTATAAAAAATGTTTTTACATTTCTCCTCATGAAAGCAGCCATCTTGAATAATTATTGCTCACCAATAAGATGTGCTTATTTATTTGTTCTTTGAATCTTTGATGGCTTCGCTTGCAGGTTTTGCGCAAGCCATGTAATTTATTTTTGCTGTCTCATCAACATATATTTGGAGTTCCTGCGTCACTCATTTCCTTATTGAAGGCTTCTATTTTTATATGGGCAAACTAAAGAAAATAAAATCTCTGTCACATCAGCTCTCCTCAACTGACAAACTTTAGCAGTTTTTACAATTGGATCCTTCTGCTGCAGCGTCTTCTTCTTCCACGTTAAACATGTCTTCCTCATCTTCTTCTTCACCTAAAGTCTCTCAGAATATTTCTACAACTACTCATAAAAGGGTCAAACAAGACCCACCTGCACCAGTAAAATCTCCCTCACCGATCTCTCTTGAACTTGTGCTTGATGAAATACATGCATTGCGTCCTTTTATTGAAGAAACAAATTCTCGGATACAAAATCTTGATAATAAGTGGCCCCAAATGGAAGTGAGAGTCTCTGTTTTGGGGCAAATAGTCAGCACCATGCAAGATGAAACACATAAAATTACTAGTTTGGAGAAGGAAGTGGCAACTTTGAAGACACTTGCAGAGGATTTGAAAAACAGAAACAGAGGCAATAATCTTCGCTTTTATGGATTACCGGAGGGTCTTGAAGGGAGAGACCCAATTTCATTTTTTGCTTCATTCTTTCCACAGTTAGTGGACCTACCATCTTCTACAGTATTGAACTCCCAAAAGGCACACTGCATTGGTCATCATCCTCCGCAGTCCTCCATATCTAAACTAAGAGGCGTGATTATTTTCTTTCTTGAATTTACTGATTTATTGAAAGTTCTTAATGCTGCGAAAGCTAAAAAACAAATCTCTTGGAAAGGAAGTAAAATCTTCATCTCACAAGATGTGTCCAAAGTTACAGCAAACAGAAGGAAATAATTTTTGGATCTTCGTCCACAGCTTCGTGACTTGGGAGCTCGCTTTGGATTATTCCATCCCTGTTTGTTCAAAGTGACTTATCAAAATAAGACCACTTCATATACCTCTTCTGCAGCTCTTTGTGATTTTCTAAGATTACATTCTACCAACCCTATGGAAACGGCTGGTCCTTCTACATGTTGACTATATGCGTTTCTTAATCTATTATGCCCTTGTTCATTACTATTATGATACAGTTGATGGTCCTTCATATGCAGTCTGTACATTATATCATATTGATGTGACTGTAGGTCCTTTTTGTTAGTGTACTGTTTTCTTTCCACAGGTTCCTGGTGTTCTATAAATCTTTATTTTTGCTCCTATCATTTGTCCATTGATGTGTTCCGTTTCCTTGCTGTGCCGTCTTCAGTCTGTGCTGTCACCACCCCTCTCCCATTGTCCATTCATCTCATATATGTTTTAGCAGTCGTCTTTATTTGACATGTACTGTCTCTTCTTTTTTTCTTGAATATTTCCCATCTTTTTTCTTGTTGTTTCCGCTTTACTCTTTTCTCTCTTTGTTTTTCTTGTTTTCCTATCCCCTATATGTATTTTCAGTTATTTATGGTACAAGACCTTTCGTGTATATATATGATTATGTAACATAAAAATCCAGAGTTATTTTTTGGACTGTCAAAGGATTTGTTAACCCAATAAAAAGACATAGAATTTTATCCCATTTAGCTCAATATAATCCAGACTTGGCTCTTTTACAAGAGACCCATCTGACGGATTCTGAAGCACTAAGGGCCAGATGTATCAAAGGGTTTTACCCATTCTGTGTCTATGGGAAAATGTGTTCATACATAAGGCCCTAAGACTTAAAAGAGGTTGGGTGGGCAATGTTTTTACTTCTTCTACATCTACAAAGAAAAATGGTGTAATTGTGCTCTGCCATAAAAATCATCAGTTAATGTTATTTCGCAGGACTCGGATTCCGATGGTAGATGGCTTTTTGTGAAGCTAAGTATTAATGGGACTTACAATTAACAGCATATGCAGATGATATACTTTTATATATCTCAAATCCTAAACTCTCGATTCCATCTCTACTTCGGGAGATTGAAGATTTTTCTTTGATTTCAGGTTATAAGATAAATTTGGATAAAACTGAAATCTTTCCTCTAACAAAATTTTGGTTTAGATCATTGTTCGATATTACTGGCTTTCATTGGAATTCTTCCAAGATTAGATATTTAGGGATCTGGTTCACCTCCTCCATTAAAAAGTCAATTGAAGTAAATATCTCTGATGCTTTAGAGAAGGTTGATAGATCCCTTTTGTTTTGGAATCCCTTATTTTTATCGTGGTGGGGTCGCCTTGACTCTATGAAAAGGATGATTTCTCCTAACATTTTATATATCCTATCCATGATTCCGATTCCTCTACCTGTTACTTTTTTTAAACAACTGGACTCCAGATTGTCTAAATTCCTTTGGAACAATAAGAAATCTAGAATTTCTCTTAGTCACCTTCGTCATTCTAAGCAGGAGGGGGGGATCCAATTTTCCTGATTTGAGACTATCACAAATCCTTTTGTTTGTGTCAAGCTTCTAGATGGATCTCCTTGTCAAGCTCTGTGTTTACCCCCTTATGGTTGGATATTAAATGTTCTTTTCTTCTACCTTTTTCTCCTTGTGAGGTGGTATCCTTTTCTTATAATATTTCAATTATCTCCTCCCCGCTTCTTACTTGTGCTCTTCTGCGTGCTCACTATTTGCCTTCAACTGTCACTTATTCCTCTTTTCTGAATTCCCCTATTTGGCATAATCATCTCATCACTATCAATAAAAAAACCTTTACTTTGGAAATCCTGGAGACAAAGAAATATAACGTGGGTCAAAGATTTATTTTCCAATGATACTCCACTTTTTTTTCACAATTCCAACTTCTATTTCATTGTCTCAATTCATTTATGCCTAAGTATCTTCTTATTAATATTATTCTTGATGTACTTTTTTCCTTGCCTTCCCTTCCTTCTTCTTAGGAATTACCCCTTTCTTTGTCTTCCTTTCTTACCTCATTTCCTAAGGCATCAAATATTTATACATTTTTTCATTCTCCTGTTTTGACACAACCTAAATCTAAAATTGAATCTCAATGGGAATTGGATTTGGGATGTACCTGAACTGTTCCCCTCTGGAATAAAATATAACATCGATCTTATAAAATATTTAGTCAAAACACAAGGGGAAGAAAATGTCAGGGTGACAGAGCGCTCATGAAGTCCCCCACTTAAGTATATAGGATGACCTATTTGAGGTACGGTGCTCCAGGTCTGAGAGGATCTCCCCTTTCCCACCAAAACCGTGTCAATCAAGACACTAACAAGTCAATTCAAAGAGCAAGGCACACGTAAATTATAAACATAGAGACAGTACCAATAAGTCCAAAATGACCAAATCTGAACACAATTACATATAAAATTAAGATTTCACCGGAGTCCTTGGAATGGGATGTTCAACATGTTGAACATCCCATCCCAAGGACTCCAGTGAAATCTTAATTTTATATGTAATTGCGCACGTAAATTATAAACATAGAGACAGTACCAATAAGTCCAAAATGACCAAATCTGAACACAATTACATATAAAATTAAGATTTCACTGGAGTCCTTGGGATGGGATGTTCAACATGGAGCATCCCAAGGACTCCAGTGAAATCTTAATTTTATATGTAATTGTGTTCAGATTTGGTCATTTTGGACTTATTGGTACTGTCTCTATGTTTATAATTTACGTGTGCCTTGGTCTTTGAATTGACTTATAAAATATCTAGATCAGCTTCTACCACACAGTCACTTTTCTTTCTTTATCACAGACTTTGTTTTACCCCATCTACTATAGTTAAATTTTCTGTATCCTCAACTTCAGACTGTTGGCCCTGCGATAAACTAAAGGGAGACATCATGCATATCCTCTTTGAATGTCCTCCCACTGTCTCTTTCTGGAGAAAAGTTTGGCATCAGCTTACCTCCATTTTTCATTTACGATCCCAATTATCTCCTTCAGTGCTTTTTCTAGGTAGCCTCTCTGCTGACATTGTTTCAGATGATGATAATTTAAAGCTGTTGGATCTCATGTTAAACTTTAGCCTTTCAGCAAATTACTCTTAATTGGAAAAAATCATCCATCATTTCCTATAAGGCTTGGTGGTATAATGTTTGTCACTACCATAGACTAGATATTGCTTTTACCCCTTTATGCTGCCCCTCCATAAATAGAGAGCTGGATTGGTTACCGTTGACTGATTATCTTAATGTTGTTGCTTGCAATTCTACTAATTGTACATTATCTGAGAATTTTAAACCACCATAAATTGTTTGTTTTTCTTTGTTCTTGATTGAATTTAATTTTAGCTCAAATTTATGCTTTACTGAATATCACTGTTTTTAGCTTTTTAATACCTATTGTATCTTGCTTATTTGCATTGGTCTTGGTCCGTTTTTATTGTTTTCCCCCTTTTTACACTTTAAATTATTAAACAGCTTTTACAATTCCTTTCAAAATTATATCATCATTGTGACAGATATCTTGTATTGTTATTATGAGACCCATATGTATTTTGATTTTAATAAAGCTGATTTACCGTAAAAAACTTTAGATGGGTAATATGTGAATTACAAGGATGTTCTTCACCGCAAAGTTTTGAATGATATCATAGACGAGTCAAGCCTATGTTGTCACACAGAACTCCGTGGTGATGCTATGCATTATGCGAACCTCGTTACCCACAGTTGTTACATCATCATGGCCTTCCTGGCCAGGCTGACAGGGCTCCCTGAGATCCGGCCAGCCCAGCTCTGCTTGTCTCATTTGACAAAAAAATAAAAAGGGCACCTGCAGGAGGGGGAAGAAAGACAGGCAAGGTAGCAAGGGTTGGTTAAGAATGACACATAAGATATTTTAATAACATTTGGATCAGGGAGGAGAGGCTATAATACGTACTGCTCCATCTTTACTCCTATGCCCATGCATAGCACTCGAAAGCAGGGAGACATGATTTTGGGGGCCATACATTCCATAAAATTATAGATGGGTAAAACCTTTGTTAATGGGATGTGTTTTATCTCTGGGTTCTAAAGAAGTGGCATTTTTGGCATGTAAATGTACGAACAAGAATCCAGGGCCTAGCAGTGACCTGTTTCAAAATCAATTTTTAAGAACTGACAGGACCTGACCCACTTAAATCCCTTGTGTCACTCCTAGCAATTTAATAAGAAAGATCTATTTAGGACAAAACACAGTTCTTGGAGAATCTCTTCCCAATCCCGGGTAGCTGTGAATGGGATGTAAGCAATCCCCCAGAGAAATGTGTGTGGAGTCCACGCAGTAGTAATGATTTTAAAGTAAAACAAACACAATAATATTCCCAAACAAATTTAGAAAAAAGAGAGGAAATGTAATAAGTAAAAAGAAACCAGAATGGTAAACATTGAAAAAGTGGAAGCAGACATATGATTTTTAAAAAAGATTTAAGTCAATACTCACCTAGAAAACATAGAACAACACTGAAATGTCTGTGTGTGTCTCACTGTGACCTACAGGTGATTCCAGGCCTACTGTAATGGAGCAAAGGTCAAATACACCACACTGATAACATTTTACCCTCTGACATAGCCTACTTTTCGGAAGTCAGAATGGTACAGTAGAGCAAAATCCAAGGCAGAAACCAGCATTAGTCCCTCAAAGTTGCAAATGGCATCATCAAGCTCCAGCAGGATTATTTGGATTTGGCACCAAAATCTCCAAGTGTAATTTGATATCAATTTAGGTCATTTTGCAGCTGAGATAGATTTGCCATCCAACCCTGGTCCAAGGTTTTACATTTGGACTTACACACTTTTTAAATTCTTAAAGTCCTCCAGAGAGGCAATGCTACAAATATTTTACACCTAGACAAACTCTGAAGAATACCACACATTAGATAATGTGCTGTGCACTGCAGAACACATGCAACGTGAGGGTATTGTTTGAGAAATAAATATATTTTCCTTTATTAACACCTGTTTCCATGAGACATAAGATGCAATCCCTGGTCTGGCTTTCGAAGAAGGGTTGGGGTTGAGTCCAAATTTATGTGTATTTCTGCTGATCTACCACAGTAACGCCCAAGTAACATCTTCCAGCACAAAGCTAGGCAAAGCATTGCAAATGTGTTTTTCACTAACAAAAAAACAGCTTCTCAGCACAACACACCTTTTGCATTAGATAGAAAATATGCATGTGAACCTTTGCATTGCTTTGTTTCAGGATCATGCTTTAGTAAATATGGCCATTAAACTGAAACACTGAAGCTGAAGATCACTTTGAGCTCTATCATTCAATCTAGAAATGTAGACATTAGTTAAAAAGTTCGCAAGAGATCCTAGGTATAATTGTGAGAAGTGCTATATCCGTCACTGTACCTTGTATTATGGATAGGTGACCTAATAAAATGTTAAGCCTCCACATTTTCAAAATGTTCCAAAAGCAGATTACCGCTGGTCTAATTTCTTATGTACATCATCATTTTCAATTTTGGGTATTTCAGTCAATAACCCATTGATGAATTGCATCACTTTTAGTGCCACATATAGTAATTTTGTAATCAAAGTGACTGGAGCAAATCTGACATACATCAGGGTAGGTTTTCATAATGAGGTTCCAAAATTCCTTATGAGCCCAATCAACAAACTGAGATACTTGGTTTGGAATTTTCATTAATATCAAGCTTGCAGAAATAAACTATGATAACTGAGCTAGTGCACTGTAATATAACATTTGTTGGACAGTCATCAATTAAATTAACAGCTATTAACATAAACCCACTCACTTTACCTTTAGTTCTTGCTTCATTAACATGCCTAGACTAGTTTTTCCAAGCTACGGAGTTTGGGTGTATTATCACTGAAAAATTGATCACAGACTCGATAAACTCCAAGTTATTTTGTTTCAAAGCAGGGATGTTTCATGGTAAAAAAAAGACCAGATTGTCACTCTCGTTTGGGAAGTCAAAAGAACACTCTTGGTAATGCTGTTTCACCAGTTTCAGTATTATCCACCATCACTGAATCCTGCTATCTTTTGAGCAGTGTTACATTGACCTCACCAGGGATTGAGATCCAAAGTTTTTACCATCGCCAGAAGGATGCAGTAATTACTCAACTTAGCTTCACTTGGTGAGTCAAGAATACAGAGGGATTAAGTGGGTTATCCAATAAGGGTGAATTACTTCTTAATAAATGTAATAAATGACAGTACATCCACAGATGGTGCTCTTTGACTAGCTCAGAACCCATGCAACAGACCTCATACTCCTATGAATATGAAAGTGAATGTTATCTGTTAGCAACAAAGACCAGCTAGTAATAAATTGGCTACATTGTCAAGCTATTGCTTAGGTTAGTGGCACATTCTACATATGTTGGTTCCATGGGTCCAAATATCTTGAAACTTTAATACATTATTTTCTTAAGAAGCGTCATACCAATTATAAGACAGTTCATGAAACGTTAATACATTTTTTTCTTACAAAGATGCATAACAATTGTAACACAATTTATGGAAAAAAACTCAAAATGCTCCAACCCTCGTTTTAGTTGAAACCCTGTGACATTTAAACTTGCCTTGAATTAGACAACTACATTCAAAGCAAATATTTTATTTGTTTATAGGCAGAACTACAAAGACATAGTGAAAGGTGAGGTGAAATTGACAAGAGTACAGAAAAATGGGTGAGAAAGGTTTAACTTGGGGAGACAAATATTGCTTCCTGACTTATCTATCAGACCCATAGCAGTTTTTGGACATTAAAAGATTGTGGATTTCATTTTTTATCAAGGAGAAAGAGATATAGGGCCTGATTACAACTTAGGTGGAGGAGGTTAATCGTCTCAAATGTGACGGATATCCCCCGCGGTATTTAGAGTCCATTATATTCTATGGAACTCGTAATACGGTGGGTGGGATATCCGTCACATTTGGGATGGATTAACCCCCTCCGCCACAGTTGTAATCAGGCCCTTAAATCTTTGTCAGTAAAAGGATAAGCCTAGCCAGCCTTTTTTTCTATTGCAGGAAACTTGCAACCACTATCTAGACTTGCATTTGCCAAGTATCATCCAACAATGTGGGGTAGTAATCCTATGGAAATTCACCCGAAAGGATTTGCTATTAAATTAAGACTAGTCGAGAAAATTTCAGAGACCTTGGATAAGCACTCATGCTCATAACTGGTTAGGTGTTTGGGCTTTCACATACTTTCAAAGACAGCTCTACTACAAAGAAACTTGCTCGAAATAGGGCAGATGGGTCCCACATCTACCAAACAACCTAATAACTTAACAACTCTTTAGCTTGTAAGCTATAGTTTCTACCACCTGAACTGCGCTGCCAAGCATAGAGTGTATATTCTTGACATTCTGATACCGCATGGTTAAAATGAACTTCAGGAAAGTACCAAGCTAATACAGTAATATAAATATTTTATCCTCCAGGATCTTCCAGATTTGCCCAGAGAGGGATACTCTCAAACAAAAATTGGCTTTTGCAGAACGGCTACGTACCTTTATAAATCTCCTTCAGGACATTGTTTGATCTGATAGAATTCTTGCCAATATAGTAACAAAGCTCTAGGTATGCCCTTTGCTTCAAAAGTCTTAGCTAAGCTCCTTGAAACATTTTGTCTTTATCATTCATAAAAAAAGTTGCCTGTCCTCTTTCCCAGATAAGAATGGGAACTGAGGTTTTATATTGATGATAGTAAAGACAATTGTGAAATTAGTTTCTGTCTCTCCATCTTCCTTGTTAATGATTAAGGCAGTTAATATAATTGTCCCAATACAAGTTTAAATTGACAAACATCAGGCACTTCCTTTTCTATTATTTGTTAAAAATTATGGATGTCATTCCCTCAAATATTGGATGAGCAAGATATTATTATATTGGTTTCCTGATACTTTATCGGCCTATCATATCACTGGTTTCTTCGCTTACACGTATACAGCACACAGTGTCTTTTTTAATTCTCATATCTCTCTATTACTGTCTTAAGGACTATCTGAATTTCAAGTACATTTTCAAGTAAGAGGTTTGGAAAACAGATGCTGTAATAATAATTGCTCTGATAATGATACTTGAGTTAACAGATTATTATTTTGGGAATCTAATAACATTAATAATTAAATCATACTGCAGTTATCATATAATTCTGTGAAATTAAAATGCACGAGACAATTAGCAATAATTGAATCCATGCTGTTTCAAAAGTAGCATCTCTTCCTTCAGACTGGAATCCTTTAATTTGAGTCTCTTCAGACACACAAGTTTACATATGGTACATATGGAGAAATGTTATGCAAATTATTAAGCTAGATATTGATTATACACTTGCACTGTGGCACCTCTTCTACATATAGATTATACAGTCCCTTTAAATTGGGCTGAAGATGGTCGCTTACAGCTGGAAATCAGTAGGTGTTATCGCTTTCCAATGCCAGTGAAATCTTGCCTCTGTCAAGGAAATATGAGTTGATCAAAGGTTTGTGTGAAAATAACAACGTTGAGCCTCTTACGTCAGTTTATTAGCATTTCAAATGAACGTTCAAACGTGTCTTCAATAAATTATGCAGCTATATTGCTAGATGAAAACTATTCTATTAAAACGTAAAACATGACAGTAAGTATATTTCTAATATCACTTCACCAGCAAGTTAATATATTTTGTTTGTTACTTGTTTGCATAATCTGTTTCCTGTTCTTCAAACTCTTTTCCAAGTCATCAGTGACCTGGTGCAGATAAATAAATGTTCAGTAACATATTTTTAGAAAATGAAGAATAAATACTTCCTCATATGATGCATCATATCAGCTCCCTGCTGAGCGAGCCCAGGCTATCGTTTACTTAAAGTTAGCAGACTACAATTGCAACCTCAGTAGTGCTGCACACCATTTAATGGTCCAATGGTTCAATATTTACAATCAACAGACACTAAAAATGTACACTGTCAACAACAATCAAAGTTTAAAGGGTTGGTTCAGACAGGTAGAAATGGGCACAAGTTTCTTCAAAAGCAAATGTTTTACATTAAATACCCTGTCGTTAAGAGTGGGTTAAAGCCTTGCCGTACACCTGGTCTCAGGCCTGTGAGCCAAATGCAAGAAAAGGAAAATGATCTTCTGCCCCGCTTATGTGTCATTTAACAGGGTGCGGTGGGCTCTTCAAAAGCCTGTTCCCTGGTGCCACTGCACCTACTCCACTCGGGATAGCTATGCTGCTGACACCCAGTATGTCAGTGCAGACTGAGCATACGGCTCTTCCATCACTGCAGATTTACAAAGCATGCTGTGCACGTCATAGACTCTTGACATGTTTAAGCAAGATGAAACAATTATTATTGTTTTCTACCGTTCATATTGTATATGGCGTCACATCAAAAGCAGATAACTTTATAACAAAACAATGTACAATACTTAAGATGCCAAGTACTACAAGCAGGAACAAGGACGAAAAGGCTCTTCTGATCTTCAACTTCCCAGCTATCTGTAAATGCTTCTAAAATTGCTACATCCCAGACTGTTACTTCAAAAGGTTTACTTTCCCAAACATGTTTGAGATAGCCACAATTTCGACAAAAAAAATATAAATCCCCTAGTATAACGTAGGAAAAGATGAGGAAAAGAAAAAATAGAAAGGAAAAAGACAGAGGGGAAGGAAGATAAAAATATGGTACACAGAGGACCCCGTAGAAAAAAGAAAAATAATGGGAAAAGTAAAATATCAATAAATACTGGGACAACAGGGTGAAACTAGTTTTGGCAATGCCAATAGTTCTCGACTATGTGAGAGTAGCTGCATGATGGAACAACACATTCAGTTGCAACGCATGACTTTACTACACATGCGTTACAACACAAATACCATTAACCCATATAACCTTAACCATGCATATCCAACAACGAATATGCATTTACCACGCATGCATTTACAACACATTTCATTGTAAAAGCATGTATGGTAAATGCATATATGTGGTTAAGGTTTTCACTGGCCCCTGCTCTAAACCATAAAAATGGACCTCTTCGTCCCCCGACCCCGCCCTTTCAGAAAACATAGCAACCCCTGCCCTGAACCCTAAAACTGTCCCCAAGTCCTAAAGCTGAACTCCCCTACACTATGCCCTAATCCCAGCGCAGCCCCCTGCCCCGACCCCAACCCTTAAACAAAAAAAAATACCCACCCTGACCTAAGCCCTAACACCAAACCCGTTCCACCACGAAACCTGTATGTCCCGCCCCAAGCCCTAAAACAGGACCCCAGAGCGACACCCCCCGAACCCTCAATGCTTTAACAACAAAAAAAACACCCCTACCCTGAGCCCTAACACCGCCCCTGTCCCAAGCCCTAAAATCATACCCCTACCAAGCCCTATAACCATCCCCCACCGCCCCCTGACCTCCCCCTGACCTCCACCCTTTTAAACCTCCCTGCCCTGAGCCATAACACTGCCCCACCCCTATACTAAAGCCTGAACCCCCCAAAGCCCTGAAACTGCCCCCCACTCTCCCCTTACCCCACTGTCGTCATGAAGAGGCAGCTCTCCAGGCAGGCAGGCAACTCTTCAGGCAAGCAGGTCGCAAAGAGGAAACAGAAAGTTCTTTCTATTTCCTGTAACGACACTGATAGCCTTTTCCACGCCGTTACCACACATATGCCCTAACCACAAGAACCACGCATATGCTCTTACCGTGCATGCCTCTGCAACTTAATAGTTGTAAAGGCATGTGTGGTAAAAGCAGATCCATTGTAAAACAAATGAGAGGTAAAGGTGCATGTGTTGTGGTTCAGGCTCTGCATAGTTACAGTCGCATGGCAATGGCTGTTTCCCTCTGAGAGCTATTGGCTTTGTCAATATCTATAATGTACAGCATTGTGGCTGCTGAGCAACATCGCTAAAAATTAGAAAAATAAACACTATGATGCAATCAGCGCTGGCTGGCCACATGATAGCTCTCTTTTTTCCTGGCAGGAGGGATGGGTCCAAGCAACCATGATGAGAGGGGGGAGAGAAGAGACACCGCAAGCACTATGATATAGCCGCATCTTAGCTCTTTTTTCTGGTGGGTGGCAAGCAAAAATGATGGGAGGGACGAGGGAGGGCAAGTAATCACAAGTGGGGGAGGGGAAGAAATTAACCACTACGAAAAAGGGAGAGGGAGTATACAACAATGATAGAGGGAGAGAGGAAAGCAACAACAACAGGATTGTGGCAAACAACAACAAAGGAAGGCGGATGGTACAAGTAATAATGCAGGAGGGTGTTAGCAATGATAACTAGGAAGCAATGATGACTGAGGTAGCTGAAAGAAAAAAATTAGCCTCAATCCGAGCACAAGAAGTGGAAGGATACTAATAAAGCAATTAATCAGTACTTGGCTCATGCTCCAGGGAAGGGACAAACAAACAAACAGAAAGTGAAACCATTACTTGCTGACCAATGAGAAGTAAGTAATAAGAGTGACAATATAGTCAACCAATGGTAAGTGTCGGGCGAGCTCAGAACATCTTTTAAACTAACAATATGTCCCACAAGCCACAGCGGGTGAGCTGTCTCAGATGAGACCCAAAAAGAAAAAAGGAAAGGAAAAAAGGAAAAAGAACATATAAGAGGTTTATTGAAATGGAGAAAAAGTAAATTCAACAATAAGAGAGAAAGAAAAATGCAATCAAATGGGAGGAGGAAAAGGGGGACAATTAGTGCACAAAAATCAAGAATCCAAAAAAGAGACTTCAACGCAGTGGGAATTTAAAAAACATTAAAACAATTTTAATTTTTTTTTAAATAAAAAAACAACGTACTTTAGATTCGTGTCAATGAACTAATGCAGTGCAAATAAAGAAATTAACCTTATTTAAACTGACAGTTACTGGGGCAATTCCTCAATTGGTTCCCCATTGAGAAGAGATGCCATTTTAAGCTCCTGACCCATGCCTACAAGGCTTTCCATGACCAGGGACTAGCCTACATGAACCACTGCCTAAAATTCCATCAGCCATGAGAAACCTCTACTCCGCTCACCTAGCCCTCGCATAGACACCCCCCATCTGCCGTTTCCACACCAGACATCCAATCCCACCTCGCTGATAGATCCTGGGAAGCCCTTTACCTCCACCTTCATACATCACTTTCACTGGCAGACTTCAGGAAGGGACTCAAGATCTGGCTCTTCGATTGAGGCCCAGTATCTCATGGGTGCTAAGTTGCGCTATATAAGCACAGTTTGCCTGATTGATTGATTGAGAGTTTGCGCTCATCCTGGGGAATACCGTAGCCATGCATTGGTAGAAATTACCTTGAATAACAGAAAGGTTTTTTTAGAAACCAATACTACAAACGAAGTATTGAATTAATGTGCCTAGTGAGACCACAAACATTTATGAATAATGTGGAACTCGGGGATGAGCCCTGAGGTACACTACATTATACACACAATTACACATTACATTGTGAAGTTGTTAGTGACAAATAGAGAACTGATCGATTAGTGTTGATTGTTGAGAAAATATCAGAACATACCTATTCCTTTCCACCAATTCCTACCCCCTGAGAGATAAGCACAAAATGTGGCACCATGTAGTGTGAGCGGAGAGGTTGAAAACGATCAATGTGGCCAAGCCATTCTGATCCAAGATAAACATTTTGTCATCTCACATGGCCACAAGTACCAATTTTGTGCTGCTGTTAGCATGAAATCCAGATTGAGTCTTTTCAAGAATGCTGTATTCTTCAACAAATTAGTTAATTGCTTTCTCAGCTATGTTGGGAGAAAAATGTAACAGAGAAAAAGAACGGTAATTAGAAAAAGATGAGGGATCTGCAATGGGCTTCTGAGAAATAGGACAATCATGGCCTTTTCCAGTTGCAGGGAATCATTCCACTAGAGAATGATAAGTTGTGTAAGGCAGAGAGAAGACATCCAAACACAGATGACACTAGTTGCAAAAGGAGAGGAGGACAAGGGTTCAGAGGTGACCAGCTTTTTTGGTACGTGTATGGCTTACTTTGTAGACACAAGACAGAATACTAAAAAGGTGGAACTCTAATATGAAGGAGATTGTCCACCGACCTTAATTGCACTGTTGATATTAGCTTAGATAAGATTAATTTTTATCTTTAAGTGGGACATAACCATGGGGTTAAGGAGAGCATGGATAACAGAGAAAAGTTCAAATGTCAGATTACTGGAATTCTTGATTTTAGCAATGTAATAGTTAGCTTCAGCTTGCCAGATAAGATTTGTAGGCTGTCTGAATGCCATGTGATAGATCTTTTTTTCTTGGGATCATAGCTTCTGCGCTACACATGTTCTAAATGTTTAAAATGAATTTTAGCAGGCCCCAGTTCTTTGAAATTTTAAGGCATGGTGGGGGCTAGTCCACTGAGTTTGTGCAGGCAGAGTCAGGTGCAGACATATCCATTTGTTAAAATTTTGAGTTTCAGATTCGATGCAATTATTATAGGACCAATTGGAGTTGTGGAGTGCCTCTGTAAGACTAGACTCGTTAAGTTTAGCCCGCTGGCAGAATTTAGCTTATGTCAGGATTCCATCGCCGTTCCTTTCTTTGGAAAATATTAAATACATATTAAACTACAGTAGAGCCATACCACACTTCCATAAGTTGAGGTGAGGCATAACAGAACAGCGAAGCCTTATGATGTTACAGTCGCAGGTTGCGAAAAGTATTATCAAAATAACTAAGTGCCTCTGGATATAAGGACCACGTCATACTTTTTATTAAATACATTAACAATTAGTCATAGGAAAAGGTGAGAAAGTAGAGGCACTGCAATTAGTGAGTAAGCTCAACGATAGCAATTTGAACCTTAGATTTATGAGCATTATTAGCAGCACTGGTGTAGAATTTCTAGATTTACAAGTGGAGGCAGTGGCAACACATTGACCACAAGCTAATGCAGGAAAAGCAAAGCAGGCAACATTGGTCTCCATGATAAAAACAGTCATGCAAATAGACCTAATTCATAGCATTCCTTATGTCTAACTGCTTAAAGTGAGGGGAAATTGTAGTTCTGCTGATATGCTTCATAAGGAATGCCATGAGGTGATCAATTTAGTTAGTGGAATGGAAACTCATGCAATTCTGATTTTGTGTTGTATGTGTTAGTATGTCCTTGTAAGAAACAGTACATGGGTAGCACAGTCCATCCCATTAAGAAAAGTATATTGAAATATAGGAGAGTAGTTTCTCACAAGGATAGACAGTATCCAGTAGCAGAACATTTTGCAGAATGCCACAATAATTGCAACAAATTACTGATGAATTTTGCTATTGATAGGACCGAGAGAAACATCTAAGGAGGCAATAGAATATTGTCCTTAAGAAGTCTCAATTCACAGCATATTTTGGAATGAGATACAAAGATGCAGAAGGTTGAATGCAGTCAAGAAAAAAGAAATTGTGTATACATTTAAGATGTTATGCTTTGTTGATTATACTGTCTTGCTTTGTAATTCACTGCACAGGGTTGTTATGTCTATCTATAACTTTAGTTATATAAAGACCCCAGGCATTCCCTTCCTCGCTGTCCTGGCCCTAGTATGTCTGGGGTCACATTAGATGAGAGATGTGTCCTTTGAGATAGTGTGCAGACAGAGTCTTTGTGATGTGTAAGTGTGGTAGGGAACAGCTTCTACCCTTCGTTAACTAATAGTGGCTTATCAAACCAACAGTTATCTTCCCTTTGTCTAACTGTCTGAGAGCCATACACAAAGACCAGTCATGTGGCCCGGGATCATGCTACAGGCGCTAAATGGCTGTCAGAAAAAGGTCAAATTTCTAAAAGTAGCATTTTCAAAAGTGTAATTTAATATCTGGCTTTTCCATATGTTAGGATTTTTTGTTAAAATTCTAAAGATACCAAACATGAACAAGTTCTTGTTCCCATTCAGAAATTAGAGCTTATTACATTTAATAAGATGACTCCAATATTATCCTATGGTAGGCTTTGCAGTAGTGAAAATCAAATGGGAGAGCATTTCACTACCAGGGCAAATAAAACTTAAAGTTACATGTCCAATATTATAAATACATTGCACTCTGGGCTGTCCAGCAGCTAACCTGGCATATATGTTTTAAAAAGGAAGGTGTGGGCCTGGCAAAAGGTTAATTTTTTCATGCTGAAATGGCAAGTTTAAACTGCACACTCAGGCTGCAATGGCAGGCATGAGAAATGTTTAAAGTGCTAATTAAGTGGGTGGCACAATCAGTACTGCAGACACACTAGTAGCATTTAATTTATAGGCCCTGGGTACATGCACTACCACTTTACTAGAGGCTTGCAGGTAAAGTAACTATGTCAATTGGGTGTATGCCAATTCCACCATGTTATAAGGAGAGAGCACAAGCACTTTAGCTCTGCTTAGCAGTGGTCCTAGAAGCCAACAAACACTGGTTCCGAAAACAGGAGGGTGAAGGCAAAACGTGTGGGGGTGAACCTGCAGAAAGGGCCAAGTCCAACATGACTTACAACATTTACAGTATTGCTATTACACGCTTACATAGAGAGTATGCAAAATATTACATGTAAAAATGATTTGTTTTGCTAGTTTTTCCCTTTAATGAACAGGATGATCAGTGTCGTATATCACCCTTATGATGGAATACGGGTGAAAACGAGGCAGGGGAATTATGAACTGGAGTACTTTCATGACTAGACGGCCATCCTAATACTGCAATGATGTTTATGAGAGTTGTAAATAACCCGGTATGAACATGGCATTAATTGATGCATGTTTACTGTTCTTCTGAAGAAACATGAATAAAATGGAAAGAGAAATTGTTTGATGCAAATGTTCAAATTTGGCAGTTATGGTTCGTCGTGAATGCTGGATTCATGAAAGGGTTCTCAGCGCTGGCACGTGCACGACTGTGGAAAGGGCGTGGAAGTCATGTGAGGATAGATAGATGGATAGATATAGAGAGAACAGCTAGCTAGCAAACCCTGGTTTCTACACTGAGACCAGGGAACCCGTATTAGCTGTTTTTCATGAAGAAAAGGCAACTATGCCTGCTGGAATAATAAAACACTGCTGATATTTTTATGAGTACAATCAAATGCCTGTTTCTGGTCCTTGACTTGTTTTCACACAAAAGAAAACATAACCACGCATTTACAGCTGTGGTGCAATAAAAAACACTCTTACACTGACCCTCTGAGACGGAATGCTTTCTACTGGGACTCGAGCTCATTCATTTCATTGGCTGCTTCATTCTCCACCAGTAGCTGCCTTGCTTTTTTTTTTCATCAAAGTGCAATGCGTACTAAGTACACAGCTGCCTGAACTTTCCTCTTCAAGTGCTTCTTTTTCGGTTTATTGACACTCATAGTGGTGCATCGAGCAGTCACATTGTAATAAAGAGGGTCTATCTTTTATAATAAATGTTACAAATGAACAACTGATTACTATTCACTTCTTCTGTTCACTAGGAACTACATTTTTGGCCTTTTATTTGTAATTTGCACACAGATGTCTGCAGGGTGTGCGCTTACACACTGAACCAATCAGGAAACAATTCGATTTAGAATATATTTATTTTTCAGTTTTATCCTCGCTTTTGGAGTACACTACATATGGTAATCCAGACATACTGTGTGGTTGGTGGGTAACTGAAAATATGGACAACATTTGAGGTTTTTGCATGCATCACCAAGTACAAATGTTGTTTCTACACTGCACTATGGCTACATCATGTCCCACATGTAAAGATATATCTTCTGTGTGCTTGACAATCAGCTGCGCAGCTCTCTGCTACAAGGTCCAGGCATGGTCATTGCCATACATGAAAGGGTTTTTGTAGACACAAAAATCTTATATTTTTTAAACAGCTATCAGCATCCTATTGCTTCTCTCTGGATTATTTGATCATTATGGCATCTGCTGTGACAATACTCCCCCAAGCCTGCTTCAAAATGGCTGCCAGGGTGTTTTCAAAAGCATTGCTAAGGTTGTTGAATCTGCATTCCAAGTTTGGTGCGCAAAAACAGCCAGAGCACCATGGTGGTTTTCAAAACACAGCAAACATTTATCCAAAGTTAAACGCTTAGCAAACTTTCACATGCTATCTAACTTTGGGGCATAATAGTTATCACATTGAGGATCCCCGTCCCCACACTCCCACCAATTTTTGGTAGTGGTCCCTCCACATTCGTATCCTGGATATGGATTCACTCTTGCTCTTTTGGTGAGTATATCTCTGACTATTTCCAGGGTCGACTGGACCAAGTAAGATTTTACGGAAACCCAGTAAACTACAAGTCCGCTGTGTTTTCCAACTTTAAATGCTATTCCTAACCCGGGAAGCCCACTAGCAATCTCTGGGAGTAGTCAATTTCTCCCATACAAAATTTAGCCATAATATGTGATATAAAGTGGGAGAAAAGTGTAAAGTCACATTTTGTGAATATAGAACGTGCAATGGCACATCCAAATCAAATATCTGTGTAAATTAGGCCCCAAACGATCAAACCTTTTGTGACAATAGGTCTTCCATAGTTCTATGCTTACCGCTAGTCCTAAAATGTTCTCGTTGCTGCCCACATATGATGTTTTCCTTGTTACATTTGTATTATAACACAGTACTTCCTGCTGTTATTATGGTACGCTCTATTAATGCCACCATATGCCAAGCCTCGTTTTTATCTTAGAAATAAAATAAAAACATTAATTAAATAAAATCGCAGAACTCTAATAAAGCCACTGTGAGAACGCTCTCAGGCCACCTACAAGGAAAATTCTCACTTCACTGGGTTGCTCAGGGTTCGATTTTGGTGATGGGTTTTACAAAAAATACGGTTAACATTCAATTGCTTGCAGTACAAAGAAATGCGACTTCGTAATTATATATGAAACATTTCATTCCTATCAAAAAGACATTTTCTTTAGAAAATATGCACCACCCTTGTTGTGAGGCTTTTTGATTTGAATTGTCTGTTTAATTTCCCTTGACTTTCCTCTCAAGTCCTCATTTTGTCATAGTAATGATGTGTGTATTCATTATGCCACTAGCCACAGAGGAGTGAATTCATTGGAAAAATGGGTGCATTGTTGTAGAATACAATTTTTTTTTTCTATATAATATCTTTTTGAAAGCTAGTAAAAAGGCAATGGCATGTGGACATAGTTATTCTATCTAAGCTGGTCATCCACCCATTTTTTTTTAACCCAACAGAATAAAAAACAGAAAAACAAATGATGGCACATTCATTCACGTCTTTCTTCATTATAATACAAAATAAGCAGAAACTAATATTTGTAGTCATTTACAAAATATATATGTTTCATGTAAAAGAGGCAATGTGTAAAGTATTTGTGCAACACTTACTTACAGTATCATACTGAAAAACACAACAAAACGACTCAACACCTATATTGATATATAGGTATAATGTATCTGATTCGAACAAAACCAAAATGACAAAATTCGAATCAGTAGAAGGCAAGATATGAATTTTTAAAGATTACATGTGAAAACAGTGCTTAGAAGTCTTTAGCAGAAGAAAGGTTACCTGAGGTAGTAAGGACTGGTGCAAATCCAAAAATTCAAAACCAACCACAATAAAGGGTATGCCAGATATAGAACCCACGCAGGGTCCGCTGAACAGTACCTTTGTTAGAGCAATGTGTTGATGGCTGGGAGACTCTGCATCAATATTTCCGTTGCACTTATACGATTAATCATCTTCAGGCTCCATGGAAGTGGATGTGATGCGTTGTTGGTGGGCAGCAGAGAGCGTTGTGATCGGGTCGCGCAGTAGTGAAGCCACTGTAGTTGGGTAGCTGCTCCGTAGTCGATGGGGATTCGATGTGCTGATTTTTCTGCTGCGCTCAGGGCGATGTGTCACTTCTTGAGGTTTTTAGCAAGTAGATGCAACGCGTCATTTCCTTGAGGCGAAGCGCCAATTTTTATGCCACTCTCAGGGCGATGTGTCACTTTTTTTGAGGTTTGCAGCTGCAGAACCCACTTCTGAGGCCCAGGACTGGAGGCGGCACCTCAGGAAAGGGTAGGACTCACAGATGGCAGAGTCCAGCAGCACCATACGAGTTGCAAGCAGTCTTTGATGTCCCTGAAACTGCAGGAGAACAGAGGGCAACCCTTGGAGACTCTTGGGAGCAAGTCAAGTCCTTCTCACTGCAGGTCAGAAGCAGCAGGCAGCAGACCAACACAGAAGAACAAACAGCAAAGTGGCAGTCCCTCCTGGCATCACAGCAGTCCTTCTTCCTGGCAGATGGGAGAAACTTCCAGGCCTTCCTCTGAAGACCACAAGGTCCCTGCCCTCCCTGGCACTCTACATAGGGTTATGCATGATTTTAAATTGTGAGTCCAGGGACACCAAACTCCAAATGTCTATCTTTTCCCAATTGGAAATTATACTTAAAAGATGTTTTAGAGTAATCACAATGCTATCCCATGGGGAAGGTAGTCCTTGCAATAGTGAAAAACAAATTTAAGAGTTTCAACTATCTGGGCATATTAAACCTAAAAGTGTATGTTCAACGTTTCAAATACACTGCACCTTGCCCTTGGGGCTGACTACGGCCTAACATAGGGGTATCTTACATATAATAAAAAGCAAGGTTTGGGCCTGCAAGTGGGCACATTTGCCAGGTCAAAATGGCAGTTTAAAACTGCACACGCAGGCTCTGCAGTGGCAGGCCTGAGACATGTTTGTGAGGCTATGGTCCATTAGTAGCATTTAATTTACAGGCCCTGGGCACATATAGTGCACTTTACTAGGGACTTACAGGTAAAATAACTATGCCAGTTTTGGAGAAGCCAATATTACCATGTTTTAGAGTACCAAGCACCTGCACAAAACACAGAGAGCAAAAGGTTAGGGAAACCATGCCAAGAATGCCAGGACTAAAATACCTCCTCTTGTTTTCGCATGCCCCCCATGGTTAGCCTCCTAACTTTATGATGATTACTTAGTTTATATCAATTACCTTCTCCTACAGCGCGTAGAGCGGGCCTTATTAATTGTATAGTGCCTCATGCATGTTAATGGTGTCATGTTGTCTATTAAATCATCAAATTTGAACAGATATCACACCCCCACCATGGCCTGGTTCATGCTATTTAATGTGGAAGATATAATAAATAATAAATAAGCACAATAAAGATACATTTTTGGTAAGTTTTCAATTGTCTGTGCCAGTCAGGTTTCAGAAAAAAAGAATCAACAATATGGACAAGACAGCAGGTGGGAGCTAAAGGAAACATGCTGTATATGTTTACGTTAGATAACTTGCTCTCAACTGAAGGAAGAACAGTCAGTCACTGTAAAAATAGCTTGTATACATGATCGTAGAAAGATAAACATGAGGAGGACACAAAAAACCCATATCAATGAAAAAAACTTTCTTCAATCACATATTTGATTTCAATTTTCTGAAATAAACAAAAACAACGTCTGTAAAGAGTAAATTAAGAGTATTAGTATTGTACATATGAATAATATATGAAGTAACAATATAAAAGATAACTATATATTTAATTCATGTGCTTTTGTGAGAATTCAGGCAAATTGTCTTAGTACTATCATGAGAGGAAACTGGTCTTGTTCCAATCTATACACAGAATCCAAATTAAGAAGTGTTAAACAAATAACACCTTAGACAGACACACATACAGGTGATGTTATTTTTTTTTGTTGCATCTGGGAAAAGTGGTCGCATTGTTTACACAAAAGCTTCACTTATTTAAAAAAAAAAACAGAGTTAATGCTATCTGCATGGGACAATTCCATTACTGAAAAATACAGTAGTCAAATTTAAGATGGGATTACCCGGATACCATGAAATCCTATTAAGTCTAATGATAAAGTGGTTCTGTTTGGGGGTTCCACAGGACAGAAAGGTTTATAATGAGAACCAGTGGACATGTACCTCTGCAGCGATTGTAGTGATATTGAAATGGTTCACCTGAATAGAGAAACTCTGCGAATAAGCAATTGAAATATCCATATGCTTTGTACAATATGAATGTAGGAGGCCTGGTCTTCGTGTACACCTATGCTGCGGTATTGTGAATATCTGGACAGACATTGTGCGGGTCTACACATATTGATTGGTTTTGAAATTGCTCATGCAATCTGTAACACTACAACAGAGTTAGATGGATGAGTACCTTAGAAGATAATGCTAGCAGTGAAAGGCTCAAATGACTCTTTAGGATCTACGTGGAGCATCTGTTCCTGAGCATTTCATTACACTTATAGCCACAGTTGAGGCTGTGTCGGTACCACAGTAGTAATACTGGTCACCTGCGTTGTACTTCTCATGGACATCAGCTTGAGGTAGTCAACGTCCAGTAGTGGACTCTTATATTCCTATTGGGAAGAGAGATAAGGACAGCAGCCCTTGGCCGAGAGACAAAATGGTTACCACAGATCTCCACCATCCACATTGTCAAGGATTTCCAAAGTAGCATTGATTTCAAAGGTATTTGTGCAATAGTCTAAACTGTGGTTTTCTGAAAATGCACTGTTTTAGGATAAAAAAAGATCACAGATTTCCACCATCTACATTGTCACGGATACTCTACAGAGCATCAGTTTTAAGGGGATCTGTGCAATAGTCAAAACCATGGTTTCCTGTCAATGCACTGTTTTGGACATGGAAAACAGAAGCCTGCCACACTACACACAGTACTTTCCAGTAGATGAGCAAAAGCATTGTGAGAGCTTGCATCCTCCTGATGTCTGTTTAGGGTTATGATGTAGAACGAATGACAGGCTGCCTGTGTGCGTGACAATTTATTCTGTAGGAGATAGGTCTGTGTTGTGGGTGAATAAAAGTAATCTTCAATGGCTGCCTGCTGGGACATGGAGCCTTCTAGCTTCATGATGAATTGCCATTTATTTTGTTTGTGTAGTACTCTTGGGGAATGGAGGAATTATTTTTGTCTGATTGAGCTCTAGGTATTATCTTCACAACCACTTCTTAGGTTGAGGAAGGACATGAGTCACTGAACAGCATGGATAAAAGGAGCTTTTAGGATGAATTTTGTATCCTTGGAATATATTGATCGATCATTCTTCTGTAGGATACAATATATACCATGTAGGCACTGAAGATGATGGACAAAAGGATGGAATTCCCTGGGTACTTTTAAGGAAATAAGGTGTTTTCTTGTGTCTTGGCCTTTGCATTGGAACATGATAAAAGCCTTGCACGACTGTGTCAGGGAAGCTGATTCTCATTGCCTGAGTATGTATCAACGATAGGTGTTCAATGCTATCAAAAGTTGCATAAAGTTCTAGTGGTACCAGGAAGCAAATTTGCTTCTGCGTTGATGAGTTTTGCTTTATTGAGGATTGCAGCCTCTATTTTCAAGTGTGGTAATCTCATGGAAGATTACTATTGATTCTGTAATAAGATGGAGAATGCTATCTTGATGATTCTTCTGATCAATCGAAAGTGGGTGCTTGAGTGGTAGTTGGTGAGTTTGTCTGCTTCTAAAATAAGTTCTTCCAGTAGACGGATCTTTTGAGGTCAGTTTAGTTAGCTGTGATGGTTTATAGCAGTTAGCAGAGTGTCTGATGGCCCTTGACTGGTTTTAAATTGGCCTTTCTCTGGTTTCTGCATTCCCTGTGTTTCCCCAATTAAGTGGGGATTGCTTTCTCTATTATTTTTCCGATTAATGTAAGGAGGGTGATGTAGTTTCATCACGTTCTACACTATTTTTTTCAGCAGAGACATCTATCCTTTTTAGGTTATTTGGTAATTGCTAGAGGTTTGAACCAGTTAGTGGCATGAGCGCATGATGTCTGGCTTCATTAAATTGCTGTGTTCGGATTATTTTTTTTTTTTTCTGCAGGCACTGCCTACCCGTCGTGTAAGGATGTCCCCTCTCATTCTTTCTTCCCTCCCTATGTTTCCCTGATCCTGCATATAATCCTGATTATGAATGGTTGGATTCATGCACAGAGATAAGGGTAGAGTCACCAGATTATGTGTATGAAACAAACAAGACAGAAATGTTAATGGCAGTCGCGGCTTGCAGTGCGCTGTCCGGCGGGGGCCGCGCAAGTTGGATGGGGGAATAAACATTAAATATTTTATTATTTTAAAAACCACTTACCTGGATCGTCACCACTGCCGACACCACCGCACTGCTTCTCTGGTGCTGGCAGAAGTTCCCAGCCTACCCTATTGGCTCAGAGCACCCAGCCAGCACACTACCAAGCAGACTGGGAGCCGGTGCATGCTCTCTCCAGCCTGGCAACACAGTGCCGGGCTGGAGACAGCCCTGTGCGCATGTGTGTTTGACCGGCCTGAGATGGGCAGCCAAACATATATGCACACTGATGGGGAGTCAGTGCCCATCAGAGCCCATGGACCCGCCCCTGTACAAGAAAACAATAATAAACACAATTTATTATTGTTTTCTTGTAAAGGTTCTGTAGCTGCTGCTGTACGCAGGAGGCGACACACCTCTGCCCTAGTGGAGGAGCCGTCGCTGGTTAATGAGATCTGTCACTTTAATAATAGTAAAACTGTGTTGTATCATCTTACAAGCTTTGTTGACAGTTTGACCTGCATTTAGTCCTCATCTAATGTGTACCAGCTTTGTATGTCATTTGAACCTGCACAGCAGACTCTGGGTGCAAGGTCTGGGAGTCAGCAGGCTCCCAATACAACCCAAGTCCCACGTAAGCTAGCTGCAGAAGGCAATGCACATCAGCCTCTGCACTCACAATCTGCATCAGGACCAGGTTACCAGAACCAGTGGCATTCAAACTAGCTAACTGCACATGGCCTTTGGCAATGCACAGTACACTTGGATACAGGACCTGTCTTTTGGGTAAGCCCAGATACCATCCTCTTAAACCAATAGGCTCTGGGTTCCAAGCACACATGCCAATCCACTAAATAGCAACTTTCCTCCATTTTTAAAATTCCAAAAGTGCACCTACATTGTTTTTTCCATTCTTTTAGTGCCTCCCCACACTCTCACAACTTTTCAGTAATATTTTTCATGCCCTTCTCCCTCCTTAATATAGCATGCTCCTCATGGGCCTTGGCCTCTCCCCCTTTGTACTCCATGAGCTGCATCATGCTGACCTATTCCTCTACAATGATTTTTTTCCATAACACTGACATTTTCAGATGGAAGAAAAATAAATTAAAGCCTTTTAACACATAATTATACCACACATCAACTCTAACAGATCTTGTAGATAGATAGACAGAGAGATAGATAGATAGATAGATAGACAGACAGAAAGTTCGACAGATACAATTATTTAAAATTCGAGCTTGAAAGAAAACATTGTAAGTGTATAACAGCCAAGGATCGCTGGAAAAGGTTATAAGCATGTAGACAAAATATCAGCAATGGTCTTCTGAATGGCAGGGAAAGAGCTGGTTAAATAGAGATGTCATCCCATCTCCGCCTTAATGATTTTCACAACACTTCGCATAAGGCCTAGGCGAGTTCGAGCATTGCTGACTTTGCATTCAACACATTTCAAACACAAGACTTGACTATCAACCTCTAATGCCAGCTGTAACATAGTACTGCTCTGTGCCAAGAAAGCCCAGCCTCCCCTCTGAATACAAGAGAGCCCAGCTTACACCAACCTAATGATGGCCCAAAGCACAGCGTGTCATCCAGGGCGCATTCTGTTGTGCTTCATTGAAGCAGCAGACAGTGATCTACTGGGAACATTTAAAAACACAGCAGCATCAAATGAACTTGTTCTTCTGTGCCTCTCTCTTTACATGATGCCCGATGCTATGTGTGGTGTTTTGTTTTCTTTGCACAGGTGGCAAGAGCCATTAATTACCAAGAGGAGAATGGAAATCTGGCAGGATGTACGAAGTGACACAATTCGAGGTCTGGTTTCTTGTGGGCGTTAGTTAAAAAAAATCAGTTTATTTTCCTGTATCTCCATTTCATGTCAGGAGAATTTTTATTCACCAGAGTAGACTCCGGTTAGATTTGTGTCTGTTGAGATTATTGCTTTTTTAAGCACTTGTCAACAGAAATTGAATACAACTGTAAGATCCCGTAAATTAATGATTTCCATGAAGTGTCCATTCACAATAAATTGTACAATGAAGTTTTAAATGAGGTTGAAGAAAACAATCCTGTGAGTCCTTGTTGGACTTGTGTGCAAGCTTTTGCCGTGTCAGTGTCTTAGCGATGGCAATATTATCTAACAAGTCCTCTTTAAATACCACAGCAGTGACCACGCAAGTGCCTGTGTCCTGATTCTATACCACAGCAGTGACAATGCAGGTGCCTATGTCAGTACCACAGCAGTGACAATGCAAGTGCCTGTGTCCTGAGTCGGTACCACAGCAGTGACAACGCAAGTGCCTGTGTCATTACCACAGCAGTGACAATGCAAGAGCCTGTGTCCTGAGTCAGTACCACAGCAGTGACGACACAAGTGCCTGTGTCAGTACCACAGAAGTGGCAATGCAAATGCGCCGCAGTAATGGCAATATTATCGAATGGGTCTCCTGTATATTCCACAGCAGTGACAGCACATGTGCCTGTGTCATGAGTCAGTACCCTAGCTGTGACAGTGCAAGTGTCTGTGTCCATACCACAGCAGTGACATTGCAAGTGTCTGTGTCCATACCACAGCAGTGACAGAGCAAGTGCCTGTGTCCATACCACAGCAGTGACACTGCAAGTGCAGGCTGCTGCCATGTCATTTCCTTAGTGATGGCAATATTATAGAGCGCATGCCCTGTAAAGTGTACCACAGCAGTGACAATGCATGTGACCTGTGTCAGTACCACAGCAGTGACAGTGCAAGTGCCTGTGTTCATACCACAGCAGTGACACTGCAAGTGCAGGCTGCTGCCATGTCATTTCCTTAGTGACGGCAATATTATAGAGCACATGCCCTGTAAAGTGTACCACAGCAGTGACAATGCATGTGACCTGTGTCAGTACCACAGCAGTGACAGTGCAAGTGCCTGTGTTCATACCACAGCAGTGACACTGCAAGTGCAAGCTGCTGCCATGTCATTTCCTTAGTGATGGCAATATTATAGAGCGCGTGCCCTGTAAAGTGTACCACAGCAGTGACAATGCATGTGACCTGTGTCAGTACCACAGCAGTGACAGTGCAAGTGCCTCTGTCCATACCACAACAGTGACACTGCAAGTGCAAGCTGCTGCCATGTCATTTCCTTAGTGATGGCAGCATTTTAGAGCGCATGCCCTATAAAGTGTACCACAGCAGTGATAATGCATGTGACCTGTGTCAGTACCACAGCAACGACAAAGCAAGTGTCTGTGTCCTGTGCGAGTATCCTAACAATGACAGTGAAAGTTTCTGTGTCCTGTCAGCACCAGAGTGACAATATAAAGGGTCGCTCATTAGCAGTGAGTGGATTACCAGTGGCAACGCGACCTCCCTGGAAGCCTGATGCAATGGGAGGGAAGGCAAACCGAACTGCTGATTCAGTGGTAGGAACTTTCCTCTGTTTGAAGCTTAAACTACAACCTTCCCTTTTTAGTTTGTGAAAGTGTATTCTGACACCCTAATCTTGAAATGCTAAAGCACAGTGTTGTTTCTATCACTCATAACACTTTATAAACAGTGAAAGCTCCCTGCACAGATGAGTGCTTAATCATAAGTCATTTAATTGAGCTGTGTAGATTTTAATATCAGGGCTAGAAATAAGTAATTAGCTAATCATTCCTTTGCATACAAATCTAATTACCATCGGATTTTGTTCTCTGTACATGAATATCAGTTCCCTGTAATAACTTGCCCAAACCCGTATCTTTTAATTAATTGTTCTTAAGAAATGAAAAGAAAAGCTCCCCTCAAGCCAAAGTTGGGAACTTCCATTGAAATATACTTTGACTGTTTATATAATGTTCCTGTATGTAGTGCCAGAAATATAACCTCTATTTTGGGATCCCATGTAGCAGCAGAAACGGGAGGAGTTAGGAAAGGCAGTGTCATGGAGAGTACAGTCTGATAGTCAGTTTATACATTTATTTTTTAAGAACCATGCCCCAAAGAAATTGTAAAAAATGACACATTCGTTAGTAAATGTCTTTTGACCTACCTAACCGGTCACAAACATACTGCATCTTAAAATATCTTGTGAGGTTAAGCTACCTGCTGCAAAGATCTTCCAGGCTGTAATAACTTAATAACAGTAAGATAACTGCAGTGGTTAATGCACTTGCTAGAGCAATCTGGGTGCAGTGTAGTCACAGATTTCCTCTCTTTAGTCACGATTCATCATAAAAGAGTGTAGAGAGTTAATGTCACTGCTGTAAATCACATACAATAACATGAAGGGCAAAGATCTGTATTTCATTTAGATAGCTCACTGGGTTACTTCTTTAGATGCAGAGATAATTTTGCTGTCTGCAAGTCACAAGTTACAATGATTTGATCTGTAGCTTAGAATGTTATGACCCACCATCAAGGAGCTGCATGCAAACTGCTAGGCATAAGTTTAGAAACTTGCTGTTTGGTCTGTATGTTTTATTATTTTATGGGTGAGAAATATTGTGTCTTTAGGTAATAAAACTCATTTTACTGTAAATACTCAGATAGACTGATACATCTGGCATACTTTCATTGCATGCATATATCTTACACACACTAATTGCAAAAATAAAAAAGAAACTGCCTCTGTATCATATTTGTCGACTAAGCACTAGGCATCAAGTTATTTGGCACCAGTTACCTCACAACCAAATGAAGAATCAACAAAAACGAGAGCTGCTGGACTGTTAAGTAAGGCATTTGTGTTGGGACCAGCTGGAATTGATCATAAGCAACACCCATTAGCCCCTACAGGTTGCTGCTCTGAAGGCAAAGCACACTCTGTGGGCACATCTGAATGTGGCCCCATGCCCACAAATTACACAGTGGCACATTTACCACATTCTCCCCGGAACTGGCCCATAGTTCGGACCTAACTCAAACACTGCTGTTCGATCCAGGATTCTCAGACCTGGCTCAATAAGTGCTGCTCGATCTAGGATTCTCAGACCTGGCTCAATGAAAGCTGCTCGATCCAGGATTCTCAGACCTGGCTCAATAAGTGCTGCTCGATCCAGGATTCTCAGACCTGGCTCAATGAAAGCTGCTCAATCCAGGACCTGGCTCAATAAAAGCTGCTCGATCCAGGATTCTCAGACCTGGCTCAATAAAAGCTGCTCGGTCCAGGATTCTCAGACCTGGCTCAATGAAAGCTGCTCGATCCAGGATTCTCAGACCTGGCTCAATAAGTGCTGCTCGATCCTGGATCCAGCTGGACCCGCCACTCTAATCCCACCAACATTTATGCATGGCCTAAGCGAGACTGAAGCGTTTGAAGGTATACTGCTGAGAAAAGACACACTTTCCCCATGAGCTGTCAGTTAAATTGATATGTATACTTATGGTTTGAATTCAGTGCCTTTGAAAGGTATAGAGTGCATAGCACTAGAAACATATAATCTCCAAAACATCAGGTTGGTTAGTGGATATTTGGCACCCAGTGCTCACACATTCCTTGGTCTTTCTGCTGCGACTGCCAAAAAGAATGCAAAGTTTGAAGATTGATGATGCGATTTACGAATTGCCATTGGTGTGGCTCAATTTACACTGGATTACAAATTGCAGATTTTAGAATGGCATAAAATGCACTGACTATATATGTTGTGCTATGTTCTGAGATGTGTAAACCATCCTTTAGTACTATGTCCCCTCTTGACTTTTGCCAGCTTTTACATGGTGACAATTGGAAGGGTGATCCCCAAATTGGGGTGCAATGCGAAACTGACTTGTAATCACGCCGCAGGCTCAAACAAGAGTTTGTAGATTAGCAGTTTAGTTGGAATCAGGGCTTTTTGTCTTTGAGTCCCTCTTAAACAATATCATTCTTTATGCACCTTACATATTTTTTCTTCAAATACGGGGTTAAGGTTGCTTTATTTTGAATGATTATATCCCTATTGATGTTTGTGCATCTCATTTGTAGCCTTTAATTGAATTCATGTTGATATCTACTAATTGGGTATTTCAGTATACACATAATGAAAGCTATACTTATGCAGAAAGAGAGGGAACTGGAGCATGATTAAGAGAGGCAGGGTGGAAGCAATAACCTGGAGGCTGCAATTATATTTCATCCTGGAGTGCTAGGAGTTACAAGGCTCCTCAGATGAAATATCTCTTGAAATGTAACTACAGACCAAAGAGGGCATTATCTCTCACTAACCACCTCCGCACTCCACAGTTAGCATATATAACATATGTCTTGATGACAAATTAAGTGAGAAGCAAATGTGCACACGGCAATGAAACATTCTTAAAAATAATCGTTTTAAAACACAGCAAGGGGCACAAATTTAGAAACCAATGGAACAGTTAAATCAGCTTTGGGGAATTGTTTTGCATGTTAAATTAAATAACTTGTTTTCTCTAAAGTGATTAAACAGAGGGATAGGTGTAAATGCAGAGTGCAAAATTCTGATAGATTTTAACGATATTATATGGACAAATATATCTTATGTTTACCAATGTGTGCAAGGTCGGAGCACCCTCCTTAATACAAAGCCTGAAAGGTCTGAACCCATCATCAATAATTACTCTGTGCAGTAAGTTACCATACGAACGAGATCTACATGACACCATGAGATAATTTCTGCACTAATATAATTATGTATTACTATTAAGTGAGTTTAATACCTGATAGTGTAAATACCGGCTGAAGTAATTTAGGTTGCTAGAAGAATACTGCTAGCTGACATCATAGAGCGACGACTAATAGTAAAAAAAAGAAAGAAAAAAACACATTTAAACCCATAACCAGAAAAATGTCTATATTTATGAATTGGGAAAGGCAAAACAATCCTCCATCTTTACCTGAGGACTAGTGATCGCTCATGACAAATTCTCCACATTACACTTTGCTGAAGCTCATTATGAGTTTTATCTTTTTTAAGAGCTGGTCATAACTTTAAAGATGGTGTCAAATTAATTAATACATTTTTACTGTAGTGGGGCCATGATGCTCTTTCCCACAGTGGCAAGACCTGTAACTTGTGTAGTAACTTGTCCAGTAACTGTATCCCTGGCAAAGTGGGTTTTATTAGTAGTAAGTATTTACCAATTACCAATAAAGATATTCTAAAATTCCTTCTCTAATACTAGCATACATACCCAACCCTTACATGAGATGCAAAGCAAGTCATGTACACCCACTCCTGTTGTCTGTATCAATGGAAGCTTCATACCCCGTCACGTTTTGCATTGAAAGAGTGAGGTGTTAATGGGTTATACTTCTGGTAAGAAATTAGAACTCACTGCCTAAAGTTACTTTCCGGCACAAGTTATAGTTTCTTCAGATAAGTATTACTGTAAATAAGTCAATAACTGCTGAATGTCTATGGTTTTGCATGGGTAGAATGTCAACCTAACTGTAACGTCATTGTAATCTTTGTTTTTTCAAAGAATTTCTATGTTTTTATATTAACGCACACTTTAATATTTCTGTCAGATTGCGGCCTGCCAATCAGGGCCTTGCTTATCCCCTAGATCCGAGGATGATTTGAGGAGGCTTTGCAGACTGGGCAAAAAAAAATAATTGGGCAATTTTTTTCTCAAGAGGGGTCCCTTAAAGACCACTCCATGTGCCAAGTGGTGTCAGGATACTTGTATCCTGGCCCCTTATGTGTTTTTACAATGTTTTTTCCCACCCCATGCGAGAAACAAAGTGGTGACTGCAACTTTTCTCTTAGGTTGTAGCCAGCCAATCAGGGCCTTGGATCCTCTGGATCCGGGGGGAGGATCTGCATCCCTATATATCTACATCTTTTAACCTTAAATAACTAAAAAAACTATTGAACGGATTTACACCAAAAAAATAAAAACACACTTTATTGACTAGGATATAGCTTCCTGCCAAATTTAGTGTAAATCCATTCAATTGTTCGGGCTGTAGTCACAGTCACAACTTTAAAAATTCCCATGGGCATAGAATGGGGAAAAGTGTTTTGTGACCCCACTTTTTCAAAGCCCCTACTTGACGAATCACCCCGAAATTTTCAACACAACAGCTAAACTGACTGTCATATTAGTTTTGAAAAAGTCATGAATATCCATCAGAAGGTGCCAAAGTTCTTGCCAAAACAAAAAATGCTCCGTCCATGGAAAAAATTGGTCCTAATTATAATTGCCTACTAGGTGTAGTATGCATGATAATGCCATCGTATTGTAAAGTAAAGACAGAGTTGTAAAGGCTGTCTTCTTTTTCTGAGAGACTATACTGCCTGAAACATCAGACAATGTTTTGTATGGAGAATAAAAATAACCAATATATGAATTCTGTATATTGTGATTGTAATTGTATTTATATAGTGCTTACTACCCCGGACGAGGCGTCAAAGTGCTTTTCGGCAAGTAGCACGTGACTCCAGAACCCAAAAGAATTAGTGGTGGGTTAGTATAGGGAATTATGTGTACAGTATTAGTATTAGTTGATTTGAGCAGAGGGTATGAGAGTTTTTTAGTAGGTTTGAATAGAATAATGGAGGGATAGAGGAGGGAAACTCCAGAAGTGTTAATTGGGAGTTTATAGTAATAGGATGAGGATTGGGATGCGTACAGGAGAGATGGAGGAGGGAATAGTATGTAGAAAGGGATTAGGGAGATAGTAGTAGAAGGGGATGAGTCAAAGGTGAGATAAGTGAGGCAGAATTTAGTAGGGTTGCTTGGAAGATCATAGTACTAAACAGAGGTTCGGGTGAGCCAGGAGCAGTAAAGGAGGCAAGAGCTTAGGAAGGGTTATTTTGAAAATCATGGTAGTAAAATGGGTTTGGGATGAGTGGGGGATGGAGGATAAATTGATAGAGGTATAGGGTGATGGGGAGACAGAGTAAACGTACAAGAGATTTTTTTTTTAAATATTTTTTTTTCCCTCTTGTACAGTAGGACTAAAGTAATAAATAGATACGCAAATACATAGTAAGTGTAAGGAATATATTAATGGATATAATATTTGGAGGTTTAAAGTTGTGTTGCATAATCACAGACTTTCAGGATTAGCAATATCTGAGGTTAATTTATTTGTGTACTTTTCTAACATTATTTTATCTTTCCTCAATTTTCAACAGTGAAATTGTTAAGACAACATTTGCTCATTGTGATAGATAAAATGAAAGCAGGGATTCATAAGTATCTAATCAAATAACCTATCTAGGAACTATGCTATGACCTATGAACGTCTTAACCATAGAATAATATAAACATATATATGTATACATAGACACATACATTGTGTACATACTTGTGCATATGTATATATATATACATATATATATGGACACACACACACACACAAATATATACATTTACCCATGAATAAATATACATTTGTTAAACAGGCTTAAAAGGTATCTACATGTTTTAGTACTATGAAATAGTAATTATACATATTTTTTTAAGAAATACACATATCTAAGTATATACACATAATCAAATTATAAATGTTTACCAACACAGGCATCAATCAATCAATCATAGATTTGTAGAGCATGGCTAATCACCCATAGGGTCTCACGGCACTGTTTGTGGATGTGCTGCTCAGTCAAAGAGTCAGGTCTTGAGGTCCTTCCTGAACTGCTTCAGTGATACAATCTGCTTGAGTTTGAGAGGTAGCGTGTTCCATGTCCGGGCTGCCAGGTAGAAGAAGGATCTTCCTCCTGCTGTGCTCTTCCGGATCTTGGGTATGGCTGCAGGGTGCGCTATGAGGAGCAGAGATATCTGTTGGGTACGTAAAAGGTGAGTGAGGTATGCCGGTCCTATGTTGTGCAGTGCCTTGTAGGTGTGAATCAGGAGTTTGTATGTGATGCGCTTGTTGACTGGGAGCCAGTGTAGGTCTCTCAGGTGGGAGGAGATGCGGCTGTGTCAGGGGATGTCCATGATGAGTCTGGCTGCTGCATTCTGAATGCTTTGTAGTCTTGACTGAAGTGTGTGGTGATGCCGGCAGAAAGTGAGTTGCTGTAGTCTAGTTTGCTGGTGAGGAGTGCATGGATGACTATTTTCCTTGTGTCAGAGGGAATCCATTTGAAATTCTACTGCAGGAGTCGGAGGGTGTGAAAGCATGATGAAGAGACAGCGTTGACTTGGCGGGTCATGGATAGGGAGGACTTCAGGATGATGCTCAGGTTGCGTGCATGGTCCATGGGGGCACGGGAGGTTTCCAGAGCGGTGGTCCACCAAGATTCGTTCCAGGCAGAAGGAATGGAACCGATTACGAGGATCTCTGTCTTGTCCAAGTTGAGTTTGAGGCAGCTGGTGTCCATCCAAGCAGCAACTGCTCTCATCCCATTGTGGAAATTTCTCTTGGCCTTTGCAGAGTCCTCAGTCAGGGAGGGGATCCATTGGGTGTCGTCGGCATAGGAGACTATGTTTAGTCTGTGTTGATGATCTTGGCAAGCAGGGCCATGAAGATGTTGAAAAGCATCGGGCTGAGTGAAGATCCTTGGGGCACTCAGCAGCATGTGTCTTTGGGTTCTGACATGAATGGCGGTAGTCTGACACTCTGGCGGCCATTCTAACCTTGGCGGACGGCGAAGGCCGTCCGCCAAGGTACCGCCGTCAGAACACCACACCGCGGTCGAAAGACCGCGGCGGTGATTCTGACATTTGCCCTGGGCTGGCGGGCGGCCGCCAAAAGGCCGCCCGCCAGCCCAGGGCAAATCAACCTTCCCACTAGGATGCCGGCTCAGAATTGAGCCGGCGGAGTGGGAAGGTGCGACGGGTGCAGTTGCACCCGTCGCGTATTTCAGTGTCTGCAAAGCAGACACTGAAATACTTTGCGGGGCCCTCTTACGGGGGCCCCGCGGCACCCCCTACCGCCATCCTGTTCATGGCGGGAGAGCCGCCATGAACAGGATGGCGGTACGGGGTGTCTGAATCCCCATGGCGGCGGAGCGCGCTCCGCCGCCATGGAGGATTCAGACAGGCAGCGGAAAGTCGCCGGTACCCCGCCGGCTTTCCGCTTCTGGCCGCGGCTGTACCGCCGCGGTCAGAATGCCCGGCGGAGCACCGCCAGCCTGTTGGCGGTGCTACCGCCAACCTCCGCCCTGGCGGTAATTACCGCCAGGGTTAGAATCAGCCCCTCTGTGTTCTTCCAGTGAGGAAGGACCTGATCCAATCCGGTGCTTTATCTCAGTTGCCGGAGTTGTGTAGTCTGTTGCAGAGGGTGGAGTGGGAGATGGTGTCAAATGCAGCAGAGAGACTGAGGTGGGTGAGTGCAGCCGTGCCTCCCTGGTCCAGTATGATGCGTATGTCGTCGTGGCTGCTAAGAGTGCGGTTTCAGTGCTGTGGTTGCTTCTGAATCCGGATTAGGATGGGTCCAGGATACATTGTGTCTCAAAGAATTCGATGTGTTGCTGGTTGCTGGCCTTCTCCATTACCTTGGCTGGCAAAGGGAGCAGAGAGATGGCTCTGTAGTTCTTCAGCTCTCCTGGGTCAGCAGTGGGTTTCTTGAGTAGCAGGTTGATTTTGGCAGGCTTCCAGTCTGAGAGGAAGGTGGCGGTCTCGAAGGATCGGTTGATAGTTCAGCAGAGCTCCAGTGCTATGGTGGCACTGGCCAGGTTGAAGATATGATGAGGACACAGATCTGAGGGTGCTCCCAAGTGGATGGAGCTCATCATTCTTGGGGTGTCCTCGTTGGTGATTGGGGTCCAGGAGTTCAGTATCTGGTGAGGTGCTCGGTCCGTGGTGGTGAGCGATGCTGGTAGGTTTTGGTTTCTGAAGCCTTTTTTGGTGAAAGAAGGTGACGAGGTCATTGCAGAGGTCTTGGGAGGGAGGGATGGATGAGGTGTCTGTCCCAGGGTTCATGAACTCTTTGACAATGGTGAAGAGCTCTTTGCTGTTGTGAGAGCTGGTGTTGAGGCATGCTTGAAAAGCGGCTTTTTTGGCAGCTCTGATGCTCTTGTGGTGCGTGGCGACTGTATTCTTGTAGGATGTGCATTCTTCAGTTGATTTGCTGATACTTCATTTTCATTCCAGTTGTCTGCAGGAGCGCCTGGATTCCTGTAGGTCTGCCGTAAACCATTTAAGTGTTTTGGTCAGTCGATATACTGCTGTTTTCCTTAGGGGGGCTACGTTGTTTGCGCAGTTCGATAGCCAGTGGTGTAGATTGCGTGCAGCTTTGTTGGTGTCCACTGCGGCCAGTGGGAGGGAGTGGTTGAGAGCATTGGTGAGTTGTGCTTCTGCATCTGCCAGTGGGACGGGGACATAGTGGCATGTGGTGTTTTGTGTAGGTAAAGTGGACGCACTTGTGGTTGGTCCAATGGTGTTCAGAGGTGTGAGAGATGGTGATGTTGTCCCCTGCTGAGAAAACAGGGGTCGAGAATATGTCCGGCTCTGTGGGTGGGGGCGTTGGTGAGTTGTTTGAGGCCGAGAGTTGTGAGGTTGTCCAGGAGGTGGTGTTGGGGTCATCATGGGTATCAAGGTGGAAATAGAGGTCGCTGAGTAGGAAATAGTCGGAGGAGGTAAACGTTTGGGGGGCAACAAGATTGGCAATGTCTTCACAGAACTGGGATTGTGGTGTGGGCAGCCTGAAGATGAGGATGCCCCAGAGGCAGGTGTTTGGGTTGGTCTGAATCTAGAAGTGTAGGTGCTTGTGGATTGACAGACTGCAACTCGTTGGTGATTGTCAAGCGGAGGTTGTCCTTGTACACTATGGCAATGCCACCTCTCAGACTTCTACCGCATGCTTGACAAGGGAGCATGTGTTGAGGAGTATGCGTAGAGGTGGCCATCCATGCTTGGTGCGGGATCATGAGTTGGTCCTTGGAGGGTGCGCAGCAAGAAAAAGGTCCATGAGTATTCCTGGGGTTGGGTCGGTGGCAGGCTGAGGATCTTCCCAGGTTGAGGGTGCATAGAGTGCTGGCATCAAACTGGCGGATGGGGCGAGAACCATGGCTTGCGGCTCTGGGTGCTGTCCAGGCACAGATCGGCATGGTGCAGACAGGCTGGCCTTTGGCACACCTTTGGCACACTAGCGGCGCAACCGCCACTAAGAAGGGGAGGCAGAGGGTACGGTCAGCTGGGAGGCAGGAAAAGCGATTCACGTTTAGAGGGCAGGGGCATCAGCGCAAGTAAAAACAGAAGTAAAGGCAGAAGTAAAAGGCAGGAGTAGAGAGAGACAGAAGATACTTACTTGCAGATGGCCACTAGGTCACCAGGGATGAGGCACAGGTGGAACCCTGCGGGTGGAGGTCAGCCATGAACTTGGAGTCAAGCAGGCTCTCAGTTCGCCCAAGGCAGGGGCCGCAGCAAAAGGTGGAGCTGCACAGAGAAGGGCAACAGACGCTGACTAGGCGGTCAGAGGAGTCAGTATATGCTGTAAATTGCTGTTTGGATATGGTAGTTATGAAGGAAAGAGCTAACACTTGAGTAATCTTCTGAATACAAGATAGTTATCCGTGGATCTTGTATTTGGGGGTAATGAATGCCATAGTTTGGCCGCTTGCACAATATATGCATTTATGTGCATTGTTGTGTTTTCATAAGGTAATGTAGGATAGGTACGGGTAGTATTAAGATCTTGATGTTAGTGTAACAACTTAAAACCCATGTACAGATTTTGAAAGATGTATTCATAAATGCAAATAACTATGTTAGTCCTGATCTGCACTCTAAATTGTAGTGTTATGGTGACAGAGATAGGGTGATAATCACGTGGCATCTTGTTTACAACCAAGTATAATGTTGCTACTAAGAAGCACTTTCTGAAGTGGACTGACTATCATGATACACATAATCATTTTTGGAGTAAATTTACTTTCAGAAAATGTGCTTTTTACTGTGGCGATTTTGCTAGTATGGTATAATTTGTATATTCAAAAACTTAGAGCCTGATTATGATCTTGGCGGATGGGATACTCCATCACAAAAGTGATGGATCTCCCGCTCGCCGTATTGCAAGTTCCATAGGATATAATGGAACTTGTAATATGGCAGACGGGATATCCGTCACATTTGTGACTGAGCATCCCATCCGCCAAGATCGTAATTAGGCCCTAAGTGTTAAGTAGGATGAAGGTGCATCTGGGTTTGAAACCCTGCAAAAGTAAGTGAACTTCAACAAACTTGTACATTTGTCAGTACTAAAATATCTCTGGCAGCCGGAATCTTAATGTGCAATAAAGGCACATTTGAGACGGGGAGGACTATGTTAAAAGGAAATGCAGGGAAGGTGTTTCGGAAAGGTGAACTATTTTCCCAGTGGAAAAAAGTGTAGTAGCAAATTTACACCACATTTGCACCTTCTGAATTTCTGATATGATGGAACCTTTGCCTAAATAAATGTTATGAACTGCAATAATTCAGCATTTCCACAGCTGTTGCAGAATTCCTGGAGTACTCCTGATCTCCGATGGGAATCCAGAGAAAATGTAAAGGTACACTCATTTCTCATTTATACATGCCGAATTTATCATCTAATGAAAGTTGGAGTGAATACATTTTATGCATTCCAAAAATGCTATTGCAAAATTCCTGGTGTATTACTGACATTCTCTATGAACCCCACAAAGTCACAACTCTGGTTCAAATGTAGTTCTATGCTTACACATCCTCACCAAGCTCTCTGCGAATCAGATCCCTAGCCTTTTAACAGTATGAGAACTTCTACAGGATTTAAAAGATGCTTTAGTTATTGGAACATTTTATTTATGATTAGCAACTAAACGTGAGCTCCAAGGTTGGACCACAGACCACTTCAGTAAATTACCATGATGCTCAACAGGACGACTTTAAAAAGAGGAGGTCATTTAATGTTTAAAAAAAGGGTGATCTTTAAAAATTACAAATTAAAACATGGGGAAATCAAGTCTGTGAGTGTGTTGCAGATGTTTAATTTTCTAAAGAAACAACATATCTCACAGTGAGGGAGGCACTACAGTGCAGAGGCTGAATTAAGTATGATTTAAAAATGATGAGCTAACTATGATCAGATGTTCCAGGTAAGCATTAACAGGGAGTACAGATTCCCCTTGAATGAGTTAATTCATATTTATTCATAATGTCATTCAATGAAATCTATCCCTGGAGGATATGCACAGAATGGTGTCCTGGCTAAAAAAGTGTATGCAAACGTGATCCATTTGCATATCCATGTATACAATATCTGTGAGTACCTCAAATTTAGTGAATCGCTTTATGTATGTTGTGATCTCCTTCTGAAATGTATTTGCCTTTCTGGCCACCGCAAAGGCTCTCTTGAGTCACTTACATCATTAGTCACTCATTTCCTTTTTAGGTAGAGCATAGCAGTGCGCAAGCGCTGCTTTTCCGAGGTGCTGGTATGTTTCTGGGCTTTTAACCACACCCATCACTATCACTCGTTCATGGGCTTGCCCTTCACAAATATTGTTGTTGGCAAATGCTTTACGTTTGTCCCTACTTGGAGCGGTTTAGTTACCGCCTTGGTCATCACCCCTGTTACATGGCTAATTGCACTTTTGCCAAAACGTTTAACTGCCAGCGGACTTCTTGTTCCTTTTGTGTGCTGCTTCACACTGATGCCGTGGCGCTTTGAATTGGCTCGCTTATGTGAAACTGTATTACTTTTCATTTTCAATTTATGCGGCAAGAAAAGTCCGGTTAAGAGCTTACAATGCTAATAGCTCTAACTCGAGCAAATGCGAGACCCATTGAATTGCAAATGCTTGTTTACTTTACTATCACTTGAACAATGCTTCAGCCCTTCAGTTTTCATAAACAGCTGGAAAAAACTGTGCATCCAAATCACTTATAGATTAGATACACTGGATTATCATAAGCCTCTTGTATCGCAGTTGGATGACAGTAATCCCAATTACAGAATAGAATGTACCATGTTACTGATAAAGCTGGGAATGGTGACTCGAAACCTAAATACACCAGGTGCAACAGGCCTTCCAGCAGTTCTTAAAGCTGCAACACCTACATCTTAATGCGTCCAAGTTCACATGAAAAGGGAATGAAACTGCTAGAAATATATCAGTTTCAATTGCAAAGCCTTTTAAGCAATTCGATTTTCCCCAGGGTAACAATCTCAACGATTCCCTACACCAATCAATGAAAACAGAGGCCTTTCGCCTAGACTCACTGACCAAAAATGCATTCTTGGTTTAGGTCGTCAGCAGCTACTGAAATTCCTTCAGGTCTTCAATGAAAGCCCCCTTTTAATTCCAGTTTGTGGAATCTGCAGGAACACCACAGGTCTTTCCACTTTTGATAGCTGAAATATCCTTTTGAACGTTTAGGAAAATAAGAAATTAGAGGAGAATCAAACTCGGAATTGTTGAGCCCCTTGAGATTTCCTCATTTTTCAAGTAATTGTCAGAGTTCAATATAGAATTTCCTTCATTCCTGCAACAATGGTGTCAGTAAGTCCAGGAGTGCGAACAGAATACTCCTGCACTCCTAATGAGTTTGTAAGTGTTTCGGTTAATATAGGTCTCTTATCCAGCGACTACGTATTTACTCCACCACAGCAAGTTGCAGACTTAAATACCAGAAGAGCTGCCTCATATGTTCATGTTTCTGAAATTGATGACGAGTTCTACAAATCATCAATGGTTTACAGCAGTGGTTCCCAACTTTTTGACTTCTGTGTACCCCCACTTTATCAGCACTGGAACCCGGGGACCCCCCATGAATCATTATTGGAATCCGAGGACCCCTCAGTGAGTCATTACTGAAAGCTGGGGACCAACTCTGTTAATATTTTTACATTTTCTAATCAGTCACGGACCCCCTGAGGAGGCTTCGCGGACCCCCAGGGGTCCCCGGACCACAGGTTGGGAACCACTGTTTAAGCAAATAATGCAATAATAACAAGTGTTTTATAAAAAAGCTTTAAGCAGACTGTAAAGGTTTGAGGGGACATGAATTTCTCCTCTGAGAACTTGTAGTTGGCGCTCCATCTAAGCCTATTGCAGAGAGGATAATGAACTCTCATACCTAATTGTAAATATTTGTATTTACTGAGAATAACATTTCTTCATGAAATACTGGACCCATAAAATTCATCAGGCCATAATCAGATTAAAAAGAGGTAATAAAATAGAATGTTTTGAGTGTAATCTATAGCATGTGAAGGGACCTGTTGTCAGTAAATTTCAATTTAGTTTTCCCTAGCAGATTGAAAAAAGTACATGTGGATATGGTGGTATTTGGTGGGGATTAGGTTTTGAATGGAAGAACATACAATTAGGGCCTCATTATGATTTTGGCGGATGGAAAAGCCCTTCTGCCAAAATTCCAACCAGGAGGTTGCCGTCATTGTGACTGCCTCCCCGCCAGGCACAGCAGACAGTGAACATTACCAGGGTGCTGGCCAGGGAGGTCCCTGCACTGCCCATACCAAGTGCATGAAGGCCCCTGCACGTATTCCCAACCAGTCTTTTCATGGCGGTGCTACCGCAGTGAAATCACTGGCCGAGAATGAAGTCGTAATTCCCAGGGCAGCTCTGTTTGCAGCACTGCCATGGAGGATTAGGACCCCCATGACTGCCAGACCTCCGGGATGACTAATCCTGGTAGTGCTAGTAGTCCAACCACGGTGCTCGGACCGCCGCATTGGCAGCAGTCCGACTGCCACCGTGAACCTGGCGGTCGTGAGATCTCCAGGTTCGTAATGAGAGCCATAGTCTATTTTGGCAAGGAAGGCTTGGGAATGTAGGAGGGGAAAGGTGCTCTGGGCACCCTTAAAGATATCTGAACCAAACCCTATTCTTGGCAGACACCAATTTGCCTAGTAGGGAAAGATTGAGAGTCTTTAGGAGGTAACCAACACAATTCAGTCCTGTGAAGAAACTTGAAGTGGAAGAAAAAGAGTAGAATGTTATCAACAATTGCAAGAGTATAGAAGTCTTTCTGTTTATTAAAGGGTATACCCACTAAGAGGTAGCTGCAGTCATCACTTTTGCACATTGGTGCACTCATTATGAAACTGGCTACATGAACTTTGTTTGAAGACAGAGTTGTAATACATGTAGGGGCCTATTTACAGTGGTGGTGAATCAGCTATGATGCTCCACTTTTCTTGCGTCCCCTGTCTCCCATAACATCACCATGGTAGCGCCGTATTCACAATACGGTGCACCATGGCGCACGTTAGCACAATAGCATCAACATTTTTTACCCTATTGTGGCGCATTGATCGACTAGCGCCAAAAAGTATGGTGCTAGTCCATCAATGCATGGGGAGGTCCATTCGAAACAATGGGAGCGTCACTTTAACGACTGCCTTGGGTAGGCATAAAAAATGACAGGAAAAATGGTGCAGTGAAATCTCATAAATTTCACTGCGCTATTTTTCTGGGCCTCCTAACGGGGGAACGCCCCCTTGCATGCAGTATGCCTGGCACAGGCATAATGTGGTGCAAGGGGTTACAAGGTGGCGCAATCCTTGACGCCCCCTCAGTGTAAAAAATAATTACTCTAGGGCAGCACAAGGAGGTGCTAGGGACTTGCAAATAGGCCCCTTGATGTCAAAAAACCTGGCAGCTGTTATATGGTGAAGATGAACAACTTCAGCTACATGCTATAGTTAAGAAACATGCTGAAAAATCTGTCAGAGTGAGAAAAGTGAAAGTGTTAAATGGGGAGTATATCAGGTAAAAAATAACTCGATGTTAGTAGAACATTCTCTCCATGAAGCAATGGAAGAAGGGAAGGGACTTCGGTGCCCCTGATGACCTCTTGTTGTTAGAGAGCTCTGCTGCTTTTGATACAGTAGACCATTTCTTCTTAATCAATCATCTTAACACCTTTAGATTTGCTAATTCGTTGTTAAACTGGTTCACGTCCTTCTTACAAAGGTCACACAAACTGTATCACTGCCCCCCTTCTACTCTAAGTAACGGTTTGTGTGGTGCAGAGTTCAACAGAGCTTTTCTCTTACTAATTCTCACTCATATCCATGTTCTGCCACATGGAGAGCTGATGAAAAGCTTTGCGTTGCATGTGTTGTGTGATGCTGATAACACACAGAGTTTATTTAAATTTAGTAATTCAACATCACCACCTTTCAAGGACTGGGGGCCGTATTTATACTCCGTTTGCGCCGAATTTGCGTCGTTTTTTTCGACGCAAATTCGACGCTAAACTAACGCCAACTAACGCCATATTTATACTATGGCGTTAGAGGCGTATAGCGCCAAAGTTCCCGGAATGTGCGTCATTTTTTAGCGTGAACCCCTTCCTTGCGTTAATGATATGCAAGGGAGGCGTTCCCGTCTAAAAAATGACTCCCAGGCCTTTACGTGGTATTTATACTCCCGGGCAAAAGAGACGCCCGGGAGTGGGCGTGGCTAAAAACGGCGCATTTGCGCCGCTTTTTAACGCCTGGGTCAGGCATGGCGTTAAGGGACAAGTGGGCTCAAAATGAGCCCAGAGTGCCCTCCCCTGCCCCCAGGGACCCCCCCTGCCACCCTTGCCCACCCCAGGAGGACACCCAAGGCTGGAGGGACCCACCCCAGGGACATTCAGGTAAGTTCAGGTAAGTATTTTTTTATTTTTTTTTTATAATTTTTTTTGGCATAGGGGGGCCTGATTTGTGCCCCCCTACATGCCACTATGCCCAATGACCATGCCCAGGGGACAGAAGTCCCCTGGGCATGGCCATTGAGCAAGGGGGCATGACTCCTATCTTTACAATGATAGGAGTCATGTTGATGGGGGATGGGCGTCGAAAAAAAATGGCGCAAGTCGGGTTACGACGATTTTTTCGACGTAACCTGACTTGCCCCATTTTAAGACGCCCATACGCCATTTTCCCCCTACGCCGGCGCTGTCTGGTCTACGTGGTTTTTTCCCACGCAAACCAGGCAGCGCCGGTCTGATTGCGCCGTCTAACGCCATTCCATAAATACGGCGCCCGCATGGCGCTTCAGAATGGCGTTAGACGGCGCAAAAGTTTTTGACGCTAAACTGCGTTAGCGCAGTTTAGCGTCAAAAAGTATAAATATGGGCCTGGGTCCGCCTTGCAGGCATGGATGACAAGCCACATTCTGAAGTTAAACAGTGATAAAAGTGAAATCTTAATTTTGGTCGACAGCACAATTGATTGGTAATAGGAACTTTGGCCTTCTCTTTGAGGTTAACCCTCTGAGAAAAGAGGGCAACTACCTCTGGGCCAAAGTGTTATTGCTATGTTGCTTGCCCCAGATTTTCCTCCTCTCTTTGATATTGGTAACCTGCACTTGTGAGAAGCCCTCAAATTTGTGGACCGTGCCACACTCACAATATGGCTTCCTCTATTCTGATCCACCTAAAAAACATCACCCTTAAGCTGCAACCCCTCATTTGAGTCAGTCGCTATGTCTGGGATGCTGCTTTGCACGTAGTCACCCTGATACACAGTGATCTCTGCAACTGCTGGGGGATGGACTTGGACTGCATGTGCCCAGGTTCTTCGGTCACAACTGGAAGATTATTGTGTCAATACGTGCTTAACAGGAAGGCTATTGTAAAACGCCTTTCGAGAAGATCTTGACTCTTCTTCAAAATGACGCACCTGTGCTGCGTGGTTTGCATCCCTGAGCTAGCACCCAAAGATACTTCTATTGTTCGAAAGTGTCCACTGCATGTGTACTGAACATGACTTGCTGCAAGTCTAAGAAAGAAACATTTTATTACCCGTTTCTAGAGATTAATAGCTTTATCGTGATACCTTACGTTGAATTTAATTAAATGTTGGCTAATGAAGTGTTGGGCAGTTCCAAGTTAGTGATGATTGGGCCATGATTCCATTATGGTCAGTTGCTGCTGGAGCTGGATGGTATATGACGTGGATGAGGTGCTTTTGAATACAGGACCTACTTCATCACTCTCTGGAGTATATCATTATTACACTCGTTCTTTTTTAATCAATATTATGAATAGAGAATAAGTAAATACCTAACAGGTAACTGTTTCATATGAAGCTACATTGCCACTAAGGGTATCTAATGACATTTACAAACTCCGACATGGCAAAATAGACCTATATTACACGTTACTTGTTATGATTTGTGCGATTTATTAATTGATGTTCTTACTCGTTACAAGGATGGACAGCATTTGAGCACCTGTTTAGTATTCGTTGTGTACCTGAGACTGCGGATATGTATGTCAATGTTTTGAGTGATGTATGTTTTTGCTGGGGATAATTTACAATGTGTTTTATGCAACAATGTGTATTATTATAAATCAGATTCTAAATGGAAATCAAAAACATGCATTCTAGCATGTGTTGTTCTTGACATTATAGAGTGGGTTTACAACACACATAATGAAGGAAAATCGAGCCTATTGTGGGGCAGCGTAACATTTTGCTGACAGAGGTCTAATCTTGCAATGTTTGTTTTCACAGACTGGGGAAGATTCACCGGTAGATGTTTGCATCAAGCAAGGCTTGCAAAGGTGAACTTGTCAGGTGTGCTGATGCATTGTTTAAGAGCAGCACTGCCATTCAGAAAGTTTTTTTTTTTTTTGTTTTGTTTTTTTTATCAGCACTGACAGAAGAAGGAAATGCTGTATGCAGTATTTAATTGTTTAATTCATTTATGGAATCTAAATAGCTGCACATGAATTGAGCACTGAATTACAGTAAACAATTCAGTTAGATCTTTTTTCTGTTAAGTAGGAGCTATGAAGTGACTGGCAAGTATTCACACAGAAGGCATGCTCACATAATGCTGCTGAACTATCGATGTTATGACTCTTGCTGGAAACTGTATTTATTGTGTATCATTTTTGTTGTATTTTTAGCTCATTATTGATTCAAAGTCAACAAATACGACTGACTCGTGCCACTCAGAAAGCTGGCTTCAAATATTGTTTACGAAATAATTATTAAATTCTTGCAACCAACTATTTTTTATTTTTTTATTTTTTATTATGTGATTATTTCACGTGAAAAGTCGCTTGCTCGGTCTATTCATCGGCTCACCGCTAATGCTCTCAACCCATATTGTTAAACTGTGTTATCATCACAGGCACAACAGTCACATCCTATGATCAGTTAAGTGCCTCCTTTAATCTCCCACATTGATTATATTGATTCACATTCTGCCACACGCCTCGAAATTTGATTGAAAACAGATCTTAAACAACATGCATTTTGGCTTGTCAGTTATCAGTAAAGGGACACACTTGGTTGTGGCAGAACCGTCACAGTTCATCTTGTGTAAAGGCCTTTGTTCAATTGTATCTTTTCACATTGTCTCCATTCCCTCCTCTTGCTACTTCTACTTCCTCTACTTTCATTCCAGTCCTTCCTACAACTCATTCATGTCACTGTCTTTCCATTGAGATGCATTTAGTGATAATCTTTATTATATTTTTCTCATCTTTCTTATTTATTGTTATCTTTTCAATTGCAATTAAGCAGGCTGTACCAATTTTTATGGGCGAGCACAAAGTGCTCCATTCTGTTATCTCTCCTTGGGCTTGAAACCACGCCCATACCACGTCAGTCACTTACATTGGTTCGTGGGCTTGCCTTTTAAAATCCGCTTGTTTTCATTTGTGAAAGGCATGCATACGTCATGCCTTTTCCGGTGTTTAGCCCACCTACACAGCACCGGTAAAGTACCAAAAACATACGAGGCTCGATGTTTTCAGCCTGGAGTCTGGACTACTTTATCTGTTTATTTTAACGCGATCATGGTGCGTTTTTTTTGTTGCTTTACAACGCTGATAGCTCTAACTCGAACAAATGCGAGACCAGTTGCATTGAAAATGCTTGTTCACTTTACTCTTTAATATTGTACTAATGGACGGTGTTTCGTTCATATGAATACTTTGCTTTTACTTTAATAAATATATTAAACTTAAAAAAGTGTATCTTTTATTTTGTAAGTTAACATGCATTCTCACAAAGATGCTGCAGGCTTTCACCAGTGAGCAGTAGTTCTGAGACATTTGTACTAAGCAGTGGTTTACTCCCCAAATAGTAATCATATGCCTTTAGTCCTGATCTAAACATCCCTTGATTTGATCGCTGTTCCATCACCATCTTATTTATCTGTTTGTAAGTGGCTGACAGATAATTCATATATTTAGGTATTTTGCAAAGAAAAGAGAGACTCTTTTCGCAAGGAGGAGGACTGATAGCAATTTTAAATACAGTTTAGAAGCTTTTATTTAGCTATGATGCAGCAAGGCAATTCTAGAACCTGTCTAGGTCGGCATCAGGCAGGACTGCCACTTTACATCATTTGTTTAGTTGCTTGATGATTGCTGTATTTTTTACTTTTTAATGTATCAATTTACATAGTTATGTATAAATTCATTTATTGATCTGTGTAGTCTTACGTACAGTGACCCGGGCCCAACGGATGCCAGACTGCTTCACAAAAGTAGATGTCACAAACACACAATGTGTAACAATCAGTTACAAGAAAATAATTTGACAATTATGGATGTTTGTACTTTTTTATTTCTGGATATTGTTAGGTAAGCAGCTGCCTGTGAGGGCGTCCTAGTGCTGAAACCTGAACGGAATCAGTTATCTCAAACCCAAGTGAGCATTGTCATGTCTTGTGCTATTTCCTTTTTAATTCGGGAATACATGAAGTGAGTTGCTGAAGAGCAAAGGGTGTGAGGAGTATACCACGTAAAAATCTAAGGCATAAAGGCGGTGCCCTTGTTCAAAAAGTTTTGAAACTGATTCAGAGGGTCTTAAAAGTAAAAGGTTTACAGACAGACAGCCAATGAAACAGGAGTGTAATGCAAGTGCTGCAGCCAAGGGGGACCCTCAACCCTTCATGGGACCCCATTCAACCCAACGCCAATGAATATTTGTGAGATTTGGGAGACTCAGGTGCTCCTCACCACATTCTGCAGGTGGGCCCCATCATTTTGTGTTATGTCACTTCAGTGAAGCTACCTCCAATGTTCAGCAGTGGAAGCAGTTGTGACTTAAGCAAGAGACACGATTTGGCATTTTGCATCAGCTGATGATGGCGCAATGCATTATTAGGGAGTCCTAAGTAGAGAGCATTAGTAAACTTCAAATAAGAGCTAACAAGCACCAGCGGAATGGAAAAATGCAAACTCTGAAAAGAGTGGTCTTTTTTTAAAGGTAGAACTGAAAGAAATGAAATGACAAGACAATGATACAGTGTTTCCCAAACTGTGGGTTGCGAGCCACTGATGGGCCTTAGGAGATTTTTTGGAGCAGATGTTTGTTGGATTGGCAAAGTCCGAGCAATAAATAAAGATTCCTTTGAGTTTTGTGTTTACCTTGTCACATTTGCAATGCTTCAAAGACAGTTCAAATGATAGGCTATATCTTCTGACAAATTGCTAGGAGATTGGTGTTTACTTTTCTTTCTCTGACTACAAAGTGAGAGGATTTTTTAAAGCGAATTATGGGACAAAACTTGCTGAAGTAGTTAACATGGAAAGAAAGGCTGTTGTTTTCTGAAACACACAACAAAATGTAAATACCTGTAAATGAACTCTATGCATTCAGCAGGTCAGAAAGCAAAAATGAAGCACATTTTTGTAATTTTGAAGTGTGCTGGAAACATATTTTCAGACTACCAAAACAAATCAAGACCCTTTACTTGGTGATAAAGAAAAGATAAATATTCACAGGAACCTGAATCATCACATTATCATTTGGGTGCTGTATAGGTTTTTTCCACTAAAACAGTAAGTCTGTGCAAAGTTAGTGGCTGTTTCAATGGAAAATGTGTGCTGTCTGTAAACTACATGCTTTAGTTATGTTCTAAAATCGCCCTTATTCATGTTCAATAAAGGTAAGTGGGTCAAAAGATTGAGGTTTTAAGGGATAACATCATCAAAGTAGACCCCTCGTACATTTATAGAATTCTTTAGTGGAGAGCAATGTCGTAACATATGGCGCCAAAAGAATGAAGAGCAGATCAAAAGAGGTCTACCGAGCACCACAGCTTTCATGATTTCAGAGATAATTAAGAGCCCTCCAGTCTGAAACACCCACGAGGCCAGTGCCTATAGGCCACTCCTCTATAAAAGAACACTACATCACTTCTGCTCAAAGAAACCAAATAACTCTCAAATCACCAGTTGACTGTGTCCTTGCGCTTCACCCTGTTCAGCACTCCGCTGCTTTTTGCTATACAAATAACACATACAGTCATACATACAACAAACATTCTTGCAGGACACATATGTGCATATACATATGTACAGAGAAATGCATACATATTAAAAAAAAAAAAGTTCAAATACACCATAATTGAAAACATGAAATATATCCCAATTACTAGGAGAAAGGGTGGAATAAGATCTCTTTCCCTAAATTGTCCAAACTCTTAACACTCAGCTGTGTTAATTAATAGTTGTACATTTGTCCCTCTAAGATAGAAAAAAGATTGAAGTATGGTGAGTGTTGTGGCATTGTGAATAAAAACGTTGATCAATAGTCGTTCTGGATGCTTCAGCTGCTCTTTGTTCCAGCACTGCAACAACGGAGAGCACCCGTGTCAACCACGGCTCCTTTCGTTGCAGTGAACCACGTTTCTTACAGCAGAAGGATTTCAGCCTTCTTCTTCCAATACAGAACCACTAGAACAATCATTTTGGTAGAATATGCGCTTAGTGGACATCAGGGATACTTCTTTTTCAGTCATTAGTGTACAATTGGCCTTGCAGTACCCTAGTTTCATCCCACTTTCATCACCAAATATGATATCATATACGTGGAAAGGACAGAAAACTCAGATGAAGGCATTTGTTTTATTCTATGATTTTTCATGGATTCCATACCAAATACATTTGTGCCTCTACTTCTTGGGAACCAGCACCCACCCTTACATTCCCAACACTGCCTCGAGCTGCAATGCTTTGCTCTTCCCCAAAGTTCTTGTCTAGATCCTGTGGCCGGAAGTGGTTTTCAAAGTCTGGTTGTGGACCTGGCAGGAATCTGTACTACACCATGCTTGTGTTATCCTGTGACATACCCAGTGTAATCCTGCTACCAAATACCAGGCAATGAAATGAAAAAAATGTATAAAGCAAAGGTGTCTGAATTAGTCAAAGCCCTAAGGAAGCACTGAGGAAGGCAGCCTGTAGCAGTCTAAAATCGAGATGAGCAAGGTCTGAGAGGAAAAAAAACATGTTTTAAGATGTTTTTAGAAGCAACCAGTGAGTCAGCTTCAGAAATGTGTGAAGCAAGGTACTCCACAGTTTAGCAGTGGCCACTGAGATGGAGCAGCCTCCCCATCTGCCCTCTGAAATCTGGGAACCATCACCTTCTTACAGAAAGAGGATCTAAGAAGCCTGCTGGGAGTGTACTAGCGAAAGAGTGAATTAAGTTGGCTGGAGCCTTTCTGATGCAATAGAAAACTAAGCAGAGAGGCTTGAAGATAATCCTTCACTGACAGTGAGCCTGCAAAGGGAATAAATCCCGTCTCTGATCGAGAAGTACCTAGGAATATTAAGGTATACTAAGATTTAGTCGGGCAGCCGCATTATTTTGCATGACGTTTACTAAGGCAAGAAGCATTAATGTTGAGGTACAGTGGGTTGCAATAGTCCAGTCACGAGGAGACAAGTGTGATGATGACTGATTGGCATAGTTCCAAAGCAATATATGGAAAGATCTTTCTCAGGGTCTTGATAATGAGGAAGCAGATGTTAGTGGTGCAGCTGACCTGTGGATCAAAACTCAAGGTATTGTCAAGGAAGAAACTCAGGTGTTTGGCTGACTTAACCAGAGTGAGGAGAGGCCCACAATCCTGATTCGGTGTGCCAAACACCAATACATCAGTGTTGTCTGCATTCATTTTTAGGATGTTGACACCCTACAAGGAAGACTAAAGACTCACGCCTTAAAAACCTCCATAGCTGACAATTTGTATCCTGTTGATTATTATTCATTATCTATAGGTTTTATAACGTGCACAGTTACCTTGGAGGGTTTCCTGGTGCACGGCAGAAACAAAAGCTGGCCGTCAAGAGTAGTAAATTCAGAAAAAACAGGTCTTCAATTCTTTGAGGAAAGCCAACAGTGTACTGCAGTTTTTCAGATGTTCTGGGAGAGGGTTCCACAATTTCGAACCAATGTAAGAGAAGGCATGTCCTTTCATGCAGGAGAGATGAAACCTCAGTACAGTGAACAAGGAGAGGTTAGGAAGAGCATGCAGGCTGATGATGTCTCACCAAGTCCTGGATATAACTTGGTCCCATACCTTGTGTGACTTGAAATATATAGTACAGAGCCTTGAATTTAATACATTTCAAGACCTTGGGCTAATGAAGCTCCTGAAGCAGGTGGGAACTGACACAGATTTGGGTTGATGGAAAAGCAGTCTGGCAGCAGCATTTTGAACTATTTGAAAACAATGATTTGTTGTCTTATGAGCACCTAAATAAAGTGCATTACTGTAATCTATCCTAGATAAAATTAAGGCTTGATTATGGTCCTCTGAGCTGAAGGAGGAATTAGCCAAATAATCTTTACCAGCCTCCTAAGTACAGCAAACAGGTGGCCATAACCTTGGTTACCTTCTGTTTAATGGGCAGCTTGTTGTCAATCAGAAAGCCCAAGTTTTTCACCTGTGTAGCTCCTAGGTCTGCTGGCCAATGTCTGGGGCCCCAGAGAGAGGGGTTCTTGCCCAGGATCATGAACTCTGTTTTGTCCCCATTTAGCTTGATGGAGATCTTAGTCATCCAGCTAGAAATGTAACTCAAGCCCCGATTCAAAGCAGAACGGTCCTGGAACTGATCCAAAGACAGAGAAAACAGAAGGTGTGTATCATTGGCATTGGAAAAAAGGGTGAGCCCACAGCTCTTTATTAGGCCACAGATATTAAATAAAAGAGGGATTAAATCAGAGCCTTGGGGGACCTCTGAGGTCAGGGCCCATGGCTTGGACTTGATGTCTGCCAAAAAGACCTAGAACACTCGGTCTCTCAAAAACTAAATCAGCAATATCAAAGCTGAGCCTTCAAGACCGAATGCCTCCAGTCTATCTTGCAGGATTGAGTGGGATACAGTATTAAAAGCTGCACTCAAATCGAGCAGAATAAGTGGAGCGGTGCCACCATCATTCAGGGGTTGTCACAAATGTTCCGTAACACACAGCAGGGTAGACTTTGCTGTGACCTGCCTTCAAGCCAAACTCCGATGGATGAAAAAAGATATTGGCCTCATAGAAAGGTAATGAGGCGGGCATCAACATGCTTTTCCAAGGTGTTGGAAAAAATAGTAGCTATGAGATAGGTCGATAATTTGCTACATTAGAGAAATCTAGATTTGTTTTTGTTTTTTTAAACAAAGGCAGAACCATAGGACGTTTCCATCACAGAGGCACCACCCCATCCTGTAGGGAAGAATTAAGGAGCTCCATTACCAAAGTTAGGAAGTTCAAATCCAGCAGTTTAACCTTACTGGGAGGTACTGGGTCCAACAGGGATCAAGATTTCACAGTTTGGAGGGTAGCTAAAAAAAGATGTAGAATCAAAGAGAGGTCAATCACCTATGTTGATATCAAATTTTCAATAAGAGATTACATGATTATTCTCTCCCATGGCCAAATTACCTGGATTCATAGACAGGTCGACCTCAGATTTCAAGGCCACATTAGTTAACTGTGCATGGATCTTTTCAACTTTTAGGATAAAAAAGTCAGCTAAATCATCACACTGACTTTGCGAAAGTGAGGGGGCAGGTGAAACATTACTAACATCTGCTTATTCTCACACCACTTTAAAGAGGGTGCACAAGCAATTTTGGGCACTGGTAATTTTTTTTGTGTAAAAGGTGGAGCGGGCACATTTGCACTGAGCATGATAAACTTGCAAAGACTCCTGGTATTTACTCTTTGCCTGCTCTGTATAAAATTTCCTCCAAAGTCTTTTTCATGATTTACAGCATTTCTTTTCAATTTTAAGAGCATTGGTGAACAAGGGTCCCGGAGGAAGAATTCTGCCACCATGTTTAGCAGTGAAGAGTTCTGCCACCACAAGTAGTGGTGGATGGTAGAGAAACATTAATGGCCTCCATGAGCCATGAATGAATCATATCCTGATCCAAATCGACCTGGTGTGCTAGAGATGGTTGATTATTATGTAACTGATCATTTAAAGTTGAAATGTTTAATTTAGATCAGTTCCTACATTTCACTTTAGGATTGGGACAAGCCATTATTTTAAAATGCACTGCCCAGTGGTCCGACCAACAAAGTGGCAGTGGAGGGCCGATTAACAGATCCTTTATGTTGGAAAAAGTAGGATCTAGAAGATGCTCTGCCACATGAGTGGGCTCAGAATTTAAAAGTGCAAGATTGAGGGTGCGTAGGTCCTCAATAAAAGAATTACTCATCTTACTTTGAGCATCTACTAAATGAAGATTAATATCCCAGAGTAGTATGAGGTTGGCAGATTTAAAAAATGTGGATAGCCAGTAAGTCGGGTAAAGAGGTGCACCACTTTGCAGCATATCCCAGGGGTGATAGATCAAGGCTCCCAAGAGCATAAACTTGTGGGTAAGGTTTGGCTTTGGTGCACCACCGACGCGTCCACTCCCCGGCCTTCTTAAATACGGCCTTCTAGTCTGGAGCTGGAGTGCCGACCCTCAAGTGACAACAAACGATGGCAGGCACTGCGGGACGCGGAGTGGCAGCTAAACATGTACTAATCTCCTTGGTCCCAAAAAAGGTGACTAAATCAGCAGGTAGAGGCCCCAGCTCCCCCGCTTGGTTTCTAAAGTATCCCCTCAAAGTTAAAAGCCCAGTTCCCTACCGATCAAAAGTTTGAAAAGAACAGTAAAATATAGTAAAAGAACTCAGGCTGCACAAAAAACAACACTACAGTGAAATGAACAGAAAGATATTGCTGATTACATATGGCAATATGAGGAATACAGAGCACCCTACCTAGACGTTGCATATCCGCTATCTGGCCATCTTACATAAGGCCTTTCAGTGGGGACCTGGAGCACCAACCCTCAAATGACAACAAAAGATGGCTGCCGCTGCGGGACATGGAGTAGCAGCTAAACACGTGATAATCTCCTTGGTCTCAAAAAAGGTGAGTAAGTCAGCGGTTAGAGGCCTCAGTTCCCCCGCCTGGTTTCTAAAGTCTCCCCGTAAAGTTAAAAGCCTTGATTCCCTCCTGATCAAAACAGTAAAACATAGTAAAAACACTCAGGCAGCACAAGTACAGTGAAATGCATAGAAAGAAGTTGCTGATTACAAATGACAATATTCGGAATACAGGGCACCCTTCCTGTTGGGTGTCGGTTAGAAAAAAGCAGAGCAGCTTTAGGGCTGTCCCAGAGACACCGGTTTGCTGTAGACGTTGAATCATCTGTGCAGGCAAGACATTTGTCCAACGCTACTGACAAATCAAGCATTACCAGAACGGTCGCCTCACAAAGGATGGGCTCTTATCTCCATTCTTCCAGGCTGAAAGAAGGTCTGGATGAGTAAAACCTTTGCCAAGGGAAGCCAGGACGCGGTTATATTCTCAATCAGTATTGTCTTATTGGAGATTAACACAAGAGATCACCACAAGAGTAAAAAGTTACCTTAGAAATACGAACAGAGAGATGAGAAAGACGATCTAGCTAAAGAAAGGGGGCTACAATCCCACTATGGTGACGGAGCTGCAGAAAACTGCCCAGAACGAAGAACTGTCCCGAAAACAAAAATGCGCATCCTTGGAATTTGAAGAAACTGTACTCCAAGTGAACCTGTACTCCAAATGATGTATCCTTGCATAAAATAAAGATCCTGTGTGAAACCACAGGGCACACTTCGCACTGTGATACATATATATTTATTTCATCGTGAAATAGGTCAATTTTAGAACTGCATGAGGTTTCTACAGGCATCTTTATCTGTCTCTATTCACTTTTCAATTGAAGTACACCATTGTTTTTACTCAACAACCCTTATTAAATTAATTGAAGTAGATGGGGACATATAAAATTGCATTGCTTAAATAGTTGATTTTATTGAATAATTTACTTATTTAATTTAGTATTTTTTTAAATTAATTCCTGTATTTATTCTTTAATGAGAGAACTCTTTAACTTGTAAAAGACACAAAAGTGACCAAAAAGATAAAAATCCCTGCTGTTTCAAGGATTAACGGATGCTCTTAATCAGGAGCTAATGCACATTATATCTCGAAGAGAAATGGATATGTGTAGGAATCAGCCCCTTAATTACCAATTTCATGTGTTCTTATTTTCCTCTGCTGTCTAAGAAGTTTAAATGGAGTCATCAGACTTAATGACATTGGCGACTCTAATAAATAGCATTGACTGGGATAAGGCGCTGTAATGCCACTATATTATTGCACCCAGTGAGTACGAATGTTCTTAATGAACAAGTAGCAATGGCATGCTGATGTAGAAAGGCTTTTCCAGCCAACGTTTCAGGGTTCTAATTAAGCATTATTTCCAGCAGCTGTGAACAGTTGTCAATTACCTGCTCCAGTACTTATGAGGCTGAGGTGCAGGTGAGGGCACATAACAAGCGGGTGGGGGGCATTAACAGCTTTTAAGAAAGGATATTAACTCCTTGGATGCTACTGATGTGGCCTTCTCATCAAGAAGGCAACCCGTCGGGCGCACCAGAAGGGTTTCCGTTTGCACCCCTCACCCAGAGCTGCAAGAAATATACTTTCCCTGTAGCCTGATATTTTTGTCTGAGAATCAGGTACAATGTTCACTGGAATCATCAACAATGGAAGTGAAAGCTTTCACTTTCATTGGTCCACAGTCGCACAGTCCCCCCCAATCACCGATCTGAACAGCTTCCTGCACAATACAGGAAAGCAATCCCTGAGAAGGAATCCTCCCCACTAAATATCCAGACTCATTAATTGGCTAGACATGGGCTTAGGCTCTTGCTTACCCCCAGCCCTTAACACATTTTTTGATCCTCTAGGGGTCAGATTAGAGTGCTTTATGCAGATTTTCCTGTGCTAGATAGTAGACATTTTAATAAAAAGAATGGGGTGGGGAGGTGGCCCATCTGGCATTAGGATGCCCTAGACAGACTGGGGGTTAGCTTGAGCCTATTGACACCAAGAACATTTTTTTTTAAAGGAATGGGTGGAGAGGAGGTTCCATCTGGGTTTGGGCTGCCCCTGTTCCCTCAGGGCCCCAACAATCATACAAACTGCCTTCTGGAAGACAGATTGGGGAGATTACCCCAATCTGCCTAACCAAGGAGGTGTAATTTATGGGGTTAAGCTGCCTATATTGGAATCAGACTCCTAGGATGGCAGACAGTTTTTCAGTAACAAGGCAAAGGCATATTGAGAAGTTTATTCGCCATGTGTCACACACAGAGGTCCAGAAAGTACCGCTGGACACAAATAATTATTTTTAATTTTTTATGAATTGCAGGGCTTGTACTTGTGTCAGGCCACATCTGACTATCTAAGGGACCCAGTCTTTCTGCTCTCTTAAAGGAATATTTCTTTTGGGAGGGAGAAAGCACCAACAAGACACTAGAGATTATTTTTGTTTACAATGTATTAAGGTTGTGGGCACCCCATATTGGCACTTGGTCACATCCATCCACCCAATGAGCCTACAAATGTTCTGCTCCTAATCACCAAGTAGAACCTATTTTTTTAATATGTATATAGTGCAGGCCTGACCATCCTGGCAGTGCGCAACCATCCCACTCAAGGCCCAAAGCAGTCTTTCTATCCCTCCAGTCCCTAGGAAGTAGATTGGAGATTTATTCCTAATTTGCCATAATGGGGGCAAAAAGCTCATTGGACCCCAAGCAGTTACTGTTTTTATTATTTACAGGATTGGGGTATGACCATGCCTGGCATTGGGTAACACCTCAAACCCTGTCCCAAAGACACTTGTTCTGTCCTCCTGGGGCACAGATTGGAGGTTTAGTGAGCGATGTGTTCCCCTCAAGGGGAAATGCAGCTCACTAGAATAGAATGGACTTAAAATATAAATATGTGAAGACCACATTTATACTATATTGAATTTATACACTCCAGGTTTTACCCAGTCTCTGCCTGGTGCATCAGGCCCACCTACAAATGCTATGCAGATTTTTCATCAGAAGTGTGGGAATGGAAAAAAGTAGGTTGTTTGCTGTTGCCTGCAAGTTCTGAAATTTTCTGTCACATAAATATTTTTTCCCATGCTTTGACTTTTATATAGATTTGGGTGTAGGACTAAGTGGTGAGGTCCATGCATGTCAAACCAAAACTGGACTTCCTAGGTATCTATTTCTCAAAAATATCTTGGGCACGGGTTGGCCCCCAAGCCCAAAACTGTAGCTATGCCCCATAGTGCAGGGACATTTTATTTTTTTAGGCATGTATATGACTGAAGTCAATACGACCCCACAGCACCCTATATGGCAAATATTATAGCATCCCATCTCCTCAGATTCATTGATATTTGAAGGAGAAACCTTGATGTTCCTAAGTTGCATTTTTGGGCATTACCAGTTCCAGGCAATAGACCCACCCACACAAGCGGGCTACAGTTGTGACCTGGAGGCATGTGGGAACACTATGTGGTTTCCTTTAGTTTCGCCTAAACTATTGAACGGATTTACACCAAATGAAAAAAAATGCAGACCAAAAGCTACCTTTCTGCCAAATTTGGTGTAATTCTGTCCAGCAGGTCGAGTTTCTGGCGTGTCTAAAGCGTCTATGGGAATTAACATTGGAAACACACTTTTTATGACCCTCCCCTTTTTTTCCGCCCTCACTTGACAGATCATCCTGAAATATTCCATGCACAACATGACTCTAGAGATCACCTTTTCTGTAAACCTTCAGGAAGATTCATCAAACAGTGCCAAACATTGAGGCAAGTCAAAAACACTTTTTCAATGGAAATCAGGTCCTAACTATAACTACCTATATATATATATGTATATATATATATATATATACACACACACACATATATATATATATATATATATATATATATATACACACACATATATATATATATACACACACACGCACATATATAAACCACTTAATACTTATCTGTACTTACCTGTAAAGCCCTTACCATGCATATGCCTTATGCCTTTACCGTTCATGCCTTTACAAAAAAAATAAAAATACTTACCTTTAAAACCTTTACCATGCATACACCTTCACTATTCATGCCTTTATAACGAAATTTGTTGTAAAGGCATGTCTGGTAAAAGCACATGCCTGGTAAAGGCATGCATAGTAAAAGCATACGCATGGTAATGGTGCTGTGGTAGCGGTGATGCACGGTTATGAACGCGCTGCAATGGTTATTTCCCAACTCAGGCTTCCAAAGTTCTGCAAGAGAGATGAGCAACAAAAACCTTAAACTGAGTAGAAATAAAATAGAGGTTCTTCATGTCGGAAATCAAGTCATTTATGGGGTCTGAGCTGGTTGCCTGCTCACTTAGGGCTGCCACCCATTCTTATTCAAGTTGTCAGAAATGTAGGCTTTTGGCTTGATGTCAGTCTTACTGTGGGCTATCATATCAACAAAATGGCAGCCAGATGCTTTGGTATTCTCAAATGCATCATGTTGGACTTTTGCTTATGCGGGGTCATCCCCAGTCTTTTTTCGCCTCCTGCCTCCTATTTTTTTCTGACATGTTGCTGTTGGCTTTTCAACTCTGAGCACTTTACCACTGCTAACCAGTGCTAAAGTGCATATGCTCTCCTGTTTAAATTGTAGGTAAGTGGTTTATCCATGATTGGCATATTTGAATTACTAGTAAGTCCCTAGTAAGGTGCACTAGAGGTGCCAGGGCCTGTAAATCAAATGCTACTAGTGGGCCTGCAGCACTGGTTGTGCCACCCACATAAGTAGCTCTGTAATCATGTCTCAGACCTGCCACTGCAGTGTCTGTATGTGTAATTTTACACTGTAAATTCGACTTGGCAAGTGTACCCACTTGCCAGGCCTAAACCTTCCCTTTCTTTACATGTAAGGCACCCCTAAGGTAGGCCCGAGGTAGCCCCAAGGGCAGGGTGCAGTGTATGGATGAGGTAGGACATATAGTAATGTGGTTTATATGTCCTGACAGTGAAAATACTGCCAATTTCGTTTTCACTGTTGCAAGGTCTGTCTCTCTCTCATAGGATAATATGGGGGCTACCTTTAAATATGATTAAAGTGTAGATTCCCCTAGAGAGTAGATGGACATGTGGAGTTTGGGATCCCTGAACTCACAATTTAAAAATACATCTTTTAGTAAAGTTGATTTTAAGATTGTGCGTGTGGAAATGCCACTTTTAGAAAGTGAGCAGTTTCTTGCTTAAACCATTCTGTGACTCTGCCTTGTTTGTGGATTCCCTGTCTGGGTCAGTTTGACAGTTGGGTTGTTTTTCACCTCACACCAGACAGTGACACAAAGGGAGCTGGGGTGTGATCTGCATTTCCTGATTAGCTATCTCTGCTAGGAGGGAGGGGTGGAGTGGTCACTCTCATCTGAAAGGACTGTGCCTGCCTCTGACAATGCTGTCTCCAGCCCCCTGGTGTGTGTCTGAGGCCTTGCCTGGGCAAGGCAGGATTTCACAAGAAGGTGTGAGTCCCCTTTGAAGAAAGGTGACTTCAAAGACTAAAATGGGTATAAGAAGGGCACCCAAACTTACAAACTTCAGAAACACTTCTGGAACCAAGAGGAACCTCTGCCTGGAGAAGAGCTGATAGCTGAGGAAAACGTGCTGCCCTGCCTGTGACTGTGCTTTGTGGAGCTTTCCTGCAGTGCTGCTTCTGCCAGAGTAAGAGGGCAAAGACTGGACTTTGTGTGCCTTCCATCTTGAAGAAGAAATCTCCAAGGGCTTGATGTAGAGCTTGCCTCCTGTTGTTGAAGTCTCAGGGATAGCAAAGACTTCTTCCTGCCAGCACCTGGAGTCTCTGGAGAGACCCCTACTCTGCTCTGTGGTGCCCTTCCAGTTCCTGGGACCCTGAAAGGAGAGGCTGGCAGCCTAAGGACAAAAATACACGCACCGAGCGCCGTGCGGAGAAAAGATCGACGCGAATCCGATCGCGGCTGAGAAAACGACGCGACGCCGGTTCCGCAGCTGAGAAACGACGCCGCAGGAAACGCGACCGAAAAACCGACGCCCGGAGCAGGAGAAACGACGCGCAGCATCGCTGACGGAGGCTGAGAGATCGCACCCTGCGCCGCGGAACTTTCGGATCGTCGTGTGGCTGGCTTTTTCAACACGCACCGCCGTGCCGAGTTGTTTTCGACGCACACAGCCGTGCAGGGTTACTTTCGACGCACACCGCCCGTGCGGGGTTATTTTTGACGCAAACCAGGTACATTTACACGCTAGCAGCGCTAGTGTGTTGTTACAACTACCTAAAGACTCTTTTTATTTTAAACCTTTAAAAAATCATAACTTGACTTGTGTATGTTGGATTTTTGTCGTTTTGGTCTTGTTTTGTCTAGATAAATATTTCCTATTTTTCTAAACTGGTGTTGTGTCATTTTGTAGTGTTTTCATTAAGTTACTGTGTGTGTTGGTACAAATACTTTACGCCCAGCACTCTGAGGTTAAGCCTACTGCTCTGCCAAGCTACCAAGGGGGTAAGCAGGGGTTGGCTGAGGGTGATTCTCTTTTATCCTAACTAGAGTGAGGGTCCTTGCTTGAACAGGGGGTAACCTGACTGTCAACCAAAGACCCCATTTCTAACATTGGTGACCAGCGGTCGGGATTGGACTTGTATTTGTACTTGACATACAGTAATTAAGTGTACACTACTGTTTTGATCTCAGACCACTACGTGACCACATACTACTTGTTTGGTGATCTTTTGATTTTTCTCTTAAGGACTCTTTTTATTCTACTTCCATGATTTTGCTGATCCCTTGACTGATTCTTTTTACTTCATTGGGAAATTATTTTTTTCTGCCTTTGGAACTTTGCACTTGTGACCATCATGTCTCAATCTGGAGATGCAACAGCTGGAGCTGTGTTTGAAATGGAGAAACTGAAGGAGTACTCAGTTGCTCAATTGAAACAGTTCCTTAAAGATCTTGACTGTCCCACTGAGAGCTCCACCAGGGAGGGGGAGCTGCAACAGGCACAGAGGGCTTGGGTGACAATCAAGAAGGCTGGAGGGCACACAGAGGAGGAGAATATGGGTGGGGAAGTGCAGAGGATACACAGTGGTGTAGTGGAGGAACCTGTTACGCCTGGGGGGAGGGTCCCCAGGAGGGATGGCAGGGTGTCACCCAAGGGTCTGACTCCTGAAGAGTTACAGGACAGACAGGCAGAGAGGGAGTACCAATGGGAGCTGAAAAAGCTCGATTGGGAGTTGGAAGAAAGGAGGAGGAACTTAGAGATTAAAAAAATGATTTATGCTTACGAGCTTAAATTGAAAGAGCTGGAAGTCATGAGGGCTGAGTCCAGCTGGAATGGTGGCAGCAACAATTGTATATCCAGTGATGCTGCAGAAGTGCACATGCCCAGAGAGGTGGTGCCCTACTTGAAGGAGGGAGTTAACACACGCCAGGAGGTTCAGGGGTATGAGGTAGCTCCAGTGATGCACAGGGTCCCTGAGGTGGATTGGGGAACTGGCATGGGGAGTCATATTCCTACTGGTGGGAGGGACACTCTACTGACTCTAGTTGAGAGTGACAGGGAGAGGGGTTCCCCCCAGGTAGAAGTCCTGGTTATGGAGTGTGAAGACATCCCAGAAGAGTGTGGGTTGAGTGTCAGGGACAGTCAGGTACTGTCTCACCAGTCTCAGGAGGGTGATGTGGGGTGCTTTGTCAAAGCAGAGTCACTGGATGATTGGGTGAAGGGTACTTTGGTTAATTCATGTGAGGGGCTGAGTGATGTAATTGCTGGAGAGCATATGTCTAGTCCTTATTTTCCAGAGCTATGCCAACACCAGGTGGAGTGTGAGTTCTCTGACCCCAGGGAGCTTACAATGGAGGCAGACTTCTGGGTGAGTACCAGAGAGTCTGAAGAGGCATTTGGGGGTGCTCCTGAGAGGAGTGGTCTAGGTAGTTCCCAACCAGGTGAGGTAGGGAAGGATTGTAGTGTCCCAGGTAGGTCCCAGTGTAGTGGGATGGGTGAGGGACCCCATGTCCAGTCTCAGAGGAGAGGGAATGGGGATGGGTTGAGGCCCAAGGTGCCCGAGATCCGGTCCCAGGTCCAGGAGGGTTCCCTGCGGGAACACCAGGAGGGGAGCCTAGCCTGTACCATAGGGCCATCTGTTGAGGGAGACCCCACAGTGTCAGGAGGACTTGGGGGGGCGGCTGTAGCCAGCATCCCACCAGTTCTGGTGTCTGGCAGTACCACTCCTAGTGAGGGGGTGCAGAAGTCCAGACAGAGGGTTGAGAGGGGGTTGCGGACCCCAGTGGAGAACCTGGAGGGTCAGGGGTCAGCTCTGAGAGCAGAGCCCCCCATGAATGACCTTGGTGAGACCATTTCTGGGCTGGGGGGAATCCAGACTCTGTCAGATGGGCAGAGGTCAGGAGACCTGCGCCAGCCAGACTCTTGTGTGGCCCTTCGGGACAGTGTGTCCCTTGAGGGGGGTAAGTGTGCCCCCCTGGAAGTCCTGGTGTGCCAGGCAATGGTTCAACCGCAGGGTGGTGACTCTGGGTTGAATGATCAGGTTCAGGGGGTAAACTCTGACCTGATGGGGGGTAAGTGTGCTCCCAAGGAAGTCCTGGTGTGCCAGGCAGTGGTTCAACCGCAGGGTGGTGACCCTGGGTTGGATGACCAGGTTCAGAGGGTAAACTCTGACCTGGTGGGGGGTAGGTATGCCCCCCAGGAAGCCCTGGTTTGCCAGGCAGTGATCCAGTCTGTGGGTACAGACCCTGGATTGGGAGGCCAGGTTAAGGGTGTCCCCCCTGACCTGGAGGAAGGGGCTACTGCTAACAGTGCCCCTACCATGTTGTCTTCTGGGGGGGCCACTCCTAGTTGGGTGGTTCAGGACCCCAGAAGAGAGGGCAGGGGGAGGGAAGCCTCACCCCTGGCCCTGGTCCAACCTGAAGGTACAGACCCCAGGTTGGAGGATCAGTTGCAGGTTAACATCCCTGCACTGATGGAAGAATTGTGCAGGACTGCTTCTACAAGCACCCTGACAGTTTTTGACTCTGGGGGTGCCGCTTCTGCAGGAAGGGTACAGAGCCCCAGAGGAGAGGACCAGGGTCAGGTTAACATCCCTGACCTGGTGGAAGAGAGAGTGGTCAAAGGGTGCCAGGCACCTGGGGCTACCACCCCCCACTCTCCACAGTCACAGTGGTTAGAGAGGCCTGAGGTCGGGCTTTCATCCCTGACAGTTGTCTGGGGCCACTGTGGCTTGCTGTCCTGGTGGACAGAGTTGCCCCTGGGGGGGGGAGGACGAGAGTCACACCCCGGGGGTGGAGTGGGCAACACCACTGTGTTGGCCCTGGTGGTACTATCTGCCCATTGCAATACATCTGTGAGCAAAGTAAAGTTAGGTGTTGCACAGATGGTGTCTGTAGATGTGGAGAAGGGTTCCCCATGGGTTAGCTTAGTGGGCCCTGAGAGTATGGACAGAGGGATCCAACTGGAGTCAGGAAGGCGTAGAACTGGAACATGCCCCTGCTGTTGTGGGCCTGGGTCCCTGTTCTATCGCCCCAATCAGGGAAGTACATCAAGGTATTGATTGTTCTCCCCTGGCTTTAGGCTGGTAGGGGGTCGTGTTGGACTTTTGCTTATGCAGGGTCATCCCCAGTCTTTTTTCGCCTCCTGCCTCCTATTTTTTTCTGACATGTTGCTGTTGGCTTTTCAACTCTGAGCACTTTACCACTGCTAACCAGTGCTAAAGTGCATATGCTCTCCTGTTTAAATTGTAGGTAAGTGGTTTATCCATGATTGGCATATTTGAATTACTAGTAAGTCCCTAGTAAGGTGCACTAGAGGTGCCAGGGCCTGTAAATCAAATGCTACTAGTGGGCCTGCAGCACTGGTTGTGCCACCCACATAAGTAGCTCTGTAATCATGTCTCAGACCTGCCACTGCAGTGTCTGTATGTGTAATTTTACACTGTAAATTCGACTTGGCAAGTGTACCCACTTGCCAGGCCTAAACCTTCCCTTTCTTTACATGTAAGGCACCCCTAAGGTAGGCCCGAGGTAGCCCCAAGGGCAGGGTGCAGTGTATGGATGAGGTAGGACATATAGTAATGTGGTTTATATGTCCTGACAGTGAAAATACTGCCAATTTCGTTTTCACTGTTGCAAGGTCTGTCTCTCTCTCATAGGATAATATGGGGGCTACCTTTAAATATGATTAAAGTGTAGATTCCCCTAGAGAGTAGATGGACATGTGGAGTTTGGGATCCCTGAACTCACAATTTAAAAATACATCTTTTAGTAAAGTTGATTTTAAGATTGTGCGTGTGGAAATGCCACTTTTAGAAAGTGAGCAGTTTCTTGCTTAAACCATTCTGTGACACTGCCTTGTTTGTGGATTCCCTGTCTGGGTCAGTTTGACAGTTGGGTTGTTTTTCACCTCACACCAGACAGTGACACAAAGGGAGCTGGGGTGTGATCTGCATTTCCTGATTAGCTATCTCTGCTAGGAGGGAGGGGTGGAGTGGTCACTCTCATCTGAAAGGACTGTGCCTGCCTCTGACAATGCTGTCTCCAGCCCCCTGGTGTGTGTCTGAGGCCTTGCCTGGGCAAGGCAGGATTTCACAAGAAGGTGTGAGTCCCCTTTGAAGAAAGGTGACTTCAAAGACTAAAATGGGTATAAGAAGGGCACCCAAACTTACAAACTTCAGAAACACTTCTGGAACCAAGAGGAACCTCTGCCTGGAGAAGAGCTGATAGCTGAGGAAAACGTGCTGCCCTGCCTGTGACTGTGCTTTGTGGAGCTTTCCTGCAGTGCTGCTTCTGCCAGAGTAAGAGGGCAAAGACTGGACTTTGTGTGCCTTCCATCTTGAAGAAGAAATCTCCAAGGGCTTGATGTAGAGCTTGCCTCCTGTTGTTGAAGTCTCAGGGATAGCAAAGACTTCTTCCTGCCAGCACCTGGAGTCTCTGGAGAGACCCCTACTCTGCTCTGTGGTGCCCTTCCAGTTCCTGGGACCCTGAAAGGAGAGGCTGGCAGCCTAAGGACAAAAATACACGCACCGAGCGCCGTGCGGAGAAAAGATCGACGCGAATCCGATCGCGGCTGAGAAAACGACGCGACGCCTGTTCCGCAGCTGAGAAACGACGCCGCAGGAAACGCGACCGAAAAACCGACGCCCGGAGCAGGAGAAACGACGCGCAGCATCGCTGACGGAGGCTGAGAGATCGCACCCTGCGCCGCGGGACTTTCGGATCGTCGTGTGGCTGGCTTTTTCAACACGCACCGCCGTGCCGAGTTGTTTTCGACGCACACAGCCGTGCAGGGTTACTTTCGACGCACACCACCCGTGCGGGGTTATTTTTGACGCAAACCAGGTACATTTACACGCTAGCAGCGCTAGTGTGTTGTTACAACTACCTAAAGACTCTTTTTATTTTAAACCTTTAAAAAATCATAACTTGACTTGTGTATGTTGGATTTTTGTCGTTTTGGTCTTGTTTTGTCTAGATAAATATTTCCTATTTTTCTAAACTGGTGTTGTGTCATTTTGTAGTGTTTTCATTAAGTTACTGTGTGTGTTGGTACAAATACTTTACGCCCAGCACTCTGAGGTTAAGCCTACTGCTCTGCCAAGCTACCAAGGGGGTAAGCAGGGGTTGGCTGAGGGTGATTCTCTTTTATCCTAACTAGAGTGAGGGTCCTTGCTTGAACAGGGGGTAACCTGACTGTCAACCAAAGACCCCATTTCTAACACATCAGAATAATTCTCTGGTTCCCTCCTGTTTCTGCACAACGCACTATTGTACAGGCCTTGATTATTTCAAGGGTAGTCTATGGTAATATTCTCTACCTTGGGGCAATAAAAAAAACATCACTGAATAGACTTCAGATTGTGCAGAATGTGTCAGCTCGTTTGCTCTGTCATATTCTAAAATAGGCTTCAGTCTCCACGTCCCTATGTGCTCTTCATTAGTTGCTGATTGTCAAGAGAATTCAGGTAAAACCACCTTGCTTTATGCACAAACACCGACATGGACTAGGTCCCAGCTACTTGAATTCTTTGGGGATTTCTTATTCTCTCCTATGCACTCTTCGCTTTAGCAGTCTGCATTTCACCATGACACCATGTTTCCTTTGATCTAGACGAGGCTGATGGTCCTTTTCACTGCTTGGCCCTATGTTATGGAACATTCTCCATCTGAAACTTGGTCAATGTATTTCCTTTTTGGAGTTTTGCAAGCTGCTTCAAACCTGGATGTTCTAATACTGTTACCACCCTGTTCCTTAATTAGGAAAACCAAACTGGGGTAAACCATGCACTCTACAAATCCTCAGATTAGATTAGATCAGGACCTCCAGTTTGGTTGTTTTTTTACTTCCCTCTTTAAGCACAGCCTCACATTATGATGATTAGATTTTTTACTGAAGTTATACTGATACAGCAGAAATACAGATGCATAGACAGGCTCAGAAGGTTCTCGTGGATTGGATAGGCACTGCAGCGCATATGCAATGCACCAGTGTTTAAGAGATGAAGATATTTTTGGTGTTTGTTTTTTATGCAAAGATCAGTCTGTATAATACAGTAGAATGGGCTTTGCCTCAAATCCCATAGATGATTGTGATGATCCACGTAGTAACCATCTTCTAGCACCCCCTTGAGGCAAAGCAACACAAGAAGCAAAGGTGTTTTTGCTCTATGAAACATTCACCTTTCCAGCACAGTACACATTTTGTACTGGACAGTAAATAGCATGCATTGCTTTGCATCGCATTAACACCAGTAGAAAGCCTCAGTGAATATGAGCTGACAATATAAATGTGTGAACAAATATGTGCAGTTGACCATCAGACTCTGGAGAATTTGGTGACTGTCAAATTTAAATGCGTTGAACAGCATTTGAAGCTGCCAGCATAGAAAAAAAGCCTCTATTCCACTCAACAGGAGGATTTTCATGTGCTGATGGTAATGTAAGACACTCTACAGACCACCTGCACTTCATATCACGATTATGGAGGCAGTATTTATGCCACGGGCGGGATGTCTTGTCCTCGACCTGGAGAAGGCCTTTGATTCCTTAGAGTGGCCATACCCTTTCGGGGTCTTAAAGTGGTTCGGCATTGGGCCCCTTTTTATTCGTATGGCTAAGCTTCTATACACTATTCCTCAGGTCGAGTCAAGATGGGGGGCATTATATCAGAGTCAGTAAATGTGTACAGAGGTACAAGGCAGGGTTGCCCCCTTTACCCACTGCTGTTTTCCCTTGCCATGGACCCATTAGCTGCGGTTTTGGTTGGGGTATTGCCCTGGGAGATGGCCTGCACATGGCATCCCTGTATGCCGATGACTTTTTGTTGTATTTTAGGGATGTCTCGCGAATCTCCTCAGAGATTGGGACCCTGCTGCAACAGTTTGAATTGTTGTCTGGCCTCAAGGTTATTTGGTCTAAATCATGCCTCTTCCCTTTTGACTCCGCGCTTTCGAACCCAGAGCTCTGTCTCTTCGGAACTACTGTTCCTTGGCAACCCCATGCATTCAGATACTTAGGCATCCGTATTTACCACCATGAGGGAGACCTAACTGATGGGAACCTTAAGAGAGCGGTGTCCTCTATCAATCCCAGATGGCTTTCTGGCAGAAGCTGCTGCTGTCGGTGGCAGGTAGGATAGCGCTGCTAAAAATGATAGTCTTACAACATCTATTATATCACTTTTCTAACCTCCCGCACTATATCCTGCCCAGTTTCTTCAGGAGCCTGGAGTCCACGTTGAGGGAATTTATTTGGAATGGGGGGCGCTGCAGAGTTGCGCTGAGAAAATTGTATTTGCCACTGGAGAAGGGCGGCCTGTCAGTCCCTAACCTGCAGCACTACTACTTGGCCTCTCAGCTCCAGTGGGTGTCCAAATGGCTGGCGGGCCTTCACCTTACAGACACGGCGACCACGGAGGGCCCTTGCTCCCTCATGCAAGTGTTGCATTTATTCCACCCACTCACAAGAGCGGCGTCGCCGGGACAGATATTCCTTAAGGTGGCCTATAGCTGTTATCGTAGGTCCCTGCGCCTTACTGGGGGGATAGTCCCATTTGCCCCAGCCTTGGCGTTGCTGGGTACTCCCCGAGGCCCCAAGGTTACGTCAGGTCCTGAACTGCGTGCGTGGCATGCAGCAGAGCTGTATACGCTGGGCGACCTCTATAATGATGGTAAGCTGATCTCGTTCCCCGAACTGGTTCAGGAGTCGGGCCTACCTGCAGGACAGTTTCTGCTATATAATTCACTGTTGAGGTCTTTAGCATCTAAGTGGGGTGACCTGTCAACTGTTCCTCCCACGCATCTGTTGGTACAGTACATACAGGTGATGGGGCAGGGACGACACCTGATTAGGTGGTTCACTGACGCGTTGCGCATGCACACAACCCTAGAGTGCGCTACACTGCGTGTGGCCTGGGACATGGATGCAACCGCCTCATTCACAGACACGCAATGGAACTCTGTTCTCTCCAGCCACGTTAATATACCCCGTAACTCCAAATTTAGCTTGATCCAATTTTATATATCATTCATAGGGCATACCTCACTCCAGCTCGCGTTAACAGATATTTTTCTCATTGCGATTCTGCTTGCCCCCGCTGTTCCTACATTAATGCAGACATTATTCACATGCTATGGTCCTGTCCATCCTTGCACTGCTTCTGGAGAGCGGTGGTAGACTGCTTATTGGAGTGCACGTTGCGCTCGGTTCCGTTTACCTGGGAGGTCTGTGTACTGGGACTCTTTCCTAGGGATACGCGGCATAGAGCTGCTGCGAGATTTCTGGATCTAGGCTTGATAACAGCTAAGCGCCTGATAACCTGTAGGTGGAAGTCGGCCGACCCACCAGCTGAGCGGGCCTGGAAATATTCATTCGAGATTTGGGCAAGTGCGGAGGGAGTGGCGCTAAGACGGGAGGATGCACTGGGGTTACGCAAGTATCTGTTATCAGACAGCTGGGAGACGATGATGGCATGCCTACAGGGCTCGGGACCGGACTCAGGTGTGGAGGAGTTAATCTAGTAGCTGAGATGGGAGTGCACCTGATCCTGACGCGGGAGCACAAAGCGGAGGGTGCCTGAGCTCGGGTAACTGGCCCAGCCTCTATTTTGGGGGTGTAGCTGGGTCTGATATAGGCAGCAGGTGTCTGTGGTTTGCATGTGTTACCGTCCTATATTGGTACGAATGGACAGAGCAGAGGGGTTCCCGCACACACGTTGACGCGCTTCAATCAAAGTCTGTCGACTGAAGGAATAGTACTCCAAAGTTTGTTACTGTTCTTATTGTTATTTGTTGTTTGCTTAGGATCAATATCTGCAAGCACAATTCTGTACGAATGTATTGATCTTCGTGTGCGGATTAAAGGGGCACTGGAGTATTTATCGTCCTCCAGGTTATCCATGAGTCTAAAGATTTCAGTGTATAGACCTTTTCTTTTGAATTCGTATGTCAATTAATCCTGATCTATGTAAGTTCTGGCAGAGTGTAGTTGAGTACTCTGATTGGAGGTCTAGCTGTCAACTGTTTTGATGCCTACTTTCACCTGATGTGCTTATATAGACGACTAGTAATTGCAAAAATTTGTTATCCTAGTGTTGATGTAAAAGTCAAAATGATACAGTACGAATGAAAAATAATAAACAGATTTAAAAAAAAAAAAATAGAGGCAGTATTTTTGTACAGATCATAGTCGGAGAAAACATTTTTCGCCACTAACGGAATAAACAGAATTTTGACTTGTTTCAAAGTTTGTCTTGCCTACCAAACTTTTTTAATTTTGGGGTTCAAGTTCATGGCATGGAGGACCCGTGACGCTCTGTGACACTCTACCTCTTTGTCCCTGGCCCCTTCCATCACGAACTGAACTCTTTGCGCTGGACTTTGAAGGTAACTCTTTCAGAGGGACTAACCTGGTCCCTGTATCTGGCCTACGCTTCAACACAGTTGGCCTGAACTTGTGAATTTCACCCAGTCTCGCTTAACCAGATAACCGCAAGTTGCACATTGTGATTTTAAGAGCTTTACCTACCTGACATTTTTTAAATGCATATCTCTGGTATTACTGATTGGATTTTTGTCATTTAGGTGTGAAATCATTTAATAAATTCTACTCTATTTTTCTAAATTTGTGTGGATTTTTTTGTCGTTTTGGTACTAAATTATTTATCAAAATTTACTCTATTTTTCTGAATTGGTGTGGAATTTTTCTTGTGTTTTCACTTTATTGTTGTTTGAAGTGCTACATACACATATTTTACACATTACATCTAAGTTAAGCCTGTCTGCTTTTGTGTCAAGCTAACAGAGGGTTTAGCACAGTTAATGGGTTTTATGTGTGACTTCACCCTAACAGAAATTGCTACTGTTGTGTGAGAAGAGTTTCACCTCCCTCAACCAGTAACTAAATTTAAAAAATCTTCCATCAGCTACCACATCTACAAAGCAACCTGTAGTCTTTTTGTACTATAATTACAGTAAAAAAAGACTTTTGGTAGGAGTTGGCAAAATACAGAACACGTCTTAGTCTTCCAGTAACATGCACAAGAAAATGTGCTTTTCCTAGTGAAACAGCCCTTTCCAGCAGGGCATAAGCCATATGGAACTTCAGTGGAAATCATGTGCTTTAATTAACCTTTAATTACTTGCACTGTACCCACATTTGCTCCAGTACACCCGACCATATTCATAGACTTAACTCAGATTTGGGTAATCTGGACACAGTATGGGGCAGATTGATGAGAACTATTCAGTTGTCTGCTCTGAGTTTTTGGTAACAGGATGATGATTGATGACAGCACAACATTTGAGTAATCCTAGGAAGCTAGTAAAGCCCAAAATCAAACTCAAGGGCCACTATTTTGAGTTTATGAACCCTATTTATTTGTAATATCTCCATGGTTGTAACTTCAGAAAATAACATTGATTTATTGTACTTTTTGAAATGTGGAATTATAAATATTTTGATATGTCAAAATGTTCTTAAAATGCAATAAAACAACAGAGTGAACCTTACAAACACGTATTACAACCCATAGATTGCCTCACCACTCCTAAAGGTCAGTGCAGAGACTCTTTGAGAGACCATAGCAGTTAGATATGGGAAATTACCAAGAGAGTCACCATGGCTGTGCAGGATGAGAGGGATGTGCATGCGGGAGCACAGAGCAATCTGTCAAATGAGACACAAATAAGATGGCCCAGGAAATCTATTGCAGCCAGACACTACAGTTGTGATGCATCACTTTTGGCACGTACAATAGTACTAAAACTGCACGAAAACATTAATGCAGCAATACTACCATTAGAATATGATTGGGAAGAGATGTGGCCTAGCGGCTCGAGCCAGGTATGAATCCAGCCTTGGTGCTAAACTCAATGTCATGCAAGTCTGGACAAATCAGTAATCTCCCTGTGCCTAAAAAGTTGGGTAACATGTATATCTGTTGTCCCCTCTTGAGGGACACTATCTTGTAGACATCTCCCAGCCCCTCATATAATGTGCAGTGCCCAGCTGCCTCACAGTTAGGTTTGCGCTCTCTAAATACCAAGCCCCGTGTTTATACTTTTTTAGCACCGTATTTGCGTCATTTTTTGGTGCAAACTTACAAAATACAATTATATTTTGTATGTTTGCACCGTTTTTGCATAAAAATTATGCAAATGAGGCGCTAAGAAAGTATAAATATGGGCCCAAGACTTTCAGGATCAACACCTCACCATCTGACCCCTGAATTTAGCATTGGAGTGATGAAGGTCACCTATACCACGACTACACTACTGTACAGTTACTTGACCGGCCTCACCTTTTTCTTGGTCATAGAGCTGCATGTTTTTTTCTGATCACATTCAATCTGGCACCTTCCACTGCACCACACTAGGCCTATACCACCACTCTGAATATAATGCGAGTGGATTTTCTTTGTCTACGACTTATAAAAAATGTCCTTCTAAGAAAACGATTTAAACAGAGCACCGAGAGAAATCAATCTGGCGCTTACCTTTTCGAGATAGAATAAACAAGCTTCTTTCTGCAAATCAAACATGTTCAAACACAATTCAAAAATCAATTTTCTGTGCCTTTATGCATTAAATTGCCATCCAGATTTTCCCCTCTTCAGTTCAATAAGACATGGATGATTAACCAATATTTTACTTTACAGCCCTTCTCTCGAGAGGAAATGTAGAATAACAATGGCTCTGGGTTATCTGGAGTTGCTGTTCCTGTGTAGAGAAGAGAGGATGCTCAATTGTAAGTGAAGAGGTAGGTGGGGGATGGGGAACAACAGATGATACGGGTAAATCTGTAGATGAGAGGGCAGAGAGATGATAGGTGAGCGAAAGGCGTCAGAAAGGATGCCAAGGAACAGGCCAGAGGCCGAAAGTGCTGAACAAGAAGCATTTAGAAGAGAGTGCGGGAGGTCAACAGTAGTGAAACAAGCTTTTGCAATGCAATAGGTCTTGCATTTTCTTGAGTTAGAGATAATGGCATTGTAAATTCATAACTGGACTTTTCTTGCCACATAAATTGGTCAACCCTGCCTCATAATTTTGCCTTTTCTTGCCAGAAAATGGTGGTCGCCTAATATTTAACTAAAGCACTTCCATCTACCTTCTTCTTCTATCTTAAAACATATACAATTATAATACAAACCTGTATCAGAAATAAACTTGTGGTATTAGAGTGTAGTGCTCAAAACACTATAACAAAAATATCATTTGGGATGGATTGGAAGGTGAAAGGAAAGAGGGAGTCCGGAGTAACGATGGAGAGGACAAGTGGCGTGGTAACCGTGTCATTGGCCCTGGAGCAACAAAGGCAAATGGTTAACAGGAATTTCGGTAGGAGAATACAGCTGAGTTGAGTGAGGTCCTGGTCTATAGGCCCCCTTGCCACTGTATCTGTTGCTCCATTGATAACGAGGCCTCAGGAGAGAAAGCGGATGGGGCAGAAAAAGAGAAGTGAAAGGAATGCAGCAGAAAAAAGGAAGAAAGAGAAGGGGTCACAAAGAAATAAAAGAAAGAAGGGAAAGAAAGAATAAAATTAAACACAACTAAGAGAAGAAATAGAGCAAACGTGCGAGACAAAAGAAAAAAGTGGACAAAGCTAGCAAACGAAAGATAAAGAGGAAAAAATAATGTAAGAAGTGTGAAACGAAAGAGAAAAATGAACATTAGAGAAAAAAAGAGAGCTGGTGATAAAACAAGCAGTGAAAGAACCAGGGATGTATGTACTGACACATTTCCCACTAACACAGAATGGGAAAACCACTTTGACACTTCAGGTCCCGACAAGTAACTTATGGCTTCCACATACAGGCGGGAAAAAGAGGGATTTATAGTAAAACATGAATTGACAGATAAAGATAAGAAAAACACCAGAGAAAGGAAGGAAGAAAGATCTAAAAAAAAATGTGGAAAGGACACATACCGAGTCAAAGGAAAGTGCAAATAAAAAAGACAAAGAAAGAATTAAGGCAAGAGAAAGAAATAGTGAAAGAATGAACATCTGATAAAGAAAAAAGAGAGGACCGAAACAAGGAAAGAAATAATCAAGTTTTTGCGAGTTTGAAAGAAGACGTAGCAAGAGGAAGAGAAAAATAAAAAAGGGAGAGGAGTAAAAAAAACAGTTGAAAGAAAGAGCAAATGTGGATTTTAGGAACTGGAAAGAGAAAAGTGGAGGAGAAAGATACCATTGAGAGTAAACAGAGTGAAGGAAAGAATGGATTGAGATAGGTCAAACAGACCCTCGCAAATAAAGATGGCAGCTAAGAATAGATTTAATTGGCTCCCCCACATCCTCACACAGAAGTCAGACTGTGGAACAGCAGGGGGCACTGCATATGAGCAGGAGGTGCATTAGCAAAGTTGTATATGAACTCCAATACAGCAATATTGGGGCGCCTTTGATCAGGATTGGGAGTATAGACAGAGATGTGTCCCGGCCCAGTGCTGGAATAACAGAAAGACAGCGAGTGAGGAATGAGAAACGGCGCTCCCTGTAATCCCTGGTATTGAATAATGGGGCGCTGCAGGTTAGGGTTTTATGTGGGCTGCAGTACTGGAATAGTAACGGGCCCACAAGGTCAGAAGTGAGGTGTGTTAAAGGAGCTATGTGTGGAACCTAGTATTGGCATGCCAGTATTGCTGAGTGTTAGTCTGGAGGTGCCCTGGTTGGGCTGGGAGTGGGGCCCAGCATGGGAGTGGAATTGCCTCTGAAGCACAGAATCAAGGAGTCCTGAGAAGAAATGTCCACCTAATGTTAGAATTAATGGATTCTGGTTGAGCTGTTTTGTGGTTCCCATCAACAGTGGCGTAGGATGTTAGACTGGAGGTGCACTCGCTGAGCTGTGTTTTGCTCTTTTGGGTCTAGTATTGGCTTGGCAGTGAGACTGAATATTAGAATAGAGCTGCTGAAATGGAACTGTATGGGAGCGGGGTCCCAGTATAGGAAAGGAAGTGACTTTGTCGGGTGCACTGATAAAGCTGCCCGAGGTCCCAGTACTGGAACAGCAGAGTGTACTGACTGTTAAAACTGAGGTGTTCTGGCATACAGCATGTGTGGGGTTCCTGGCACTGGCATGGCTGAGGCTTGGATTTTGTGAACTGAGGTGCACTGCTGGAGCTGCACCCGGGGTCCCAGTACAGGAGCAGCAGAGTGTACTGACTGCAAGAACTGAGGTGCTCTGGCAGACAGCATGTTCCTGGCACTGGCAAGGCTGAGGGCTGGGAGTGTATGAACTGAGGTACACTGATGGAGCTGCGCCGGAAGTCCTAGTACTTGAGCAGCAAATTGTACTGACTGGAAGAACTGAGGTGCTCTGACAGACAGCGTGTGTGGGATTTCTGGCATGTCTGAGGGCTTGGAGTGTGTGAACTGAGGTGCACTGATGGAGCTGTGCCTCAGGTCCCACTATTGGAGCAGCAGAGTGTACTGACTGCAAGAACTGAGGCGCTCTGACAGACAGCGCATGTGGGGTGCTGGCACTGGCACGGCTGAGGGCTTGGAGTGTGTGAACAGAGGTGCACTGATGGAGCTGTGCCTGAGGTCCCAGTACTGGAGCAGCAGAGTGTACTGATTGGATGAACTGTGGCACTCTGGCAGACAGGACGTGTAGGGTTCCAGGCACTGGCATGGCTGAGGGCTTGGAGTGGGTGAACTGATGTGTACAGATGGAGATTTAATTGGGATCCCAGTATGGAGCAGAAATGGGTACTGTCTCTAAGGACTGTGGAACCCTGGTAGAGCTGGGTGCCTAGGCTACAAGCAATGACAAGCAATCCTCCACCCTTGCTCCCAGCACTCCACAGACAGGCACACTTGGTAAAGAAAATCCAAGCCAAGGAAGGGCGGGAGCCAGGCAACTGAGAGAGGGTGCCGAGAGCCCACAAAGACCAAATGTGACTGAGAAAACAGCCTGATTTATAGACTAGTTTACAGCTAAGCTCAGAGCAAGAATGCTCTGCAAATAAAAAGGGAAGCTTCCCTGGACAGGAGCAGGAAAGAAAGTAAAAAAACAAAAGTCCCCGTCAGACCAGATACACAGGACAAACCATAATTATACAGTAATTGGCCCCTACTCCCACACAGAAGAAGGAGGGACTAAGAGACATGACTGACCACTAGCAAGCAAGGATTTTTAAATTACACTGAAACTGACAAATGAAATAGCTGGAAGCCCACAGAAGAGGTATACTTAAAAGTACACAAGAGGCTGTACGCTTATGCTCGCCTTAAAATTGACAAAAATGGGAGGAGTGAAGGAATGTGTGCCAATTTAAAAAGTGAGACCAGAGTGAACGGCCTAAGAGTGTTGGGACAAATTTGGAGCCAATGAGACAAACAAAAATGTATGTTTCAGAGCAGAGAAGGAAAGCACCAGAAAAAGAAATTAACAACGCAAAAACGTTAACGTTACTGGTGCAGATGGAAACCCTTAAGCAAAGAAATGGAGCTAAAAGCAGCAAATGCACAGTTATTATTATTATTAGTGGTAATAATAGTACTAGTAGTAGCAGTAGTAGTAGTAATAGTAGTAGTAGCAGCAGTAGCAATAGCAGCAATGTTAGTAGTAGTAGTAATGGTGGTAGTAGTAGGAAGTAGAAGGAATGGATAAAACGTTGAGTTCTTCTGGGTGGAATTTAAGTGCAACCTTTTTCTTATATATTGGAAACTTAAATTATTGATGTCTCAGCTGCTACTTATTGTGGATAAGAGTATCTATTTAGAATCGTGATGACATATATATCTATTTGGTAGGTGCACTAGAATACGGAGAAAGAATTACTGAGAGTAAAGAGGCCACTGGAAATGTTGTGAGTAATGGCTCTGCGTCGACCTTGTTGAGAGTATCACCGATGATGGATGTTTCTTTATAATCCTTATCAGACAGTGCATTCACCATTCTATCACTGCTTGTGTGCAGTGTACAATTACACGTCACGAGGTGCAGTGCCTAAATGTCAGACTTTCAACAACTTGTATTCCCTATTCCTACATTCCAACCCCATGACACTCCTCCGCTCTCTGGATCAATTCTGGCTTTTTCTCTGTATCCATTGCAATTTTGAGGCAGAGTTATAAAGAGACTTATCAATTAATTTAATTGCAGAGTCAGTAGTTAGCCAAAGCAGCTCTGTGCCAATAAGGCATGCAATACAGCAGATACCACCCCCCTTCTGCTATTTCACAAGTACCCAAGCTACCTACTTAGAGTTTTGCATAACTTATCTGCGAACAGTGGCCTTTTCATTTGCACAGATTGACATGACACAATAATGATGTTTAACAGTGGAAAGGTTCTCACTCTTCAACAATATGGCTAAGGCTAATTTGACCTGAATCCTTGTGAAACTGAAGTGAGAATACTTTTATATGAGTGATTCTGGGTACGTGAGTAATATTAATCAAAGATATGGACCTTGAACTGTCACATCACATAGGTAGTGGCTCCACTTTATCTAGTTGAGTATAGAAATATCCCAATAATTTTCTCATTTCTATTCAGGACTGGCAAAGACATCACTGCAAATCATAACATGTCCATTACATTGCTTAAACGATGGTGTACACCATAGTCTTTGGGTGTAAAATGTTCTTTTGAGTAATCAAACTTCAAAATGAAACTTGAAGCCTCCAGGTAGGGGACTCTACTGGACTTTTCGTTACATACATCTTCATTCACGCATTCTATATGCACGTTGTTGGGGGTGGCACATAATGTTACCATGTATCAACAGCTTAATTGCTTTTGAACCTAATGCATACCTTCTATAGTCAATCATCATCATTCAGAGAATCATGGTTGTCATAACTATTTCACTTTGAATGTCCATTAATTTCCCTACAACCGTGGTGGATCTTCAGATGAGCTAAACAGGCAGTTTTTCCTTCAGTCACGACTCTGACCTTCAACACACTCACCCTGCACCAATCTCTCATTCCCATGACTATTACTGCTCCTTTCAAGTGAGGGACTGACTCTATTACCTCAAAACTACTTACTGGGTGGAAACATGGTGCCTGGGGGAAATACTAGTTATCTCATCTGAGCATCACTCTCAAAAGCAGCTCTACTGCCCAAGAAGGGAATCTGTTGTCGCTAAAACACACACGGTAGTTTCAGTAACTGCGACATTTCTCAGGATTAACCTGAGAAAATGCCAAGGATTATTCAAAGACATAACTTAGAACAAAGTCTGCCTGCATAAAGGCTCTTATCAAGGTGACCTATATTGTTCTGGGGCTCCTGGTCTCCCACCTTCCTCTACTTATTGTCAGTCTGAACCCCTAACTGCTTCACATTCCATCTATGACACCACAAGTGCTTCAGCGCAGGCTGACTCCAGGCTTTTCTGAACAACCATATACACAGGGATATCATACAGAGAAGTAGATCAAGAATTGATTATCAAAGCAACTCTGATAGCAGATAATCTCTTCCAGACACCATAATCACTACCATCCATGGCTACATACGGATCTTTGTAGGCAGGCAAAAGATGTCAAAGCAATCTGCCTTCCCCACCACTGGCTCAGCCAGTTCCACCTCCTACAAAGACAAACATGGTAGACATTTGGACTAATGTACCATTCTGCAACTACAAGCATGTCTCCACAACGCTAAGGAAAGGAGCAATATTTTGTTTTGTATTACCAAAAATCAAATATAATGCCCACTCTATACTCACAATGCACAAATTGTGCATTTTTAAGCACATTGGGTTTGTACTATTGGTCAAAACGACTCCGATTTAACAGAACTGCATCCTGCTGAAGTAGTCGGTTATTGGATAAATAGTTTTGCAAGATGAGTGTACTCTATGTTTTTTTCTATTTCACCAACAATCCTTACCACCAAATTTTAGATTAAAGTCTTCAGATTCATCAGTCAGCGGATGAGGCAATGAGAGGGAAAAAAACAAAGGAGAGCGAGATAGAGACTAGGGTCAGATGTAGGAACAATCTGAGTGCGAGTCAGCAATTCAGAATGTCGGATGGTGTCCCTGACACCATCTGCGATTCGCAGGTGGGTCGCAAAGGCCCACCTCATGAATATTCATGAGGTGGGTCGCAATTTGCGACCCCCTTGCGAAAGGCAGCCCTTACAGGGATGGTGGCCTGCTGGGACAGCAGACCACCATGTCTGTGACTGCTTTTTAATAAAGTAGTTTTTTTTTTGTAAGGCAGCCCATTTTCCTTAAAGGAAAACAAGATGCATTACAAAAATTAAAAATGAAACGTTTTCGTTTCATTTTTTCAGAGCAGGCAGTGGTCCATAGGACCACTGTCTGCTCTTAAAAACTGTTTGCAGTGCCATTCTCAACAGGGAAGGGGTCCCCTGGGGACCCCTTCACTTTTGCAATTGGGTAACCACCCATTACAAATGGGTGCAAACTGCGATTGGTTTGCGACCGCGTTTGCGGTCACAAAGCAATCCTGCATTGCACTGCGACTCGCAATTAGGAAGGGAACACCCCTTCCTAATTGCAACTTGCAGACCCGTTTTGCGATTCGGTAACCAGGTTACCGAATCGCAAAATGGGGTTTGGCAATTGCAAAGTGCTTTTTGCACGTTGCAAACAGCCAAATTCGCTATTTGCGATGTGCAACAAGCTTTGTACATCTGGCCCTAAATGAAAAGCACAAGAGATAGCGGAAAAGAGACCTGTGGTCGGATTACAAAGCATTTTGGCTGTTGCTATTCAATGTCCGTGGTGATAAGTATGGCTGTGCTTGGTGCAAACACTGTTTACCATCAAATTATGAAAGCAGATTTCTGGGAGGTGGTAATATGCAGCACTAATATTTGAACATATTTGTTATGTCATATTTTGTTCATGAACTTCAATTGACCAATGCCAGGGGAAGCGGAAGTGACATCACATACCATTGAACCGTTTCTTTCACTCGCAGAAGTATGCATGCTTACACATACACACACTCTCTCTCACTTAAACACACACTCACCCGCAAGCATGCAGAAAACATATATTTAAAATATTTATTTTTACCTACCTTAACTGCTAGGGAGAGTCATATTCCAGCTAATTGTACTACATTTTTTTATTACAGTAATAGTGAATAATGTGCAGAAGAGGATCAGTCCGGCAAAACCAGGAATCTAGAAGATGGAGCAGTGTTCCAGGAGATGAAGCAAGGCTTTCAGTATAAGGAGTAGGATTCTGGGAGAGAGATCAGGATTTTGGAAGATGGAGCAGGAAAACACATACAAACTGCAGCAAGTAACCAGGAAGGAAACCCACAGTTACTGGAGCATTTGGGACACATGTTACTGAGGGTACCGGCTTCTTTTATGAAATGAAGCAGGAAGCAGATGAAAGAGTTTGGAGGTAATGACACCAGGAAGTAGTGTCACGTTGTTAAGTTCATATGTGACAACATTACAGACTGCGGAGTTATCATGAACATTTTTGAGGGAGCAATTGTGTCACTTCCTGTTTCTTCGTGGAAAGTATGAATAGGAGCCTCCTTATGAAAGAAAGATTTTACAGCTTGAGTTGAAAACATAATTCACAGAATGATGGAAACCGGATTAGAGGTAAGGGAACAGCTAATGTGATGTTTATTAGTGAATCATGCAGATGCTCAAGAGTGGCTTCCAGAGACAAGTACTTGCTGGAACAAACATGGGAGACTCCCTCCTGAACCCTGTCCACTGCAGTCATCTTTGGACCATGGCTGCAGTGAGATCCATGTTAACTGTGTGGTATAATACTGCTATCTAATAACCTTGACTGAAACATCAGTGCATCCAAAAGCGAAATCACTGCCCTCTATTACCAGTTAGTTGTGTGACATGAAACAGACAGTAGCCCTGTGTAATGCATAAGCCTGCCAGAGGTGTGTGATCCACATGTATCCAGTAGTAGGTGTGGAGTGCGGATCCAGCTGGAGAAAAGTGGATCACTGACAGAAAGCATTAGACCCGATCAATGATTGATTACAAGAGGCAGTGACCTATCTACTTATATAAAGACAAATCTTGCACTTGATTAACACTATAGCTCCGCTGCATGGCATATGTAAGATGTGTTACAGCTGAGATATATCTCCTCTTTTGTGTAACCAGAGGGATCACTCTGTTGCTGCTTAAGTATGATATTTTTGTCACACAGAACAGCAAATCTGTCTAAATCAGACCCATAAATTTGCATCACCTGTGTGATTGTTCCGATGTGCGGGCCTGAGCCTCTAACCTATGCACCACCATCTTCATTCATTGTCTCAAAATGTTCTGGGGGTGAAACCCTGAAATGTCTCTCAGCATAATGCTGTTTTGATATCAGAAATGTTCACTTGAAAATCCTAGGTTTACCTCGCTTTTGAAAAGAATCATCATTGAATGAAGACTCTGAACTACTCAGCTAAACAGACTTTTACTAAGTAAGATTCTCCAAAAAGCAGTGTATGCTCAACTCCAAAATCAAATCAGTGCTAACCATCTCCGGCACAACTATCAATCCAGCTTCAGATCATGTTGCAGCATGGAGACCGCTACCTTATACATCACGGATGAAGATGACCCTAGCCTCCATATATTGCTGGAACTCTCAGCTGCCCTTCACTTAGTCAACCATCCCTCCCACATCCACTTCCTCAAGTTGCTAACGAGATTCATTTGCCATCCTCTTCACTTGTCCTCCTCCTACCTATCCAACCAACATAAGTTCATTCACACAGGCACCTCCAGGTCCCATAAAATCGCTATCACCAGCAGAGTTCCTCAGGGTTACTTAATAGCCCCTGTCATCTTCAACCTCAAAACGGATCCCATTGGGGCTCTACCCACAGAGAACATCATCAAAATGCCCCACTGTTTTGAGGAGACACAACTCTACTTGAAAGTCTCTTCCGCTCCAGATATCCAATATCTCAAACACTGCATTTACCTTCTCTAGACCAGTATGTATGTCCAACGCCTTCCTGAAACTCAACCATCCCAAGACAGAATTATTGGTATTTGCCAAGGCAACAAGCATGATAAAGTACAAACATCACTCGATGACCTGAACCTTGATGACCTAAAAACCCAATTTTCACTGAATGCAAAGTTACTTCGATAAATCCTAGATTCAAACCTCAACCTCTAAGAAGGTGCCCGAAGAAATATGATCACATCACCACCATCCTTGTTGAACTCCATTGGCTCCCTTTGCTGGTCCACACCATCTTCAAAACCATTACTGTTGGTTAAAAAGCTCTCAGGAACAGCAACTCTGCTTACATTGCAGTCAAGCTCACCATCCCTGGCGGCTCCCTGCACACTGACAGTCGAGGCACCATCAGACTGCAGACTAGAAGGTCTAAAAAACTAAACAAAACAAAACAAGAAAGTAGGACTTTTCCATCTAATCTGTGCACCCATGATATGGAGCACCATTCCCATACCTATCGGGACAAGCCCCAATTCTGCTGCAATTTAGGAACATGTTGAGGACTCACCTTCTTTTAAAGAATGCAATGTATAAACCATCCTCAACACAGCTTCCTCTCCTCTTCTCCGTTGAATGTTTGCTTTTCTTTGAACATGTACAGCACTTTGCTGCCTTTTGTTTAGATTTGCACAATAGAAATACCATATACGTGCTAAATACATGCATAAAACTGATTAATTCCTATCTGGGAAACCCCCCTTAGCCTGTGTGAATCTCCTTCCCACTACTAGGCCTCCAACTTCAGTTTTCTGCTGTGATCACTTTATCCTTGCTATCAAACCCATTCCAAGCCATTTCTTACTTTGGTTATTTTTTTCCCTCGGCCCACTGTAGTATAGTGCTCTCCTACTCTACCATTGGACCATTCTAAGATACCTCCTCAACAGTGAGAAAAATTAACTCTTCAAACAGTCTCTAGACTGTGATCCAATAAGCTCCTTTTTTCTTGCCTACTCTCCAACCTCTTCTAATCACATGGCTAAGGCACTATATCTAATATATGTATTAATATTCACATTATCCTTCCTTTTGTCTGCTTAAGAACGTTCCAAGAGCAGGGACTTCTGCCACATATGCTGTGAAAAGAGTTAAGCATATTGCTGCTGAAGCCGGGCAAGGAGCTCAAAATGTGTGCCCCTTATTGCCCACTCTCCTTACTCAACGTTGACACCAACATCCTGACCCCAGTAATTGATGTGAGGCTGTCTTTATTAATACACCAGATCATGTCACCAATAAAGACAGGCTGTGTCCCAAGCAGGTCCACCTCTCTCAACCTGCCTACCATCACTGCCATGCTAAACAGAAATTCCCGGAGTGTCCCAGCAGCAGTGGCCTTATTGGATGCCGAAAAGCCCTTTGATTATTTAGACTGGCCCTTACATAACGCAGTGCTGATGAAACTAGGACTGCCTCAGCGATATATCAATCTCATATACTTAAGCCCCACTGAGCGTCTCAGTCTCAAGCAGCATCCAGCAAGGCTGCCCACTTTCGTCGCTGCTTTTCATCATAGCCATGGACCTCGTGGTCCTCCACCGTCAGAGAAACACCTCCATCTCTGACTGCAATTCTGTACCAGCACCCCCATTGATCTATGCAGATGATATTCTCTTTTTTTTATAAGGTACCCTGTAACCAAACTAGCCCCTGGTATGCAAGACCATCTGATTTGGTGGCCTTTTCATACTCCTCATAAATTGTGATAAGTCTGAGTTCTTCCCTCTTACTAATAGTGCAACAACCCTGCCTCTAGGATATCCCCTGACTTCGTGTACAGACACCACCAAATATCTGGGAATTGTTCTACACCAGAAGCAGGAACAGATAACTTGCATTTGTTAGGCAGTTGATAAGTTGACAACATGTTGAACAATTGATTAAGCTCTCTCTCTCCATGGCTGGACATACTGTCATTATAAAACTGGTTGCCCTCCCCCGTTTTTTGCATCTGTTTTTTTAATATCCCAATTCCCCTAACTAATCACTTCTTTGCCACTATTAGCCTTCTACTATGCCTAGTTTGGGCGGGACATAGACCCTGGATCAAGTGGAATTTGCTGTTACTTTCTTATGAGCAAGGCAGTTTTGGAGTCCCTGTTTTGCAATTGTCTTAGCTTGCCGTACAGTGTCAATTTGTCCACTATTGCTACCACACAGATGCCTGCCCCCTTATGAAGACTAGAGAAAATCCAAGAGGAACATATTCAACTACAATCCCTGCTCCCCAAGGGCATCCTGATGGATCCCTCCGATATACAAATGCTATCCACCACTAGTTGTGCTTGAAGGAAACTCCCCGGGTGACCTGAGGGTGATCTTTTATATTACCCTGCCCTCTCTCTTCCACGCTACCCCTGGCTCTCTCCTTATGCAGGAGGCACTGGTACAGAGGACCTTACTATGCCACAAAGTGCACACAATTGGGATTGCGGTTCCCTTCCCAGAAGACCATGTTCTTTCACATTCCAATACTGCTCTTTTTAGTGGCACCACACAGATGGACCATTTCATTCTTCAGCACTTGCATAACACATTACGGGCCCACATGCCTTCCTACTCACTCATATCCTCCGCTGATGCTAGTTATCTCCAACACAGATGGGCAAAGACTAATTTCTAGAATGTATCAAGCCTGTGTCACCATGAAACCTGCTCAGGATGGGAAGGTCAGAGCAGCCTAGGAACTGGACCTAGGTCAACTGGTATCAGACAAGATCTGGTGTTACCGATGCACTCAGACGATACTCATTTCCCCTAACCACCGCCATAAGCTGCTACACTATAAATTTGTACACTGGGCATACACTACTTGTTAGAAATGGGGTTTCTAGTTGGCATTCGGTTTGAACACTGTTCAAGTAGGGACCCTCACTCTAGTCAGGATAAGGGAGATAACACCAGCTCACCCCCGCTTGCTAGCTTGGCAAGAGCAGTCAGGCTTATCTCAGAAGCAATCTGTAAAGCATTTGCACATAACATACAGTAATAAGTGTAAACACTATGAAAGGACACCACACCAGTTTTAGAAAAATAGCCAATATTTATCTGTGTAAAACAAGACCAAAATGATAAAAATCCAAGATATAGTCTTAAAGATATGAATTTTCCAAGACTTACTAAAAAATACAGTTCCTTGAAGTCGATAGCTCCACCTGGGGCCATGATGGTGTTGTGATGAACAAAACCAACAGTTCATGCCAGCCCAGTTGTTGCGGGCCAGTTACGGTGTCTGGAAGGCTTGCAAAACAGTACCTTTGGAATTGCAGGGCATTGTGATCCTCGCGGTGAGCTCCGGAGAGCGGCATCACTGATGTTGCGTTGTCGGTTCCGGAGGTAGTGCGGGGGTCGTCGGGCCCTTGAAGTCACATGCATTGTAGATCAAACTTCGGGCTGATGAAGTCAGGAACACTGGTGTTGATGGCGTCGGGCTGCGTGCAAAGCAGGACGATGCGACGAGTGGTGCCCACAGGTCACGGTGCAGGCAGCGGCTCGGTGACGGCGTCCAGTGGCATCGGTGAGACCAGGGCTGCGGTGTGAAGCAGGGCGGTGCGATGTGTGGTGTCACCAGGTCACGGTGCAGGCAGCTGCATCGTTGTCACTGAAGCGCTGCCGTCAGTAGGCCCAAGCCGGCAGTGCGGGACGGGATGGTGCTTCGTGTACCCCACGAGCGGTGTCCACAGGCCACGGTGCAGGCAGCGGTGCCGGGGTCAGCAGGACTGGTGTCGTCAGGGATACCCAGGCTGCAGTGTGAGCAAGTGGTGCAAGCAGCGGCTTGGTGAAGTCATCCAATGACTGCCTCGGTGAGACCAGGGTCGTGGTGCGATCCGGGGCAATGCAGCTCCGTGCAGCATCAGCAGGTCACAGTGCAGCCCAGCGTCATCGTTGATGGCATCGCAGTGGCTTTTCTCCTTGAACAGCACAAAACACACAGTTCCCAGTGCTGTAGGAAGAGGAAACTGCAGTCTTTGATTTCCCTGCATCTTCCAAAAGGAGGCAAGATCTACTCCAAGCCCTTGGAGAACTTCCTCAAGCAGGACACAGCAATGTTCACCCTTTGCATTCTTGTCAGGTAGAAACAGCAACTGCAGGCCAGCAAAGCAACACAGCAAAGGAACAGTACTCCTCCTCCAGCTCTTCAGCTCTTCTCTTGGGCAGAGGTTCCTCTTGATTCTTGAAAGATTCAAAAAGTCTGGGGTTGTGTGTCTTCTTCTTATACCCTTTTCTGCCTTTGAAGTTGGCAAATTCCAAAGCAAAGTCTCAAGTGTTTGTGAGATCCTTCCTTGTCCAGGCCAGGCCCCAGACACACACCCGGGGGATGGAGACTGCATTGTGTGAGGACAGGCACAGTCCTTTCAGCTGTAAGTGACCACTTCTCCCACCACTCTAGCTCAGATGGCTCATCAGGATATGCAGGCTACACCCCAGCTCCCTTTGTGTCACTGTCTGGAGGAGAGGTGTGAAACAGCCCAACTGTCAAACTGACCCAGACAGACAATCCACAAACCCTGAAGCGCCCAGGGCGAGTGTCAATCGGTGACACTTCGTCATAGAGTGGGGTGGGGTCAGCAGTCTCACTGACTCCATCCCACTCTGTGACGAGGCTGGGACTGCTGCCTTCCTTCATTGGCTGACCTTAAGGTCAGCCAATGAGGGAAGGCAGCAGTCCCAACCCTCCTGGGACCTGGAGGCTGAAGGTAAGTGTGTGTGTGTGTGTGTGCATGTTTGAGTGTTATGAGTGTTGTTAATGGATGTGCGTGCATGCATGCGTGTGTGTGTGTGTGAAAGAATGAGTGTGTGCGATCTTTTAAAATGAATGTTTGGTGCATGTTTGAATGTTATGAGTGTTAATGGATGTGCGTGCGTTTGTGAAAGAATGAGTGTGGATGATGTTTTAAAATGAATGTTTGGTGCGTGCGTGCATGTTTGAATGGTATGAGTGTTGTTAATGGATGTGCTTGCGTGCATGCGTGTCTGTGTGTGAAAGATTGAGTGTGTGTGTGTGTGTGCTTCCTGCTCGCCCCCCTCCTCCTAAAGCTGCCGGCTGCCACTGCAGTGTGTACCCGCAGCATTATATAGAGTCGGGATAGGGGGGCATCAGGATGTTATCATTTTGCCGATGAAGGAAATTCTTATTTGCCTGCCCCCCACGGGCTTGCATTTTATTATGCATTCAGAGCTCAATCTGAAGCACATCTCTGACAAAATTAAGTTAGTGCTCCTATTACTCTGGGTCAGCGTGTGGGTCAACACCGAGGCATGCTTGAACAGAGGTATTAGCACAGATTGCCTCAAACTGGACAAAGGGCTTTCTATCCTCAGGTTGGTTTATGTGTACAACAACTTGAGAGAAGTAAATGTTCTGGATTTGTTTGCTGCACCTTGCCCTTTGATGAAAGGGGATAAGATATTGGTTAGGAACCGCTTTTTAGCGTCGAGCCTGCGTCGCATGCACTCGCACATGCGTATCGCTAGCGAGACGCTTTAAGTATTAGAAAAGGGCTCGGAGCCCTGTCGACGTCACGTCAGTGTGTTTCATTGGCAAGTTGGCTTGCCTGTTAGAATCCGCTTCTTTTGATCAGTGGAAGGCATGCATACATCATGCCTTTTCCGGTGGTGAGCCCTCCTCCAGCCCAGCGGCCAAGTACAGAAAACATGCGAGGCTCGCTGGGTTTGTGGACTACTTTTTCGCTGTTTTTGCAGCACGATCTCGCTAGGCAGAAGTCCAGCGCTTAGCATACTATCGACCTTGTTACTCAGTTAATTGCACTTTTGCCGATAGGTATTATTAGTGTGAACTGTAGCAGTGTGAACGCGCTGTTTTTTTTTTTTTTATGCAAGAAAAATCTAGTTGGGAGTTTACAACTGTGAACAGCTGTAACTCCGACAAATGCGAGACCCTAGTGCATTGCAAATGCTTGTTAGAATTCTGTCACTCCCAGAAGTTGCAATTCAAGTCAAGTAAAAGCCCTGTTAGCGAATATCTTACTTTGTACCTGAGGAGCCAGTACATTATTGTGTAATCCCACTTACTCATTGGGAGAGATCGCTCTTGTTCCGCTGTAAGGCAGGTACGGTGGAGCTTGAACTTTCCAGGGGCTTGTGGCCACCTGGGGTTGTCTAGTCGGTTTGCCCCTGTGATGGCTTTGAAAAGATCCCAATACATTTTAAAATCTCTTGCAAATATTATCGAATATACTTCATTTTATGTATCAAGCCATGTTAAAGTCATCTAGGTTCCGCAAATGCAGGGATCCTTTTTTCTGCATTCACTAAAGGTATTTGAATTCTGTCATTGTGTCTGCGCCTTTCTTACAGCCGCGGCGAGATGTAGAAAATCGATGGATGGCTAAGTGCAATAAGAACAGTTTATCTCTTTACGATGCTGTTTTAGGACAGCACTCTGAGATGGCTTCATTTTTATTGAGGAGGGCTTGAGGCAGCAGAAGCCACTATTAATGTTTCAGATGGATTTTGATTGATTGTCTTTTATGCTTCTCAGCAATTTCCAAATATTTTCTGTGAATTTATTTATGTCTGTTTTTATCTGTGGGTCTCTTATGGCCATTTTGTGTGCTGAAACAAGAGTTCACATACTTTTGCCAGAAAAATAGTTAACTTTAAATATCTTGCAAGCTACAAGGGAGTCTTTCACTGTTGTTTCCCATGCTACCTGCTCGAGGAATTAGTACGCCTGCTGCTGGTGCCTGTTCTGTGTTGGGAAGGTGTGTGATTAGTGAATACAGATCTATCGGGCAATCAGGCCGAGCCTGATGGGCTAGTCTAGCAGACCAGTGTGTTGGTTGGTCTATTTTTTAGTCTTTGTCGGTCAGTTTCATGGCCAAGTGGCTGGTATTTACTGTTGATTTCCCTGATGTTATAGTTTTTTTAGGTATCGATTCGCTCTTAGAGGCCACTTTTATTTTGGTGCCCGGGCCTATTTTCTCTTCCAGTCCGACCCTGCTCAGAAGGTGTTTTCACACTACAAAAGTTAAGAATACTGACAACACCAATCCTTCTTTTATATTATATAATTACATCAGTCTCCATCAGTGGAGACATTCTGCTGGAAAACAGACTCTTTAAATCGTTCCAAAAAGCAGTGGATGTACAAGAGATTTATATACCTGCTTTGGACAGGATAAAGGATGTTCACAATGTCTCTAACGGGCATATTCTGGAATAACTCACAGCTGTCAGCCAATTCAATATATCATTTAACAATGCATGTCCAAAGAAAAATTGCTTTTATGACCATGAATTACTTGTGAGAATGTGCTGGTATGGCGCTGAAACATGGTTGGCGGGCTAGACCACAGATTAGTTATTGTTTTCTTTTTGCACTTTTGTTATGCACGAAGCTGGCTTACAGAATGAGGGTGAGTGTTAAAATAATAGAAAATACGGATACTATTTGTGACTAATACTTCTACTCACAGACGAGCTGTTTGGCAGGAGTGAACTTATACAAAAATATATACAAACGAAAACTGTGAAGGGCAGTCTGTTACATGCATGAAGACTCTGGTAAAGGCTCCAGTATGTCCTTCCCTGAATTCTGGTCAATTTATAATGGAGTCATAATGGTCTTTATTGAAGCAAGGTGAGATTTATAAGCCTGAAGGGTAGAAGCAGGGCTTCATTTGTAACAGAATATGTGCCGGACATGGGCGTAACAAAGGCTCCTGCAGCCCCTGAGCTCCCGGAGGCCCCCTCAACATGTTATCTGGGCCTGGAAGCGCCTCAATAAGTCCAGGGGGGCCTCCATGTACATTGCAGGGGGTCCCCTCAAGTTTCATTAGGCCACTGGTGCCGGAGGGGGCTGGGGGAGCAAAGTTTGCCCCCAGACAGCTCTATGGATGGCAGAGGTGCTGAATACCAAGGCTGTAGAGGTTTGAGTCTTCCTCATGACCTTTTTATCCACCACCAGACACTCAATGCCTCTTAATTTCACTCTTGCAGGTTCTTTTTCATCCCTGCTTTCTCCCATTGTCATGGTCTTTCGGTCTTTTGCCTCCACCTTCTTTCCCCCTTTATGTTTTTCTCCCTCTTCTCTGGCTCAAAGTATGTTGATGGAAAATAAAAGAGTGCCGGTGGGACCCACCTGCAACCACTGGTTCAAATTAAGCACTGGGTAGGCAGCAAAAGTTTCACATTTGTTGAGCACTACTTTTTAAAGTTTGAATATGTAGAGCAGCCTTTTATACCACTGTGATGATTCAATAAAGAACATTTGATTACAGAATGGATTGAATACATGAAAATATGGTGGAACGCACTGATAAGTGGTAGTCCTAAAAGAGACACAAGTTCTGTTTTCACTCATTTCACCGGTGTCTAAATGATCGTGAAATTGGGTGGCCCGGTAATGAAACCCTTTTATGGTTATGGCAAGCTTCAATGAGAGTCATCTTCCAACTCTTAGGAGAAATCAAAGAGAGACTCAAAACCCAAGCAAATCTAAAATGATGGGATGGTAAAATGAACTACACAGAGGAAACTCAACCTGCTTGAACCTTTTCCAAATTTGAGACAGCTTGAAGAAACCACAAAGTATATCTTTAATACATTGCATATTTTCTTCCTTTAATTACGTATTATAACTAAGAAGAGTGGTATAGTGGATCAGTCAAGAGGAAGGTTAGGTGTTTCAGTCTGTCCCACGCAACACCCTTTATCCACCCCTTTGCCTGATGGACCTATTTAATGATGATGAGGATATGGGGTGGTGGACGCGGGTTAGGAGTCACCATCATGGAGTCTACTGAAGTAACCATAATACCGTATAGTTCCTAGCAGTACTTGAGATGTTTTGCATGTATTCATTTTAAATATTTGTAGAGTATGAATACAGTTGCTAGGGATAGTTAAGAACTTTATAGACAACATTTGTCTTTCAAACAGGAGCATCTCAAACATGTACTTAGAACAGAAGTTGTGTGTGCACGAAGTAACTACTTATGCACAAGGGATTTATTGGAGCATAGCCAATGAAGAAAGATAGGTCCTTTTGTTTCTAGTCATAAACGGAATGTCTTTCCTCTTTTAGTTCTTCATAAAGGGGGCGAGCAAATGTATTTTCTTTAATGTCCTTCAAGGTGAAGGCATCTCCTGTAGCACACAAATATGGAGGTGGTTCAAATATCATTGATTCCAGTATTGTAGTTTCTCTCTTGTATAACTATCCAATAAAATGTGGCCTAAAAACAGAAGGTTGAAGGCATTAGCATAAAAGTCACAATCTTAGCATTCTATGGGTGCGGAGGGAGTTCCAGACTCATCCCTACGGGCAGGTCACACCATTGACAGGTTGTTGCCCAGCTCCCTCCGTTTCGAAGGGATGTGATTGCAAGATTGTGGGTGGCGGGGGGCCAGACATGAGCGTGTATTATTTGGGTCTATGTTTGAAAGTGTACCATGCAGTTATAAGTTGATAAGATAAGTTGAATGACCCCGAATTTCCATTAAGCGACTCTGCCAAAACTATAATGGGGGCTTATATGAGGATTGTTGCAGGGGTCACACTGCAGTGGAGCACAATGCTTAGGCAGGGAAGAGACTACGTGAGTGTTATCATTTTAAATGGGACAAACAAAGTGCAAGCTTGGATAGCATTTTCAGCCAGCAGACAATATAGAGTGCAGGTGGATGTACACCGCTAAATGGCTCTGTGACGAAAATGAGCGAGTGAATGTAGCATATAGATATGTAGGCAACTTGAAGTATGAGTAACACGTAATGTGACAAGAGCTCCACACATGATTTTTTTTTCTTACATAACTTTTTGCGTTGGACATGTCTGTCTCCATTTTTGTGTTTTGTACTTGTTTTTGTATCTCGAACTTATAGAGTGTGACCACAAAGGACGTTGTCCCTTTCCTTGACCAGGAAGCTGACAGCCCCCATAACTAGGGTAAGGGTAACAACAGAGTGCAAAAACTTGCAATACATCTTAAAGAATTTAGGGGGTCATTCTGACCCTGACGGTAAAATCCGCCCGGGCCAACGACCGCGGGAGCACCGCCAACAGGCTGGCGGTGCTCCCATGGGCATTCTGACCGCGGCGGTACAGCCGCGGTCAGAAACGGAAAACCGGCGGTGTACCGCCGGTTTACCGCTGCCCTGGGGAATCCTCCATGGCGGCGCAGCTTGCTGCGCCGCCATGGGGATTCCGACCCCCATACCGCCATCCTGTTCCTGGCGGTTTTGGCCGCCAGGAACAGAATGGCGGTATGGGGTGTCGTGGGGCCCCTGCAGTGCCCATGCCAATGGCATGGGCACTGCAGGGGCCCCCATAACAGGGCCCCACAAAGATTTTCAGTGTCTGCCATGCAGACACTGAAAATCGCGACGGGTGCAACTGCACCCGTCGCACCCCTTCCACTCCGCCGGCTCCATTCGGAGCCGGCATCCTCATGGAAGGGTGTTTCCCGCTGGGCTGACGGGCAGCCTTCTGGCGGTCGCCCGCCAGCCCAGCGGGAAACCCAGAATACCCGCGGCGGTCTTTTGACCGCGCAGCGGTATTCTGGCGGTCCCAGCCAGGCAGGCGGCGGAAGCCGCCGGCCGGGGTCAGAATGACCCCCTAAGTCTAGTAATACTAGAAATAACATAACACTACATTTGTAGAGTGTTAGTAGGTAGAAAGTGAATGAGCATGAATAGGGGGGTCTATTCCCTGCGTTCAGGTCACTTGTCACAAGTGTTTGACAGTGATGTGTGCCTGTCACGTTTGATCACAGAGTGATGGCTTAGTTGTTTTATATATTAGCAGAGAATTTACTATGAGCTGTGATGTTATGTCCTTGTAGGTGGCTTAAGAACTTATTTGCTCCTACGTATGATAGACCTGCACTTATTTTTCTTTCACTAAATAAGATAGAATTGGGCAGAATAGTCGGCAAGGACGAGTAGGGATCCATGGCCATGAAGAATGCCAGAGACGTGCTAGGGCTAAGAGAAATGTGCAGAAACATGTTGGCCATATACTAGGTGACTCGAGTCATAATTCTTGAGGTATCACCATTTACTGTTTTTAATATTAGATGTGTTCCCCATTAATAAAGGTGACAAACCGGGGTAACACAAGGTATTTTTAGTTTAGTGATCTGGATCCCAGTTTTTATCCATTAGTCAGCTTATGTTTGAGTCCATCAGGAAGTTGAGTCCGCACGGGTGCACTGTCCTACCAGGGTGGGGAGAAGAAGCCAATGATGAAGCAAGACACTATTAGGTATGTGAGGCTTCCCCTTCCATGAAGAGAATGACCCCCCAGTGGCTAAGACCCTGTACTTAAAACTTCCAGTAGAGGTTTCGGAAAAAAGAGAACCAGGAGGTGGTTCCTTTATTTGTAGCTGTCACATTTGGTTTTGTTGCCTTAGTCCCTCACTCCTTTCTCATGCCTCGTATAATTGGGCCGAATGGTTGAGGCCCTGCCTACTTTTAAAAAGAACACCCCGCCTTCTGGCTACTGGCAGGGCTTGGAGAATCCTCTCTGGTCTGGACAGGTGGACAGAATAATGGAGAGAGGACTCTCAACTTTGTGGCTCGGAGTAGTAGAGAAGCCTTGCACTGTAGCTATTTGTTATAAATGGATTCAGAAGCTGCACCCTTGAACCAGCTCTCAGCTGGGTTTGCAGGAAGGTGATCTCCTTCATCATTATGAGTCATATATCTCTCCTCAGGTAGCCCCATGAGACATGCGTGGCTCGGGACTTAGTGCAATGGGTGACCTAGAGCACGCATACTGGGCCCGGGACATGATAAATGTGGTCCTCTTACTGAGGATGTTGAGATCTCTCTGTCACAGAGTGTATGGTCTGCTTGAGACCAGATCCAAGATGTGATGCAGAAATTAGTGAAGCATTTAATCGTGGCAGTACAATGTTCCGTTGCTTTTTGCATTAAGCATTTCACATTGCATAATACTTGCAACTACAATATTGCAAACTACAACATTATTAATAGTTACTAATAACTATAAATTAATAGTTTATTACATCATTGAATTGCCCACACAACCACACACCCTTCAAAAGAAATATACGATGGCTTGGGGAAAACCCACAGGTGAACTTTAACAAACCAAGTTGCAGTGTAAAGCTGTGCAGGGTAAGTGGGGTCACCATTGCTTCCAATCAGCAATAGCTCCTGTAACTTGCACATGTGATAATTCTGATATCACTGCGGCTAAGAGATACATGGTTATCTGTTTATAGTGCAGTTTATATCTCATCATTTGACAATTTAAAAATGATTGCACGTTTACAATCGGACCTTGCACACAGGTAGAATGTTAATAAATAGAGATAAATACATAAACAGAGGCTATTCAGATAAACAGAGGTTATTAAAATAAACAGAGGTTAATAAACAGAGGCACACAGCAACCTAAAATTGCTTCCCTTTCTAGCAGCAATGCATCCAAGTGGAGATGTTAACAAAAGTGCCCCGAGACAAGCGGGGGCATCTCCTACTCTCAGTAATTGACATCATATGTGATACAACTGCAGCACGGACTATGGTAAGATAAGTAACTGTATTAATATCCAATAGAATGTTGATACAGAGCCCGCATTTAATTAAACGTTTTATTACTGATAGATTTTATATAAAAACATGCAAATTTTATAGTGCGAATTAGGAATGATTGGGATACTTTTCAGACAAACTGGTCCAGAAATCTTCAAGAATAATCAATGTAGGTGTAGGCATCTCAATCACACTGAATGGTACAATCCACTCAGGTTTACAGGATAGCTGCAATAACTGTGTATTAGCAAAACTGCATATTATGAATTTCAGGGTATATCTGTTGGTCATTCAGAAAACCATACTAGATTTTAAAACTCTGCGGGATGGGTAATCCATCTCTGCATCAAACTAAGAGCAGCCGCGTAGTCAGTGTGTCATGTACCTTAGTGCAGGGAAGGAAATTAGCCCCATGGAAGCTGTTTGAATTATTAAGTACACCAATAATGAGGCCTCTGGGCCAAGGGAAGCTACACCCCTTGTTTTAGGATGGAGGAATGACTTTAAAAAAGCATAAGATATGTTCTATCCTCAATAGTCTCTGAAAAACATCTGTTCTTTTTGATTGTCCCCAATCAAATTTCAACCTTTTGGTAACTCCGTTGCCTACAATGATTTAGAAAACCTCGCCATTGATCAGAACATTACTCTTGATTAGGGTTGGGTAACAAAATGCTTGTCTGCCCACTAGAATGGCATCAACACATGAAAACTTTCAATAACTGAATCAAACTTCATAAAGGCCTACTCTCCATAAAGGCATAGTATTAAAAACCAAAAATTGGGAATCCTAGCTGGCCCTTTCCTCCATCCTTCTTCAAGGAAATGCTACACATTAAGGACAACATAGTAAGGGTGTGAACAGAAACCAATACCACACTCACTACCAGTAGTATGCCAAATGAACTCAAATGATAATCCATTAAGCCTCTTTTAAAGAAAGTGGGCCTGGACACAAATGGTCGAAATCAAAAGGATGACAGAGAATGCAGTGTACTCTCATAAACTGAAATTATTTGGAGAAAAAAAAACTTTCTCCAATGTGCGTGCCAGGTTCCACCACTCTAGATATACTCAATCTATCCTAATCACTAGAATGAAGTCATAACAAGGGCTAACTCCAATGGCTGCTTTGGTTCTGCTAGTCTTCTCTGTTGGATTTCATATTGTCCTTCACCCAAAACTACTGACTGGACTTCAGAATGTAGATATTCATAAAAAAGCTATGAATTATATTGCCTGCCAAATGGTAACTATGCCTTCCCATTAAGGCTTTACACCTCTATTCTCTACGGGCTTGATACTGGAGTCCTCATGGCTCACTTAGTTCTGAACCCAGCTTCAATGTTTACCCAAGCCCTCTACCTGGAATGAGTTAACCCATCAGTCGACCTAATTCAATCAAATAGAATACACCTTGGATGATCCTCACATTCCTTGCTTGATTGCCATAAAATACTGTCCAACCCAAATCAAAGAGAAAACTTCAGATGTTGAAACTGGCCACTGATGGAAGACATCCCATCTTGGTCTACATATCTAGGAGAGGCACCTCCTGTGACAGGCCCAGCTAAAATAGTTTGTTTCATCCTAAATGTATGTCTTACTCTTATATCCAATATAAATGTTGTAGTGAAATTCTCCAACAATATGTTCAAAATCATAACACAAATTTCTCCTTACCTATGGCTTTCATTAAACCTACCCCTAAATAAATTACAATGGCAAAAAACTCTTGAAAAATTCTCTAAAGAAATCCTAAAGCATGTAATCATCTACGTCCAGACATTCTGAATATACATTGGCTTTAGCTGCAACGGATGAAGCAATATTTCTCCACAGGTAATTTCAGTCCTACTGCTGTAGAAATAACCTCTGTCTGAAACATTCCTACAAAATAAAGGGTTTGCTTTAAACAAAACCAGACATGTAGGCTATTCCTTCTCTGTCCAAGCAGAAAGCCATTCAACTCACACTTCTGCTGGATAAGAAAATTAGAATTCCAGGAAGGCCGTAAAAATGATTCTTCAAACTATTATGAAACCTGATTGATCCTTAATCCTACGATTAGATATGGCCTATCAACCACGCTAACAGTTTTGGAGAACAGACTACTCAAAAGCCATAATTAGATAAATACACGAAGCCTGGATAAAAGCCCTTGGATAAAAGATTCAATAGATCCTTATTTCAGAAACAAAGAGCAGGGAAACTCACCCACCTGGTATGCTGAATATATGTAACATAAATCACACTGTATCACCTCTCACTTACTCTGTAAGCTATAAACACCAGAACATATACCAGCAGTGACGTGTTTGCTGCAACACAAACAGACCACATATCTCAACATTATTTGCCAAATAAGACAGACTACAACCACACACATTCCAACCACTTACACAGTGTACCAGTAAGCCCTCCAGACAGCTGCTCAACAACACTATGGCCCTCATTATGACATAGGCGGTAAATGCCCCCTACCGCCTACCGCCAAAAGACCGTCACCGTGGCTACCAGCCGAATGCCATATTATGACCGTAGCCGGAATTTTGCCAGAAGGCTGGCGGAATTCCGGCTACGGTCATGGCGGCAGACGGCAGTAAGGTGGAGCTGCTGCTAGCAGCAGCGCCACGCCAGGAGACCGTCGCTGACCGTATCATGATCTATGATACGGCCTGGCAGTGTTTTGCTGGCGGACGTTGCTGCTGGCAGCAGCACCGCGTCCGTCTCCTGCCAGAAGATCCCCTGCAAGCAGGTAAGTCGGTGATTCCACAGGGGAGGGGGATGTTGTGTTTGTGTGTGGGGGTGTGTGTGTATGTTTCTGTGTGCGTGCATGCAGGTGTGGGGCGTGTGGAATGCGTGTGTGCATGAATGGATGTGAGTGTGCGTGTATGTTGTGATGTGTGAATGCATGTGTGCTTGTATGTATGTCAGTGTGTGTGGATGTGTGTGTGCATGCATGCGTAGGTGAATGTGGGTATGCATGTGTGTATGCGTGTGTATGTCTGTGTGTGTAGGTGTGTGTATGTTGGGGGTTGGGAGGAGGAGGGGGCGGGGGATGATAGTGCCTACCGCCATGGTTTTCGTGGTGGCAAAAAAGCCACGGAAACAATGGCGTTGGGCGGGGTCATATTCCCGTGAGTGGCCTAGTGACGGCCACCAGGCTGGAGACTGTAATCGTTACCGCCGTGGCGGTCGGCGTGGTACATCGGCGGTTTGGCTTCTGCCAAACCACAAATGTCATAATATGGTGGTATGTACCGCCAGCCTGTTGGCGGTACTACCGCCACTATAACACCAACTGCCGGGGTCACAATGACCCCCTAAATGTGTTTTATTATTCTGTAGCTGGACTGCGTAATGCCAGGAATATAAGGAAAGATCATGGCTAGCACCTATACCCAAGCATCATGCCTAGCACCTATACCCAGCAAAAGGAGGGGGCGTCCCTATGACCCCACTGGAACAGGGACAAAAACAGTACATCAGAGAAAATATCCAGAAGGAAAAAATGAAAACCCAACTATCCAAGCGAAAACATCAATTTCTCACTGAAACTTAATTTCTTTTAATATAGTCAAAATAATTAAATCATAGTGTCAACACATTACCTGTGCACCTAGAAAGACTAAAACACCAATAAAATCTAAATATATACAAGTCTTATACATAAAGCACCACACCCAACAAATTCATTCGGGCACCGTAATATATAAAGCAAAAGGCTGCTTAAACCATCCAGTGGCAAGCAGTAACAGTAACAGGTAGTGACCGTAGTCCAAAGAAAGTATCTGGCCTCAGTGAGAGAAACCAATCACTGGAAAGAAGTCCGATACAATCCTCAAATTATAAATCCAATAATTCAGGAATTCCGTTGGTCAGTCCTTTGAAATAACAGTCGACGCGTTTCGGCCTTAAAGAATCCGGCCTCTTCAGGACAATGGAGAGGGTGCCTGTGTATACAACAGCAAATTACTTGAAGCCATTGCAACATACAACCACTAGATACGCTGCCAGATGCAGCAAATACCACATCTGTTCACCATAAAACACCCAAGTGTACGAAAGATTAAATAAAAACAATTACTAGTCAGCCAATTCGAAGATCTGAATGGCCCATAGAACCCTATAAGTTGAAAGGTGTGGTGGAACAGAACTTAGAGCAGACCCAGTGATGGAAAACTAAAGATAATGCAAACAAAATAAATAAAAAACACCCTTAGGGGGCAATACTGCCAAGGAATTAGTTCACCATTATAATTTGATGTATCCAAAAATATGCGGAGAACGTAGAGAGAGGGAGACTTACCTTGCGGCAGAAGATGCATAAATGCATCAACTATATGCGCGGTAGAAAACAACTGTAAACTTGAGTGCTGCTGGAAAAAACACAGAGATTAAGGAGCTAAGTATTGGACTGTAATGGTACCTCCAATCGCCCCACACTAAGAAACGAAAGCGAACAAGGGCGCATTACTTATATAAACTCACATACCTCTTAATCAGCGGCACAAGTAATCCCTTTCATAACCATATTAAAATGTGGTTACGATATATTGACGACATTTTCATGATTTGGGAAGGTGACTCGGAGATGCTCACTGCTTTCCATCATTGGATCAATCATTTAACTCCGGATCTTAAGTTTACGTTGTCCTCTGACTGTAAACGGATCAATTTTTTAGATCTATGGATCCAATCGACTGAAGGGTACATTTCGGTGAATCTTTACAAAAAACCTGCTGATAGAAACACTCTTTTACATTTTTCAAGTAACCACCCTCGGTCCCTGAAGGAGAATTTACCCTTTGGCCAATTTCTGCGGATTCGCCGTAATTGTACTACTAAAGAAGACTATTTTCAAAATGCAGAATCTTTGACATCTAGACTGATCAATAGAGGGTATCCTAAGAAAACCGTAAAATGGGCCTGTAAACGAGCATGGTATACTCCACGTGAACACTTGTTAGTCCCTAAGCCTAAAAAGAGCGCCTGTCCTCTGACATGCGGACTGACTTATAATCCTAAAGCTAATCGCATTAGGTCCATTATTGAAAAAAATTGGAAGTTACTCTTGCCCGTAGGGCTTGATAAACCTTTGTTTGCCTTTAAAAGAGGTCGAAATATCTATGACTCTTTAGTACATGCTCCGTTTACTTCTAAGAATAAACAAAAGGCTGACCTTAGAAGTATGTTATCACTTCCGCCAGTTGTAGGACACTTCCAATGTATGAACTGTTTGGCCTGCCAATATACCGAGAAGAGTAGACAGGTGCATTTGAATGGTAAAATCCACCATCTACGTTGTCTTCCAACTGTAACACTCGTTACGTTATATACTGTATCACTTGCCCTTGTTCACTGACCTATATAGGTCAGACGACACAACCTGTGAAAACACGGATTTTGCAACACATGTCCAGGATTAGATGTGCGGTGCCCCTATGGTGGATCACTACATTGAACAGGGTCATGGCCCGGAAGACATCAGATGGTCAATCCTGTATGTAGTGGATAAAACCAAAACGGGGAGTCTGACATCCTCTACTCTGGATAGAATGGAAGCATGCCTCATAGAAAGATTCGGGACGGCCCGTAGAGGTTTAAATGATGTTTCAGAAATGTGGGCCTTAATTTAATTGCAATTGGCCTAGCCCGATCTGCCCTGTTTAGCTCCTCTTTTCTTTTTTTCCCTTTTTTCCTTTTTCCCTTTTTTCCTCTTTCTTTTTCCTTCTTCTCCCCAGGATAAGTTGTGGGCGGTTTCCAGCCCCAGAGATGGCATTTATTGTGTTATTATTGTGTTATTATTATTTTTGTTGAGTAGTTTTTCCTTACAAATGCATTTGTTACATTTGAGATTCACACTGTTTATGTCATATGTATAGTAGGGGGTTTATTACATGTGCAGCTGTCTGTCCAGTCCCTTGGTACACATAATAGCTGTTTATATTGTTAAAATACAGATTCCATATCAGAACAATATTGGGTGAGTTAGCCTGCTTTTACCCTTTAATTACATATTTGGGGTCTGCTTAGTTTTTGGAATTGCTTTTAGTGTCTCAATGTATTTTTCTTTTTATGTTACTTTTGTTAATTTTTGTAATTTGCATTGCCGTGTATGGTTTCTTATGGATTAATATTGTTGTGGTTGCCTGGTTCAAAAAGTTTCTTTTGGGCGCTCCATAATATGTCACCCTGTTATAACATTACAAAATGGCCACCGCACTCGTGTTGTGCAGGGAGACATTTTTTATAGTCACCTCGTCTATTTTGATGACGGGGAGACGTAGCGAGAGGCTCCTGGCACCGGCAGGATGCTCTATTTATACGCGCTCCTGGTCAGCGCGTCTTGTCTATAAGCAGGTCCACGGGAATTTAGTGAGCCGGGCTGCCGCTGATTAAGAGTATATAAGTAATGCGCCCTTGTTCGCTTTCGTTTCTTAGTGTGGGGCGATTGGAAGTACTATTACAGTCCAATACTTAGCTCCTTAATCTCTGTGCTTTTTCCAGCAGCACTCGAGTTTACAGTTGTTTTCTACCACGCATATAGTTGATGCATTTATGCATCTTCTGCCGCAAGGTCAGTCTGCCTCTCTCTACGTTCTCCGCATATTTTTTAATACATCAAATTATAATGGTGAACTAATTCCTTGGCAGTATTGCCCCCTAAGGGTGTTTTTTATTTATTTTGTTTGCATTATCTTTAGTTTTCCATCACTGGGTCTGCTCTAAGTTCTGTTCCACCACACCTTTCAACTTATAGGGTTCTATGGGCCATTCAGATCTTTGAATTGGCAGACTAGTAATTGTTTTTATTTAATCTTTCGTACACTTGGGTGTTTTATGGTGAACAGATGTGGTATTTGCTGCATCTGGCAGCGTATCTAGTGGTTGTATGTTGCAATGGCTTCAAGTAATTTGTTGTTGTATACACAGGAACCCTCTCCATTGTCCTGAAGAGGCCGGATTCTTTAAGGCCGAAACGCGTCGACTGTTATTTCAAAGCAGTGACCAACGGAATTCCTGAATTATTGGATTTATAACTTGAGGATTGTATCGGACCTCTTTCCAGTGATTGGTTTCTCTCACTGAGGCCAGATACTTTCTTTGGACTACGGTCACTACCTGTTACTGTTACTGCTTGCCACTGGATGGGTTAAGCAGCCTTTTGCTTTATATATTACGGTGCCCGAATGAATTTGTTGGGTGTGGGGCTTTATGTAAGACTCGTATATATTTAGATTTTATTGGTGTTTTAGTCTTTCTAGGTGCACAGGTAATTCGTTGACACTATGATTTAATTATTTTCACTAAATTAAAAGAAATTAAGTTTCAGTGAGAAATTATTGTTTTCGCTTGGATAGTTGGGTTTTCATTTTTTCCTTCTGGATATTTTCTCTGATATAGCACCTATACCCAAGCATGCAGAGTTTAGACTATTACTTAAGTTCTAAAGAGGGCAGGCATGGCAAGATTGGAGGACAGGAACACGAAGCAGTGCTAGCTGTCACCTGCCACATTGGGGAGGGACTTCTGTGGCCTTATGCTTAAGTAAATATAAAAGACCAGTACCCAGCAACATCTCCCAGTTGTTTTTGTGTACTTCGTTCACTGTTTGTTATTTTTCCACTTCTCAGTTGCCTACCCCTGTTGTTCATTGAACGCCATTGTCTTTATTCTTTGTTTTCCATTTGCTCCCTTACCTGTGTGTGCTCCAGATTCAGAAGTGCGCTGCTAATCACTGACTTGGAAGTACCTGTACCAGCTCATGCAGTAACCGCTAAACCCATGCTGCCTCAATCCATTCTGGCAGTCTTGAATCATCCCATTTTTCCTTCACCTCTAAGCTTGATAACTGGTAGGACTGTCCTCACCGAGTGAGAGGTAAGCTATAAAGGCCATTGATGTCATATACTGAGGGGCTCATTACGACTTTGACGGGCGGCGGAGGCCGCAGACAAAGTCCTGCATCGGGATGACCGCTTTTGCGGCCATCCCTCCGTGGGCCCTATTACGAGTTTCCCACTGGCCCAGCGGGAAACTCACCACAACATAGACGCCGGGTCGTAATCGAGAATGGCGGCAATGTTGCGGTGCGTCGGGTGCGACAGCACCTGTCGCGCTTTTCACTGCCCAGAATTCGGGCAGTGAAAAGCATGACACGGCTGTTCATGGGGGCCCTTGCACTGCCTGTGCCAAGTGCCTGTACCAAGTGCATGGGCAGTAAAGGGGCCCCCATGGGCCCCCCGATGCCCCCTTTCCATCAGCTTTTGCTTCGCAGTCCAACCGCCATGCAAAAGCTGGCGGAATGGAGACTCGTTATCCGGAGACCACCAAGACCGCCAGGCTCTCGACTTGCAGCAACATGGCGGTGCCAGCGGTCGTACGTGGTGGCTCTGCCACGGTCGTAATGTGGCAGTTGGACCGGCACTATGGGGCCGGTCCGACCGCGATCGTGAGACACAAGACCGCCACACTCGTAATGAGGGTCTCAGTGTCTGTTGTTTCACAAAGTCTCATACTATTGCTCTGTTTCTGCTTCTTGAAAATATCTGAGCAGTGTTTCTGAGACGATTTTCAGATGCTGTTGGCTGGCTGTATTCTGAACAGTTTCTTTTCAATTTCCCTAACGTATTATTATTCAGTTTTTCAGGTGGAACAGGTGGACGATTGGGATTGTGGGCTATAAAATTTTGGGTAATTACACTATTATCATTAAAACCTGAAACGTAGCACTTTGTCTTTGTTGGCCTAATTATCTCCATTCAATCTCTTAAACAGAAGCTTAATTATGCCCGGTGTAAACAGCGGCCTGTTTTTGTAGTTTGCAGGATATTGATCTTCACGGCACTCAGAAACTACACTAATCGTCAAAGACAAAAATGCTTTCAAAATGATGGAAACACACATTTATGTTTCAGTCAAGCAATCATTTGTTAACGCTATTGGGGTCTAGGGGATGAATCTAGCAAACAGAGTATAGTTAACACAAATGCAAGACCAACTCAAATCTATGACCTGTTGAGGTCTATTCCTAAAGTACCGTTACAAAGACATGCATCAACAACCACCATGATCATACGCAGTTCTGAATCTACTTTTGAGATTAGGTTTCTTACATCATAAACAGATTACAAATACAGGCACAATGTTTTCTTACATGGAGAATATGGATAGCAATGATTTAGTGTGCTAAAGGAAAAACAAAAGTAAATGTAGTAGTTATATAAAGCAAGCATTGGCAAAGTCAATAATTCTCACCCTTGTGACCTATTGACATTGCCAATGGTTTGTAGCCATTCTGAACAGTGCTTGTGATGCTTTGCATCGTGGCTAAATTAAAAAAGAAGGCCTTTGATGGGGCCGCCTGCTTCATTTTGTAGACGTGCATCCCATGCATGCACAGGCCTACGAAATGATGCTGGGGTTTTTTGTCTTCAGTTGAACCAGTAACTAAAAATGAAATAAAAAGGAGAAAAGCATTTTTTAAAGTGGGCGTGTGGGGGGAGCATTAGCAAAACCGGGGAGGTTAGGAGGAACAGCAAAGCAACATCTGGCGGGCGGTGGGGACAAATGGCGAAGCAACATGGGAGTGTGAGGGGACACTGAGGCAACGTGGGTGCCTGTAGGGAACTTGAAAGCGATGGGGAAATGGGGGAGTGAATGGAACACAGGGTTTAGCATAAAGCCGCATGGAGAGCACAGGCGTGGAAGCAATGTGGAGATGCACACAGGCACGCGCAAGAGGTGCAAAGGCAGGGTGAAGCAGTCAGGCAACAGAGAACAGCTTGGAGTGCAGGGGAAAGACACACACAAAGGAGACAGCTCGAAAACACACTCACTCTAATGGAGTGCTTCACACAAAAGCTTAAAGTAGCGCTTGAAATTCAAGAAGCAGAAGCAGCAATGAGGATGTGGCTTTCATACCTGCGAGGTCAACTCAGGTTTCTATGTTGTTAAGGTGTATAGTACAAATAAATGCTTTTCACTAATTACCACCTTGACAGGGACAAACACAAGAGTGACAAACTGAGACATGAATAAGAAGCAGGCAACCTAGAGTGACAAGGAAATCCAACCGATGGGAAGCAATGTGTGAGCTCCAAGCCCCCCTTGGTAAGCCACAATATGCCCCACAACAGACAGCACATGTACTATCCAGAAGGCTCGACATACAGAGTAGAAGTAAGCTGATAAAAATGTTGTTTGTACAAAGGGGATGTAAACAATGTGTGGAATTTTAAGTAGGTCATTTCAAATGTTAGCTCTCCAAATGACTCCCTATTTCATATGCAGGTCTTACGCATAAAATGGTCAGGGGTATCTACAATTTAATTTAACAGTGACAAACTTCACACTCTTGATAAAAATGGGATCAGGAGAAATTAGTTCATGCCATGGTATGAGGCTATGCATCCAAAGTTAGTGTATCTTACCCAGAATTACTGATAGCAGTATTATCACCTCGGCTGGGGAACCTTGGATCTGTGTATACTGTTCTCTTAGATTGGATAGCACTGGGTCCAGCTGCTTTCTGTGGCAAACCAATCCAATCTAAGAGAGTGCTATACACATATCCAAGGTTTGAAAATATCCAACCCCTAAAAACTTTCCATTGCAGCTGTGAGGTTGAAAAGGCAAAGAAAAGGCGAATGACTAGCGGTGTCTTCATAGTGCAGATTGTAGCAGCTGCTTGTTTTCATTCAGGTAGGTGCTAAAAATGCACTTTTAATTCAGCAGCCTTTCACCTAGGGGTTGCTCATTTATCAAAGATAGTTCTGCTGTTTCTTTCTGCAGCCTTTTCTTAACTCAGTTATCCAATTGCTCAGCTGTAGGTAGGCATTCTATGGTGGGCAAGGGTACATGTGCATCACAGTCGGCTGGTGTGGAGGGCGAAGGTATAAAAAAAACGGTTCCATTTCTTCATCTGCCAGGAAGTCCTGTGACATATCTAAGGGGGGCTCATGAATAAACATACACGTTGGGTTCATGTGATAAGATGTGATTGTTTTGTAGACTTGCTTTTCATTATTTCATTATTTTAGTCTCCCAGAATCCATTAGTTCTGGATGAGACTAGTGGTTACAGTTAGTTCGCCTGGGTTCTTCTTATGTGCAGTGAGATCTGTGTAGTAGATATTCCTGGCGAATGACCTGCCTTCCTTGAATTTTAATCAGAATTACCTGCTGCTTTGATCAGTGCCCTGCAGGACCAAAAAGTCAGAATATTTAACGTGCTTTTTTTTAGGGTTGATAGTTTTCGATACAATTAAATATGTGACTTATACAATTTAAATTATGCAAATATATGTATCCCTTCACCAAAGACATTCTGGAAAAGTATCATCCACTCTACACGTGGTCCTGTAGTTCAGTAGAAATTCAGTCACATGGTATTTTCCCAAAATGGTCCCTGACAAGGACAAAGCTTTCAATAGGGCTTATTTGCCAGATGATGAAATAGGGACCTAGTAGGTGGATTTTGACAATGAAACAATTATAAATATAGTCTCAGCATAACTGCTTTAGCCCTTTCCATACCTATCCTTTCATGCCGAATTTTGCAACGTTTATAACCCGAGTCCTCATGCAACTAAGCCACACTCCGTGGGTAAACTAGGTAGGCACTAAACGAAGAGTGTCAGTGCTCTACCAATCCTTCCAGCCTACTCTGCACAGTGCACAGATGTCACTCACACGCATGTCACTCTCCCACATGACAAGCATTTTCCAAGTCAACACTGTCAATCTTTGCAATTTCATCTTTCAATGGCATGTTGAGAGCGTAGCCAATGAATACAGCCATCCCTTGGCTTCCTTCTGAAAGCATACACACTCTCCTTTCTGATGTTAAATAAATGCAATTTCCACGTTAGTATCATGTTTCTATTTTACTTTTCCTACGGAAGGTCCTAAGAAGCCAATTCGCTCCTTGTGTTTTGCAAAGGCTGATACGAAATAGCCAAACTATGCTTTTCCTGAGTATGGCATCTATGTAATTATTCAGAATTACTATATCAGCATGAAATATGCTGCTGTGAAATAACAAATATAAATTACTTTCTATGTGTACCTGATCACACACTACATAATAAGAGGTAAGAGCGATTAAACTGATATGATTTTATGATGAAACAATCACCATTCCAAAGCAATTGGGAAGATTTTCACCACCTGAGGACCCCAAGAGCATGCTATTAATTAATTCACTCATTCTAACCTAACATATTGTCATTGTTCTTACAGGGCACATAATTATAAAATTGAAAACACAATGTAAGCTAATTACGGATTCAATCGCCACTAAACTGAATTTCTCAAATTAAACACACTACAGTTTAAATGAGTTATTTACACAATTCATTTGACTAGAGTAGAGTAACTTGTAACAAGCACTGGCAAAGCCATTAGGTCTGATGTAATGTAGGTGTGTACTCATACACAGATACTGCACTGAGACCCATATGCACGCATAAACAACGGACATACAACTCAGAATATTAACTAGGTGGACCATGAATGCAATGATGGATTGATGGTTGAGTGATTTATTACATTGGTGAACATAAGGATGGCCGAAGTTAATAATGATGGATGAATGCATGAATGGGAGATTGAAGGAATTAGTGAACAGATGCATAGATAAGAATGGATGAATGGAAAGACAAACAGATGAGTACATGGGCAAATAAGAGAAGATGGATGGATGAATACATATTCCTATAAGTTCAAAAGTGCATTTAGAATCTATCAATTATTTATACTTAGAATGCAATAATCTTCGCTTGGATGGAGAGGGGTACATCATTTAGACAGCGCTTGAAGCCCCATTATTGAATGTTTTAAGCACAAAAGAGAAAGAGCTCACAGAATACCTTTTGGAAAATGTATATTGATGTAAGAAAAGTGGCTGTGTGGTGCAATGATGATTCAGAGCGTTGTCTGATGCCTTTTTGAGGCCTTTAGAGGAGGGGGCATGTTATGTTAATGTTATATTGATTGTATAGCACCCTATTCACCCTGTTGCTTGGTCAGATGTGTAATTGTGGTCCCAAGATGCTCATATGAAGAGCTAGGTCTTCAGCTTCTTGAGGAGCTCAAGAAGTGAGGGGGAGGCTCTGATGTGTTGAAGGAGGCCATTCCATGTTTTTGGTGCGAGGTTGAGTGTTATCTTCTATGGCTTGGTCTCTTTTTTTGCAGGGATTCTAGCGTAGTCTTTTTGGGACCTTTTGGAGGAGGTGTTTATCATACCTGTGAGGTTGACTCAGGCTTCTATGTTTTTAAGGTGTATAGTACAAGTAAATGCTTTTCACAAATTACTAAAAACCTGCAGTTAGACAGTGCCAAGGTGCTTAGCAAGATAGAAATGTGACTGGTAGCACCATGCAAAGTATTAATGGCATGATGAGGGGTGAACAATGGGATCCGCTCACAGATGGTGTCAGTGGAGTAACGAAACTTGAGGGGGTCCCATTGCAAAGCATCTTGAGGAGGATCCCTCCCCCCTGGACCCAGTCAGGGGGCCTGCTGCCCTTGCACACTGTGCCGAGGGGGGGCCCGGAGCTCACCGCCCCACCCCACACTTTTGTTACCACACTGGATGGTGTGTACATTGCTTGCAATGGCACAAGTGATGCCTGAGACTAAGTAAAATGTTAGTTGTTGCGGAATGGCTAAACATGGTTCTGATGACAGGTTGGGCAAGATGTGGTATGGGTGTATATTTTAGACAGTGCTTCTTTTCTCATTGATGCTAAGCACTGCAGATGCTTGTTATTTACTGCACTTAGGACAGATGTTTGCCATGAAACACCACAATTTATATGTAGATAAAAGGACATGTCCAAGGTTTCTATTCGTGATCCAGGACTTCTCGGTTAGAGGGCCACAGTGAGCAACAGCAGGAGAGGGATGCCAGAGGCCGGAGGACAATGGACCATTTAGTGTGTGGTCTTTTATGGCATGCATATGGTGGTTTTACAGTGCTTGCAACAGCAGAGGTGAGGCACTGAGGGCTACATAAATTCAGCAGAGAGCAAGTGAACCAGATACGTCTCCTGTGGCACCCAGTCATAATAACGTTTTCCACCCTGGGAACTCTACAGAATCTCTTGGAAGGCAGTGCAGCTCTCTCACATAAAGGGATAACCTATCCATAGCTGATGTAATGTAGGAAGTGAGAAGAGCATTTACGTTTCTGTACTAAGACAGAATACAAGTCATTGTGAGTGAAGAAGTACCTGATTTGCTGCAGATAAAAAAAGTTTTAAAAAAAGAACTTGCATCACGTGGTGGTGTTTGAGAAGATTGTGGCAGCCTGTTGATGCAGTGTTGATGGTAGTCCACACTGAGGCAGGTGCTGCATCCAGGAGGACTCATTCAGATACACAAAGTTATGGAAGCACGCTCTGTCAGCATCATCACCAGTTGCCTTCATCTGCTGGAACATCCCCAGCACTTTGACCACCTTCTGAAAAGTCACAAGGGGTCAAGAATGCCTTCTGTATGGCAAGACTCCATCTTGTGATTGTCAAGTCGTGCATTGTATGCTGAAAATATATGCATTACTCATAAGAATGTATTTTGTTATGTGTGTTGCCAAACACAATTGCAAACCACTCCACGAGCCAACAGGCAGCCACTTGGTGCAGTGTGCAGAGCATCAGCAACATTTTACAGTCCTTTGTAGCTCATCTACTCCTATAATTCCAGAGATACACTCCTTTCCTTGCAAATCAACACTTTATTGTATCAAGGCTTTGTTAGAAATGGGGTCTTTGGTTGACAGTCAGGTTACCCCCTGTTCAAGCAAGGACCCTCACTCTAGTCAGGGTAAAAGAGAATCACCCTCAGCTAACCCCTGCTTACCCCCTTTGTAGCTTGGCAGAGCAGTAGGCTTAACTTCAGAGTGCTAGGTGTAAAGTATTTGTACCAACACACACAGTAACTTAATGAAAACACTACAAAATGGCACAACACCAGTTTAGAAAAATAGGAAATATTTATCTAAACAAAACAAGACCAAAACGACAAAAAATCCAACATACACAAGTCAAGTTATGAATTTTTAAAGATTAAACTCAAAAATAGCGCTGAGAAACAAAAATGCTTCGATGAGGTGTTAACACGGCGTCGTGACGGAGTCGTTCCCAACAAGCCTACACCAGCGGCGTCGGACACGGAGTCGCGTAGACCCCCAAGTACAGTACCTTTGGTGAAGAGTGAAAACAAGCCGATGCGCAAAGTCGGGGATCGCGGCGTCTGTGCGAAACGTTGAATCCGCGCACCTCGAGCGGTGTCGGTCACGACGTGGTGCGGCGACTTCCACGGAGTCGCGGACTTCAGCGAGGCTGCAGCGGCATCAGGCCTGCGAAGAGCGTCGCGTTCCAGCGAAGGTCACGGCGTCGGGAGTAGGCGGTGTCACCGGATTCAGCAGCAGCGTCGGTCCGAAGTCGTCCGAAGTCGGTTTCCTTGGATTTCCACCAGCTTTCCTTTCAAGGGCCCAGGGACTGGATAGGGCACCACTTGTCAGAGCAGGAGTCTCTCCAGAGACTCCAGGTGCTGGCAGAGAGAAGTCTTTGCTGTCCCTGAGACTTCAAACAACAGGAGGCAAGCTCTAAATCAAGCCCTTGGAGATTTCTTCACAAGATGGAAGGCACACAAAGTCCAGTCTTTGCCCTCTTACTCTGGCAGAAGCAGCACTGCAGGAAAGCTCCACAAAGCACAGTCACAGGCAGGGCAGCACTTCTTCCTCAGCTATTCAGCTCTTCTCCAGGCAGAAGTTCCTCTTGGTTCCAGAAGTGTTTCTAAAGTCTGTAGATTTGGGTGCCCTTCTTATACCCATTTTAGTCTTTGAAGTCACCTTTCTTCAAAGGGGACTCACGCCTACTTGTGAAATCCTGCCTTGCCCAGGCAAGGCCTTAGACACACACCAGGGGGTTGGAGTCTGCATTGTCAGAGGCAGGCACAGTCCTTTCAGATGAGAGTGACCACTCCACCCCTCACTCCTAGCAGAGATGGCTAATTATGAAATGCAGGCTACACCCCAGCTCCCTTTGTGTCACTGTCTAGTGTGAGGTGAAAAACAACCCAACTGTCAAACTGACCCAGACAGGGAATCCACAAACAAGGCAGAGTCACAGAATGGTTTAAGCAAGAAAATGCTCACTTTCTAAAAGTGGCATTTTCAACCACACAATCTTAAAACCAACTTTACTAAAAGATGTATTTTTAAATTGTGAGTTCAGGGACACCAGACTCCACATGTCCATCTACTCTCTAGGGGAATCTACACTTTAATCATATTTAAAGGTAGCCCCCATATTATCCTATGAGAGAGACAGGCCTTGCAACAGTGAATAACGAAATTGGCAGTATTTCACTGTCAGGACATATAAACCACATTACTATATGTCCTACCTTATCCATACACTGCACCCTGCCCTTGGGGCTACCTAGGGCCTATCTTAGGGGTGCCTTACATGTAAGAAAAGGGAAGGTTTAGGCCTGGCAAGTGGGTACACTTGCCAAGTCGAATTTACAGTGTAAAAATACACACACACAGACACTGCAGTGGCAGGTCTGAGACATGATTACAGGGTTACTTGTGTGGGTGGCACAACCAGTGCTGCAGGCCCACTAGTAACATTTGATTTACAGGCCCTGGGCACCTCTAGTGCACTTTACTAGGGACTTAACAGTAAAACAAATATGCCAATCATGGAGAACCAATTACATACACATTTTAAACAGGAGCACTTGCACTTTAGCACTGGTTAGCAGTGGTAAAGTGCCCAGAGTAATAAAAACAGCAAAATTAGAGTCCAGCACACATCAATAACCTGGGGAACAGAGGCAAAAAGTTAAGGGAGACCACGCCAAGGATGAAAAGTCTAACAGGCTTGAAAACCAAGGACGGAGTAAAAGCCAGAGCATTGCAGCAAAAAAGCCAATGGCTGAAGGGAGCTGAATGAAACAAGCCAATTACTCCAGAGGCTAACCCAAAGCCCTTTCAATATATATATTTTTTTTTTTATTGTGATTACACTATTTGTTAACAGAACAGAATACCGTGGGGTCAGACCCAAGAAGGAAGATGTTTTGGATGGCATCCTTATGTCTTCTGCCTAACACATTGGATGCGGGCAAGTAAAGAAAACATGGGTCTTCCTTTTTGAACTAGAATGAAGAGACATGTATCTTAGAAAACGAGTGGAACAGATGTCAGAATGGACGGAGAAATATATAAAATCTTGGCCATGACTACTGAGGTTCACACAAATTTGTGGAATGTGTAAACTTCAGAATGAGTGAAACAATAGCAGCTGGTTATCTTTGAAGCATCTCATTTGCTACGTTGATTGCACTACCGATGAGTAAGGTAATAAGTACTCAGAAATGTAACCTTTCTAATGAAATAAGAAGACATAAGTTTGTTGATATGTCTGTGTAGCAAAGGTGACACTGAAGAAGCATTTGTGGAAAATGGTGCAGTGACCTAAGACATGTTGATTTCTGAAGAACAGCAATTGAGTCCTTCTGACTAAGAACCCCCAGGGAGGAATATGAGCACTAGGAAAAAATAAAATGTAATAAGATCAATCACAACGAGAACGTCCATTTGTAAAATAACACCCTCTCTTATCATTATATGTTTTTATTATATGTTATGGGGACGGGTGAAGACACAGGTGAAGAATGAGTGCAAGCCCAAGTGGCACTCTATCAAAGCCTAATTGGAACTTTATTTAGATTCTTTCACATAGAACCTTGCAACCAATAGACAAATTAAAGAAAATGGCTATTCTTTTTAGTAATAATTAAATGTGGGTTTTCCTTGCAGATCAGATAACTACTAGTATCTTCAATCATTTGTCCATCTTCATCCATCTCCATTGTCATCCACCTTCAACCACATTTATCTACCTTTGCTGCATTGTAATGGGCGCCATAGTTAGGTTGTGGCAAGTCTATGTGAATAGCCTTCCAAAGATGCTGAAATATCTTCTTTCAAAATTATTTGTAACCCAGCTTACAGGTTCCATATTGCTATAAGGGTTCAGGAGGTGAGAATACATATCTGACACCCTTAGCTAAAGGCAGAGGATGGTGTTCATGATATACAATTCTATGGACCATTCCTAGAGTAATTTATTTGTGTCCACCATTTAGTCTGAGGCACAAACTGTAACTACTTTCAGCTCAAACAGTCCAGTGGGCATCCAACAAAAAATATCTTATCTCCTCTACTTGCCATCATCAGGGACTGGGAAAAGGGGTAAGTTGGACTAAAGAATTTTCCATACACGAGTCTAGGATTTTGTAACATGTAGGGGGGCCTTTAAGATTCCTCTATGTGCACGCAAGAGTCATTTAATCTGAAACAGCTGATATTCATAGCATATTATGCAAGTGTTATCAAGCAGTGAGATAGCAGGTACTTCGATGCCTCATTTTGTGTCCCAGGCTTCTGATGCACCAATATACATTTTTCATCTGCATAAGAATGGAAGAGCACCCCTCTAACGTGTAAGATAGAGAAAATCAAGATTTACTTTCAAAGTTCACTCTATTGAATACTGTTGAAAAATCCCTCAAGACAAGCATTGACAGAACACTCTTGTGGCATCTAGAACGTCACTGAGATGGGCCATAATCAGTTGTATATCAGTATAGCAAGAACAATCATCTTGTGCCCCAAAAATATTGTGGCATAATGAGAAGGTAAATATGAATTAGTAAACACAGACTTACCCCCTCTGCAACTTTTTACCTTGAAATTATATATATAAATATTGATCCACAATGCGGTCATTCAAGATTACGTGCTCAGCAGCTGGTGCTCATGCCAAGAGGGGAGACCGATCCCTCCCTCACAATTTAATGTTCCAAAATAATTTGCACTGCACTCCATGAACGCTATAAATTCCTTTATTTGCTCTAAAGCTTGCAACTCTGCTGACGCATTTGGAGCACAATGGTCTTTGTCACGGTTAGTGAGTCCTTTTACTATGTTAACTTTTTGTACTCACAATTGCCTTTTGAGGGGTATTCTGGGACATGTACTATATCAATTAAAACAACATATCTTCAAAAGTAAAATAATGAAAACGTTTTTCCAACAAATCGAATTAACCATAATTTTCTACTTCAATCAAGTATCGTGTTTCACTGAGCCATTGTTAAACCAGTAAACCTCTTTAGCGAGTGCCATATATTTACATATAAATGTATTGTGTGTTCTTAAATGTTTTGCTACTTCATAGGTCAGGTTAACATTTTCAATGAATAAAAACACTGACGTTTATATCAAGCACAGGATAACTTGTGATACAAAATTTACAGTAAATGTGATTCAGTGCCACTGTGGGTTAAGATGCATTGACAGTACTATTTGTATGCTCAAAAAGAGGATTTTGGAGCCCATCAATGCAATTACACACAATGATCTGACCTATGAAGTAGCAAAGCATTTAAGAACACACAAGATGAATATTGGGAGAACATTGAGGTATTGTGGGTTAGACCATATTCCAGAACATAAAAGAGGGAGGAACAGGACAAAGAAAGTACCACAACTCAAGTCTAAATACATCATTCAGTTAAGAACCAAGGCTCCTTCTGGATCAAACTATGACAGGAGATTCATGTTCATTTTTAAACTGAGTTAACAGAGTTTAGCCTTAGGAATGGTCTGTATAGATTACACTGGGTTGTTTACAATTGGGTATTGGAATCCTGCATAATTATGAATTAAGGCAGCTAGAAGCTGTTGCTGTGAATTGGGGTACTATACCTAGATTGTGGAACATTATGGGATCCACAGCAACAACACATATCATGAATTGTTAATTTGGTATTATACCTAGAGGAGCATATCCAATCCAAAGTAGGGAATTGGTATACATATATATATATATATATATATATATATATATATATATATATATATATATATAAATATATACACGCCACTCACTAAAGAGCTTGACTGGTTTAAAAATGAGTCAGTGAAATACGATCCTTGATTGAAGTAGAAAATGATGAATTGGTGAATATGACTTCTTTAAAAAAAAAAATTAATTGTTTTACTTTTGAAGTTATGTTGCTTTAATTGATATACTACGTGACCCAGAATACCCCCTAATAGGCAATTGTGACTTTTGTGTATACAAAGGTAACATAGTAAAAGGTCTCACTAACCGTGATAAAGACCGTTGTGGCTTTGGAGCAAATAAAGGAACTTATAACGTTCACGGAGTGCGGTGCAAATTCATTTGAAACATTATATATATATATATATATATATATATATATATATATATATATATATATATATATATTTTCAGCCTCCTGCACTGCCCTTGTGGCGTTCATGATGACATTATACTTCAATGCAGTGGAATGTCTCTCTGCGGCAGGGCTTCACTGTCTTATATTAATCCGTGATCAAGGTCTTGACAACCGAAATGCATTGGAGTTTGTGTGGAGCTGATTTTAGAAATGTGTAGGAATAAATAAGAAGTTTGGCACATGTGAGAGTGTGTGTCATTGTATCTGGGAGGATGTATATATATATATATACATATATATATATATATATATATATATATATATATATATATATATATATATATATATATATATATATAAAATCAGGATATAAAAGAAAGTGTGGAGCTAAGTAGGATAAATCCACATCTACCTATATATGCTTGATTCACAATATTTTGTTAGTCAATATTGTATCTGCAATATTTAAACTGAATATTATGGTGGTGTGCCCCACAAATACAGTCTCTGTGTTTTGGTTTGGCTTACATCCACATTGTCATGAATCTAGAAAATTGGTTCAACCAAGAAAATCTTGTTGCCGGTAGCCTATTGTGTACTCCAAGATTTTAGCTACCCAGGGAGGTCCATCATCAGCCTCACTAGTTTTGCAATCTTACTCGGTCGAGAGAGATTTTCTTTATCATTGGATTTACAACCGGGGCCCGGCTGGAAAAATCCCGGTTGACAATTAATTATTTACCATCTTTCGTATGCAATATAAACGGTGCTGAATGCTGCGGCAAGGATGATTTATCAAATTTGGAAAATCCCTAAGTTTCAGTCAGCTTCCAAGGCTCTCGGGACCCTGCACCGTCTTCCAGACAAACAAAGAATTGTTTTTAAAGATCTATGTACCACATACAAAGGACTGCATGGCACGATCCTGCCTACTTGAAGAATCTCCTTGATTGGCACATTTCAGCAAGGGCCTTACATTCAGTTTCATTAACAAACCTTGTGATCCCCAGATTTAAGAAAACCTCGAAGGGAGGCAGAAGTTTCATACTGGGAGCAAGCAAAGCGTGGAACTCCCTACCTCTCAGTATTAAATCTTCGCCAATTCTACTTGCCTTTAAAAAGGCCTTAAAAACCTGGCTTTTTAAAGTATACAATTTGACCTCAACCTAATTGATGGAGCAGCGGAGCTAGCGCAAGACACCTTCGGGTAATCAAGTGATCTACAAGTATTTATATCATAACATAACATACCATTATAACATAGGTACAAAAACAAGACTTAGGTATCATTTTCCTAAAATAATTGCAATTTTCTAGTTAGCGGTTTACAAGTATTTAAAACATAACATTATAACATAGGTATAAAAACAAGACTTAGGTATAATTTTCTAAAATAAATAACATTTTCTAGTTAGTAGTCTTTTTTAATATATTCTTTCTGCATGGTAAACCTATTCTGTGGTTTAACAGGGCTCAACCTTGAGTGAAGGTTTCAGATTGTTCTCATTTTGAGTAATTATATTATGCATACAAAATTGTTTTAAGATCATGGTATAATTTGTTTGCAGCTTATATTGCATGCTAAGTCATTATCATTCACAGCATGTAGCACACACTTCCCATTATCCCCTGCATCCTTCTGCTTGTAATAAAATATGCAGCAATTGTCTACCATTTTAATCATATGCTTGGTTTACATCTAATTCCCTATTTTCCCTGATGAGCAATTGCACTCGATCACACAGCTTGTATAGATAATTCTATAGACTTAACACTTAGGGGCAATCTTCACTGGGTGTATAAATATATATATATATATATATATAAATTATTATTTATATATATGCGACATAGAAACTGCCAAGATGTGCTTCTGTGTGTGCTCCATGTACACTTGTTTTGTGCGAAGGCGTTGTCATTTTGCATTTAAATCTGGCACACTGCCTTCTGGCTTAATGCAGTATTAGTTATACATCACTACACTTCAGTGGGTGTAACAGGGCATGCACTGATTCCTCCCTGGTGCCTTGATAAGAATTTGCTTTCATACTAAACAGCTCCCCATTCATGATAGTGAGGGTCATTCAGCCAGCATGTCCTCTAAGATGATTTACTCATTGAATAAAAGCTGTGTACTTCCTGCTTTCCTACCTCTTGTTTTGCCCAGCAGCACAACAACACGCTTTACTTCACCCTTACAGCCCATCGTGCTTCTGGCTCCTGCCTCATGCTAGTAGGGCATATGATTGATTTCTTATTCAGCTCCCATAACCATTCTGGTCGCTCTTAGAAATGCAGTGAAGTCGTCAGCATCTCTCACAATAGCAGAGAGCCTCAAGCTACAATATTTATCTCTACAGCTACAGCAGAGACATTAGGCAATTGGGATGGGATATCAATGGATGTCAATAAACTAGGGATAAAGGGTGTGAACGTCCATATCGGAGGGAGAAACAGGAGCACCATCAATGACAGCAAGATCATGCCTGTCTTTGTCCTTCTTTTCTCAAGAAAGCATGACAGAAGTTTGAGAAAACTGAATATTAAGACCTCCATCAATGGGGGGGAAGAGGGCAAATTACAGCTGATACAGGCTTTCTGCTTCAAAATATCATAATATTGCCACTGTTTCTCCCTGTTTTATTTAGAAAATTTTGTCCCCAGTGGGTGTAATGTTCTTATAGCCCTTTTGCCTAGGGCTATATCTGTTGTTATAGGCCCTCTTTAAAAAATAATAGGCCTTCGCCTACAGCGCAGACATTTAATTCCGAGGGAGGCCATTTAACAACAGGGATGGCAACAGACTGTAATGCAATAGAAGTGTAAAAAAAACGCTTGTGAGGCTACCATTTTTTAATTACTGGTGACATATTTAGATGGCAAACAATCAATTCAAATGGACCAAGATTGTGATGAAATGGGCAAAACATAATTTCTCATGCTTGGATTCCTAAATCCTGCAATGATATCCAAATGCTAATAAAAGTCACATTTTGTTGTAGTTGTGTAGTTTAGTTGTAGCAATGATAAACTAAAAGCCGTCTAGTACACTTGTGTGGAACTTCTGACCTCTATGACATAGTTTTCATATTGTCTATCTATAAGGATTTTAATATGGCTGAGCTCAGGCTCACATGAGGCGACGGCAATGGAGTAACATGGAAATATCATCTGATGACGAGTGATTTCAGATATCAATACTGAATCCCTGGTTCTAAAAGATTTTACAGTTTCCTAATATCCTGTGATAAAACTCGTATATATTAATGGCACTCTGCATTTAAATATCCCGCTGATAGTACATGCTTTGTTTGCACTTCATGAAATTGCAGAACTGCTAATTTTTGTTCAATTATACTCATAACAATGTTCGGCCACAAAACATTTTTTAGGTACATTTGCCCCCAAAATTTCACCTTTCTAGGTTTTTGGCAGTAATGTAGATAAAACATACTTTTGCAGATTTACTCCAGCATTTTTTTGCTGTCAGTGCAGCACCATGCAAATGATTATAATTTTCAACATGTGCCACCCCAGCAAAAGGCGTGAAGAACTAACCACTCTCATGGCATGGATATTCCACCATAACTTCCATTGCCTGTAAAGAGATGGACCACCTCAACAGTCTTGGATTCTCACCCTTCATCTGCATCAGCCATCTGACAAGTCTGTGGTCTGTCTGAATTCATAGGTGAGTGCCAAACAAGTATGGTCTCAACTTCTTCAGTGCAAATGCTTTCCTCTTAACTGCACTCCACCTCTGTCCCTAGGAAATAGCCTCCCTCCTTCTGATGAAGGGCTACATGTTGGCCAAAACCCTCATCATTTACAGTTGATCAGACAGCTCCAATGCCATGCCTCCTGAAGCTTTCTTCTGTACTAATAACTCTTTAGAGAAGTTAAGGGACTTGAGCATGGGGCTGTGCACATTGCTTCCTTCACATTTTGTGGGCTGCTTTCTGGAAATCAGCTCAATTAAGGGGGGCAACAATGAAGCTATACACCTTAACAAATATCCTACAGTTCCCGCTGAGGCCATGGAAAGCTCCCACCAAGTTCTGGGCCTGGGGAGGTTCCCATGCCACAACTGTCTGTTTATTGGGCTGAAGAGGGTGGGCCTTGCCCCCACTGACTTGAGGGCCCAAGAACACCATGTCTCTGCCCTGTTGGCACTCACTGGCTATGATATTCCGGGTTACTTGCTGCTTGGCCTGAAATACTTCCTGGAGATGGTGCAGGCGGTCATCCCAGCTGGAGCTGAAAACAGCAATGTGATCCAAATAGGTGACACTGAGGTTTTCCAGCCCATCCAGAACCCAGGAGTCCAACTTCCAAAAGGTGACATGGCATTGTTTAGTCCAAATGGTATCAGTCTTAACTAAAAGAGGTCCTCTGAGTTGGAGAATGCCCACCTCTCCTAGGCCCCTCAGTCAGGGCACTTTGTCAGTACCCTGATGTCAAGTCAATGGTACTCAGGAACTTGGCAGCCCCCAACTGATTAATCAGCTCATCCACTCTGGGGACAGGATGAGAATCAGTCATGGTGACTGAATTGGCTCCTATAAAATCCACACAGGACCCCTGTTTTAGGGTGGTACCCGTGGGGCAGACTAGGGTGCTGGTACCACTGGACTGAACCTGGCACTACAGGAGGGCCCAATTACCCCCAGCTCCAACATCGTGGATAACTCATCCTTGTAGTTGACTCTCACTTTATGAGATAGCCTATATATTTTTTGTTTTATATATATATGCTGTTCCCTGAGTTTATCTCTTAGGTACACAAATCAGTGAGCCCTGGGGTAAGAAAGAATAGAGACACGCTTCCCCAACAACTGGAGCCATTCCCTTTGTTACTCTAGGGTCAGGGTAGGGGATAAGATAACTCCTTCCACTGACCCATCTTGTTCTTTGGAGGCTAGGAGGTGAGGGACAGGTTCAACCTCTTCCTCCTTGCCAACATCTGACACAAAGAGCTTAGTGACTTTGACTTCAGACCTCTCAAAGTCACATTAAAGGAGTTCCCAGATGTCTTGAGGGTCATCAAGTAGGTGATCTACCCTTTCTATCACCTCAAAGTGCCCGGTCTACTGGTCCTTCAAGGATGAGGGCTCCATAGGATCTACCATCCACTCCTATTGGACAGTCTGATTCTCCACAAGAGTGTCCTTCTGGTCGTGCTTTATAACTTACTGGCTGAACTTCAGGTTCTCAGTTACCTCTTTTCAGAAGCACAGAAGAGCCTCTCTAAGACCACTGCATCTGGAGGTGATCTTGTGAGAGCTACATCTCTCAGTGACCGGGTAGGCTCCTTTGAAGCTCAGGAAGGGGCTGGCTACAACCCCTAGGCCATCCTGCCCAATGAAGAAAAACACCTACCAACATCTACGTTTTGACGTTAAATTTCCAATTAAAAAATCTGCAGACAGGCTGTAGTGGCAGGCCAAGAGACATGAGTTACAAAGCTACTGCAGTGTGTGGCACAATCTGTGCTGCAGTCCACTAGTGCCAATAAATTTACTAGCCCTGGGTACAGGTAGTAACATATATTAAAACCCTATAAGTAATTTAAATATGCCAATTAAGTGTATGCCGACTTTACCATGTTAAAAAGGAGCGTACAAACACTTTACTACTTTACTTTTGGCAGGGGTAAAAAAAACAGAGTTCTATAGCCAAAAACAAGGAGTTCAGCAAAAGAATTAAAAAACCTGTGGGAATACCATGCAAAAGATTTCCAACACAAATGCTCAACATATATTATACAATGGTGGTTGATACTGTGTAGTTATAGTAAGGTCAGTTTCAATAGGAAAGGCACTTATTGTTTCTTTAATAACTTTGCTGGTGTTTGACAAATCTGCACGAAACATTTTTCAAAAAATGGTTATCCACTTTGGAACCCTGGTGGTAAGCTTTGCATCAATCCACACAAGCAGAGGCCAAGAAAAAGGCAGGGGGGTCCAAAAGTAAGATTTCCTATTAATCCCCATAGAAAGTTTTGGTCTCAGATATATAAAAGATGGCTGAACCGAATTACACCAATTTGGGCAAAAGAAGTAGAACTTAATCAGAAAACCTCCTTATTTAGCTTTGGTGTATATCCATTCAGCCTTTTTCAAGAAAATAGTGTTTAATGAGCAGCTCAGGTTGGGCATGATGGGTTTAACCTTCAGAAATGTTAGAGAGATCTGGACGGTCGTCTCCCACAGCACCAACAAATTAAACAAAAAAGGACTTTCTAATTGGCCGAGGGAGCTTTGCTCCTGTCAATCATTTTGTTTACCGGCTACGAGCATTGGTGCCAACCCTCCGCTGTGCATGGCTGAAGGTCAAAGGCATGCGCAGCAGTTGTGGTGGTGTCCGGTTGCCCGAGGGGATGGATATATAACTGATGTTATTTTTAGGTATGTTAAAACGACCTTAACATAGGCTTAAAAAGATAACTGAAAAAAGCATTTAAGATGCTATAATTTAACTTGCCATGGGTGATGTATTGTGAGGTCACATGCAGTGCATGACAGGGCACAAGTTAAAATTAGTTCTAAACTGATACTGGTAAATTTAACTGTTTTTGTTGTGTTTTAAAAGTTAGTTCTTATCTCATTTTAACATCCAACAATATTGTCAATTACACCTTAATTTTTTCTGCTTTCGTTTTATGTATAAGATCGTATTACTATACAACATCATCACTATAGCCTTTGTATGTGTATATATAACTTTCGCACAGTAAGCAAGTTGTCACAAAACTTTCCAAACAAAATGTCCCATTATCTCAGCTCCTTCCTGGACAGTGTTGTGGTGATCCGTCAAGTGGGCTTTGAGAAAAAGGGGGGTCCCGAAACACATTTTCCCCATGCGATTTTCTATAGGAGCATTAGATATAGCAACAGCTAAAAAGGCTAAAGGGAATTTCACCAAATTTGGCAGAAAGCTACATCTTGATCCAGAACGTCTTTTTTGTGATTTGGTGTAAATATCCATTCAGTTGTTTTTGAGAAATTAAGGTTCAACATCTATGTATATTTCACCCAACAGATCAGACATGACAAATCAAAAGGTAAGATCTGATTGGCTGCTACAACATTAACAAAGATATGGCATCAGCCATTGTAGGATCTGGGAAGTGAGTGAAACTTATGGGTGGACCAGGGCAAAAATAACCCTGACCCCAAGGGTCAAAAACATTTCTTTAATAGTACAGTGGATCTACAGATGATCTAATGCAAAATTCATGTACTACTTATACCCTCACATTTAACATCACTCATGACATGTTCATTGACAGCACTGAAAACATCACTGAAGACATCTGAAATCAGATAATTCATGACAACATTCTGCATGGTGGGGGCGTGAGTTATACTTACTTACTATAGCCTAACTATAACATCACTTTAACCATTGACTCTTTTCAGTGTCTATAGATGCAGAACACGTAATGTCACTATATGCACATGATATTCTCAGGTATCTTAGAAATGCGGAAATGGGTTTCCCCTAGATTGTAGTGCTTTTGTGGGACTTTCGTTTCTCTGCACAAATTGGACAAAGACCTGCGGCTTTCCAATCTCCCCTGATGTACAGACTCTGTACATATCTGCACACTCTGTTGAACATATTGGTATTCAGTGGGAACCCCGGGTGCTTTAGTACATGGGGGTTAAGTAATATCACACTGAAGCACATCTTCTGTAAGGGAATTTAGGTGGCTTGCTGAGTGCCCTGATAGGGAGCGTTAATTTCTGGTGCTCACTGAAACTACTGATCATGGCACGTGTTGCCTTGTTGAAAATGATAATGTTACGAAGGGTTCTCTACTATTTTGCTAATTTACAAGAACGGGTTCCCGAAAGGTGGGATAAAGAGCTAAGTACCTTGCTGTGAGAACTGATATGGGATGGAGGTCGATATCCATTTTCCCGAGACTTTGGGTGGCTTGGGAGCCCCATAAGTTGAGATATATTATTTCTCCGCTCAACTGCAATGGTTTGCCTGTTGGTTGGCAGGACATAATACTGGGGATCGTAGGGGCCCCCCACGACAAGGGGCCATGATTGCAATGCTATTGGGAGTAAAACTGAATTCAGCATGATGGCCTATGCTGATCACAATTGCACTGCACTACTGGAAAGTTAAGAGAATCAGACATCACAAGCTTTACACTTCTTCCCTCCCAGTGTTAGGCTTACCCACTCTTAGAGGGGGATTTTTCTTTGAACGAAGACTGAGGAAGTAGACAAGAGTGGTGATTGAAACTGTGGGCAACTGTTATGAAAGGGGAGATGAAAGCATAGTAGAGGAGGAAATCTTACTCCAGACAATTTTTTACCTACCCTGTGCCAAGCACCAACTCAGATGTGGGGCAGCACCTTTCGGATATGCAGATAAATGATCTGCTGCAGACACTGCTCACTTTTGGAGGGGGAAACAGATTAATTTCCTGGCTTTATCCAACAACTTTGCTCTTAGTCCGCCCAGATCTGATGATGCTCCGAGACAGATATGAGGAACTGCTGCGTAAGGAATTCTGGAGAAAAGAGTGGGAACAATCCCTGGAACGCATGCATAAGGTTTCTCGGAAACCAGATATGAATAAACTGCTTAACTGTTTACACATGATATACCTTACTCCTCACAGAGTAAACATCATGAGACAAATTGATACTATGCTCTGCCCCCGCTACACAGAGTTGGTTGCTGATTTCGCACACATGGTGTGGTCCTGTCCAGTAGCACAACGATTTTAAGAAAGACTGGTAGAAGAGGTTGCCCGCACATTCAAAAGACAAAATATACTCAAAATGGAAAGAAGCCTGCTGGGTCTATACCCTTACAGACCATAAAATAATGTATGTAATAGAATCCTGGATCTGGCCCTTGTATTGCATTGGAGATCGACCTATGGTCTGCCAAATTGCAGGTGGAAGAAGGCAGTGGAGTACTGCGGGAGGGAAAGGGGCAGCCCCGCAAAAACAGGAGCAGAGGGGGCTCTGCAAGAAGCCCATAGCTGACTTTTGGCTGGAAGTATTGACTGCCTTCATGAATGGGGATGCTGGGGAAGGGTTGTGAGCATGGTAGATCTACACATGCATGGGTCAGAGAATGCACGTGAGCCACAACTGTTGCCCACCCTTCTTAATAAATCCCTATGAGTTGCATTCTGGAGTTTCTGGAGTCGTTTGGGGGTGAATAGATAAGAGGGAGAGGGTGCAGCTCACAGGGTATGTCTCAGAGTGGGTGGGATAATTAGTTTAAAATGTTATGACCTATACTGCTTAAGTACAGTAACTATACAGCCACAAACAGGTAGGGGATATACACACACCCACACAAACACACACACACACCTATATATAATAATGAGCATGTTCCTATGCTGCTTGATGTTACAAAACATTTAAAAAGTAAGTTGACACTGTATATATAATTTTGTTTTAAAGTGAATATTTATAAAGTACATTCATATGATTGAAGAAATACTTTGATGTAGCAATTTATTTTATGACCTCTATATTAAAAGTAACTTTACACTTGTGGATTCAGTCTTAAGTGTCTCCACCCCCAGAACTGAGGAGGTGGAAACAGCTAAGCCTACACTTAAGTGTAAATCTGCACTCCAAAATTGTGAATACCACAAAAATGTAGTTTACCACCTAGGTGCAGGAGAAGCGACGCACATGAGTAAATGTATAAGTGAAAATGTACCTTTGTGAATAGTCCCCTAAGCAACAAAGAATTTAAATCACATACCATTCATTTTATCTTAATTGTTTTGGCGAATAGTAGATACAGTGTAACTCTCACTTAAATCTGCTCCTGTTTCTACATTTCAAATGAATGCACTTTTGCTTTTATTTACACATAATGTGCGCTACGGCTCCTTTCAAATGGGCTTTGAGGCACTATGCAGAAATGTATTTAAATTGTTTTAATAAAGAAGGCAAGGATTGAAATAAGGTCAATATGCTGAGCTATTGGATTTTTAGACACAGTGCGATAGGGCCCCTATATGAAACAATAATTCCTTATCCTAAATAAAATATAGCCTGCTAAATAAAAATATGTAGAGCGTGTAAAACTCTATGTACAAGCAAAATCTAATTTATACTTTAATAGCAATTGCATTTCTCAGCAGACCACACAATCAGAAGAACAACAATTACAAGCTGGAATTTAATTAGTTTCCTGAAAGTAGTCAATACTCAATGTTATAGTACTTGAAATGAATGAAGTTCTCTTGAGTTAATTAAGATTTTGAACATGAATGATTTGCAGACAAGTGGTCGATTTCAAACAATTAAAATGAAGCGATTTGATAACAGAGCATTAACTGTCCTCTTATTTTTTGTTTTGTCAAAGGACAATTAATTTCATGAAGAATATATGCAAAGGGAAAGAAAGCTCTTATGCTTCCAAACTGAAAGGGGGATAGGAACCGAACTGAAAAAATGATTTCGAGGACCGCAGAAAGCAGAAACGAATTAACTAGGCAATCAGTCATTGTAGACAGAGTCGGAGAATGGTTTCTGTCCTTCTTTAGATTTGGAGAATCAGCTCTGTGCAATTTGATATGGGACTTGGACAGTGCTTTATTTGTAAATAAAAACGTTGTGGTGCCCAAAGCCCTCCTCTTAAACACGTGGCTGCTGCAATTAAATGTGTGAGCACAGAATACTGAGGCAGCGTAATCCTGACGCTATCTCTTTAATTTATGTACATTCACTCCTTGCCCATTCAACTCACTCTTGCAGCTTTCTGCTTTCTCCCTTTGTGATGCTTTTGGTTTTTCTCTTCCTCCATCTTTCCCATATGTGTCTTTCGCTCCCAGTAAATGCTTGAGGCAGAAAAATAATTGCAGGCCCCCAAAAAATAAGTGCTAGTGCTCTGCACTGGGAGCCGCCAGCACATATTAAGCACTGGCGAAGGACTGGCACCCCACTGGCTGAGCCAGAAGCAGAAAAATAAAACTATAGTTTTCTGGCACAGCCAGCAGTGCATGGAGAAGCAGGGCTGTGCCACAGGAGGCGGGAGGGAGGAGGAGGTGAGAATGCACCTAAGTGTGCATGTGTGTTTGGCCACGGCTGGCCAAACACACATGCACACTTAAGTTTCTCCAGACCTGCTGCGTTAAACAGCTGGGCTGGAGAAACTGCATAGACCCCTGGGCTGTGTCCGAGCTGGGAATCCTGTGCTGGTGTCCCAGCAGTGAATTTTGGGACACCAGAAGACAAGAAGCGTGAGGCGGCAAGGATGGAAGCAAGGTAAGTCCTTTCTTTATTTTTACCTCATCTCTGTCAACCCTCTGCCCCTCTCCTTGAGTAATCTGGCGGCTGCTGCTGGACTTGCGCCCAGTTGAAACCTGGCATAGGCCTCCTAGGTGGAAACGATCAACTTACTTTCAAGAACTGGGTGAGGCAATCTACAAGTCTAGTATTTTTGTACTCCCCTATTGACGAAATCTTATTTAGTGTGTACCTATCCAATTTGCAGGGTACAGAGAATCTTAAAAAGTTAGCTCAGAGGGTTAATGTGCCTGCTGCACAGAACGTGTACCATGAAAATGACATAATAGTATTTTATGTAGATAGCTCAGTGAGTTTCTGCTTTTGTCACAGAGATCATTTTATTACTTGCAGTTCATAAATACAGTCCTAATATAGCACAGTGAGCTATGAACTGTCATGAAAGAGCTGCATGCAAACTGCAACGTATAGGTTAGCAGGTTATGATTTTTCCTAATGTTGCTAAAAAAAGGCTAGTTTGGGTAAAAATAAATTAGTATTAGTAAAGCCAACCGCAACCCCTATGTTACAGTTTAAATCCTGAGTTTGTGCTTATTCAGACCTAGCACTCTTAACATATACTGCCTGCCAGCATGGATGCCATGTGACTTCTACACCTTGTAGTCCTCATTGTCTCATGTAACATTTCCTATACACTGATCTACATATGTATGATTCATTGCTTCTGTATAATGTGTGCTCTGACACCATATACTAAGAACAACTGAAATACATGTGAAAGAGGGGCTGTGGCGAAATAGGGGCTGTGGAGCCAGGAGGGGCATGCTCGTAATGAGGGAATTCGTGGAGAAGGTCATTGTGAGACTCCCCTGTAGAAATACACACTTTCTTCCATGGGGAAAACATTTTTGCCAATGGAGAAAGCTCTTGCACTAGGCACGCACCTGCTATGGGGGAGAACTGTTCCTCTTCCCATCCTGAAAGGGGTGGGAACATTACCATCATTTCCAGGGCAGAAGAGAACTGGATTGGATTTTGAGAATGCTCCCAAATGTTTGTGGGTGTTCTCAAGCTCTCAAGGAATACCACGCCTTGGAATGCCCTTTCCCCACTCCTTAAGTGCCATTCATGGCTGCATATTTATTTGCAATCATGATGTAGAAATCTGCAGTAGTAGTCACACATACCTCTCACCGGAATCCTTTTGTGAATTCATGTCGTGTAAATGGAGGTGATGTTAATAGCATGTACATTTATGGCTAAAAAAACCTTTGTGGCTAGGACCCAGAATGTATAAATGTGACACACATGTGAATTTATAGATAAGATATTCCAAGTAGAGAAAGCTCTTTCGTCACACTTCCAGTAAATATGTTGATACTCCTGGTCTATAATCTCAGCTGTTTCTGTCCTCGAAAGGAGCACATGAATGTCACTTTCCAGGTTGGCAAACTACATGCAGCACTTTGTAATAGTACAAACTTGTGGGTGCTCACCTTCTTCTGGATGGTGTCCACCAAACAGCACCAGTAACCCAGCCACTAAATCTAGACTTCTGATTTCAGTTAATATAAGGACCACATCAGATCATGTCATGGAACATGTCATCAGACCATATGTGAAGTTGGAAAAAAGCTTAGTTTTTATAGACTTCCTATAATTCAGCAGAACTGATTAGGCATGTAATTCTAGTCCACAATGTTCCCGCACATACTAAAAATACTCTTCCTCTAAATTATAACTCTGCATCATAGCTCAACGATCACTTTGGTTTGTATAGATAAAATCTCTTTGATAGTGGACTAGGGCAGTGTTTGTGCAATCGTTTGAGTACCAGACAGAGGGACGTGCTCCCTCAGTTTAATTCGAAATGAAAAATATATTGTTGAAGAGAGTAGCAAAGGACAGTAAGGTTAATGCCTAATCATAGAAAATGCAACATTCATTCAGTGAATGGTTTATACCTAAATTGAACCAAGTAGTACCGCTGCAGCTTGAGAAGAAAGGACTTCTTGTATAAGCGTTGTTTGCCAAGCGAAAGGTTCATGTGCACAGCCAGTGTTGTAAGTCAGCGCATAAGAATAAAAACATTTTCAGAATGTTGGTTAGGAATAATTGGTCAAAGTACGACCATTTCATTTGCGAGTCTCTAATTGTGTTTGTTGCGAGTCTCTAATTGTGTTTGTTGCGACTTGCAATTAGAGACTGGCAAAATAAAACGTGCTAATGTGTCTCAGGCACACTTAGCAATTCCCAATAAGGTCACAAATGACCTACCTCATCAATATTCAAGAGGTAGGTTACAATTTGCGACCCCATAGGGAATGTCTGCACTCAAAGGGATGGTGGCCTGCTGAGGACAGACGACCACCATGTATGTGACTGTTTTTTAAATAAGTGATACTAACAAAAATGTCTCAACAGGCATTTATTTTAAAATAATTAGGCAACAGCGACTACTATTATTTAACGGAATTGCTAACCGCGGCGGCCAAAGGTATATTAAAGGGATTTAATGTCCCTCAAGGAACCTTGATTTGTTCGGGTCTCTGTGTTTGATACCTGTTGATTTAGTCAATCCTTCCTTTGCAACATTCATATGAGCGGCTGATTTTACTATTGACTGGGACGAGTTTGATTGGGTGACCTTTTACCAACTAATATTTGAAAGCCATTTTGCCTCCCTTGGGAAGCTTTCCTCAATTGTAACTTGTAAATTTGAAAGGAGGACACACCCCTTAGATAGGCGCCTTTTTACTGCACCACTTTGTCCACGTGTATTCTTTTGTCCTGATGATGACCTTAAGTCAAAACACCGTTGACAATACAGCAGTAGAAATTAGGCTTTCTGACCTACATGTTTAAATCGGATTCCTTAATGAGAATTATTGACTTCATGTAATTGGATCTAAAAAGGATGCCCTATATTGTGGCTGCTACCTTCTTTTTTTGTGTGTTTCACATGCGCCGGGTTTGAAATACTGGTTCACGAGCACTATGTGTTCACTTGCCTTTAGTCACTGCACTCTTTGGGGATAAAGATGGATGCTAGTTTGTTTTTTTGTGTTTATTTGGTAAATTGTGGAATGATTTGATATGCGATTGACTTTCTTCCCTTTTTTATTGTTACATAAAAGTTTGGTGTTGCCTAATTCTTTTTAAATAAATACCTGTTGAGACATTGTTGTTAGTATCATGTGTTTACCCAGGTCTTAACTTGGTCTAAGGGTTCCCCTGTGTATTGGTTTAGGCTTTTTAAATAAAGCAGTTTTTTTTTAATGCAGCAGGTTTTCCTTAAAGGAAAACGGGATGCATTTCAAACAAAAAAATGAAAAGTTTTCTTTTCATTTTTTCAGAGTAGGCAGTGGTCCGAGGGAACACTACCTGCTCTGAAAAAATATTTTCGCTTCCATTCACAAAGGGGAAGAGGTCCCATGGAGACTCCTTCCCATTTGCGAATGGGTTACCACCAACTTGTGTTTGCTGGTAACTGTGATTGTTTTGTGACCACATTCACAGTCACAAAACAATCTTACATACAACTGCGACTCGCTATTTGGAAGAGACACCCCTTCCAAATAGTGACTCGCAAACCTATTTTGCGATTCGGTAAATAGATAACTGAATCATAAAATAGAACTGGTGCACGCCAAAATGCTATTTTCATGTCGCAAACAGCCCGAGTCTGTAAAATGGGCCGTTTGCGACATGCAAATAGCTATGTACATCTGGCCCAATATGCTGTAAGATACTTATTCAAAATATCCTGGTTGAATGAATGGTAAAGTATGTAAAAGAAAGTCCATTCAGTGTGTACAAAATATACTATTGTTTAGAATATATCAATAATTAAACCTCTCTTGTTGAGTTTATCCCTGCATGCAAGCTTATGTGTCATAGGTGGATGTCTGCCCCTTTAGTACTTTGTCCATTGAACCTCCTAGTTGGGTTAAACTTTCTTTGGTTGCATCCAGGTTACTGTCAGGTTGAGAAGTGAGGAGAGCCATCTTCCGTATTTTCAGTGTAATGGGGTGGTTCCTCATTTTCCATCCTCGGTGCCTCTGCCTGGAATTTCCTCCCTCTGTACCTCTAGGAGGTGTCAGATGAACAGACCTTTAAATGCCTCCTCAAAACCTGACTTGTTGAAACAGCTTTTGAGTAGTTTGTGTCAAAAGAGATGGGCAGCAAGACACACTGCGCAAGGACACTGTGAGTAGCTGCAAGATCTACACATTTTATGATTTGATTTTGTCTTCCTCTTGTTTCCGCACTCACGGGGGTTTAATTTTTTTTTTTGATGTTCACACTTAAGCCTTCATATCTTTTATTCCAAACTATATCCAGGGTAACTTTGTGTATTGTAAATCTACCCAAGATTTATGTTTTTTTGTGTAGGGACCCAGAAAAATATGGAAAACACTGCACACTTTTTTAACATCAATTCTGTCAGGACTGGCACCCAGTGAAGTATACAAACCTCAGATGTTTCTGGAAAGTAGATACTTGGGGAGTCAGTGTGGCTTGCAGGGATCACACTACGCTTTCCAATATGACAAAGGATTTCACCCACCCAGTATCCCCACACCTTAATCAATAAAAGCATTCACTGCGTGAGTGAGTAGGTCCATCAGGTGGGAACAGGAAAGAACCTAAAGCAAACCAATCATATTTCAATGTTTTAGCTTTCAGTTATAAACCTTCTTGGTATGTGGGTAGGTGCAGTATTTGGGCCCAGTGTCAGACATCATCATAGGGAACCTACCAACTCCTAGTCAGGGTGGTGGGGCTTATAGTGATCTCACTGCACTTTCCTAACCAGAATGGCCTGCAAACTTTAAACATTGGCTAATCTGACAGGATTTCCCTATAACTGCCTCAGGGAAAATTCCAGAACCTGCAGATATTGAGGAAAGTCCTGCCACCCAGAGTTTCCATGATTTTCCTTGTAAAAATGGTACTTCACGTGTATGAGTAGACCTACAACCCATAACAGGAAAGGCCTCAAAGTGCATTATAGAAACATCAGGTTTTTTGTTTAAATTACATATGTACAAACATTCACAGAATTATTAAATTTGTGTTTAATCTCTGCTGGCCCATATAGAAACCACCCAATCCCAGGCATTTCTGAAAACTAAATATCCACAAGCCATATATGAGGAACCTAAACACAAAAAAGCAACCATACAGTTCAGTAACGAACTGGATAGTCAACTGTGCATATGCTTCAATTCAAGGTGAAAACAACAAAATGAGAAGGACCTTTGTTAGCCTATGGACAAAGATTAATGATCAACCTCCACTTGCACTTTGGACTTGCTCCTTGTTTGCACAATTCAGGAAAGGTCTAAAAAATCTCCTTTTCACAATCTTTCTACCATCCTAGACAGATATTTCTGGGTTCTTTACTTTTGATCACTTACTTTTCACTCCTCACACTTTTGGTTGGTGTCCTTTTCCCTTTCAGTACCCATTATATCGGTATACCCTACACTGTGTGTATGTATGAATGTATGTTTATGGTATTTCTATGCTGTGAACCTAGCCAAAAGACAGCAGAGTGTTGTATATGGTTGTTGGCACTTGCAATTTCACTCAATTGTTACTTCTAAATGATGGACTAAAGTGTGTACTATACCTTTAGGACACTATGGCCCTCATTCTGACCCTGGCGGTCGGTGATAAAGCGGCGGCCAAGCCGCCAACAGGCCGGCGGTCTAAAATATGCAATTCTGACCCTGGCGGGAACCGCCAACACAGCCCGCCAACTTAACACTCCGACCGCCACAGCGGTACAAACAAACAGCGCGGCGGTTCCCGCCAACAGCCAGGCGGCAGACAATGTACCGCCCACCCTATTACGACCCACCAATCTGCCACCTTTTCCGGGGCGGGAGCACCGCCGATAAGAACACGGCGGAAACAGACTACGAACGGGAAAACGCTCACCTCTACGCACTCCACGCGAGATTCCGGCAGTATGGAACCAGAGTTGCAGGTCATCCCCGCACTCCTATTCCTGCTCATATACCAGGAGCACGCCCGGCGGCGCGGAAGACATCGGTGAGTACTGCACCTACGACACAGGGGAGGGAAAAGATTACCGGCACACACCCACCCACCCACACCCACTACAACACACACATCAATGCATTCCCACAGATCACTGTCACAACCCACAAACCACCCCCCTCCGAAATAATGCAAAGACCAAAAGAAGAGATCATAAACGGCCAGATATATTGAAATATGGACACCAGTAATCCCAATAAATAAATAAACTATGTACAAAATATATACAGCTACTAAATGTAGTCCAACCACTGTCCGTGGATCACAGGGGTCCTGTGCAAAGGGGCAAGGCCCAGTCCCACGACAAGAACTCCACGGAGAGAACACTGCAGGGGCATCAGAAAGAAAATAGGACAGGCACCTCAGGGGGAAGGGAAGGGGGGGCACCTCAGCCACTTGAGTACACGACGCCAGATCCACGAGGGGACTCCATGACCACTGGCCCATCCTGGGGAGAGCAAAGCCACAGTCCAAACAGTCCATACAGTGGGTGGCCTGCCCACTGGCCCATCCTGGGGAGAGCAAAGCCACAGTCCAAACAGTCCATACAGTGGGTGGCCTGCCCACTGGCCCATCCTGGGGAGAGCAAAGCCACAGTCCAAACAGTCCATACAGTGGGTGGCCTGCCCACTGGGCCATCCTGGGGAGAGCAAAGCCACAGTCCATACAGTCCATACAGTGGGTGGCCTGCCCACTGGCCCATCCTGGGGAGAGCAAAGCCACAGTCCAAACAGTCCATACAGTGGGTGGCCTGCCCACTGGCCCATCCTGGGGAGAGCAAAGCCACAGTCCAAACAGTCCATACAGTGGGTGGCCTGCCCACTGGGCCATCCTGGGGAGAGCAAAGCCACAGTCCATACAGTCCATACAGTCCATACAGTGGGTGGCCTGCCCACTGGGCCATCCTGGGGAGAGCAAAGCCACAGTCCATACAGTCCATACAGTGGGTGGCCTGCCCACTGGGCCATCCTGGGGAGAGCAAAGCCACAGTCCAAACAGGCCATAACAGACCCCACTGCCACTGGAGGAGGCAAGTTGGCCAGAGGACATCCTGCAGCCCTGCCCGAGATAGATCCTGCCCTGCCACGTCTGCCAAAGGGCCAGCGGTCCTTGCCCTGAAGGGCCCAGTTCAGCGGTTCTTGAGACGGCGGGGCCCAGCGGAGCGGTGCTTGAGACGGCGGGGCCCAGTTCAGCGGTTCTTGAGACGGCGGGGCCCAGTTCAGCGCTCCTTGCCTTGAAGGGCCCAGTTCAGCGGTGCTTGAGACGGCGGGGCCCAGCGGAGCGGTGCTTGAGACGGCGGGGCCCAGCGGAGCGGTGCTTGAGACGGCGGGCCCAGTTCAGCGGTTCTTGAGACGGCGGGGCCCAGCGGAGCGGTGCTTGAGACGGCGGGGCCCAGCGGAGCGGTGCTTGAGACGGCAGGGCCCAGTTCAGCGGTTCTTGAGACGGCGGGGCCCAGTGGAGCGGTGCTTGAGACGGCGGGGCCCAGCGGAGCGGTGCTTGAGACGGCGGGGCCCAGTTCAGCGGTTCTTGAGACGGCGGGGCCCAGTTCAGCGCTCCTTGCCTTGAAGGGCCCAGTTCAGCGGTGCTTGAGACGGCGGGGCCCAGCGGAGCGGTGCTTGAGACGGCGGGGCCCAGTTCAGCGCTCCTTGCCTTGAAGGGCCCAGTTCAGCGGTGCTTGAGACGGCGGGGCCCAGTTCAGCGGTTCTTGAGACGGCGGGGCCCAGTTCAGCGCTCCTTGCCTTGAAGGGCCCAGTTCAGCGGTGCTTGAGACGGCGGGGCCCAGCGGAGCGGTGCTTGAGACGGCGGGGCCCAGTTCAGCGCTCCTTGCCTTGAAGGGCCCAGTTCAGCGGTGCTTGAGACGGCGGGGCCCAGTTCAGCGGTTCTTGAGACGGCGGGGCCCAGTTCAGCGCTCCTTGCCTTGAAGGGCCCAGTTCAGCGGTGCTTGAGACGGCGGGGCCCAGCGGAGCGGTGCTTGAGACGGCGGGGCCCAGTTCAGCGGTTCTTGAGACGGCGGGGCCCAGTTCAGCGCTCCTTGCCTTGAAGGGCCCAGTTCAGCGGTGCTTGAGACGGCGGGGCCCAGCGGAGCGGTGCTTGAGACGGCGGGGCCCAGTTCAGCGGTTCTTGAGACGGCGGACGGTCTATGGCCAACTGCTAATTGCCTGGTGGTGCCCTCCTGGGCAGCGGGGATGGTGCTCCTTCACTGTCCACCTGGGCTGTGGGTGGTGGGGCCCTCCTGGCCAGCTGGGCTGGGTCCTCCCTGGGCAGCGGCTATGGGGGTGGTGGGCTCTCCCGGGGCAGCTGTGCCGGTTCCTCCCGGGGCAGCGGCTATGGGGGTTGTGGGCTCCTCCTGGGCAGCAGGCCTGCTGCCTGACCTCTCCGACTTGCTGCCCTTGCCCTCCTTAGTCGTGGGCCTGTGGCCCTTGCCTCCCTTTGGAGCTGTGGCTGGTGACTGTCTCTGGGTGGTGTCCGGGGGGGATGTAGAAGGCGGGCTCCTGCGGCGCCCCTTCCGCCTTCTGCTCCTCTTCCCAGGGGGTGGGCTGGCTGTCCCCTTGCTGCTGGGCGAAGATCCAGACATGCGGGCTGGCGGGCTCCAATACCCCTGCACCCTTGTCAAGGGGGCTGCAGGGCTGGTGGTGGCTGAGGTGCTCTTCTTACCCCGACGAGAAGGAGGGGGGGGCTCAGGGTCAGGAAAGAAGTTAGTAGTGGCGAGGAAGAGCTTCTTGGGACAATGGAGAGTGGTAGGTACAGTGGGAATGGGAGTGGAGGGAGAGGATGTGGTTGTAGGTGAGTCACGTTTGCTGTCTTTGGGTGCAGGTGCAGGAGGGATAGGCTGTCGTGAGGTGGATGGCTGTTGGGTGGGTGGGTGGCTGCGTTTGTGTGGTGTGGAAGAGGGGGTGACAGACACAGTGGGAGAAGACACAGGGGACGTGTAAATGGCAGTGGGGGTGGTGACTGCACGTGTGCGGACTGGAGTGGAGGGTGTGCTGGTGATGGAAACACTGGCTGATGGTGAGGTGAATGGAGGTGTGAGTGTAGACGTCACAGGGAGGGAGGAGGGAGACGAGGAGGTGGGGGTCACAGAGGTGGTAGTGACTGTTGGCATGTCTGCATCGGAATGTTGCGTGTGTGAATGTCTGCGTGATCTGTGGTGCTTATGTTTGGATGAGCTTCTCTTGGGTGTTGAGGTGTGTGCAGGCTGGTCTGATGGTGTGGGTGGGACAGGCAGAGGAACAGGAGACTGGGAGGAGGGAGTTAGTAGAGGCAGGCAGGAGACAGGGACAATGGCTGCCGTCAGTGCTGAGGCCAGAGCCTGGAACGATCGCTGATGGGCAGCCTGACCCGAATGAATGCCCTCCAGGTACGCATTGCTGCGATGAACCTCCCCCTCCACCCCCTGGATGGCATTCAAAAGGGTAGTCTGCCCAACAATGAGCGTTCGGAGGAGGTCAATGACCTCCTCACTGAGGGCAGCGGGGGTAACAGGGGCAGGGCCTGAGGTGCCTGGGGCGAAGGAGATGCCCGGCTTCCTGGCCGAGCGGGCACGGGGCGAACGCTGAGGGGCTGCTGGGAGGGCGGTGATGGTGCGCTGGGTGGCGGCTGTACCTGTAATGGCGGGGGGCACGGATGGTGCCACCCCCGCAAGGGAGCCTCCTTCCGAGGATGTGTCCGTGTCGCTGCAGGGTCCAGTCGTCCCCGTCGTGGAGCTCCCCTCGCCCTCCGTCTCACTGGTCCAGTCTGACTCTGTGGCATGGCCCTCCTGGGCCATGTGAGATGCAGCTCCCTCCTGCCCCGATGCCACTTCTCCTCCGCCTGATGATGCTGATGCACACAAGCACAGAAAGACAAACAAAAAGGGGGGGGAGAGAGAAATAAAGGGATATTGATTACATGGATCTCCGGTACAGTTAGCGGACATGACAGACACAGATGCCCCCTGCACTAAGTTGCGCACTTGGGGTCCGCTACGCATTCCGTGGAACATGCCCTACACGCCTAGAGTTGACAACTGCACCCATGGATGACACGGCCCAGGGATGGCTGTACTGACAAACTACTGAGGGTGGTGGCTGGGGACACAGGGGCTTACGGGGGTGCCCAGCCTACAGATATCGCCCTGGCCTAGGGGGACCCCCAGCCCTCCTCCCCCAACCAGACACCTCCACTGCGCGACAACAGAGTAGATAATGCTTGTACTCACCCCCTTGTGTCTGCTGTGCTGCCCTCACGCGCCCATCCAAATCAGGGTAGGCCACCGCCAGGATCCGGAACATCAGGGGGCTCAGTTGACGGCAGGCACCCCGCCTACGTTGGGAGGCCATCCCCAGCAGAGACTCGGCGGTCTTCTTGGTCCCGCGGCGGATGTCCTCCCACCTCTTGCGGCAGTGGGTGCCCCGTCGATGGTGGACCCCCAGGGTCCGGACTTCCTTGGCGATGGCACGCCAAATCCCGATCTTCTCATGGGCGCGGACCTATGTGACACGTACAGGGAGGGAGAAATACCACGTTCAAGTTTGTCAGCATTTTCCTTGCCAGTGGCCCAACATGCCCCCCATCCCCGCCAGGCCCCCCGCCAGGCCCAACATGCCCCCCATCCCCGCCAGGCCCCCCGCCAGGCCCCCCCGCCAGGCCCAACATGCCCCCCATCCCCGCCAGGCCCCCCGCCATGCCCAACATGCCCCCCATCCCCGCCAGGCCCCCCGCCATGCCCCCCCGCCAGGCCCAACATGCCCCCCATCCCCGCCAGGCCCCCCGCCAGGCCCCCAAGCCAGCCAGTGGCCCCAAATCCATATTGAATTAAACTCACTTGTTGGTCTGGAGGACCGTAGAGTAGCGCATACTGGGGGAGGACCCCATCCACAAGTTTCTCCAACTCCTCTCCAGTGAAGGCAGGGGCCCTTTCCCCAGGCGCAGCAGCCATTGTCCCTTCCAGACCGAGGTCACAGCAACACTTGCAGTATAGGTCCTCTCCTGTGAAAGTTCAAGTCGCAAGTGGATAAGTAGATAGAAAATGGCGGTCACGTCCGCGGCGGTGCGTACCGCGGCGGTGCGTCCCGCCACCGCCGGCGCCCTTCGCCATTGGCTCCTGAAACCCATAGGCTTCAATGTTAACCAATGCGGCTTCGCGCCGCGGTCTTCGCCCGCCGCCCGCCGCGGTGTGCCACGCCAGCGCATTGACCTCACATCCCATTGTCACACTTCACAGGTCAGGCAGCCGCCATTTCCAGGGCCCACATGGCTCAATTTCAACTGCGTCACACAGGCCTAGGCCTTGCATAGCCACTCAGACACGCCATTCACTGCATAGAGAATCGTATACTGTGCTAGCTGTGAGTACGTACCTGTGGGTTGCTTGACTGTGTGCTCCATGTTGTCCTTCCTAGGCACCGTCCGCTGGGTTGGGCGAGGAGACGGATGAATCCTCCCGTGTACCGACCGCTGGTGGACCTGTCGACAATGGAAGAACACCACATTATCCTGACCTACCGTCTTAACCGTGCCACTATCCATGAACTGTGTGCCCAGCTGGAGCCCGACCTGATGTCCCCCATCCGCCAACCCACAGGGATTCCCCCTCTGGTGCAGGTCATGTCAGTACTCCATTTCTTGGCAAGTGGGTCATTTCAGACAACCGTGGGAATTGCTTCCGGGATGTCTCAGCCCATGTTTTCGAAGGTGTTATCCAGAGTGTTGTCTGCCCTGATGAAATCCGTGAGGAACTACATCATTTTCCCTGAGGTGGGCGAATTGGCTACAGTGAAGGGTGATTTCTACGCCCTTGGACATATTCCCAACGTAATTGGTGCCATTGATGGGACCCATGTGGCTTTGGTTCCCCCAAGAGACAGGGAGCAGGTGTACAGGAACAGAAAAAATTACCATTCAATGAACATCCAGGTGGTGTGTTTGGCTGACCAGTACATCTCGCATGTAAATGCCAAATTCCCAGGGTCAGTGCATGACGCCTACATCCTCAGGAATAGCAGCATCCCTTACGTGATGGAACAGCTACAGAGACACCGTGTATGGCTAGTGGGGGACTCTGGGTACCCCAACCTGTCGTGGCTACTGACCCCAGTAAGGAATCCCCGGACCAGGGCAGAGGAACGGTACAATGAGGCCCATGGGCGTACTAGGAGGGTGATCGAACGCACCTTTGGCCTCCTAAAGGCCAGGTTTCGCTGCCTGCATATGACAGGTGGATCCCTAATGTACTCACCTAAGAAGGTGTGTCACATCATCGTGGCCTGCTGCATGCTTCACAACCTGGCTTTGCGCCGCCAGGTGCCTTTCCTGCAGGAGGATGGTCGAGACGGTGGTGTTGTGGCAGCGGTGGAACCTGAGGAGAGTGACGAGGAGGAAGACGACGGGGCTGAAACAGACAACAGGGACAGAATCATTGAACAGTACTTCCAATAGGACACAGGTAACATTTCAAAGATAATTTAGTAAATGCTAACTACTCTCCAGCATCTCTGCTGCCTGTCTATTTGCCCCAGTGTATGATGACTGAGTTTTGGCTTTTCCCTCCCTATTTCAGATCTGGGGTCCCCACTACGAGTCCTGTGCTTCGTTTCCCCATGGACTACAGCTTTGTGGCAGCTGTTTGTTGACTTCACCATGTACAAGGACATATTTGCACTGTCATGTCAATTACAATCTATTGAAATCACAGCCAGACTCCTGATATTTTGGTGCAAAATAGGTGTTTATTTCAGTGCTCAAAATGGGATGGGTGGTTTCAAGTGGGTGGGGGCTATGGTGAAGGAATGTCCATGGCAGAGTCCAGAGTAACAGTCACACAGGTGCATTGTCCAGAGGCCTGTGGAGAGATGGAGCATGGGCAGTTCAAGGATGGACAGGGTGACAATGTGGGACAGTGGGATGACATCAGGTGGTATCCATTGCTGGCGGGGGTCTTGACATCCTACTCTGTCTTCTTGCGAGATCTCAGGGCCCTCTTGCGGGGTGGTTCTTCTCCTGCAGGAGGTGGGGGTCTGGTGGGCTGCTGCTGTGCGGGGGCCTCCTGTCCACTAGCGCCGGCGGAGGTGGTTGGCTGTTCTTGGTCCAGGCTAGTGGCAGGGGCCCTTGGGTGTTGTTCAGTGTCCGCCCTGTTGTTGACGAGGTCCTGCAGCAGCCCTACCATGGTAACCAGGGTGGTGTTGATGGCTCTGATGTCCTCCCTGTACCCCCAATAGTCTTCCTCCTGCAGCACCTGGATCTCCTGGAACCGGGCCAGTACCGTCGCCATCGTCTCCTGGGAGCGGTTGTATGCTCCCATGATGGTGGTGAGGACCTCGTGGAGAGTGGGTTCCCTGGGCCTCTCCTCCCCCCCCTGTCGCACAGCTGCCCTCCGAGTTCCCCTGTTTCCCTGGGCCTCTGCCCCCTGGCCGGTGTGCCCACTACCACTGCCCCCAGGTCCCTGTTGTTGTTGGGGTGGTGGGTTATCCTGGGTGCCCTGTAGTGGTAGACACACCGCAGATTGACGCGCCCTGGAGACAGAGGCATGGGCCCGCTGGGTGGGAGCTGTGCTGGTGTTCCCAGAGGGGTTTGGGTCTGTAGTGGCCTGGGCCTGTGTGAGGGGAACCGACTGTCCAGAGGTCCCCGATGGTCCGGGCTGGTCATCGGTGTCCAGGTCGACAGAGCTGCTGTCATCGCTGACGGCCTCTTGGGTGGGGGGTGTGGAGAATTCTGGCCCCTCCGCCGCGGTGTGTTGACGGTCGGGTCCTGCAGGGGTATAGAGGTATGGTTATAGTTTCAATGTGTGGCATATGGGTGTATCTGTGGGTTCTCGTGTCCCCAAGTGCTGGCATTCGTGTGTGGGGGCTTTGGTGAGGGTGGCTTGTGGGGGGGATGTGTATATGCATTGGGCATGCTTTGGTGATGGGTGTCCATGCTTAGTGGACGCATGCAGGCCTAGGTTTTGGGATGTGTGGGTTGTGATGGTGAGACATTGGCGGGGAATAGGTGTGCTGGGGGTGGGGGTGAGGATGGTGGTGGGGGTGAGGATGGTGGTGGGGGTGAGGGTGGGGGTGAGGATGGGGGTGGGGGTGAGGGTGGGGTTCGAGGATGGGGGTGAGGGTTGGGGTCTGATTTGGCATGCAGGTGGGGGGGAAGCAGTATTGAAGCTTCAACTTACCAGTATCCATTCCTCCGCCGACTCCTGCGAGGCCGTCAGGATGCAGGATGTTCAAGACTTCCTCCTCCCATGATGTGAATTGTGGGGGTTGAGGTGGGGGTCCTCCGCCAGTCTTCTGCACGGCGATGTTGTGCCTGGATACCATGGAACGCACCTTCCCCCGTAGGTCGTTCCATCGCTTCCTGATGTCTTCCCGATTTCTGGGGTGCTGTCCCACTGCGTTCACCCTGTCGACAATCCTCTGCCATAGCTCCGTCCTCCGGGCAATGCTGGTGTATTGTATCTGTGTGCCGAACAGCTGGGGCTCTACCCGAACGATTTCCTCCACCATGACCCTGAGTTCTTCGTCTGTGAAGCGGGGTTGTCTTTGGGGTGCCATGGGGTGGTGTGTATGATGTGTGGGGTGGAGTATGTGTATTTAAGTGAGTTGAGTGTGGTGGTGTGTGTTGTTTTGTGTGTGGATAGTGTGTGGGTGATGGTGTTGAGTGGCTGGGGCTGTTATTTTTTGGATGCTGGTGTCTCGCTCTTGCCTTCTTTACGAATTTTTTTGCGTAGGGGTTTGTGGGTGATGTGGGTGGGTGTTTTATATTGTATTGTGTGTGTGGGAGTGGTGTGTGTATGTGTATCAGGTGTGTGGGATTCAAATCGTCCAATGTGGCTGAGTTTTGTTCGTTTGTGTGTATTCTGACCGCGGCGGTGTGTCCCGCCAATGGAATACCGCGTTTGAATGACCGCCGCGTGGATTCGTGGGTCGTAATGGCATGGGCGTATTTCTGTTGGCGTGACGGTGGAGGTTTTGTCACCTCCACCTTTCCGCCGACCGCTGGTCTGGCGGTCTGTTGTGGCGGTCGGATTTTCGGAGGTTTGCCTTCTGCGGGTCAGAATGACCGTGGCGGGTTTCCGCGACCGCGGCGGGATTATGGAGGATTTCTGACCGGCGGTAGGCACCTTTTACCGCCGAGGTCAGAATGACCACCTATATGTACACAATAAATTACATTGGAAATCTGTATTATGTTGTGTAGCATAGGTGTTCACTTTGTGAATTACCTCAACCAATGGAAAATACATCTCTGAATGGTGGGCAAGATCATACCAATTACAAAATTGCCTTTCCTGGCAAAGTCGCTCAGAAAACAGAAGCCACACAGATGCAGGAGTGCATACCTAAAAAGAAAAAGAAAATAGTCCACTTCTAATTACTTTTGTGCCCAGAACCTACAGCGACCATTCAATGCCAGCAGTAGCACCAGTTAGACTTTAATGAGTATTTCGATTTTTGTTTCTGCTTCTTTGGCAGATTGCCTCACCTTAACATATCCTGCCACAGTAGCCTTCACTTCCAAGGAATAGTTCAGAAATTATATATTTTTAATAAGGTCTATGATAGAGAATACATAATAATGTAATGTAATATAGACTATTGTGTGGCAAGTGTGAATAAATAGCCTTTCTCAAGCGTTGTATGAAATCTGCACTCACTACAGGGGTCAGGACTACTGCTTCTGCCTCATAGTAGAGCGAATCCATACCCTTCACAGCACTGAAGCCTCAATGCACTGAGTGCCTCGTGCTACAGCAGAAAATGAAAACAGTGCAACGAGGTCTACCACCAGGGGCGTAGCTTCAGGGGGGAGGGGATGGGTTACACCCCCCTAATAAATGTATTTTGTGATACATAGTTGGGTGCAGGTGCTTTCAGTCGGGTATGGTGGGGTGTCTGTTGCATTTCACCAGGAATTATTGCACACCCAGACAAAAACAAACAAACACTCTCCCTCTTTCTCTGTCTAGAAAGACTTCATAAATGTTGGTTAGTTCACAGAATAATGCGCTTTCTCTCACTTAGTACACCTACCAATCCGCATTCCTCTCCATTTCCACTGCCTCTTAAGTCCCTCTCTTGCACCTTTCTTGAGTATAATGTATTTTAATATCATGTGCCAGTGTGATTGTCAGAGACTCTGCAGGTAAGAACCCCTAATCACACTGACCAATCTGCGCCCCTTGTTACCACGTGACCCAACATCGCAAGGACACAGCTTTTGCCTCCCTTTATTTCCTTGTCACAGATGATTGTTTTTGAATCTGATAATGTCTTGGAGCCCCGGAAAGGGTAGCAGTGCCTTACAAATACTCCATTCATTCATTGTCCAGTCAGTTAAATTGAACTAATCCTGATGTTTGAACAATCCAAATATGAAATTGGTCTAAAGAAAGACTGAGAATCCCTGGACGCCTTGAGGTGGTAAATGAAAGTCCTGAATTTGAAATGGTGTTACTCTGACATGGGGACGTGGATTCGCGTGGACACCTAAATTAGGAGGTTTTAAATACCTGCCAATATGACATGAATTCTGGTCACAACGAAAAGCGTTCTTTAATTGAGTACCTGGAAAAGATATCCCCTCATTTTTAAACCCTAGGGGATTCACCTTTACAGCTCCTAGTAAATCACAGAAACTGGAATATATTTCATTCACCTACCACACGAGCCTTTTTCGGTAAGGGAGACTTCCTGGTATCAAGGTGAGTTGTGGCATGCTGGCCAGCAAATATGGAGGGCTATAATCTTACAATCTGGAATCTAGAATGATTTACTCAATGCAAAATTCATAAAAAATTCTGTATCTTTCTGACCATCAGGATGACTTTCTTCGGCGCCAGTGTCTTATCACTGAAATGTATTGATGCTAAAGTGGTGATGATGTCTCTCTTCTAGGGATGTCTTGAGGATCTGACACCAGCCTTCATAAACAATGCACTTTCAGAACCCATTTCTAAAAAGGCAACCAAGCGAGGACACGAGGATGTTGCTGAACGGCAGACTCCGACTTGAAAGGCTTTGCTCAGCCAGTGGAGGGAACAAAGATATTACAGCCGCTCAGTTTAAAGCCCGCTGTATCTCACACATTATTAAGGTGACAATTGCGTTTTCCGTTGGTTGGACGTGTTTTCTTGAAGACTTTTCAGCGCTCATTACTGAAAGCAAATGTCTACATAAAGCAGCCGGTCTCTTGTTCGTGTTTCCATTCCCACAGCTAACCTACTGTAAAACAGAAGAACCTCCTTGAAAGACTCCTTTGAAGGCTAAAGACTAAAGCCCGGCCTTGTGCATTTGTTTACAAAGAGCAGAGAAATAAAACATCACGATAATTCAGGCATCCTAAGTATAGAAAGATGTTCACTTGCTAATGCAGTTAGTAGAATCTAATATATTAACTCTGTACAATGAGAACATATGTGCAGGGTATACATAGAGATGTGGTAATTATTACCATTGTTGAGTGTTGAGAGGGGCCCTGACTCTTGAGAAGTGAAGCCCTAAGCTTTCAATTATTTATATTACTTTAGTGACTTATACAGAAGAAGCGCTACACAAGTTGCATGTGGTGCTCCTCCGTTAGGGCGGAGGAGTGTCGCCCCCCCCCCACTAACAGCAGCCGCTGGAAATTACCTTTAACAAACAAAACAATAATAAGTAAGGTTTATTATCATTTAGTTTGTTAAAGGGGCAGGCATTGGAGAGGACGATGAGGGGAGTGCACTGTGCACTCCCCTCAGTATGCATGCATGTTTGGCTGGCCGTCTCGGACCGGCCAAACATACATGCGCAGTAGGCTCGCTCCAGCCCAGCAACACAGTTGCAGGGCTGGAAAGAGCAGGCACAGGCTCCCAGCCTGCCTGGGAGCGCGCAGCCAGGGCGCGCTAGCCGATCCTAATGCTGCTGTGAGCAGCGTCAGGATTGGGCGCAGGGCAGGCTGGGAGCCTGTGCCTGCAGTGCAGCGTAAGTTATTTTTTTTAATTTTTATTGATTTATCCCTCCCCACAACCCTGCGCCTCCCTGCCGTGAGCAACTCCTGACAAGTTGGATATAGAATAAAAGAATCATGTAAAAATAAGCACAAAGACACTTTCAATCATATACAAGCAGATCATCAAAATGGTGTGCAAAGATGATAGAAATGTGCCTTCGATAGTCTTTTAAATGAAGATACATTTGACCCATGCCTCATATGAACAGGCAATGCACAAAGCCATATAGAATGATCCTAATCACAAGGAGGTGAGAGATAAGATAAATCAAGTAAAACAGCAAGTAAAGGAGGAGTGTGCAAAGGGAACAGAGAATTTAAATAAGAAGTAAAAGAATGTACACCTTGAAACTACAAGCAAAAATAATGAAGCATCAACCAAAAGGAATGAAGCCTGTGAAGGTCAGCCACATATTGAGAAATGATTGACTGATACAGCATTTTTATAGTACAAAATGTTCTATTGAAAAAATCGGTCACACCTGGTTGATTGGAAAGGATTTAAATCCCTCCACATAATCGTGAAATAATAATTTAACCCAGAATTTAATTTAAAGGCAACTGTCTTTCCCCACTACTTGGAAGAAATGGAAAGCAGGGTGTATTTTATTTTTGAGAAATTGGTGTTTTTATAAGTGTGAGGCTGAGCATTCTTTGTTGTGATTTTTAAAAACTATTTTTTGCTAAAGTGATTAATTCGCTATTAAAATTAGTAGGAAGCATTGTCATTTCCTCGGCCTTCCCAAGGGTTACCAACTAACCTTAAAATCTGGAACAGCTAAAGTCTTTATTACAACAGTTATTATTTACAAGTGTCAACGTAGTTCAGTAATTACACATTTGCAAATAATTATTCGATGTTGCAATAATGATGCCGTATTCAGTAAAGTTGAACAGGTCCTTTATTGGAGAGCATCTCGCCCATCAATTCAGCTTGCCAGCATCTCTCAACTGTCCCCAAAGTCCAGCAGAACTTTCAGGATACAGAACTTGCCATCATTCCACATTTTCCCTTCTCTTTCATTAGAACATTAAGCTACTCTAAACTAAGATGATAATATTTACAAGATACCACACGTCACATAGAAACCACATTTAATTATATCACATTGTAGGGGATTCACCATAACAAATGCCTCTATTTTCCCAGCAAATCATAACATCAAAACGGCATGATTACACATAATAATTTAACACGGTAATTATTTCAGAATTATATGTAAAGTGTAGAGTGTCAGTCATGTACTTCCTATACAGAGAGATTTATTGCTTTAGCATCAGCGGTGAATATAAAATATTTACGACAGGGTTTATTAAGCATGGATCATCAATTTATGCTTGTTTCATTATGTATGTCTAAATACCTCAAATTGATCCCTTGCTCAAGGCAAGTATTAAAATGATATGATATAGAATTACATTAATTTAGAAAACTATTAAAGGATTATCTGCAAGCATTAACAATGGACTTATAATGGTGACCAGCCAAGTGGTATTTCATCAGATAACGTTGGCAAATCAGAAAACTATGTAAAATAATCACTGACCAAGTAAGAGACAAACATGGCACAATCCATTTCAGTTTTATTCTTAGGAGACTTGGACCATTTATAAACGCTGTAGATTTGTACCCAGATTTGATGTTTGCACTTGCATCAGTAAACCAAATGCGCCTTGTAAGAAAGTGGATTATTGGATGGGAAAACGTCTGCAATCCTCCGTCTACTAGGAACCTACGACTCGTTATTGCATTTACTTCTCCGAAGATAGTAATGCTGAGGAGTCCAAGGTGTACTCAGGTGAGGTGGTGTGGGCTAGTATTCCAGTCTTCAGGTATGCAACAAACAACACGCAATAAATCAGACCCAATCACTGCTTTTACTTTTAAAAGGAAAACAACTTTGTGCAAAACTACTTAATGCTAAGCTTTAATTTGCAAATATATACAACCAGGCAGGTGGAAATAAGAAATCCCACTCCTGGCAAGCCCTGAATCCCAAAACCACAGAACCACAATATAAGGGGGTTCAGTTATGAAAAGGGAGGCCTAGAGGCTTTGTCACTGTTTAACCACATTAGTAGATGCAGAAATATGACATAATAGCTCAATGGAACATCATTAAATTCATGAAAGTGGTACCAACTAACAGTTATACTCACTAGATCAAGTAATGACGACTTAAGTTTGTCATTGTCAATAAAGCATTTTAGATCATTTCAATGACCTTCATGAAAAAATGTAATGACTCACTGTTAACTATGCCGTCAATAAAACATTTGACAGTGGACAGGACGATTGATGCCTTGTGCCCGCAGCCCTACAGACATGGGCACAAGGGGTGAAAGGAACACCCAGACTTCCTGTCTTCGGTTGCAGGAATTAGAGCCCTCCAGAGACCAAATCCATGTGGGAGCAGCAGCACTCATTTTTTATTTTTTATTTTCCACCATGTTAGCTCCTGGGGAGATGGAGAGAACTGGGAGAAAAAAAAATATGGGGCTTCGATGCATGTCCTCACCCAGCCTCCATGTTTCCCCTTTTTCACTGACCCTTGGGGCCTTTGGTCTTCCCTAGGGGTAGCCTAAAAACTTCACAGAGAAGCATCACTATTACAGGTACCCAGTTCCAGCCGGTCTTCCCAGGAGACCAGGCATCTTCTGGGTTGTCTCTGGCCCTATTTTGCAGGTATAGACACTTTGGTGTCATTTTGCTCCCGGTGTGCAGCTTTAGCCAGGACTGTTGGTTTTCAACCTGCTGGCCTCTCTGAATTTATATCCTTTTGGAACCTGTGTGTTCTTTGCTCTCCCTGCTGATGACCGGTCTGTTCAGCCTTACCAAATGCAGCCCCCAAGTCCCAATCTCCATGCAATCGACATTATTCAGGTCCCATAGCCTCCCTAGACACTTGAAGGGAACCTGTGTTATAACAGAAGCCAGGGGGCCAAGCTCTAAAGGTGGTTACCCCTCTGCAGGCCCAGTCCTTTGATTTTCCAAGGGAACCCTTTTCATCCAGGGTCACCTAGCAGGTCCTTGGAGGAGGCTGTCCCTCAGAGTGTGTAAGGGGGATAGCACCACTGGCCCTGAAGAGATGAGTCTACACATTCCCCACGCAGGCTAAATGCAGGCTGCTCCAGCACCCAAAATAAGTGTCTAATCTTCTTCAGGGTCCTGAGAAATACATTGCATAAAATTGGGTTACTGCTTGAGGGGGATGTAACCCTTCTCAAGCAACAACCACAATTCTTCTAAAGTTGAAATCACAAACAAACCCTAAATTAACCTGTGCTCAGTCCTCTGGCAGCCACGCATAGAGCAATCATACGTAACTCAGAGGCAATGTGTAAAATATTTGTCCAACACTTCAAAAGGTAATACAGAAGGATCCTGCACCAAGTTAAAAAAAATAGTGCAATTTATATTAGAGCATTGGAATGTTGGGAGCTCCATTTAAAACAATGGAGTGCTCAAGGCTTCTAATGGCGGGTAGAAGCCCAGAGTTCCATCATTCCAATATTGTTCACAGCTGTTGCTGAACAAAGATCTCACTCAGCCCAAGGAGATTTTAATTAGAACGTTCAAATAGCCTTAGAGCCCGCCATAGTTGGCTACACTGGCCATTAAAGGCCTGCCACCTTGTAAAAGGCCCTTGGCTTTGACCTTTAATGCTGGAGAGGGCCTTTAATGGCTGGTGTAGCCCACTACAGCGGGCTCTAAGGCTATAATAAGTAAAATACGACCAAAACGACAAAAATCCCAAACTGGAGATATTCAGTTGTAAAGGTTTCAGTGAAAATAGCACCAAAAACTGTGGTTATCTGGTTGTGCTGGACTGATACAAAGTCAAAAGTTTAGGCTGAATACGAAGGTACACAGGTCAGCTAATGGGATCCACTTAGGTCCGCTGAACACAGTATCCTAAATCCTGATGCACGGTCTGCATTGCTTTGCTTTGCAAGACTTACGTCATCAGGCATCTGTTCAGATGAAGCTGTACGGTGAGGCTTTGCAGGGCTTTGTACCAGTTCGGATGAGCTGTGCTGTGTAGCTTGGCAAGGCTTTGTGGGGCTTTGTGTTGCTCAGCATCAATTTTGATGAAGTTGGCAGCTGTGCGGCAAGCTTTTTGTGGGGCTTATCCTTGTTTCACTTCTGTTCCAATGGGGATGGCAGTTGGGCTTGGTAGAGGACCTTCAGGCCCACTTCCATGGGTCCAGGACTGGGGTGGCACCACTTAGGAGGGCAGGACTCACAGATGGCAGAGTCCAGGTGCTGGGCTAAAGGTTGTTGGAAGCCTGTAGTGCCACTGAGCTTTCTGATCAGGAGGCTAGCCAACTAGCCCTTGAAGTCCCTATAGGGTCCTAGGTTAGAGCTGCAGGTCCAGTCCTTCTCACTCAGGCAAGAAGGCAGCAGGTAAGCACAGCAGGACAACAGGCCTTTAGAGCAGCAGTTCAGCAGAGTGACAGCCATTGAGCAGCACAATGCCACCCTAGCAAAATAAACCTTTTGCTAGACCCAATCCTTCCTTTTTAATACATATAAGTCACCACTACAGTAGGCCCTAACAACCCAGAAATTCGGATCCAGAGTATTTAAAAAATAGACATATAAATACAAGTTTTACATGTCCTGGTAGTGGAAACCTCTTAAATTCATTTTTCACTACTGCAAGGCCTTCCTTGACAGTCCTTCTTCTTGGAAGAGTATCCACAGGTCCAGAAGTGTACTGAAGAGTTGGTGTCTGAGGTTCAATATTTATACAGACTAACTACAAGCAGTATGCAGCCCTTTGTGTGGAGGCAGGTGACAGCCTATTCAAGTGTAAGTAGGGCTGTTCCTAACTCCTCCCTCCCATCCTATCAGTGATGCCCATCAAGAAACACCTAAGATTTCTATTGTGTGTGGCTATCTAGGAAGAATACACAAAGCCCAAATGTCAGCTAGACCCATTTATGGACCCAGAGACAGGCTGCAGGCACTAACTGGCTAATCTAGAATGGAGAATTTAATTTAATTTAAAATCCAACCAGAGGTTTAGCTGTATGTGCTCCCACCTAATTTTGATGTGCCGACATACACCTATTTTTCAATGCCCATCATCATCAAGAAAACCTGGAACTGAAGGGCCAGAAAAATGCTCACTGCCCCCCTTCCCATGGACAACTCCTATAGCGAGAAGGGCATTATTTGGGGATTTTCTTTTTGAAATTGAACAAAAACTGTACGTTTGATGTACAGCTGTATCATATTGACAGAGCCTTAATTCATTGGAGAGAACCACTGTGATGGCACTTCGTGTAAAATGCATAAAATACCCCCTGATTAGCGAACATTTAAAAATGTGCTGCACACCACCTCTGTCAGCGCCATAGAGTAATTTAGTCTGTCGCCCTGGTGGAAGGAGGACCCACCGAAAATTAAAACAGGCCCTAGGTCATTTATTCTTTTTATTTTTCTTATTCTTTTTCTTACCTATACATCATTATATGATGAAGCTTCCACTAATATTAGCAACTTGTTCTTATTCTGATATAAGGGCAGCTATACTCATTTAATTTGCAGACACATTTACCTTTATTGTAAAATAGTTATTTCCTATTTTACAAGTGTAATTAAAATCATCAATAAGTGATTGTAATTGCCAAAGTCTATTTTTTGCATGTGTCTTCTTCTGAGTTAATTGGCATGGACATATTGTTCAATCAATCGATCAAACATTTACAGAGCACAACAAATCATCCATGACGGTCTCGAGGCATTGGAGCTGTATGCTGCTGTGTGGAGGTATGATAATTCGAACATCCTGGTCGTTAGTTCTCATCTGAATCGCTGGAGCGATGGTGCGGTCCTGAGGTACAGGGGAGGTTGTTCCAAAACTTGCCTGCCAGATGCAAAAAAGGAGAGTCCTCTGCTGTTGGCTCGAATAATCTGTGGATTGTCTGAGAGGAAGAGAGAAGCTGATCAAAATTGTCTGGTTGGGTGGTGGAAGTTTGTTGATGTATGCTGGTCCTTTGTAGTGCAGGATCTTGTAGGGGTGGGTCAGCACCTTGAACTGGCTCCTCTTCTGAATCGGGAGCCAGTGTTGTTTTTTGAGAAGGGGTGTGATGAGGGTCCTTCTGGGGAGGTTGAGTACAAGTTCTGCTGCTGAGTTCTGTATTGCCTGGAGTCTCTTCAGGAGGCGTGCTGTGATTCCTATATACAGCATGTTTCCATGGTCCAGTCTCATGGCGATGAGACCCTGTGATGGTCCTTTTGGTCACTGAGGGAGCCACCTGAAAATCTTGCAAAGCATGCAAAGGGTGTTGAAGCAGCCGAATGAGGCTGCGTTGACTTGACTGTTCATGGATAACTTGCTATCCAGGATGATGCGGAGGTTGCGGACGTGGTTTCTTGGAGTTGGGGGGGTGCCGAGCTCTGTTGGTCACCTTGTGTCAGTCCATGGTGAGGTGTTTGGTTGTTCCCAAAGAGGAGGACTTCCGTTTTTTTAGTGTTGAGTTTGAGAAACGTATCCTTCATCCAGCCTGCTACATTCATCATGCATTTGTGGATGTTAGCTTTTGTGGTGGAAGGATCATCGCACAGTGAGAGGATGAGCTGTGTGTCTGTGGTGTAAGGGATGTTGTTGAGTCTGTGTGATCGTACGGTGACAGCAAGGAGGGTCATGTAGCTGTTGAAGAGGGTTGAGTGATGATCCTTGTGGGACTCCAAAGATGATCTTCTTGGGCTCTGATGTGAAAAGTGAGAGACTGATCCTTTAGGTTCTGCCGGTGGGGCAGGAGGCGATCCATATGAGGGTGTTCCCTTGAATCCCGATGTGGTGGAGTCTGTTGATGAGTATGTGGTGGAAGACAGTGCCAAACACAGCAGACAGGTCCACAAGGATGAGGGCTGCTGTTTCCCCATGGTCCAGGAGGGTTCTGATGTCATCTGTGGCTGCAATCAGGGCTGTATCTGTGCTGTGGTTAGTTCGAAATCCAGATTGGGAAGGGTCCAGGAGGTTGCGGTCTTCTAGGTGTTTGCTAAGTTGCTGGTTGATTGCTTTCTCAAGGACTTTTGGTGGATAGGGGAGCAGAGAGATGGGTCAGTACTTCTTCAATTCAGCTTGGGCGGCAGATGTTTTTTTCAGGAAGGGCCTCACTTCAGCGTGTTCCAGACCTAAGGGAAGGAGGCCGCAGTAATGAAGGTATTCAGGACCTTCCTGATGTGGCATTTTCTTATGAACTGGAGGGCTGTGCAAGCATGTCGGGGACCACATGGACCAGCAGACTCAAGACCTTCAGATCAGGGTACAAATATGTGTTTATTCTTGGGGAACTTCCTCAACCACTCAGTTGACAGATAGGTCAAACAGCTGCATTTGCAACACCACTTACTTAATAAAATTATTTGTTCATTCTTCCTCATACCCTTTTCCTCTCTACCATTTAAGGTTGCTATGTGAAGTGATTTGTTAAGCTCTGTTGTCCTCCTAACAGACTGAACAACATAAAAGGTATACAAACAACATAAAAGTATGGGCAAAGATTTACACCTCCAGCTAAACGTACTTTTCTTTTGTATTCAAAAACATTTCCAGACTTAAGTCTGAAAAGCTGTGCCAGACAAAGATGTCCATGGATCTTTCTAGAAATTAATGTTACATGTCCCAAGGGCTCCTCTTTCAACTGAACAAAACTCTTCTCGGCTTAGGGTTAAGCAATGGGAGAGTGATGCTCCTATGCCAACGCACACTTTTTTCCTTTTCCTTCATGGGGAAAGCATTTTTAATTGGAGAAAATAGTTCTTCTACACCTCCACCAAATGTAGGGATGATCTGTTCCTTCCCTATTCTGGAAGGAGTTACACTAGCCCTGGGCTGGTGCAACTTTACCACCATTTCCAGAGTGGGAAAGGTTGGACCGGAGTTTAGGAATGCCAGTAAAAATGTATGCATTTGTGGGCGTTCCTAAACGTGCAATGTAAAGGACACCCTGGGACTTAGAATGCCTAACCTGGCGATTTGCAATTGGGGTGGTGAAGTCCACAGCAGTAGATCCATTTAGATCTGCCTGGAATCCACTGGTGAAATGTTGGTAGGCATAACTGGAAGTATGCACAGCTAAAATACCTTTGATGACAGGACCTTTTGTGTTTAGAAAGTTAAAAGACAGCAAACAACAATAAGCAAAACAACATGACCCTAAAACTGAAAAAGGTGGAGGCACATTACATAGTAGAATATACGTATCCAGAGAGATCACAAGTAGGTTTTGCACAAGGAACATGGTAGGGTAGCAAGCCACACTGCAAACTATCTACCAAGGGATGTGTTGCCTGGGAAATAAGAGAGCTAAAATGAAGGTTGAAACAATATTGGGATTTCATAAGGTGTGCTTGGATTGTTGCAATATTGTGTATGGAAACAGTGCTGTGCAGGGTCGGCTTTCCTGTGACTGTTTTCAGTATCAGAGATAAGAAAAAAAACAAGATCGGTTGCTCTGACAGTGAAAAGGATCTCGTTTTGAGCCGATAGACAGACATTAGGGAATTGATGTACACACTGTTACAAGAGGCTCGGGAGTAGAGGGCAGAGTGGGGATTGGCCTATTGCAATCTCTTGATCCCACACAGCAAAAGGAAATAGAAAACATGTTTTCCTGTCTCACAGGTCTATAAAGGCAGTTGTTTTGTCCTTCTACAAATGAATGTTTGCTAGTGCTTTTACACTTCAGTTGAATGCTGTGGCAGATGTTTATGTCTTATATAAATGCTATCCACCTGTCAAAATAGCTCCCATTATTGACAGACATGGAAGCAGAGTTTAAAAACATAATTATCCTAAAGTGCATGTGTGATAAAGGTATCAGGGCTTTGTACAGTCAGGTGATTACTAAACATCATAATACATTTTAAGAAGTAATATAGAATGCAAGATCATAACTTGGAAATAACACTACGGTTTAACACAACAGTAAATTTGAACGAGGCAAACAGAAAACAGATAATATGAATAAAGACATCTTCCCTCCCCGCCGCTACCTATTTCTTGATAGCGAGTGGGAGGGAAGCTTATTGAAAACAATATGATTTCATTAGTTTAGAACAAGATAAGGGATATCTTGAGCATTGCGGCCATATGAGGAAAAGGAACTCCGGAGTTGAGGTGCATCTACAGAAAACAGACTGTTAGAATATTTTGCACACTTTTGATTTTGATCAAAAAGGGTTTTATCACGAGCTGTTCTGGCTTCCCCTGTCACCTGCAATTTCACTGACAGAGTCCAGCCTTCCCTTGATAAGTATCATCCAAGTGATACAGGCTAAACTAAACTAAGCTAAACGAAGATCAAAATGAAATGGAATACACTACAACACAAATAAATGTGGAACACTTTGTCAAAGTTGAATTTTGACAAGATTGCAAGGAATTGGAGAATGGGTGACACGTCCAACGAGTGGCGTAATTGAAGGCAGCTTGTCCCCTAGTTGTCTGAGAAGGACACATCAAAGCAACCATTCCTAATGACCAGAGATCCCAGCAAACTCACTATGGGAGTATGCTAGCCATCATCATTGCATTCCACCTGCTGACAGACCTAAGTTGCTGTGTAGGAGGCAAATGATGAGCACGGGCTTGGAGATGATTCTTTCAGGACCACGTCCATGAAGAACAATTTCATTCTTATTCAGGCTGGATGTAAGCCTGGAGGATATACAAGAGTTCTGGGTAGTTCATGCCAGGTGGCTAAATTCACTTGCAATATGTCATCTGTCCTATTCCTTTTCCTCCTTATTTCTTCTGCTAGGGTCCTTTCCTTTATGTACTGTATCCACTCTTACGTCATTGGTGCTTTAAAGCCCATATAATATATTCTATGTAGGCAAGTAGTAGTGTGAACGGATTTTTACTCTTATGTAGCAAAAAAGTCAATTATGTTATGTTTAAGTTAAAATTAGTCATGTACTGATTCAATCTGGGAGGGCCCTATCAGACTTAAGAGAGGCTAAAATAAAAACCAAGTGACAGCACAGTGTAGCTCTTCTTCATCAGAGGTAATCAGGCACTAAAAATGTGTTACTATATATTGATACTGGTACGGGAAAAAAATGCTAGATGAAAAGGAAATGTAATCAAACTGGAGTGTGTTTTTTGCTAAAGTGTGAACCAACGGAAACATTCAATGTGCAATAATTCTCTTTAGCAAACCACCAGAGCAGCCTGCCTGCAATGGGTCTGCAAATGTGCTCGCTGTGTCATTACGGGTACTAACTGGAGAAAAGCGTCTATCATGTCAGTCAAAACGACAAGCAGCTGTTGGCAGATTGATGCCTGGTCTCATCAGCCTGTCAAAGGAAAGGGCTACACTGTCTATAATTCTTTAGCTCAGAGTATGTGCTCAAAGTATTTGCAACAGCTTACACCAGATGAAAAGTTCACCAATGCTGATAAATATATTTGGTCCCTATGAAAATCCATGTCAATATTAATAAGGCTGACTATGTTTCCAAGAACGACATATGGTGTGCCTCGTTGCAAATAAACTCCATATACTAAGAATTCATAGAACTGTTTGGTGGGTGGAGTAAAGATTTGGTTAGGTCAGAAATGGTGAAACGATTTTCAGCCATCGAGCCAAGAGAACATTTTCCCAGTAGGAGCGCTCCCTGCCTCCTTGTTATTACCTTTTTAAAGGCTAGTTTTAGGCATTTTTTGAAATTTCTAGGCAAGATGCCCGATATTGCTGTGGGGTCGGTAACAGGAGTTAACAGCCCTATCAGAAATCTCAAGTTGCGCACTACTTCCAGGCTCTTTAATACTGCATGCTATGCCAGGGACAAATCCTCCAGCTGCTAACTGGAATACTTTTTACCTGGTAAATGTAACTAGATTAAGAGGTAACAATCAGTGTTCAGTACAGTGAGATGGATTTCTGAATGTTATGCTGTATTGCCAGGGGTCTATAAGGGTTCGACTTCAAAGTCCTCATTAACCCTGAGATCAGGTATCATAGTTAGCCCAGTATCCATAATAACGACTGCTATATTTCTAGTCCCTTTCACTAAGGTAGTGAACCTGTAGGTGATTTCCTAAGATGGTTGCCCTTCTTTAAATTTTCAGAAATGATGGGCATGGTTTACGGACTGAATCATAGGGCTTAGGTGTGTGGCTAAGTTCATGGATGTCAATTGAGGGTCGCCAGGGGCCGCAGATGAGACCTCTGACTTGCCCTTTGTGACCCCTGGCACTACATCTGCGACCGCTGGCCTTAGAGGTGGCAAAATCAGTGCCAGAAACACAGGAGCAGCTCGTCCTAATGAACACCAGTTGGGGCTGCAATCTTCTTGTTGTTTGTCAATTTTTATTACACCAATAGTGAATAATAACATATTTTTCAGTTATTAGTGTTATAAAGATGGAGTACAATTTCCTGGAATATGGACCTCCTTTTCAGTTCAGGTAACTAAAAATGCTTTTAAATTTATGTTTCGTGCATTCATGCAGGTTAGAATGTTTTTATGTGAAAGTGTGTGTGTATATGTGATTTTGTGTCTATGTGGAAGCATGTGTGTGTGAGCGAATGTAAAGGTTAAAGGACGTGTGATGTCACCTCCGCTACCACTGGCCTTTTGGTGAATTGAAGTTAATGGCTAAGTCCTGATGAGAGATGGTCACTACTACTAGAACAGTATTGCTGGGTAGACTCTAGGGCCTATATTTATACTTTTTTTGCACCGCATTTGATGCAAAAGTGGCGCAAACTTACAAAATACAATTATATTTTGTAAGTTTACGCCGCTTTTATATAAAAAAATGCCGCAAATGCCACGCAAAAAAGTATAAATATGGCCCTAGGTGAGATACAACTGTGGAGTGAGACTACATGGATATTATTCATGTGTCATGTCAAGTTATGCGCTGCTTTGCCTGGCTCCACTGTATAAAAGGAAACTGGATTTTTCAAAAGGGTGGGCTAAATCATGCAACATAGAAATTAAATTGTTGCAACATATTGCCTGGAAAAAGGAAATTTGAGTAGTTCCTTTTGATGAATAAACACGCACAGGCGTTCTTAACCCCTTCGCTGCCAGGCCTTTTCCCCCTCAGGTGCCAAGCCTTCTTTTGGCTATTTGGGGCAGTTCACGCTTAGGCCATCTTAACTTTTTGTTCACATAAGCTACCCACGCCAAATTTGCGTCCTTTTTTCCCAACATCCTAGGGATTCTAGAGGTACCCAGACTTTGTGGGTTCCCCAGAAGGAGGCGAAGAAATTAGCCAAAATAGAGTGAAAATTTCGTTTTTTCCAAAAAAATGGGAAAAAGGGGCTGCAGAAGAAGGCTTGTGTTTTTTTCCCTGAAAATGGCATCAACAAAGGGTTTGCGGTGCTAAAATAACCAGCTTCCTAGCTTTCAGGAACAGGCAGACTTGAATCAGAAAACCCAATTTTTCAACACAATTTTGGCATTTTACTGGACATACCCCATTTTTACGATTTTTTGTGCTTTCAGCCTCCTTCCAGTCAGTGACAGAAATGGGCATGAAACCAATGCTGGTTCCCAGAAACCGCAACATTTCTGAAAAGTAGACAAAATGCTGAATTCAACAAGGGGTAATTTGCGTAGATCCTACAAGGGTTTCCTACAGCAAATAACAACTGAAAAAACAAAATATTGAAATTGAGATGCAAAAATCTGCAATTTTTCTCTACGTTTTACTCTGTAACTTTTTCCTGCAAGGTCAGATTTTTTAAAGCCATATACCGTTACATCTGCTGGACACTTCTGGTTGCGGGGATATATAGGGCTTGTAGGTTCATCAAGAACCCTAGGTACCCAGAGCCAATAAATGAGCTGCACCCTGCAGTGCGTTTTCATTCTATACTGGGTATACAGCAATTCATTTGCTGAAATAAAAAAGAGTGAAAAATAGCTATCAAGAAAACCTTTGTATTTCCAAAAAGGGCACAAGATAAGGTGTTGAGGAGCAGTGGTTATTTGCACATCTCTGAATTCCGGGGTGACCATACTAGCATGTGAATTACAGGGCATTTCTCAAATAGATGTCTTTTTTACACACTCTCTTATATTTGGAAGGAGAAAATGTAGAGAAACACAAGGGGCAATAACACTTGTTTTGCTAATCTATGTTCCCGCAAGTCTCCCGATAAAAATGATACCTCACTTGTGTGGGTAGGCCTAGCGCCCGCGACAGGAAACGCCCCAAAGCGCAACGTGGACACAACACATTTTTGAAAGAAAACAGAGGTGTTTTTTGCAAAGTGCCTACCTGTAGATTTTGGCCTCTAGCTCAGCCGCCACCTAGGGAAACCTACCAAACCTGTGCATTTTTGAAAACTAGAGACCTAGGGGAATCCAAGATGGGGTGACTTGTGGGGCTCTGACCAGGTTCTGTTACCCAGAATCCTTTGCAAATCTCAAAATTTGGCTAAAAAAACACATTTTCCTCACATTTTGGTGATAGAAAGTTCTGGAATCAGAGAGGAGCCACAAATGTCCTTCCACCCAACGTTCCCCCAAGTCTCCCGATAAAAATGATACCTCACTTGTGTGGGTAGGCCTAGCGCCCGTGACAGGAAATGCCCCAAAACGCAACGTGGACACATCACATTTTTTGAAAGAAAACAGAGGTGTTTTTTGCAAAGTGCCTACCTGTAGATTTTGGCCTCTAGCTCAGCCGGCACCTATGGAAACCTACCAAACCTGTGCATTTTTCAAAACTAGAGACCTAGGGGAATCCAAGATGGGGTGACTTGTGGGGCTCTGACCAGGTTCTGTTACCCAGAATCCTTTGCAAACCTCAAAATTTGGCAAAAAAACAAGTTTTCCTCACATTTCGGTGACAGAAAGTTCGAGAATCTGAGAGGAGCCACAAATTTCCTTCCACCCAGCGTTCCCACAAGTCTCCCGATAAAAATGATACATCACTTGTGTGGGTAGGCCTACCGCCCGCGACAGGAAATGGCCCAAAACAAAACGTGGACACATCACATTTTTTCATAGAAAACAGTGCCTACCTGTGGATTTTGGCCTCTAGCTCAGCCGGCACCAGGGGAAACCTAGGAAACCAGCGCATTTTTTAAAACTAGAAACCCAGGGGAATCCAAGATGGGGTGACTTGTGGGGCTCTGGCCAGGTTCTGTTACCCAGAATCCTTTGCAAACCTCAAAATTTGGCTAAAAAAACAAGTTTTCCTTACATTTTGGTGACAGAAAGTTCTGGAATCTGAGAGGAGCCACAAATTTCCTTCCACCCAGCGTTCCCCCAAGTCTCCCGATAAAAATGATACCTCACTTGTGTGGGTAGGCTTAGCGCCCGCGACAGGAAATGGCCCAAAACACAACGTGGACACATCACATTTTTTCATAGAAAACAGTGCCTACCTGTGGATTTTTGCCTCTAGCTCAGCCGGCCCCAGGGGGGGCAGAAATGGCCTAAAATAAATTTGTCAACCACCCACCCAATCCCCCCACTCCCGGGAGCGACCCTTGCCTACGGGGTCGCTCCCCCTGCGTGACATTGGCGCAAAAAAAAAATCCCCGGTGCCTAGTGGTTTCTGCCCCCTTGGGGGCAGATTGACCTAAAATCAGCCTAATTACAATAGGCTGATCTGCCCCCATGGGGGGCAGAAATGGCCTAAAATAAATTTGCATTTAACACAATGTGAGGCCCCCTCAGTGCAAGTTATACTTTTGTCAGTACAATAAACCCAAATCAAGAATCAAGTGAGTAATGTTGTGACACAAGTAGGTCAAATTCAAGTGAGTTAAATTCAAGGAATGCAGTAAAAAAAGTTTCACATAAATCGTTTCACAGTCCATTCTAATCCAGAAATTTATTAGAAATGTCTTCTACTTTACAGCATCGTTCATGGAAAAACAACTTCGAGCCCGTTCATGGAAAAACAACTTCGAGCCAACACGTGTTTCGTCATGGGGAAGTTCTTTAGTTCCCAACGACTTCTTCAGGGCTTTAGTTTAATAGCTACTGAGAAAAGTCCAATGCCAGAGTCCACCAACAGCGAAGCTTAATTTATATGATTTTCAAATATAAATGATCGTGTCTGGCTTCAAAAGGCAGGTTATATATCTACCTATGAACGTCCAGTTCTTTAATTGCCCGGGATCCAATATTTGGAAACAACGATTCATTCAATGCTCCTATTTGTTATCACACGCTAAAGGTTCGGCGAGTGTAGATTAACAGAACGCCTTGTTGCGAGTACGCAAAAAATAAATTTGCACCCCAGGGGAGCGACCCTTGCCTAAGGGGTCGCTCCCCTTACGTGAAAAACAACACAAAAAAAACCTCCCTGGTGTCTAGCGGTTTCTACTCCCCTTGGGGGCAGATTGGCCTCATAAAAATAGGCCAATCTGCCCCCAAGGGGGGCAGAAATGGCCTGAATATAATTTGCCCCCTATGGGAGCGACCCTTGCCTAAGGGGTCGCTCCCCACACCTAAAACACAAAACAAAATAAAATTAAATAAATTAAAAAAAAAAAGTATCCCTGGTGTCTAGAGGTTTCTGCCCCAGGGGGGGCAGAAAAGGCCTTAAAAAAAAATGCCCCCCTGGTAGAGACCCTTGCCCAAGGGGTCGCTCCCTTATGTCACTTTCACCAACAAACAAAAAATCCCTGGTGTCTAGTGGGGTTTCAAAAGCTGGATTGCAAGCAATCCGGCTTTTGAAACCCTGGGAGAGACTTCAAAGGGAAGGAAATACATTTCCTTCCCTTTGAAGCCTCTCCTTGCCTCCCCCACGTGATCGAAAGAGAAATGCTGAAAGAAAGGAAATGATGCAGATTCAGCACATACGATTCACAGTGTTTTCACCAGCAATTATGTATTTTTGCTTTGAATGAAAGCACGTGGACACCATACAATTAACATTAAGCTTTTTGATTCGATGAGATCAGTTCACTTTTTTCATTGTGCACTCTGAAACTTTTAGCCCTGTTTGTCCCACTGCAAACTCAAGACTACAAGACCCCGACCCGACAGCTTCGCTGACCTTGCCCTCACCACCGTCCCACGCAGCCATAGAATGAACGCCGGTGGCAGATCGTTCTCACACCTCGCCGCCAAGAGGTGGAACACTCTTCCCACCCACCTGCGACAGACACAGGACCTACTTACCTTCAGGAGACACCTCAAGACTTGGCTGTTCGATCAAGAGCAGCCTCACCCCCATCAGCGCCTTGAGACCCTCACGGGTGAGTAGTGCGCTTTACAAATGCTTTGATTGATTGACAAGTGCCATAATGCAAGGGAAAAACAGACTGCAGTGGTAGTTCATACATGGAACAGAAACATGGGCGCTCTGTGTACACCATACGCTGCAACATACTTCATAGGCACGACTAGATAAGTGCTTCCAAAGAGAATGTATTAAATACAGTCACTTTTTCACCCTGTACAGTAGTGATTTATTCAGTTTCCAATATATTTTTTGTAGAACAATTTTGGGCATAATTCTGCTTTTAGTGTGCCCTTGTGCTTTAGATAACACAGAATTCTACATCTCTGTCCTTTCCCCAAAATGTTTTTCTTAAATCGATGGTTGTGTTGCATTTTCTACAATTCTTTTATCTAGTAACATCTCTGCAGAACAGCATGTCCCTAAGATGTTCCTTAAGATCCAAAATGCATTAAAAATTGAAACTTTATTTGCTTTTCTTTTAAAATTGGATATAAGATTCACCACTTGAAGCAACAGCTACTTTGAAAATATAGTAATGCAAACTTGAATTGCATGAAAAGCTAAACAAACCATTTATTATTGATAAAGAATGAATTCGCCTTTCCACCATGTTTGAGTTAAATTTTTGTTGGCTGCTAATACACATTGAAAAGTGATAAATGATCACTGCGATTGGTGGCACAAGCCTGGGGCAGGAAGGCCAGTTAAGTGTAATTCACAGCGTTCCCCCTTGACGGCTGTGTGACTACAGGGGCATGCCCCCTACTACACCAGAGAAGCAACATGGTTACCCCAAATGGGGACGAAAGCCTGCTACATTCTATTTACAGGTGAGTGAAGGATTAACACCTTGCATGCAATTTTAGTGTGTTATTCATGATCTACTATTCACTGGATAGATGTGGTATGACTGACCAGGGTTTAAACTGAGTTACACGTCCTGATGAAAGCCCGGGACCTTAATGGCTTCCGCAAGGGCTGAAACATGTTGACATATTAGTTTAAGGGTCATGAGACCATAAAAACCTTCATAATTGTAACTATACCTACTGCCCCATTTAATAAAGGGATACCTTTGTGAATAGTAAGATATTTTTATTTTTAGACCCTCCCCCGTAGGATCTTTACAAGAACTCCCATAAGTCGGCCGAGCCCACCCTGGCTTTTAGGGGCTATGGTGGACCCGATGATGAAACATGCCACTACTAGAGTGGGTGACTGTCACAAAAAAAAGAAAATAAATATTTTCTGAATAGTGTCAACAAAAGCCAAGCCTGTTACATGAACTATAATTCGGCTTATTATAGGGTCTAGGGATACTGTGAATTGATAGGGAGTGTGTATCCTCTATTTGCCCTTGAGGTGTTTTTCCGCCTCAAAAAACTCTTCCTACCCTCTGGAGTGATGGGTTCAAGCCTGTTCGGCCCCTTCTTACTCCTATGTTGATTAGATAAATGATCTTCTACAAAGTCCCAAGAGCTATGCTGGAGTCCATATGTAGTGGTGAAGTAACTTTCTGTCCATTTGAATTGGAAACAGCATTTTGTTGAAATATGCACATAATGCAGCAGATGTTGAATGCTGCATATTCATAACTATGGTGAAAATACCACAGCCAATATAATTTATAATTGCAGATGCCCTGGTTTTGCTAGAATGTTAGTTGTTTGTAATATGCTACTGTGTGATAAGCCTATGAGACTAGAAGAGGAATCACAGGTACCAATGAACACAACTTCAGGGCTTGACTGAAATTCAGAACTAAGCAAGTGACTTTAATACATGGACAATGGTGCAACAGATAGGAAGGAACGAGTACCATATCTGTAAAAAATGCCTGCAGTAACCATTGCAAGGAAGGTGACATTGGAGTGGGATTTAGGAGTATCAGGCCACGTCACCTCATTTCAGTGAGGATTGAGTGGTTTTAGAAGCAGATGTCCTTTGATGTTCATAATACAAGAGTCATGTACAAGACAGCTGTCAGATGAATTGAGCAAAAGGGAGAAATTGTGAGACTTTTTCTTTAAAATTGTCTTATTGTAATGGTAAGTGCTGCAACCGTGTTTTACTTAAAAGTAACCATGCATTCAAGTTGTGTCCATATCTGACTTTAAAAGCCTCGTTTTCAGTCCTGGTGCAGGAGACGAAAGTTCCTGGTTAACCCATCCAGTAGCTAGGGGCTACATTTCTGTTTCTATTTGAAGGTTTTTATGAACTAATGCAAATTCTGCAAATATGTAATGCGTCCATTTTCTTGCGATAATGGCATTACTCCTAGTCCTACTCCCTCGCCTTCCTTTAAACCAATGAGGCTTCCTGCCTCCCACTAGACCCTCCCTTCCCCTTTTAAATCCCCCCCCACCCATACCCCCTCCTGTACAAAAACCAAGCCCAAGCAGCAACTCAGACAGTCCGTACCGGGAGGGCGGGAGGGAACGGAAAGGAAGGCGAGGGAGTAGGACTAGGAGTAATGCCATTATCGCAAGAAAATGGACGCATTACCTCCCGTCCCTCCCTCGCCTTCCTTTAAACCAATGAGACATAGCAAGAAACACACAGGAGACGGACACTGAGTTGCAAGAAGTATATTATCATGCACAAAGGCCACCAAAACCCCACCCCTATTACTTCATAGAGGACAAGACCCGGTGACCCAAAACCGACTCCAAACTACCCAAGTCCGACAGCCCATAATGCCGAACAAACGTCACAGGAGAGGCCCCAAGAGGCGGACCTGCAAATCTCCACCACTGAAGTACCATGAAGCACTGCCACCCTAGCTGCCATACCCCTGGTAGAATGACCCTGAATCCCTTGAGGAGGAACAACCCCTTTCAAGGAAAAAGCCAACAGAATCAACGGTCTCACCCACCGACTCAAGGAAGCCGTGGAAGGCATCTCCTTTACGGGCCGGCCCGAAATTTACAAAAAGCGAACCACCCTTACGGAAAGGAGCCACCACACCAGGTACTCCAACAAAGCCCTGCGTACATCCAACGAATGCAAACGAACCACCTCCACCGAAGCGGGATTCGGATAAAAGGAAGGAAGGATGACCTCCTGGCGAGCATGAAAAGAAGAACTGACTGTCGGGAAAAAAGAAGGTACCGGAACCAGAACCACCGACCCTGAAAAACCTTACAAAAAGGAAAGGAACAGGCCAAGGCCCCCAATTCCCCTAAACGGCGAGCCGAAGCAAAGGCCACCAAAAAGAACGTCTTTAAGGAAAGATGTCGTAAATCACAGACCCCCAGAGGTTCAAAAGGTGAATCCGTTAAAACATCCAACACCAAAGAAAGAACCCATGAAGGAAAAGAACGTACAGGGCGAGGAAACAAATTAAGAAGCCCCTGAAAAAACTCGGCATCAAACGACCCTCATCCGGAAGATTACGCCACGGACCTCTAAATGCCTGAATAGCCGTCCACTGAACCCACAGAGACGCCCCTGACAACCCCAACTGTGCACCGTCCAGCGAGACCTGCATCACATCAAAGAGAGACGCGCCGGTAGGATCCAATACATGCCTCAAGCACCAAGAAGAAAAAACCTTCCACTGCCTACCCTAAGAAAGTAAAGTGGAACGCCGCCTGGGAACCAGCAAAGTAGAACTCAAAGCCACTGGTACCCCCAGACCCGTCAAACCTCTGCGTTCAACTTCCCGGCCGTCAAGTGTAACCTCCTCAATGACCCCCTCGAGAGGCAGGGAAACTCCAGGGGTGACGGACACAGAGGAAGAGGCCACATCCGCCCGGAAGCCCTCAGCCGCAGCAATGGGAACCAATTCGCCCGAGGCCAATGGGGAGCAATCAGGATAACCCTGTCCCCCAGAAGCCGCACCCTTAACAGAAAAGACCTGAGAAGCTGAAACGGCGGTAACGCATACAAAAGGCCCCTCGGCCAAGGACACGACATCCCGTCCCCCTCCCAGGCACGGGGACACCGGAACCTGAAGCAGAAGTGACCGAGCTTCGCGTTTTCCGCGGACGTGAACACATCCAGCACTGGAAGACCCCAGAGCCGAACCAGATGAAGAAAGAGTGATCTCCGGAGGGAGAAAAGTTGAGAGGAAGGAAACACCCTGCACAGCAGATCCGCCCGCACATTGACCACCCCCCGAATGTATGTAGCCCTGAGAGAAGGAACCCACTCCTGAGCCCCCACACAAACTTCCTGTCCAAACAGAACAAAGCCCTTGACCTGGTCCCCCCTTGTCGGATGACATAAGCCTTGGCCACTAAGTTGTCCGAACAAGCACCGCAGTTCCACCAAATGACCTTGCAGCAGCAACCATAGAAGAGCACGAGGGGCAGTCTGTACCACAACCATCCTCACCATGGACCGGAGCACCACTAACCTCTTCTCCGACACTGTCACCAAGCCAAGAAGAGTCCGAAACCGAGACCCTAGAAAAACCAGAACCTGGGATGGGACTAAATCTGATATCCCCCAGTTGATTAAAAACCCGTGGTTCTGCAGGACACCAGAACTTGGGCCACCTGCCTCTGTAATAGGGCCCGCGAGGGTGCATGGATCAAAAAGTCGGCCAGATATGGATGAATAAACACCCCTTCTGAATGTAGCAAAGCCACCAGGGGGGCCAGCACCTTCGTAAAAATCAGAGAAGACTCGAGGCCGAACGGCAGTACACAAAACTGATAGTGCTCCCGAACCACAGCAAACTACAGGAACCTCCGCGAAGACCTTGCCACAGGCACGTGCAGGGAAGCATCCTGCAGAACCAGTGACACCAGAAAGTCCCCTTGACTGACCAAGGGAAAAACAGTCAGAATAGACAGCATGCGTAAATGCACCGTCCTGATCCAAGCATTCACATCCTTCAGATTGAGCACAGGCCGAAACCCCCCTGAAACTTTCTGACCTAGAAATAAGACCGAATAAGTGCCTTGACCCCTTTCTTCCAGCGGGACGCGGGAAACGGCCCCTTGACCAGCAAGTCCCGGACTCCGTCCAACAATGCCTTTCACCGCGACCCTCCTGCAGGTAGAGGAGTGGGACGTACCGCCGAATCCGGAGGCATCACCACAAAATCGATGACGTAACCATTGGCCACAATGTCCAGCACCCAACGATCGCTGACACTTTCCTTCCAAGTCGAAAGAAAGTGACACAGCCTTTCCCCAACCAGCCCTATGCCAGGCCCACAGTGATTGTCAGGACCCCTTCCTGAACCTACCCCAGTTCGAAGGCGCCGACATCCTAGGGGAAAAACGCGGCTGAAAATGCCGTTAAAAAAAAAAAAAAGGATTTGGCCTCCATCTTAGGAGAAGAACGGGAATGCTTCTTCCACCCTTTTCCTGAAACAGATCCCCCTTTATAAGGCAAGGCATGCTCCCGTTCCTTAAAAGCTTTGTAAAGCATGGAAGGTAATTGAATCCCAAACAAGCTATGACCCTCAAAAGGTAGTCTCAGCCAGGCAGACTACCCCCCCGGGTCGGCCTTCCAGGCTCGTAACCAGAGGGACCTCTGGGCCCCAATCAAAGCACCAGACGCCAGAGCCAAAGCACGGACCACATCTGAAGACACATCTGCCAACAACCTGGCCTGCTGCTCCATACCAGCCAGGAGCTCCGAACACTCCGCCCCATCCTGAACAGCCACTGCCAGCTTATCAAAGTCCTGCACCAACGACTGGGCCGCATAAGCAGAATAAATACCTGCCCTCAGAGCCAGATTCTCAGCCGCAAAAGCCCTCCTAAGCCCCGAGTCCACCTTACGGGCCGTGGCATCAGTAGGCACACAATCCTCCGGATTGACAGCTGTTTTGCCAATCAGGGTAGCCAAACGTGAATCCAGGAGGACCGAGGGAGGCCATACCTCCTCACCATCAAGTAAATAAAGTTTCCGAATGAACCGTGGAACCTGAGCCTAATCCACATCCATCCATTCTCGAAACACCATATCCTTCACAGGTCCCTGAAAAGGCATGGCAAATTTAGAAGGCGTCTGATATTGTGGAAATAAGTGAGAGTCAGAGTTGGTAGGTCGAAACACAGGAAACCCCAAATAGTCCTGTAAATGTGCCATCACATCCCACAACCCCTCCCCGGAGACATATTCACCCCCAGAGGACGTAGATGGAGCATCCCCATCCTCACTCTCTGAGGAGGACTTCTCTGTAAGTGCAGGAGTATGGATAGCCCTAGCCCCACTAGGCCTGGCCATCCCCGCTTGAAGAGCTCAGGGAACAGCCACCTCGAACATCTCCTGTACCTCCTCCCTGGACATGAGGGGCGCAGCACCACCACCCTTAATCTGGGGGCTCCCAGGAGTGGAAACGCCATCAGCACCTTCCTCCTCTGAGGAGGAAGAAGAAACAATCCTCCGGCTTTTAGCTGAAGCTGTAGGCATGATCACATCCACAGAACACACTGCCACCAACCCAAAAAACACCCCCAAATATACAGGGCCCAGGAACAATATCCCATAAATCAATCCACACAAAGGTCAAAACAAGAATTTCAGTCAAAATGCGGGCAGAACGCCCATCCTACCCGCACAGAAACCAAAAAACGCTCTTCGGCATCACTCGGCGGCGAAGAAAAACCGGCACTTAACGCCCCAGCCACCAAGAGCCGGCTGACCCCGTCAGCCGCCTCCCAGGACGCGTCTTACGAGCAGCGCCGCCTGCTCAGAAAAGACGCGCCCGGCCGAAGCACACCTCGCGGAGCTCCGCGTCCCGAGGAGTGCATCCAACGATGTCCCCCAGGCCCCGCCGTGAAGGTAAGTGAAAGGGAAAGTCTAGCGTGGGCTAGACAAAAAGAACAGGATGGGGTATGGGTGGGGGGGGGGTTTAAAAGGGGAAGGGAGGGTCTAGTGGGAGGCAGGAAGCCTCATTGGTTTAAAGGAAGGCGAGGGAGGGACGGGAGGTAATGCCTGTGTTTCCGTTTCAACATTTCATCGCCACTTAAGCCGCATGTAGAGGAAAACATATACATTTGTATCTTGTCTTTACTTGTGCAGTTTATGAACATTTAGAGTGCTGGGGAATCCCTGTGTCACTTGACTCTCTAATTCACAGATATATTTTGCTTTATTTAATAAACATGTTTAGACTTTTAGCTGGCATGTGCGCAGAGTTTCTGTAAAATCTATAGGCTGAAAAAGTATGATGAGGGATTTTAGCAACGACTTTCCTGGGAGGAGTTTAGAGTGATTCAATTTCATTAACTTTTTACACATGGAAATGGATAGGTATTTGGCCTTCTGTTTGCATCCTGTTCCTTCAAAGTTTTGAATAATAGATTTGTCTATGTCAAGGGGGATTGAAAAAGAGATCGAGGTTGTATACTGACAGATAAGCAGTGTGTTTTATTGCTGCAAACAGATGAAAACTACATTTTGAAATACAAAAACAGACTCTTTCATTTTAATTTTCTACTTAGAGTTTATTATACAACAGTTAAATTGACAAAGATATTCCCTTGCCTGGATGAAGTGTGTCTCCGAGTTTGCGACAGGATGCAGATTTCTTCCACCTGGCATGGGATTGCCTCCAGATGTGTGACCTTTGCAGTGTGTTTCTACACTGGTTTGAAGAGATTACTAGTACAAATCCTCTGTTAGTTTGGCATCGGTGGCTGGAGGAGATTACAAGAACAATCAGGAAGTATATGGGCTTGCTGCTGACCAAGAGAGACGTGGCAATGGCCTTTTTTCAGGGACCTCCAACCACAAGAATTGCAAGCGTGTGTTATTTGGTATATTGTGACGAGTTGTCTGAAGCCTTTTTGCTTCTCACTCCTTTAGCAAATCGACCTAGCAATCTATGAGCACAGCTGCATGCCTTCCCTCAGTACTGTCTTGAACTAAGCATCATATGTGTATATGCCACACTGTGCTGCATTTCAACTTGCCTTTTCTCTATTAGGATGTGGGCTGTTGTCATATATACAGTGATGAATTTAATTGCAAACTGGCTGCATACCTATAAACTGTGTATCTGATGATGAAGGATTCGCTATTATGAGAAAGTTATATAGGATTGCGCGTTGAATGGATACTGGGTGTACTGTGCTTTGTACTTATACCAAGTGTCTGTTTCATTTGTATGGATGTATTTCAATAGGAGATAACGAAATAACAAATTATTAGAAATAGAAATGCAGGATGTTATCAATGATCATGTTAAAGAAAGGTTAGGCTTTATAAAATGTCTTATGTATAAAAACTACATGCTTCACGCCAACACATTAGAATATGGTTTGATATAAAGGCATACATGTAAATTACTACTAATGGCTCTTCAATTAAAAAATATGTTTGCTACAATTCCAAATACATAATTAATATAGTTCTGTTGAGTGACTTTAAACTGGTATAACATATGACTGGACAACTCACTGCACAATACTTTTTTATGGACAAATGAAGATATGTAATGAATGAGGGTCATGAGAAGACCACTTGATGTAAAATTTACAACACATTTAAACAGATGGGAAGCAAATCACGTGAGAAAAAAGGACTTTATGATTTTAAAAGATAATGTTATAGGTGATGTCATCAATGGTGTCATTGGTGATACGACCTATTTGGTTAATCAGCGTTAAAGTGCTGTTTTGATGTCAAGTCATAATTTCTTTAGGTTTGCATTTTCATAGACACGGTTTAACTCTGCCTCGGTGCTTTGACAGAGGAGAGTCATTAACAGTGTGCCCATGTCAGTCACAAAGACAACAGCCTGCATTTCCTCTGCCAGCATCCCCCATTTCCATAACAACATTTGCCAAACCCCTGTCCCTCTCCACTGCTCAGCCATTATAGGCTTCCACTTGTTAATCGCTCTTCCTTTGCTAGGTTTCACCATCCACACACTGTTCCTTCGCCAAACCACCTTTCTTCAAGAACCCCTCAGTATCTATGCGACTGTGCAAGGCCTTCTCTATTTTTACAAACAGCACAGACACAAAACAACCTACCACCCATTAAAAACACCAAAATTACAATGTTGTAAAATGGTGCTGTAATTCTGTATTGGTGCCCTTTAGTACTTTGTTGATTTATATAGTTTCGCTGTTTCTCAACATAAGAAAATGCACACAAAGCTTTAAAATCCCTTAACGTGTTTTCGAGAGACCAACGTCGCCTGCCAAATAACATTACACAACTCTATCAGTGCATTTCCTTCTGTACCAATATTAGAGGACTTCTCTTATGTTCATCTAGTTCGGGAGACAGCAATAAGTTGGCTTCAGAACCACAAAGAGAATTAAAAAAAATATTTGTATATCGTTTTTTGCTGGGAATTAATATAAGTAAGTAATCTAGTTTTTTATTTGATATGGAAGAATTACTCGCTGATCCTGATTTAGATCAACATGTTTTTTTTTATTTTGCACATCTAAGCCACCTTTGATAACGTCAGCCACATATTGCCAGTAAGAACGACGTCAGAATATCACCAAAGGCCCTACAATGGATACGTTTTTCTTACACACCTCACCAAAAGTAAAATTAGTCCTGACTTCTAGTATGGTTGATCAAAATGGAAGGCTGTCAGGTCTTTTGCAGGCCACAATTTCTATTCAACAAATATATATTTATTGACTTGCTGACATCATCAAGATCAGTGCGATTAATATCCAGTGCCCTGCCAATTACAAACTATTACTTTGGTTTCTGGTAACACTGCTGAGATAACATAACGCCTTAAGCACTTATGGGAATTACTCTAAATATAGCCTTATAGCCCACCGTACCAGGCCATACAAGCCATTAAAGGCCCGCTTCAGCGTTAAAAGCCCACACAGAAGGCAAGGACCTTTAACAAGGGAGTGGGACTACGGAGGGCTATAAGGCTCTTAGAACATTTTGCCACTAGACGGCAGAATGTTCTAATAAATATGAACAAAGGCCTCATGGAGCCCGAGAGGATTGAAATCCCCTCGGGCTCCGTGAGGCCTTTGTTCACAGCAACAACTGTGAACAAAAAGAATCGGAATGTTGGAGCTCCAGAGTTGTGGGCCATTAGAATCCCGGAGCACTCCATTGTTTTCAAAGGGGTTCCCACATCCCAGTGTTCTGATATAGCCCTATATATCCACTGTCAGGAGCTACACCAGTTTTAAAGACCTGAATCAGAGTTGTAGGAGGGAAAAACAAAAAGACAAACATTGGTATGCTGGAGCAGCCATATCAACCCTGACATACCTCATTGTTTTCAATGGAGCTTCCAACATTCCAATGTTTTAGAGGTTATTAAAACACTGGAATGTTAAGAGCTCCATTGAAGACAATGGAGTGGTTCTGGGCTTATAATGGCTGGTATAAGCGTGAAGCTCCATTGTTGCAATGTTTGTCTTCATCTTTTGCCCTTTTTAATTTAGAACATTCTAACCTTAGTGGGTGTAATGCTCTAAGTGCCTTATAGCCCCTCTGAATCAGGCTACACCTGTTGTTAAATGCCCTCTCCCTCATTATAGGCCCTCGCCTGCAGCTCAGGCCTATAACTTGGGTTCAGGGCATTTGCCAACTAGTATAGCCCTCTGCTGCAAGTAATAAGGCTATCATACTTCATGTTACCAGGCCTGAAAACCTAGCTTTTGAAACATCAAAGCGACCAAGCCTCACTCATTCAACTACCTATGTGAACTGAGACTCTCCATTCCATTGCCAAGATAATATAAAATGTAGGATGTATCTGAGGCTGTCTGTCACGTCTTGACTACTGTTGTGAATCCAATCTATCCATGGTTAGATTACAACTGCTTCTCTAGCCTCATTTTGAACATATGATGATAGGAAGCCTACTTACATGATATTCATTGCTTATTATTTGGGCATCATTAGGAAGAGGTTGACCACAAAAAAAAACACAGCTCATAACGATGCAGTTAGCACTCTCCTGGGTTTGTGACACAGAGACTACTCTAGCCTACTAGTGCGTGAATATAGCCTCTGATTTTTCATTAAAATAGAAGCTTAATGATCCCTCTAGGAAGCTTAAAGCATTTAATTTACACCAATCTCATTGACTGTCCTAATCCAAAGTCACCCTGACCCTGCTTAATCAGTGGAATGCGTGGGTATCAAAATTAGCACTGACATAGCTGGGGTTACAAACCATTGCGTACAATATGATATAAAATACCACATCACACAGCATCTAATATTTAACAAAACAGGTGAGACACTAACATATAGAATGCCGCACCATACCATGCCCTTCCATACCAGTGTAACATGGCTCTTATGTTGTGGTTCGTTTTATAAGGGACAATTTTCTCTTCTGCTGCCTGAGGCATATAGTGGCAGATTGGCTCGGGTATGCATTTGCTCTCAGCTGTCCTGGCATCTCTGATAGATTGATGCTGCCTTCTGTTTACAACACTGCTGTCTTCACACCCTGTTGATATTTATGTTTTTTGATGAATGATTAATTAGAAAAATAATCATTTGTAAATTGTGAGTGAACCAGACATTTGGCCAGGTCTTTAGGGAAATTGAGTCTCTGAGCTCTGGTGTGGTACAAAGGCTTCTCAGACATGCACACGCATTCCCTGGCTAGAAGTAGATTAGCATGCCGCTCCCATTCAACATTCTAATGACTGTCATGGCTGGGTAACTAATGAAATATATTAGCAAACAGAAGGAGTAAATATTTAATGTTTCCAGACCGTTGTAGGCTCCTGCAGTCATATTTTTCCAATCAGGAAAGGAGGATATTGCTCAGAATTTGAGTTGGAAAGTAAACCTGGAAAGGATCAGCGCAAGAGCCTGTATTTATAATGCTTGCTTCTTGAATGCCAGTGATAATAGGATTACTTTTATCATCCATGGCTTTATCAGCATTGCCTCTCGCTCCCCTGTACTTAGCATGATTGCCTCTGGTTCTCTGCTATTTTACGCGGATTATTGGTGTTGTCCCTTGTATCTTTGCATCAGAATTGCCTTTCGCACACATCTCTTTAGCAAGATCACCTACTGTGGCCCTATGTTAATCAAGATTGCTTTTTTGTGTTACTGTATAGATCAGGATTGCCACTTGTTTCCCTGTATTTTCTGAGATTGCCTTCTAGTTTCTTACAAATTAAGTGGCCCTGTTCTAAATTAATTTGACATTCATTTGAATTTTTATAGGACTTGTTTTACGGATTTTGCTTCCTTTTTCAATAACTGTGGCTGGTGCCAGTTTTTGTATCTAACTACTTAACTGCATTTCTTCTTGATTGTTATCGATTGATCATTTGTTTCTGCATTTTCTGGTACTTTCTTCTGTATTCTGTATCAGTATTGCCTTCTGCATTGTGGTTGTGGTTTTATTTATCTGGCTGTGGGGCAATGACAAGCTGCCCGAATCGTGTTCTAGATTTGTGGCCTCTTGCAAAACTAGAACTGATGGATATGCAGCACTTTTAAATGCTGGTGATCTAGATTAGCACAACTGTAACAATAATTGTTGAACATGTACAGTCACAAAAGGACACACAGTAAAAGGCATGACTGAAGAGAAACATACAAGCCTATAGTATGGAATTCAGTGGTCATGAAAATGTTCCACAAAGCTACTGCTCTAGAGTAAATTTTCAAGCCTTGCAATTCATAAAGTAGATAAAAAATGCATTGGCATTGCCAATAGGTCTGGCCTTTAACTGGAAGTGTATCGTTATTTGCTGATGAGTTTATGCTCTCAATTTCTTGTTAATATTGGAAAAATGTATGTCAATGTGCACCATGATATATTCACAAATAAAAACAAACTTGCATCACCATTGCCGAATTCACCTGTCATGATCTCTCTGTCAACCCCAACACAAAAGTACGTAGTCAGGCAGGCTCTGAGACTTAGGCCTGAGGTTACTGATTGACAGGTCACAGGTGGAGCAGCACGCACCCGGCAGACAAACGTGAACAGGAAACTCAGATAAGTTCCACAGACAGGAGCAACAAGACCACAATTGTTCCATGAGATTGGCCCCAATGAAGCTTACATGGCCAGAGGGGTGCACACATTCCCAAAACACCATAAAATCAGATGCCACATGTAGATTGCAACAGTCAGGCAATCGGAACATAGCACTCAGAGTAACACGCTATGATCACGCGCCGCTCAGGCCCGACATCTGGACACATTACCCACTGGCCCTCAGTGTGTCCAAGGAAGGTCGAGGCCCACCTGCATTTGTTAACAGGACCTTATTCATGACTCGAAGACAACTGTTCACATTCTTTACCCTAAAAAGGAATGCTATAAACAGTCCTCATACCCCATTTCTGTAACTGTTCTCCAAGCCGCAATATTTAATTAAACAAACTGTTCCTGCTTTGCAAAATGCCTCTTGTCATTTTTTCACGGTAAATTCACATTCCAGCCACATTTTAGTGAGTCAGATAGGAGCTGATAGGTACCTCAGACCAGAGTGTAGCCGAAGGAAGGGGACCCCACCTGGATAGATTCACATTTGCGCAACAAGGAAGGTGAGCAGACATTGCAATTGATTGGAAGTTCTGCTGAATCTGCAAGGCGGAGGTCTGTCCTGAATCCACCATCACAAGGGTAAGAGACTACATAAGAGCTTTAGTCCCAGCATTTGTCGAATGGCAAAATAGAAAGAAATGTACAATTCAACCCGAGCATCATGCCACTGACAGAAACCTGGCATGTTTCCTATTTTATGTGTCTGACCTGAGAAGTCGCAGGGCGGTCTCGGAGACAGTCAGTGTGCTAGGAATGGTGAATGTGGTTTGTCGCTTGGACTGCTGGGCGTGACACGGATGGTACGCTTGTCCCCTGGGTGTGCTACAGGATTGATCGCTTTGACCGATGAGAATGACACTGATGGTATGCTTAGGTCCGGGATGTGATATAAGGCCGGCATCTTTATTTTGAGAGGGGTCTATCACTTAAACCACTAGGCGTGACACAGATGATATGCTTGTTTCCTGGGTGTGATACAGGGATGAGGCCTCACAGCTTGGACTGCTGGGCAAGACAAAGATGGTGCAAATAGGCCATGGGTGTGATATAGGGCCAGCACCTCAATCTTGTTTTTTTTAGTCTACAAAGGTTTTCTCAATTTCACCAGTTTCTTAAGACTGTTGGTATCTGAAAGAAGTTAGAGGTGTTGTTCACTTGGACCACTGAAAGGGACACCGATCACAGATGGTACGTATGACCCCTAGGTGTGATAAAGGGTGTGATTTGGATATTAGGGAAACACATTTGGATCTGGGAGATTAGGTGTAGCTTGTGTTTGGCCAAGAAGGGCCTGTGGTTGTAGTTATTCTTTTTTTCCGTATAAATTATTATCTTTGTCTTGGAGCCGAAATTGATAGACTATCATGTTCACTTAGTCCTTGTACCATGCAGAGCTTCTCCTGGTCGCAGGGCAACATGCGCTAGGAGCGAGGTAAAGTATTTTTTAAATTTTTTCTCTGTCAGTTTTTCTTTATTCTAGTTGAAGATGTATGTATCTTTGACATGCTGTCTGGTAAATTAATGCAACTGAGTCTTTGACAAAACACAACACTGAAGACAAAACACAGTGTGCTAAATAAAGGCATTGCTAATTCTCACAAATTGCTATTTGATACCAAAGTAAGCTTTGCTATTTTGATGCTGCCAAATTTAATGATGTTTGAATTAACAATTGCACTTTCTTCTAGGTTGTGACCCTTTATATGCATTTCTGTTTGTGTTTCTGAAATGTTCATGTTGATGCTGAGCTCATAGTAAAGTAGATAGAACTAGTAATCCCTGTGCATATATTTCCCCACTACCAGATTAAAATTTACCATTCCCTAAAACCAGAAAAGCTAGAAGTGTATCTGTCCTGTAAAAACTGCCCAACTTATTATGGAGTTGCCAGTAAAGCATATGCAAACCAGGTTCCCCACTCAGGCTAAAAAATGTAAGCTTTGCCACAATTGGCACACACACACTAAAGCACACGTTTTTTCTGGCCAAAGGAGGGAATCTTTGACACTAACATAATCAAATACTTGAGGACACACATGCAGACCACGCGTGTAGGGCAAAAGGAGGACAGGAGAGAAGCACTATTAGAACTATTGGGCATCTTTGAGGAGGCCCAGAGCGATAATTCTATCCCACAATCAGCAAGCAAGGCACCTCACTGCCATATGCAGGAATAGAGGTGCTCCCCCTGATGCCTGCTATCTCCACATTAGTTTACACCAACCAGTCGGTTGAGGGAGCCGGGTGATCTCCTTCTGAACAACAATCTGTTAGGCACAGGCATGACAGACTAACAGGCCAAGAGGCCCAGACACTCCCAGAACCACCCAAGTCCAGCGCTAGAGCTCTCCTAAGTTCTACCCCCTCCGTCTGTTGCTTTCAGCCCATCAAACCTTAGTGGTATGGAGAACATGCACTCCCACTGGATCTGGTAAATACACTTGAGTGACAGGGAGATTCATAGTGATTCTGGATAGTGACAGAACTAGCGGGGGTGAGGAAAGGGGTCCCAGTCCTCCGGGGTCTAATGAAGAGGGTGGAGTCACAGGGTTTGCTCGGGTAACCAAAAAGACAAGACAAAGCAATTTTGAGGGCAAGTCTTAACCAAAATAAACAGCGCCTATCTCAGAACAAAGGAGACATCCAAGGTGGGATTTAGAATAAAAGCGCGAACTAAGGAGAGAGAGAGAGCTCGCACCTGGGAAGCACAAAGAGAAGGTACAGCTGCGCGCCCTCCACTTGAGGAGGGATGGGGTCGATACAGAGCACCATTCGGGGAAGGGTCCACGGTAGAACTACAGGAGAGACCTTTGGCTGGGATCCAAGCCTCACCAGATCGTCAACGTAGGAGAGGGACCGACCAGGAAATAAGAGACCAAGGTAACATGTTACCAACTCAATTTAGACGTAGGAGAACCAAGATGGCACCTTTGCATGTGTACGAGGAGAGCAGTGACGAAGATGTCTGCCGTTCTTCCCAAGCACTCAGGACAGACAAACTAACCCCAAGAGAGATAGCAGCCTGAGAAGAGGTGAGAACTTTGTGCAACCATTTTGTCACCTGCTAGCTCGCTGAACCGAGGGAGGAGACCAGTACAATAGACCCTGGCTGGAGGAGACATCCTATGAACCAGAGGACATGGCTGTTGCAGAAGACTGCACCCAGTACGGAAAGGGAGATCCCAAGTAGAACTATCCCTACATGCAGTATTGTCTAAGAAGAAGGGAACACTATGGTTAGGGAAAAGCAGTGGAGCTACCCAAATCCATAATGTGCCCACTACTACAAAAGGGCACATCAGGGACCATCTATGTACCATGGGCTCAGATCGCTAAAGGATGGCTAAGAAGGATTTGTCAGAGAAATGGATCGCATGTTTTAAAAAGAACACCATGGGAATAAACCTAGCGATAGGTGATGTCAAAAGTCTGCTAAGTAGTCTTATCAGAGAGCAGACTAACACGGTGCTCACCCAAGCTTGCAACCCACCAATCACGCTGACAAACACCGAGCATGACGGGCCACATTCAATTTGTACAGGCACAAAATATGAACGGCTCTGACAGAAGTGTTCCCTGACTGCCGAGATGTAGGAGGATAAATGACAGAGACCATGAAACCTCGGGAGACCATAACTGATTTTCTAGATAGGATGAGAGAACGATGGGGACAAGAGACAGGATACCTATGGACTGATACATGCCACCAGGTTGCATTCTTTTACAATATTCTCAAAAAGGGGCTACCCAGCAAAATACAAAGCGGATTGGACAGAATAGTGTGGCTAGACTCCAAACCCTTGTGGGAGATTCAAGCTCAATTACTACACTATCACAAACAGAAACAAGAAAAGGACAGGGAAACGAAGGATCAAGCCCAGAGGGACACTGCTAAGCAGGTCCAACACAAATTGAAAAAAAACACCCTCGAGGGGTCTGCGTTGACTGCTAGCATGCAGATGGCACCAGTCCTGAAGGGAGCTCCACCACAAAATCACAGATGGTTTCAACCTAGCTATAACAGCAGAAGCCAGGGTGGTTGGCAGCAGCCGGACTTTAGAGAATGTCACTATTGCCACAGAATAGGTCACATGACAGCCAGATGTTGGCTAAGGACATATCATGAACAGAGGTTGATGAGCCTGAGCTGCAAAATCTCCATCCACAAAGCCAAGCCCAGGGAAACCTAAATGCACCTTACACTCAGCCACAGGGAAGTCAGTCCTCCGCCGCACCAACGCAACAGGGATCAAGTAGTGGGACAAACATCTGGCAACAGCAACCAGAGACAGGTAACCCAGCCCATCAAGGACCGGGGCCACAACCACGGGAGGAGGAGTAACTGTTTGGGGAAGCAATGCCTTCACACACCCGCAGAACCCAAATGTGCAGAAAAGTTAATAACCCAGTGCAAAGCATCCATTTCACGCACACCTTAAAATTCACGGTAAGAAAACTCAAAAGAAGGACCAACGAGATAACATTAGAGATTCAAGCCTTTACTCGTGTTAAGGAAGCTCAGGGCTGCTGTATGTCTTTTGTCGATTGAGTACCCTCAATAGAGTCCGCCATTTAGGGTGCCTGCGGGAGCATAGGCCCCACTCTGCTGCCAATCCCCCAGGGTGGGGTTGGCTGGTCACACCCCAGGGGGACAGCAATCTGACGAGGGGGGCAGGGAGGCTCCTCGGCCAGTGTTCAAAAGCAGGCACCCAGGTCCGCGCACCCACTAGTCAATTGGGGTGGGTTTCCATCACCAAGTCGGAACGTTCCCCTTGTCTGGCACCCAGCCCAGGACCCTAAGATTCGTTTATGGCATTTGGTCCCAACAGCACCCCCAGAAGCTAAGTGGCCCCCAGCCAAATGGAGGCCCTCTTTTTAGTTCCAAAACAAAGCTGTCCTCCAGTGTCGGGAGCCAGGTTCCCCATACACTTGGGATGGTGAAGTCCCCATAATCTCCACAGCACACGCATGAAATCTGACAGATTGTGAAGCACCACATTGCACTGAGATAGTAGAGGGTGGAGGGTGTTCACCAGAACAATTAGCTGCCACAGACTGTTATCATCATTTAGGCATATTTTGGTGAGTTCTTGGCCTCACACCAGACTTTCCCTGCAGCAATATCTTTGCCTCTTCCTCTCCCTCAAAGTTTTCCAAGTAACAGCCCAGATCCACAAGTTCAAATATTCTAGAAAAGATGTGGTCCGAGGGAGAGGGGGATGCCTGGGAAAAAGGGAGTCCAAAAAGATCCATCACAGCTACGAGCAGAATAAAACGCAGAAATATGCTCATTTCTGTATCAGGCCTATCAATCCGCCAACACACAAGACCTTACACACACATATGGAGGAAGAAATAGTTCCAATGTCAGACACTGCAATATCAGAGGCACATGGGGGCCGTGGATCTACTCTCTGGCCCCCCTCTGGTTCATGACAATTCATGTGAAGATCTAGGGAAGCACCCAAAGACCAATAACAAGAAGCCCAAAGTTAGCCCAAAAGAAACCTCTAGAAAAAGGGCTTAATCAAGATACCTGGCGTCACTCAAGAGGGTCACATTGCACACCACATGCTGGGACTAGAAGGGGATACTTGTGACGGCAGGGTACTTTGCAATTGCCAAACAATTGTCAGTTGCAACACGTCTCCCCTTTATACATTGCCACATGCACGTGTAGGTAGAAGAACACCACCCGCACCAAAGGAACCCCCATGATACTGAAGTGCTGGTGGGGCCCACAGAGTGCTAGTTAATCAATCAATCAATCAATCATTGGATTTATAAAGCGCACTACGTACCTGTGAGGGTTTCAAGGCGCGGGGGGGAGCTGGTGTTACTGGTCGAAGAGCCAGGTCTTGAGGAGTCTTCTGAAGGTGAGTAGGTCTTGAGTCTGTTGCAGGTTGGTGGGGAGGGTGTTCCAGGTTTTGGCGGCGAGGTATGAGAAGGTTCTGCCGCCGGTGGTCTTTCTTCGGATGCGGGGGACGACGGCAAGGGTGAGGTTAGAGGAGCGGAGCTGACGGTTGGGGGTGTAGAAGCTGAGTCTGTCGTTTAGGTAGGCTGGTCCGGTGTCGTGGAGTGCTTTGTGAGCGTGGGTAATAAGCTTGAAAGTGATCCTTTTGTCCACGGGGAGCCAGTGAAGGTTTCTCAGGTGGTGGGAGATGTGGCTGTGGCGGGGTACGTTGAGGATCAGTCGGGCGGAGGCGTTTTGGATGAGTTGGAGGCGTAGTAGGTCTTTCGCTGGGATGCCTGTGTAGATTGCGTTGCAATAGTCCAGCCTGCTGCTGCCGAGGGCCTGTGTCACTGTTCTTCTTGTTTCTGTTGGGATCCACTTGTAGATTCTGCGGAGCATGCGGGGTGTGTTGTAGCAGGATGAGGAAACTGCGTTGACCTGTTTAGACAAGGTGAGGGAGGAGTCGAGGATGAAGCCCAGGTTGCGAGCGTGGTTGGTCGGTGTCGGTGGGGCTCCTAGTGCGGTGGGCCACCAGGAGTCGTCCCAGGTGGAGGGGGTGGATCCGAGGATGAGGACGTCCGTCTTGTCTGAGTTCAGTTTCAAACGGCTGATTCTCATCCATTCGGCGATGGATTTCATCGCCTCGTGGAGGTTGGTTTTGGCGGTGCGCGGGTCTTTGGTGAGTGAGAGGATGAGCTGGGTGTCGTCGGCGTAGGTGAGAATGTTGAGGTTGTGTTGTCGGGCCACTTGTGCGAGGGGGGCCATGTAGATGTTGAACAGCGTTGGGCTGAGGGATGAGCCTTGGGGGATGCCGCAGATGATGTCGGTGGCTTCGGAGCGGAAGGGGGGGAGGCGGACTCTCTGGGTTCTGCCGGAGAGGAATGAGACGATCCAGTCGAGGGCTTTTCCTTGAATTCCGGTTTCGTGGAGGCGTGATTCCAGGGTGCGGTGGCAGACTGTGTCGAAGGCGGCGGATAGGTCCAGGAGGAAGAGGGCTGATGTTTCGCCGTTGTCCATTTGGCGTCTGATGTCGTCTGTGGAGGCGAGAAGGGTGGTTTCGGTGCTGTGGTTTCATCTGAAGCCGGAATGGGAGGGGTCTAGGATGCCGTTGTCTTCGAGGTGGCTGGTTAGTTGTGTGTTGACGATTTTTTCAATCACCTTTGCTGGAAAGGGGAGCAGGGAGATGGGTCTGAAGTTCTTGAGGTCGTTGGGGTCTGCTTTGGGTTTCTTGAGGAGGGCGCGGATTTCGGCATGTTTCCATTATTCAGGGAATGTCGCTGTTTCGAAGGAGATGTTGATGACCTTCCGTAGTTGGGGGGCGATGGTGGCGTCGGCTTTGTTGTATACGTGGTGGGGGCAGGGGTCTGACGGAGATCCTGAGTGGATGGAGTTCATGATCTTGCGTGTCTCTGTGTCGCTCACGTTGGTCCAGGAGGTCAGGTGGTTTGCACAGGTGGAGTGTTCGGGGGTGGGGTCTGGCGTGGGAGTGGCGTCAAAACTGTTGTGGATGTCGATGATCTTCCGGTGGAAGAAGGTGGACAGTGTGTTGCAGAGTTCTTGGGATGGAGGGATGTCGTTGACGTTGGCTCTGGGGTTGGAGAGTTCTTTCACGATGCTGAAGAGCTCTTTGCTGTCGTGTGCGTTGTTGTCCAGGCGGTCTGTGAAGTGGGATCATTTGGCTTGTCTGATGAGTTGGTGGTGCTTGCGGGTGGCGTCCTTGTGGGCTGTGAGGCTGTCAGGTGTGCGTTTGAGGAGCCATTCCTTTTTTAGCTTCCGCCAGTCGCGTTTGGAATTTAGCAGCTCGTCAGTGAACCAGGTAGCTTTTCTTCTGGCTTGGTTGTCGGTGGGTTTTTTGAGTAGCGGGATGGTGTTGGCGCAGTCGTTGCTCCACAGGGTGAGGTTGTTGGCAGCGGTGTCTGGGTCGGTGGAGTCGGGGGTGGGTTCTGGACGAGGGCGTTGGTAAGCTGGTCTTCCGTAACTTTGTTCCAGCATCGGCGGGGTGGTTGTTGGGTGCGATGGTGCTCGGTATGTTTTTTGTAGGTGAAGTGGATGCAGTGGTGGTCGGTCCAGTGGAGTACGGTGGTATGGTTGAAGGTGATGTGGGCACTTGAGGAGAAGATGGGATCAAGCGTGTGGCCGGCGATGTGGGTGGGTGTGTTGACGAGTTGTCTGAGGCCGTGGTTGGCGAGGTTGTCTATCAGAGTAGTGGAGTTGGTGTCGTTGTTGTTCTCCAGGTGGAAATTTAGGTCCCCGAGGAGGATGTAATCCGTTGAGGTGAGTGCGTGGGTGCTGGTGAGGTCGGCGAGGGATTCGCTGAATGGTGCTCGTGGTCCGGGGGGTCTGTAGATGAGCGTTCCTCTGAGAGTGGTGTTGGGGTCGGTGTGGATGCGGAAGTGTAGGTGCTCGGCGGTCTTGAGGGAGTCGTCGGTGTGGGTGTCGACTTTGAGGTAGGATTTGTGGGCGATGGCTAGGCCTCCTCCGATTCTGTTGTTGCGGTCCCTACGGATGATCTTGTAGCCGTCCGGGATGGCTATTGCGATGTCGGGCGCCGAGGAGTCGTTCCACCAGGTTTCGGTCAGGAAGGCTACGTCTGGGGCGGTGGAGTCGAGCAGGTCCCAGAGCTCGATGGCGTGCTTGCGTGCGGAGCGGGTGTTGAGGAGTATGCAGTGGAGGTGGTTAGTTTCGGTCTTTGTCGGTTGCGTTGTTCTGTTGCAGGTGAATCTGCAGGTGCGGCATGCGAAGGGACCGTGGGTGTTCCTTGGTGAGGACTGGGAGCATGCTGTGGTGCGGCCGGGGTTGAGAGCGTTGAGTTGGTCGGCCGTGTAGCGGCGTCTGGAGGTGCTGGGGTCTCGCGGACCAGGAGTGGCGCTGGGCTCCATCCAGGCGCGTACGGGCGCAGACGGGCACAGACGGGCTTGCCTTTGGCTCGCCTTTGGCGCGCAAACGGCGCGTCCGCGCCGCGGCTGCGCCATGTATTGTATGTATGTATTGCGTATTTATAAAGCGCATTCCAACCCGTGGGCATCGAACCGCTGACTGAGGTGGGGCAGAATCCATGTACCAAGGGACTCCCCAGTTATTGCGGGAAGAGCCACGTTTTAACCAATCTCCTAAATCTTAAATGGTTATGTTCTTGCCTCAAATTCAACGGGAGTGAATTCCAGATCTTGGCGGCCGCAATGGTAAACGCTTTATCTCCCCATTTCGCCTTCTTAGTACGGAAGGTTTGAATTCGATAGGCAGAAGCAGATCGCAGCGGCCTATTAGGCCTATAGAATTGTAGCTTGGAGGTCAAAGCGTTGGGCCCAATCCCATGGACAGCTTTATGAGTGATGCAGAGTGCCTTGAAGGAAAGCCGCTGGGCTACCGGAAGCCAATGAAGGCTTCTGAGGGAGCTCTTAGCAGAGGCCCCACGAGGTAACTTCAATACAAGCCTAGCCACGGTGTTCTGCATCACCTGTAACTTGTTGAGGGATGCTTTATCCAGGTTAAGCAGCAGCGCATTTCCATAGTCCAGTCTAGAAATGACTAGAGCCAGAGTAGCGGCAATTTTGCAGGAGGGTGGAATAAAAGGGAAAACTTTCTTTAATTTCTTCAGCATCCACATACAGGACTTAACTATCAGATTAACCTGCGGTTTAAATGACAGTTGGTCATCAAACAGTAACCCTAAGTTTTTCGAGGTGGATCCTGGCTCCGGGAGGGTGCCGCATTCTTTCGGCCACCACATGGAAGACCAGAGATCCCTTTTCACCCCGAAACACAGGATTTCCGTTTTTTCACAATTGAGTTTTAGCCAATTGGCTCTCATCCAATTGTTTACTGCAATCATACAAGCATTAAAGCGGATAGCCACTTTCTCCAAATCATTATCGATGGGGATGATGATCTGAGTGTCATCAGCATACAAGGTGGGAATGAAGCCGAAAGTACGAATTAATTCTGTCAGCGGTGCCACGTACACATTAAACAGCGTAGGGCTGAGTGACGAGCCCTGAGGGACCCCACACGGCAGCAGATAAGCTGGGGATCTGAAATCACCACTACTAAGCGTAGCCCACCTGTCGGACAGAAAGGATTCAATCAGTTTGAGAGCTTGATCTCTTACACCAGCCTGGTGCAGATGATCTAATAGAGTATGGGGGGCGATGGTATCGAATGCTGCAGACAAATCTAGCAAAAACAAAAAGACCCCTTGGCCCTCATCAACCAATCTGCGTATGGTGTCGGAAGATGCAATGAGAGCCGATTCCGTGCTATGCAATTTCCGAAAACCATGTTGCGCACTGTCTAAGCCCTTAGTGGCTGACAGGAAATCAACTAATCCTTTATTGAGATGTTTTTCTAACATTTTAGCCGCAAAGGGAAGAAGGGCTATAGGGCGTAGATTAGTCAAATCGTCAGGTTTGCCAGTTTCCTTCTTTTTTAAAGGAAGGATCGTAGTTTCTTTCCATGCCTTGGGGTACACACCTGTTATAAGAACTTCCTGAAAAATAGGGGTCAACATAGGTACCACTAAGTCGGGTACAAGTCGCAGGATAGCAGGAGGACAAGGATCCGTAGATTTGCATTCAAGTAAAAGCTTGTACATGTCCTCTTTAGATGGCAATTTAAACCTAGATAATAAATGAGGCTCATCCAGCGACCCATGGGGTGTCAATCCCTGGCATGGGGGCACAATTGACCGTAAAGATAGGTTAACATATTCATCGTCCGACTCAAAACTAGAGTAGATGTTATGAATTTTACGTTCGAAAAAATTGGCCACTTTGTTGCAAAAGTCTTGGGAGTTTTCACCTTTAGAAGTATCTAGGGGGGTGGTGAGGGCAGTGATAGTTTTAAATAGTTCCTTAGAGGAATTGGCCGCCTCGCTAATTTTAAGTGTGAAATAATCCGATTTAGCTGTCAAACAAGCTTCTTTGTAAATTTTTAGAGCTGATTTAAGTTTCGCTCTCTCCTCATCCCGAGGGTTAAGTTTCCAGCAGCGCTCATTCTGCCGGTATTTTCTTTGTAATATTTTAAGCTCTTTAGAGAACCAAGGTTGGTTAAGTTTTTTTGTAGCGCGAGGAGCCACAGCCCTCGCCGGAGCTAGCGAGTCCATTGCCTGAATGATGCCCTGATTAAATCTAGCAAGAGGGGGTAGAGTGGATACCTTAGGGTCATTCCAATTGTGCCTTAATGTGATTGCTAAAGGTTCTGATTTAATATTTTTCCATGGTCTCAACCATTTGTTCTGGGGAGTAGATATCGACGGCTGCTGCCTGACCAAAAATTTAAATGTCAGGAGAAAGTGATCCGTCCATTCTAATGGGGATGTTAGGAGATTAATTTCAACCTCGGAGTGGGCAAAAATCACATCTAGGGTATGGCCGGCTCTATGAGTGGCCATCCCATTCTTAGGGACCCAATCCAGGACCGCCATCCAATTAAGGAATTCCACCACCCGCGGATCCGTCATATTATCAAAATGAATATTAAAGTCCCCTAGAATGATGGCAGTAGAGGCCATCATTAACGGTTCCAATAAGGAAGTCCAATTTGAAAGAAACTTGGAAGTGGGGCCGGGGGGTCGATAGATTAACAAGCCTTCAAAAATAAGGGATTTACCTAAAGAGAGTTTAAATGCCATAATTTCACCATGCCATGGCTGCCATAAGAGGAGGGGAGGGTGGGAGTGGCAGCTGGGAGGTGGGAGGACTTATCCTATGAGAGGGCTGGGGGGTGGGACCGCAGGGGACGCAGCGGCGGGAAAAGGGAGAAGGAAAAACAGTGAGAGAACGAGGGGGGAGGTGGGAGGGGCCGCAGGGGACGCAGCGGCGGGAAGAGGAAAACGGTGAGAGAATGAGGGGGGAAGAGGGATGGGCCGCAGGGGGCGCAGCGGCGGGAAAAGGGAGAAGGAAAAATGGTGAGAGAATGAGGGGGGAGGTGGGAGGGGCCGCAGGGGACGCAGCGGCGGGAAGAGGAAAACGGTGAGAGAACGAGGGGGGAGGCGGGAGGGGCCGCAGGGGGTGCAGCGGCGGGAAAAGGGAGAAGGAAAAACGGTGAGAGAACAAGGGGGAAGCGGGAGGGGCCGCAGGGGACGCATCGGCGGGGAATAAGGCTAAAATGGAAACGGTAAAGGCGGGTAGCGCGGAAGGAGGAGCGGGGAGCGACCTACCTGCAGAAGCAAGGTCAAAGGTTGCTCCTTGCTATCATGCTGCGGCTGCCATAAGAGGAGGGGAGGGTGGGAGTGGCAGCTGGGAGGCGGGAGGGCTTATCCTATGAGAGGGCTGGGGGGTGGGGACGCAGCGGCGGGAAAAGGGAGAAGGAAAAACAGTAAGAGAACGAGGGGGGTGGCGGGAGGGGCCGCAGGGGACGCAGTGGCGGAAAGAGGAAAATGGTGAGAGAACGAGGGGGGAGGCGGGAGGGGCCGCAGGGGACGCAGCGGCGGGGAATAAGGCTAAAATGGAAACGGTAAAGGCGGGTAGCGCGGAAGGAGGAGCGGGGAGCGACCTACCTGCAGAAGCAGGGTCAAAGGTTGCTCCCTGCTATCGCGCCGCGGCTGCCATAAGAGGAGGGGAGGGTGGGAGTGGCAGCTGGGAGGCGGGAGGGCTTATCCTATGAGAGGGCTGGGGGGTGGGGCCGCAGGGGACGCAGCGGCGGGAAAAGGGAGAAGGAAAAACGGTGAGAGAACGTGTGGGGAGGCGGGAGGGGCCGCAGGGGACGCAGCTGCGGGAAGAGGAAAACAGTGAGAGAACAAGGGGGGAGGTGGGAGGGCCGCAGGTGGTGCAGCGGCGGGAAAAGGGAGAAGGAAAAACTGTGAGAGAACGAGGGGGGAGGCGGGAGGGGCCGCAGGGGACGCACCGGCAGGAAGAGGAAAACGGTGAGAAAACGAGGGGGGAGGCGGGAGGGGCCGCAGGGGGCGCAGCGGCGGGAAAAGGAAGAAGGAAAAACGGTGAGAGAACGAGGGGGGAGGCGGGAGGGGCCACAGGGGACGCAGCGGCAGGGAATAAGGCTAAAATGGAAACGGTAAAGGCGGTAGCACGGAACGGAGGAGCGGGGAGCGACCTACCTGCAGAAGCAGGGTCAAAGGTTAATAACTAAAATCACAAACATACTCACAAGATCACCCCGTAGAAAATGCTTTACTGCCGGAGTCAGGCATGGAGGGTGGGGGGGGAGACCCAGCAACCCATAAAATTGATACATCCATGAAAAATAACCCTTTTTTAAAAAAATAGATACACAAAAAGTGCAGGAACTCCTAAGAAATAATTGGCAATGAAACATGCAAGGTTGCAATGTGTTCTAAAATAACAAACCAAACCTAGCTCTTACCCATCAGGTCTGCAATCAAGCCTCCAAGTGTACCACCTTCACAGCAGACCATCACTTTTTCAGCAGCCACATTAATACTCCCAACAGGACCAAGAACCATGAACTTTCTCGAACTGTAATAACTAAGAAACTCCCATCACCAGAGGACTACAGACATCTCCCCTGGATTTATCTCAAAATACTATAATGTATGTATTGTACATCTGTGTACCCTCTGTTTGCTAGGGGTGCTGCTGCATCCATTCATTGCCAAAGAACTGCCTAGTCTAATGGAGTCCATCCATTAACACAGCGCTGCATAGGGGCCGCCCCCATGTCACCTATAATTACACTGCACCCAACACTAGCATTCCACACACGCTACACAGTGTTCTCTTACACAACACATGGTATCAGCACATGACTGGCATGGGTTCCAAAACTAAAGCCGGGTCATGTTAGGCAGGCTTTACTTGTCCCAAGAGGTATCCCCTGAAAAAGTAAAATGCCTTCTCCACCTATAACTATGTAGGATTATGGCCAAGATACAACCCAAAAGAATTGAGCCCCATAGAGTAGTAGTGAACCTGACTGGATACAAGACCAATCCCACAGCACTGTATCTTTTCACCGAGCTTAATGATAGCGAGCCTAGCAAAACCGATTGCGAGACTAGCAAAACCACCAAACCAATGCATGAACATGTCCACTCCTGATTCCATCTATGGTTCCAGGGTGGCCTGTAGTGTATATGGGACTGTCTTCTTCAAATGGACCCCAGACATATTGCTCCAGTACAGGGTAATCTTCCTCGATGATACGAAGGGAGATGAGTCTCATGGGGGAAAGTTGAACAACAGCATACATACCTCATGTCAGGAAATCTGGGATGCTGAGGTAGATAGATATTCGTGGATTCAAGGGAAGGGGCAACCCCTAATTTTACAGAAACGCACACTTTATTCCTTATGTTTCAGCGGTAAAGGAACAATTCTACTAGAAACAAATAAAAACTGTGGCACAATCCTACACATTCCGGACATGCAATGGGGCATCTCAACATTGGAGGAAATTTACTGGCAATGCAGCAAGTTTGCCTACACTCAGCTTGTCCCCAGATGGCGTAGCCTCTGCTCCCTCGTCACCCTACACACCCCAACCCTGGTCATTCCCGGAGAAGATCTGTCAGAGTTGTACCAACACCTGCTAAAGAAGAATTCGACTCTTTTGCATCAGGCTTGATAAAAAAGAACTGCTGATTATTTTGGCTGGGCTCTTTTCAAAACATTCCAGAAGAATTCAGACTGGTCTCTGATGCACAAATATCATCAGGAGTGGCCATACCCTTCTTCACCAAGCAGAAAACAGTGAACGCCCGCTGGTTACAGATAACCATGTGGGAAACACTCAAGATGATGAACAGCACTGAGGTCGGCCCTAATTCGATCAAGGAAGAACTGAGAGCCATTCATCCCATGGTGGGGCAGCATTGATATGTGTTGGACGTAATGACCACAATGGAGGAGTTATGCATTCCAAGATCGGTGACTCCTTATATCAGGCAATGACATGGACAATGGAACTCTGACTCTTGCCATGCAAGCATTGCACTGTTTACAAAAAGAATTGAGTGAGAAGTGAGGTGCTCCTGAGCAGGAGTGATTCACAAACTGGTTCTCCTGGCTCCCTAGGTGGCTGACCAGCCTGTGCACATCATTGTTGCCCGTTTTCATAATACTATTATTTTGTATGGTTTCCTGCAAGTGGGGGTTTCCTGCTGTAAAAATGCAGCCCTCAATTGGGTAGAATGCCAGTAACTAGGGAGTAGGACAACAAGCCCCCAATAATGTGACTGTCAAGTATGGGTTAGATGGTGTAGCTGAAAATTCAAATAGAGGGGGAATGTTAAAATTGGAAAAATTGATTGATGCGCACCATGATACAGTCCCATATAAAAACAAACTTGCATCAATATTGCCAACTCACCCATCTTAAACTCTCCTTCTACCCGACACAAAAGTACGCAGTCAGACAGGCTCTGAGACCTAGGCCTGAGGTTACTGATTGCCGGGTCACTGATGGGGCAGCATGCGGCCGGCAGACAAATGTGCAAACATGAAACTCAGCTCAATCCCACAGATCGGGGCAGCAACACCACAATTGTCCCAAGATATTGGACCCAATAAAGTACATGTGGCCAGAGGGGTGCACGCATTCCCAAAGCACCATAAAGCCAGATACCATATGCAGTTAGGAACATTCAACGAATCAGAACAGAGCACGCACAGTAACATGCTGCAATCACGCACCCCTAAAGCCGAACATCTGGACACGTTACCCACTGGCCCTCATTGTGCCCACGCAAGGTTGAGACCCACCGGCATTTGGTATCAGGACCATATTTTAGGACTCCAAGACAATTGTTCACATTCTTTACCCTAAAAAGGAATGCTGTAATTGTTTTATGGTACCCAGATAAATTTATAAAACACTGCTCTGATCAATTGTACTTTGAGACAGTCCTCAGACCCCATTTCTGTAACTGTTCTACGGCCGTAATGTTTAATTAAACAAACTGTACCTGCTTTGCCAAATGCCTCTTGTCTTTCAGTTTTTCAAGGTCAATTCACATTTGAGCAAAATTCTCATCATATATGCTCTTGACAGTTTTTCCCAACCTTTTGACTTCTGTGGACCCTTACTTTATCATTACTGGAACCCGGGGACTCCCCACTGAACCACTATTGGAATCCGGGGACCCCCCACTGAGTCATCGATGAACGCTGGGGACCTAATCTGTTAATATTATTGAATTTTCTAAGGAGTCGCGGACCCCCTGAAGAGGCTTCATGGACCCCCAGGGGTCCCAGGACCACAGGTTGGGAAACACTGCTCTATGCCACTCATCCTTACACTTATACAAACATTCAGCCACCTACTCATTCATTCATTTATTTACTCACCCATATGCAATAAAACACAACACAATAAACATATAAAAGATAAAAAAATAAAAGTTTAAAAAAAATAAAAATCAAATATCCACCACCTAAACCTGGGTTTATATGTTTTCAATACAAAAAAAAAATTAAGCATGGCAGCCATCATGCAATGGTACTGTACATAGTGTATAATTGTTTTAATGTTCCAACACAGATGACACATTTATAAGCAACATGTGGGCCAACCTGGAGAGATAAAAAAGAATGATACACTACACAGGATACTATTCCAAGATGCCCGCTGATATACTGATCCAAGTCGGCCAACTTACTGCTTTTAAATATGGTGCCCATCTTAGAACGGTAGACAAAATCATCCAAAAATAGCTGCCCAGTTTAAAAATAGTGGCCGTACAGGATGCAGCACAAAGTGAACATTGAACTATGACTGTCTGTGAAGCGTCAGGGTACTCTAAAATAAAAGAGGAAGAAGGAAAGAAATGAAAGACGACCTATATAAAAAACTAAAACACTGACCACCAGCCCATAGACATGCCATTGCTCACAGTGCAATAAAGTTGAAGGCATAAATGTGCTATCCCACATAATATGTTGTCAACAGAAAAAGTAGAATGTGAATGTCACTCAAGCAGACAAAACTGGGCTGACCCAAAACACCTCTATGTATGTATATGTATGTATAGTTTAAAAAATATATTTTTATTACAAGGGTCAACAAACCTTGGCAGGTGTTCCTTTCAGAGTCTGGCAAGGATTTTCACAATGCCACTATTTTACTACCAGTATTTGTCAAAGGAAGAAGACAACCTCAAACTTTTTGGTTACTAAAGTAATCTGTGAGATTCCATACAACAAAATGCCTGTCTACAGGCATTACCACAGTGTAATATCAATCTACTGTTAAAGTTCTATTGGTTTTAGCATATGAATTACATCTTAAATAAGTCAGGCCAACTGCCTTTGTTGTAATTTTTCATAATAAACTAAATGGAACTATAGCATCTGCCATAACTCTTTCCGATGAATGAGTCAGGTCAATACTCTTTATTAGAACATTGGAATGTTGGCATGTCCATTGAAGACAATGGAGTGCTGCGGGCTTTTACTGGCCGGTAAAAGCCCGCAGCGCCAACATTCCAATGTTCGCTTCGTTCACAGCAACAGCTCACGGGCTCCGTGAGCAATTTGTTTTATTTCATAGAACATTCTGCCCTGAGTGGCAGAATGTTCTAATTGCCTTAGAACCCGCCGTAGCGGGCTCTACTGGCCACTAAAGGCCCTTTCCCTTGTTAAATGCCCTCGCCTTCGGCTCGGGCATTTAAAGAGGGCCTTTAATAGCCGGTAGAGCCCGCTACGGCGGGTTCTAAGGCTATAATAGAACATTGGAATGTTGGGAGCTCCATTGGAGACAATAGAATGCTCTGTGCTTTTACTGGCTAGTAAAAGCCGGAGTGTCAACATTCCAATGTTCTTTGTTCACAGCAAAAGCTGTGAATAAAGGCCTTATGGAGCCTGAGGGGATTTTAATCCCCTCAGGCTCCATGAGGACTTGTTTTTTATTTATTAGAACATTCTGCCCTCTAGTGGCGGAATGTTCTAATAGCCTTATAGCCATTCCTAGCTGGGCTATCCTGGCAATTAAAGTCCCACTCGTTAGTTAAAGGCCCTCGCCTTTGACTCGGGCCTTTAATGCTGGAGCGGGCCTTAATGGCTGGTATAGCCCACTACAGCGGGCTCTAAGACTATATTAGAACATTGGAATGTTGGGAGCTCCATTGAAAACCATGGAGTGCTCCGGGCTTCTAATGGCCAGTAGAAGCCCACAGCTTCAACATTCCAATGTTGTTGTTCACAGCTGTTGCTGTGAAAAAATGCCTCACGGAGCCCGATGGGATTTTAGTCGTCTGGGGCTCCACGAGGCCTTGGTTTTGTTTATTATAATATTCTGCCCTATAAAGGTGGAATGTTCTAATAGCCTTATAGCCCTCCATAGCTGGGCTATACCGGCATTCAAGACCCGCTGCCTTGTTAAAGGCCCTCGCCTTCAGCTTGAAGAACAATGGGAATAAGGTAATAGAAAGAACAATGGAATTAAAGCAGAAAGATGTTAAGAGGTCAGAACAATAAGTGGAGTACCGCAGGTTTGGGACTAATGGTATTGGTATTGTAAAAAAGGGAGCAAGTTAGTGGGTGGGTAAGGGGTTTGAAAAACGGAATAAAGCAGGAGTGTGAGTAAGGGGTTTGAAAAATTATAGAACCAGGAAGGGAAGTAATTGTTTTGAGAAGGAGGAAAGTGCGAGTGAATGTAAGTGGTTGGTAAAAAAGGGAGTAGAGCTGGTGTATTAAAGGGGTTTAAAAACAAGTACATTGGGAGGAAAAAGTTAAAAAACGAAGTACAGTTGGACTAAGGAGTTTGTGGGGTTCGAAACAAAGGAAATAAAGCAGAAAGGGAATTAAGAGTTATGCAAAAAAAGGAGTGTATACTGGTAGGAGTAAGGGGTTTGTGAAAGGCAGGAGCAAAATCAGAGGGGGAATAAGGAGTTTGAAAAATATTTGAAGTATAGTGAGAGGTGGAGTATTATATGGTACATGGAAGTGTCATGGGGATGGATTGGACATAGAATGGGAGGTAGGGGTGCTTACCACTCCTCTAAAACCACAAAAGATGAAGCAAACATGAAGAGATAAATGTTTCTTCAATAGTGGATTTAAGCAGGTTATTTCCATCAACTTGGTTAAAGCCTTTCTGAAAGAAAAATATGTAAACAATGATTAAACAAAAAAGAAAATTCATCAGAGCCATTTTCTACATGTTCGATTTCTGACATCATCACCAAGAACACAGTCATAAAATTAGAAAGTATATACAGAAATATTGTTGTCAAAAACTATATAGGAAGCCTTTGTAAAGAACCCATAAAGGAATGCCAAATTGAAAATCTTCACCCCTGCATGTCAGTTAGAGGTGGTAACCAACACCAAACCTCTGGCCTACTTTCGTAACCAAATAACATTTCAAATAACCATATCTACAAGCTTTAACACAGTTTGATGATAATCCACCATTAAAAGCCTACTGGCTTTAACATATACCTTTCACAATAAATGTTTCAAGCTTACTGCCTTTGTTGTAGCTTTTCAAGATAAACGTATGCGACCTATAGCACGTTACATCATTATTCCCAAACAGGCCGATATCTGGTTTGTCCCCATAATCAATTCAGCCCTACAGATTTCTGCACTGTCCAGCCAGACCTAAAAAGATGCCATCTTCGGTGGCTACAAAGGACCACATGTGCACAAAGACTCAAGAAAGTAGGATGGAAAGGTGCGTGGTAGGAAGGGATAACTGTTCAGACACTTTCCCCCCCAGTAAATGCTTTGTGATTTATCCTGTTTATTTTACAGGCTATTATTTTTGTTAGCACAATTAGATTGATAAAAAAACAATAAAAAGCAGCCATATTTTACTGGCACAAATCAAACTCTACTCTTCACAAGAAAATAGGGTTTTCACTGATTCTCTTTCTAAAATGAGATCTAACAAAATCAAAAGCTTTGAAAATTACATTTTTCAAAATGGTAAGCATTGGGTGAAGCAGGCCAATCTCACATAACATCAACTGCAGGCCTGGAATGATTGAGTGAAAAGCAGGTGGCAGACTGATATCCAAGCCCTGCTCTGGGCTCCCACAAGGCTTTTATTATGTTTCATAGATCCAAGTTTTATAACATGTAATCATATTTCAAAAATGCCAGCGTACTGTTGACAGAACACTTTAATGCTGACCATCACGGCTCTACGGAGTGTACCTGCAAACAGAAACACCGGGCACTTTCCCTTCTCAAAGCTCGGAGACTGTAATGAATAGCTCATAAAGAGAGCCGAGGGCATGGGAACTTTGTCAAAGGGCGCTCCTTTGTACTGGCACGCTAGAATTATTACTGTATCCGTACCACGTTAATGCACATTCTGAACCTCCACTACTGACCTGGCACAACCCACACTATTATGTGGGTCACAAAACTATTAATACATAAATACTAAGAAGGGTATATAAGGTCGCAGCCCAGCATGTAAGTGACAACCTTGCATGTGGACAGATTTTAGAAGGTCGCATTTCCTTTGCAAGGATCATGGGGTACAGAGACAATGCAATCAAATGAAGAGAGCCCGGAGGTCATACATGTAAATTCAGGGCATCATTTAGAGGTGTAATTTTGAAATATGTCATTGTTCAGCACTGCAATACTGTTACCCCTTTTTCCTGCAGTAATACATTTCTGGTATGCTATTACCAATTTGATTTTGCAGGATGTTCAACGAAACTACCAAAAGATGTTTCACCCAGTGAGTGCAGGTGTCTCAAAGAATAATCCATAAGTAGTTTTTCATGTAGTTACACAATGCTGCTTTCAAGAATATTGCACTTATGTACCACTGGCCCAGTGGCCCATGTTTTATAAAGTCCTGATAGGGAGCAGGCAATCAAACCGAGAGTATTATAAAATACAAGAGAAACTACTCTTGTCATACATTCATTTGGCTTTTGCATAGAATTCTGGAATCTGCCAGTTCAATTGTCCTGGGAAAATGTGCCCCTGGGGACTGTGGAGAGCACACAGAATGATCATTCCATCTAAAGCAGAGACTGCAAGACAGAAGCAACGAGGAACACCATCCTGAGGGAAATCTGCTGCTGAAAGATGGTCCCGCACACACAATGAGGCAAAGTGAAATGCAAAGTTCTCTTTCTAATTAAAAGTGATCTAGAAATGGAAATCCAGCCGACGGCTCAAGATGGAAAGCAAAAGCCGGAAGTAGGTCTCAGTGAGTTAAGCCCTCTGCTGCTGAGGGTTGAATTTAGCGCACAGGCATCCTCAGGACAAATCAGGACAAAGTTCACTTTGATCATTGACCCTTCTGAGTATGACAAAATGAGCATTAGTGTCTACGGTAGCACTAATGGGAGACAAAAGGCCATATTAGGAAACAAACAGGGTACATCAATGTGGAAAAGCAATATTAATTAGTCGGGTTCAGATTTTGCAATCTCTACAAAACGTTTATTTTCAGTCTCCCATCTTAATTTCCAGTTAATATCCAATCCCAACAACTCATCACCACATTTAGCAGACTGATTATATATGGAAAGAAACAGACCCGAAAGACACCCTTGCACCCGTGCACCGTAAGCAACAGAGTCCCTTGGCTTTCTTTAACTTTCTTATAAGAGGACGTTCAGATCTGAAGAAAAGGATCCAAAATCTGCCTGGAAAAAAACAAAATCTGCAGAATCCACAAAAATATACATTCAGATTCTTCAAAATTAAATAATGTTAACATTACAGCATTATTTTTACATAAAGCAATACGGCGTTTTGGTAAACACAGAGGGGCTGATAACAAACCCGTTTTTACAAATAAGTGAACCTGAGGTGCCTGAATAGAGACTTCCATAATAGGAAATCACTTTCCGAATCCACAGAATCAGGAACGGTTGTTTTTTTTCCCTAATAAATGGGATTTACTCAGAGGAACTCAGACAGTCATGCTTGAACTTCGTTGAACCAATGAAGCCTCATGCCAGAAGCATAGCCCAGCAGGTCAGGTTGGACATTCTCTGTTGGGTTTGGGCTAAGTAGGCTTGCATATGGTTGGGCCTTAATTATCGATGCAGGCAACTTAAGATAACAGGGACGAATCAGCTTCTAAATTCTACTAACCACTGGTTAACAATGATTCAAACACTTAATCATTTTTGAAGCTAGGTAAATTAGACACCGAACTAGTGAACGCATATTTTATTTTCATTTGTAGAATTCTTACAATTTGATTTAATAAAACCGTTTTGATAGAACAGAATCAGAATTTGTATTTAAGAAAAATCATTTTAATTCCCCCATTCCTATTTTAGGAAGTTGTACCAAGATAACAATGTCACTAAGTGCAACACTGTGCCAGTGTTTTCACTATTGTGTTCTCGTACTGGTACACCTACTTAGGAATAGAGTTTAGAATAATTTGTATCACATGTATGTTCTAAAATTAGGAGTTTGTAATGGGAATGTGAACATTTTAGAAATGTACTTTGGAAAAGTCATATGCACCTCTGCATGTTTCTATTCCATGTATTCGACACCTGCAAATATATGTATTTACTTATTTACTATTTTTATATGGTATTATTTCGCTATGAGAGCTGTTTACACCTGCAGGAGATACTTAAGGAGGAGATAATAGAAGAATAAATTAAAAAGCAGTCACATGAATGATAACCTTGTGGGACCAGCTCTAGAGGAAGAAATATAGGGATATCTTCAAGATAAACAGGAAAGTGAGTGTCACATTATTTGATGTTTATTACTTGTTCTGTCAAAAGATGGACCCTCAATAAAATCTTCAGAAAGTGCAAGGGAGGAATGAGATGACTCAATTGTAACAGAGTGCTTGGAATGGGTGTGTTTAGGAGTACACATAAGTACAGTCACGATGTTTTTTCCAGAGGGAACAACACCTAGAAATACTTTTTGAAGAGGCTTTTTCCCACATTTATATTTTGGGTGAATTTTCTCAGAACAGGAAGTTTTATGTGTTTTTTCCTGGTCAACTTAGGTTGTTAAGAATTTCTTACACACTATTTAAATTGTTTTTTTAAAAGGTTTCTTAGTGGATTTGCCAAAGTTAGTTAGCAAAAAACGTCGTAACGTTGGGGAAGTTCTTAACTGGTAACATTGCACCTTTTTTTTCCTTCCACGACTCGTACAACCTTCAATGATAAGTGTTCATTTTCAGAACACGCTCTATGGCACATTCAATAGAAAATTAAACCAAGCAGTAGAAACAGGAAAACACAAAAAAATTATAACATGAAATTTCCATTACATATTCATGCTACTCTGCAGCAAAAGATTCAGAAAGGTAGCGTCAGTGCAGTTGGTAGGCAAACTTTGAAAGCAGTGGGACTTAAGTAGAATCCCAAATTTGGCCAAGAGGGCAGAGGGCGCAGTTATCAGTGGAGGTTTCCTGGGTTTGTCTCCTACCCCTGAACATTCTGCTAAAAATTAGGCCACATTATTATTTTTTTCACCACAATTGTCCGAAAAATAAAGACAGAGAACTGCAGACAGGTCACGTGTGTGGGACGTTCAATTTGACATGAAGGAGGCTGGGCCCTATGGCTGGCAGACATCATGTTCACAAAAGCTGGCTCTGCCAAGGCAAGGTAGTCTTTCCTTCGCTTCACAGCAGTTAAAGGGGGTACTGCTTAGGGGGCAATTTCGTCAGGTATTGGCATTATGATGCGACATGGGTGATTAAGCGTTCATTTTACATTAATGTGATAGACGTTTAAATATAATGTACCCTATTATAATGTTTAGTATCATAAACTTCTAAAATATTCTGCATTACGTGGATAAAACATCTTCTGATGAAGGTCAAATTCTGGCTGTCGGAATAGATTGCTTAAACTTTAGAAATCAGGTACCAGAAGAGAGGTGTTCATTCATGTTTTTTAATCATCGACTACTAGACTCAAAGACATGACATTTTATGCCTAGTAAATTATTTTAAAAACATTCAGCGACAAGAATAATAATTCACAGTATTCACATTTCATGGTTCTCATACCCTGAACTTCAAATGGATGACATGCTATGTGAGTTTATTGGCTCCTGAACGATCGACGTCATCAATCTCACAGCCTCTGCTGTAAGTGCATTAACCCACTAAGCTACTTGACCAGTCTTGTGTTGAATGAGTGAGTTAACTGTTTCAGGAATTTTGGGGAATTCCTTTTACATTTGTACTTTGTAGGTTAATATCATGACACACAGAATAACTTTTGCACTCTTCAAAAGAAAGTATTTTCAGTCCCTCATAAACCTGCTAAAATTTTAATGTTTATGCTTGAACATGTGACATTAAAAATAACTTTTCGATATGTCATTCATCAAACGCTTCTCCAGTTTTCAGAACAGAGGACTTCGACAAGTGTCAGGGATGAGTTTCTGCTTTTCTTTTACGTATTATCAAGATAAATGAAATGTATGCATATACATAAGTGCTAACAAAAAAACACATGTAATTGTAGAGAAAACAATGTATGAAGCAGCTTTGAAGTGAAGCTGTCACTGAAAGGCTGCGTGTTTGAAAAGAAATGAAAGCCTGTCGTGACGATTGTTGTCACAATCACAACACGAGCACAGAAAAAGGCCGAAAAGTAAGGCCGATGCAATTACCTTTTTCAACTCTTATGAGCATGCATTAATACAAAAAAATGCATGGAAAGGTAAGCGGTTTAACGTAGTAAAAATGTCCTCCAAATGTTTACTTTGTGTTGTAGATGATGACTTTGTTTACACTATTTAGTTCCAGCCACATAAATGTTTTTCTCTATGTATTTCACTTAGCCCAATACAAGCTCTTAATAGTGAACATGGCTTAACAGGGCTTCAGCAACTCCAGGCGCTCACTACAGGCAAATATCATCCATTTTGCATCATATAAACCCGAATTAAAAGTACTATGATGTAATGGCAAAGGGGATTAGGAAACCTACTTGAGACAGTAGCAGTTAGGGTGTTCACATTTCACCATCATTTTGTTTTTGCAATACTCTATTACATATTTTTACAATGTAGGCCACAGTGAGATAAACCGATTTGTCCAGAATATATTTTTTTTATTTGGTCATGTGGCTCGGCCTACAGCCCAGGCACCTATGTCCAAGGATCGGCAACCTATCTTTGCACATAACAACAATTGTGTTTTTCTATAGCACTAACAAATAAGGAATGCCACTTTGTAGCATTCCAAATAACAGGTCTAATCAAGGAATTCACAGGCAGTAGTACAAGTAAGCTTTGAAGGATGGCTGCCCAAGTCAGTCCAGTAAGTTTCGAACCTCTGAGTCCAACAGTTTGAATACATTTTAAGCGGATAGTACGTCACCATGTTATGGTATTTTAAGCGGTGCCTAATACACCAATGATTTTTCAAGACACCTTAATGTCGTCTTTAAACACAATTCATGTGGCATTATTATTCAAATAGAGATCATTTGTATCTTGACTCCTTTGTTTCGTAGGTCTACTCTAAAAGCCTATGAGAGATGTTTCTCCATTTCTCCAATCATTCTTTTTCACTGATTACACTGATGTGTCTGAATGAATTAGATCTGGAGTCACACTCGGGCACATCTCACACATGGACACTCAATAGCCACCTGCTAATCTTTGGGTTTGCACTGGTCAGTGTATAGGACATTATAAGGCTCCCACCTACTGTCCAGCGGTCAATCTCTCCCACTGAGGACTGCACCCATTCATCAACAATAACATTAACATATTTCTATCAATGGGAGAAGTAGCTTATAAACTCACTCACTCACCTTTCAACTCTATGCTCACTCATTGAAGTGTCACCCACTGCCCACCATTCGGGAGCATAGGCCAGATCATTATGAGGACAATACCACCATTCACTGAGGATCTGTAATTGAGATGCAGCGTAATATGATTGCACTTCTGCAGGGGTGATGCCACCGCAGTAGGCAGATTGAAAGCATATAAGAAGGGCTATGCGTGACGTGCCTTCGCCCTATAGGAATTAACCCAGGAGTGTATTCACCTGTCTAAACCAAGAGGGGTGCACAGTGAATGGATAATTCTGAAGTTGGTACAGGAGGCATGGCAGTGAAACCGTCTTAAAGATGGCTGACCTGTCAAGTAGAGAAAGAGACAATGGGGACCAGGACCAAACCCCATTCCTGACAAGCAGGAGCAAGGGGACTATGTTGTGATTCCAAGAGAAGCTGGATACTGGCAAGAGGAACATTCCAAGATATTTAAACCCCTCCGTCGATAATGTCATTTCTGACACCCATGCCATGTCGCCCTGTGTCATTCTCATTGGAGATGTGCAAATAATTACTCCCAACTCTCAGATTCAAAGGCTCTGTCAATGTCTGCTAGTAATAGTGCCATTGGTCGACCGAGTCGGTCTGCCAATGCCAGGGCATTGTAAGCACACTGGATATTATGACGAGTGGCCCTGTTGGGCATGAAGCCTGCCTGGTCTGGGTGGATCAGGGCAGGCACATGTGCCATCAACCTAATGGCCAGGGCCTTAGCTAGGAGTTTTGCCTCAATGTTAAGGAGCAAGATCGGGCAGTAAGAGGAACGGGCCTCCCGTCTGTGCCCCAGCTTATGAAACACAACCATTTCAGCGTGGCACCAGCCTGGGGGAAGCTGTCTCTCTTTAAGTGCTCCTGTATCACCCCCAGTAAATGCACCCCTAGTTGTAGCATATACGCTCTAAGAAATTTGCTAGGAAAGCCATTGGGTCCTGGGGCTTTCCTGGGCTGTAATGTTGTTAAAGTGATGACCAGTTCGTCTGGCATGAGCGGTTCCTAGAGTTACATGCTATTGGACTGTGGCAAGGATTGAATTGGTAGAGCTTCTATAAACTCTGCTATCTGGTCCACGGTTACTTCCTCTTTCTGCAAATACAATGTCTCATAATATTCTGCAAAGCTTCGAGCTACCTCCCCTCGCACCTAATATCACTGCTCCCTGCTCGTATTGAATCGCCGATGCCAGGGCGACTACGCGGGATACCTGGCAGAGCCTATGTGACATTGAGGTAGATTTATCGCCCCACTGGTAAATGTGGATCTGAGATGCCCGCCAAGTCCCCTTGGCCTCATGCAGGAACATTGGTTGGAACTTTTTCTCAGTCAGACCCAGTTGCATCCGGGCTGGCCCGCCATCCTCCCTGCACCCCCACTCCTCGAGGTCGCCCATTTTATCCAGATTCTAGTTAACTCCTAGGATCTACGACTGCACTCGCTGGCACAAAAACTTATATCCACCCCACAGTACTATTCTAGAAGAGACAGACTCGGTGTTAAGGGAGAAGTACTCCAATATAGCTTGATGTAGGTCTACCTTGTAGGATGTATTTCTCAAGTGCCAGGGTGAGAGTTGCCATCGAAGGGAAGGGCGCTCCAGGCCGACGTACAGTCATAAGGCCACTGGGAATGGTCTGACAGTCCTCTAGGTAGAATGTCTACCCGAGAAAGTCAATGTATGTGGTTGGTGGGCACCAATAGTCAATACCATGGAGATGATGTGCTCTCTACGCATCTGCCCACCTCCACACAGTCACCAGGGACCTTAGTTTGGACCCGAGTGACAACCTCACCTTCCCCTGCACATCATCTATCAACCATCAGGAACATGACATCATTCCAATCTCTGCTGATGACCACCAAACCATTTAGGAACTCACTCCCTAGGCCAAAGATGTGGTTATTCAAGGGTTGCTCCAGCGGCAGGGGAGTATAGATGCTACCAATGACCAGGGATTCCCCATATATGGACCTTGCTACCAAAACGTACAAGCCCTGGTTATCATACCAGGTTCTGATCGACTGAAAGGGAACTAGGTGATAAATAAGGGCAGCCACACCCGAGACCCCCTTGTTAACCCATAGTGGAATGTTTGTGTATATCCAAATCTAGCCAGAAACAGGACTTTGGACCCCAGGATATGTGTTTCCTGTAAATGGAGAATATCTACCTGTAGCTACAGATAGTTTCTTTGCTTGCCTGAGCACTACTCCAAGCTTTATCTTGTCTAAGACTCTGTGGACGTTTCTGGTTAATGCACAGAGCTGTCCGACGGGGCTTGTAAGATTTGCATCAGCCATCTGGAGCTGGGGTAAGGAATGCAGGGATAGCTGCGCCTGGAGTGGCATATGAGCAAGCACCTGAATTGTACATTACAACAGTCAAGCAAACAAGGTAACAAACCTGCTCAACCCTATCCCCACCCCATACCTTCCAACCATGGAACTGTCTGTCACAGAATGAGCCCAAGTCTGGCCCCAATGGGGGCCCAAAAACAGGCCAGTCCAATGAATATCCATTACCCTTCACAACTAAAAAAAAATACATTTTCTTCCCTCCCAAGAGAACCTTAGTCTAAGTTCCTGTAAAGATGTAGCCAAAAAATGACATGCCCTCATCATGGTGAGCCAGGAAAGGCCATCACGCCAGTTAAGAGGATTCAGAGATCCCCGTATGTTGCCCTGAGCAATAATCGTTATGGTTTGGCCGTGGGGATCATTCAGCGATCATCACTGCGTTCCTTGGTCCGCCAGTATGAGCGGGATCAGTTGCAATGCTTCCCCGTGGGTTTATTGTCCTGTGGGCGTCTGTCATTTAAAGATGAGTCAGAATCGTGGCATGGCAGGGTGTGGGGCTTCTTGGTCACAGTCTCAACTGTCTATGCGAAAACCTCCTCCAGAGTATCAAAGAAAATGGTCTGAGAATTGAAGCCCAAATGTATGCGAGCGGGGAACAATAACATGTAGGGTATTTGAAGATTCTACTTCATGGCAATAAAGGTAGTGCTGTTGTTTGACCATCTTAGTATAGTCCGGGAAGATCATAATGTGGTGGGACTCAAATAGGAGTTTGTCTGTTGAGATAATTGAGGAGTCTGGCAATAACTGGTCATGGAAGGATGCCCGGAGGGGGCTTCTTCACCAATTCTTTATGAGCCCACTCAAGCACAAAGCAGGAGGAGAAGGACTCAGGAGGTAGGAGCGCACAAAGCCACTGTGTTAAGAATTTGTCTATAGACTCGCCTTCACAGCCTCCGGGGAATCCCATGAACCACAAATTGTTGCGGCGGGCATGATCCTCCACATCTTCAACTCGTGCTGCTAGTTCCTAGGTTACTGCTGTGAGCTTGGTGACCTTATGCTGCTGGGAAGTCAAATTAGACACCCTGCTCTCTGTTTCAGTAAGCCGCTGAACTGTGTTCCGTAGGTCTTGACGGAGTAGGGTCTCGCCCCAGCCAACTGCTCCTATTTTGGATTCTAACATGTCTCTTGATTGGGTGATGGCCTCCAAGAGCACAACGTTGTCCGGACCCCTCCAGCCCCAGAGCCAGTGTATTTATCCATGGTGCTCTACTTGGCTGTGGAGCTTGGTAATTTGTCTTTAAACATGGTGTGGCAACTTGCTGTGTTTGCTGCTACAAATCAGTCAGTCCATTCACTTGGGTGTTAATGACCCGCCAGATGCCCCAGTTCACGATCGCAAGGGTCGGCACGAGCAGTCAGAAGTTGGGCGCAACCTGTGCTGCATCCGGAGCATCTAGTTGGATAGGAGAGCCAGGGAAGGTTCTGACCAGGGGCCCATTAGCATATAGAGTGCTAGGGTCCTGATATTCCCAGAGTCACAGGTCGCGCCTCAATGAGGTCGTCTCTGTCTGAGCAGGGCCACAGCACCCTCTCGCAGCCCGAAGGCCCTCCAGTCCACTCATATCCAGGAGCAAGCTCTGTAGTCCCATAGATCAGAGAGAGTAGATATGGCCCTGTGTCAGTCCCAGCAATACATTTCACCCATGCCCCTGGGATCCTGCCAGTCTATTTGCTAGGGCTGCAAATGTAGACAGTGTGAAGTGCAATATTATGTCAAAATCAGGCAGGCCCTTCTCAGCCCCGGGCTCCACAATGCACAGGGCTAATGCACGGGGTCCAGGTGAGACTGCAGAGTCTCTGAACTGATAGGCAGAGCTGCTCATAGCCCAAGGCTGGTCCTGCTCCAGACACACCCGTGTTCTGAATGTTGTCAGGAAAAGGTCTGCAGTGTCACCAAATGCTGCCTTCCGAGCTCTGGTGTTGTGCTCAGTAGGCGAGGGCGAGTGCAAGACCACTCCAGCGACCGCCTAAGAGACAGCCCCGTGCTGCTACTCACCTCACTTCCAGCCGCAGCCCACATGTGCTAGTCGGAGTCCAACCGTACTCAGCCGAGAGCCAAAACAGCAGAACACGTCCCCGCCTATCACTGCCATGGCTCGAATTGGCTGCTGAATCTTCACCTGGAAATCTGCACTCAAAGAAGGGCAGGGAGACCACCGACGCCACTCAAGGCCCGGGTTCACTGCACCAAGGCTGGACTGCCACGCATCTCAAGCCCAGGACCCGGCTTTGGATCAGTTCTTCTGCAAAGAGCACACAACCAAGGGCTCCCCAAGGATCGTCTCGGCCTCCCTGGCACACAAGGAACAAGTTTTAGGCACAATGGGGACAGGATGTTACAGGATATAGAGTGGCTGCCGGGGGCTCGCCTAAGGCGCGTTCGCCATTTTGGACCACTAAGCCACGCCTTACAGGAATTGTTTTTAAATTATAGGCCAAACATTGTCTTTCCATTTTGAATATAATAAGTGGACACGCATACAGTGAAATGCAGATAAACTGACGATTAATGTCTGCAATTCACTGTATGCTGGCTATCTTGGTTATGGCAAGGCAAGACTGCAAATAGTGAAAACTGAACCATATAGGTGGACAGCTTTGTGCTCAGGAACATGGAACAGCAGAAATGGTCCACCTTTGGTAGCTGCAGGTGGTCGTGAGGAGTAGCTTTAAGGCTCTTTTAATAATCCAGAGATTAATATGGACTATGGACCTGGAACATATCAGATAGATGTTACTCATGCAGAAAGCGCTGCACCACTTGCGATCAGATGCCTCATTCTGCTTGCACAGTAAACACCCAGGAAGATGTGAGCAGCACAGAGAATGCTAGGTGTACTAAGTGCAAAACTGTGCAATGTGCTGACCATCCACTTGTTGATTAGTTTCAAACTTATAAACTTTAGAAAGTGTCTGAAAACATTTTCCTTTACAATACTATCTTCATAGCATAATATTACATAACATATCACATCACATCTAGCTTAAGCCTATTCCCAGGAATTAATGTCAAGCTTCCTGATGGTAGTCCAGTATTTTATGCAAAAGTTCCTGCATCATGGCCAAAAATTGGTAATATCACCGGATAACCAAATGCAGCCTACATATCTGCCATTTGCATTTTCAAAGTCACTAGGACTACTTTCAACTCAACCTTAGTCCAGATGATTTGTAGTATTGTTGTACTGTTTTGCCAATGTTCTTGAAGTGACTCGTTAGGTAAATACACAAATTAAAAGTGTCGCACATACTTCAGCTGCAGGGGATCCTTCCTTCCTTTTGCTGGGTATGCCCCATACAATCACCCTAATGCTAGAAGTGGCATTTCCAGACTGGATTACTACAATGCCCTCACACCAGAGCTCTAAAGAAGGACCACTCCACTCTCCAGAGAGCCCAGAATCATGCCTCGACTCCTCACCAATCATAAGCAAAAACACCCAAATGGAAGACCCTTTACTGGTACCCCTTCAAGGAAGTTAAATATTATAGTATATTTGTGCAAAACTCACTAGGCACCGCACAGCAAAATGAGAGGCCTGAGGTGAAAAAGGACAAAAAAATGAAGGGTGTAATGGTTGAATTCATCTCTACCACTGATGATAACTCTTGATGGGGTGGATTGAATAGCATGCAAATTATTTACGAGTGGCTGAGATTAATTGCAGCATTTAATCATTTCACACATCCACACAAGACTGCACCAAAGGAAAAACCTCTGAGTGACTAAATACAGCATTCTGCTCTCCACCTCCTTTTCCAAAAGAGAATATACCGCAGTATTATGCAGGAAGTATACAAGAAGGAGGACTTTAGAAAAAAGTATTCAGAGGAAACTTTAAATTTCCTTAATTTCTTCTACTTTGGTTTTAGCGTTAGGACGCCATATTTCATAAATGAGTATGAGTTTGCTGGTTACATTGAGTTATAAGACATCATATAGAATGGATTACGACACTGCAGCTCCAGGTGATAATGAATTTCACAGAAGAAGGACATTTGAGTGAGTAAAGGATCTATGGGAACAGAATGACTTTGTTCACTGATTTAAATATGTTGGTGTATGGCTGTGATAGAAGGGCTGTGGGGAGAGTTTAATAGACATTGTCTCCTCCATACAGAATTATCTCCTCCTGCCACAGATGTAAGGATAAAGGAGCAGGTCATGCAGTACAGCATCCATGAGATCTTACAGGAACATGGGAAATTAATTTTAGATCTAAGTATTGCAGGGCAGGTCACTTGAAAAAAACTATGTAACATACTGGGACGCTTGTAGTGAACATTGTCCTCTATGTGGAGCCAATTCATCATGTTCATATCAGCTACCAAGTGGTCATATAAACTTAGGTCTGAAATAAAATAAACCCCAATGTTCTTAGTGCAATCCCGATCTAGGACATTCGCATTATGGAACTTGAGTTTAAGGAGTCCAACCACAGTACTCAAAATAGATTGTCATAAAGAGAAAATTATGCTTCTAATGAATCTGTTAGCTTCAATTTACAAAATAAAGCTAGCATCTATAACTGTGTCACATCCAGTAGTTTTACATTCACTGCTGGGGGGCAAGAAAAGGGGTAGGTGTATTTAGAACTGCCCCTTAGCCCTTCAATTATCTTGCTGACTCAAGCACCCTTATTTCAGGCAGCAGTCAAAGACCCAAAAGAACCCCATCTGGCAGTGTGACAACTGGTTAGGAAAGAATGTAGATAATTGCGTTCAAGCCATAGTATTCCCGTCCACCACCTCTATACTTGTAAGAAGGATGCAGTGGTCCGTTACATCAAAGGTCACGTACAAATGCAATATGACCAAAAAGGCTATTTAACCTCTAATTTTCTTTCTTTTTGTTAACTTTTGATATTCATCTGTGCCTAAAATTCGAAAAGTATATGCATTTTTTACGACTGGGGCAATAATACTCTTTCTTTTTGTTACTTTTTGATATTCGTCTGTGGCTAAAAGTCAAAAAGTATTTTTTAACACAAACTTCAATATGTAAACTAGCATTGACATTGTACAGAGCTGTTATGATGGCTTAATTAATTAATTGTTCATCGTTACAAAAGGATGTATGATACAGTGGAATAAAACACATTGTTTTAGAATTTACCATTGAAAAGTATGCAATTCAAACTACAAACTTAGCTAAATAACCTAACCGTGTTCCCTCCCTCCCCTGAACCTGGCATTGTCACAGTGGGCATTCATTCTGTCATACCCTGTAGATGGGGAATAGTAGTAAGGTGGGTATGTAACTAATGAACGCATGGAGTTCGATATATCCCAGTGATGGGGATAGTGTGTGGCATGGACACCAGCTGGGGACTAGCGACATTGTGTCTGGGTATGTTCGCAGGGCGGAGCACTGGCGTCTCTACAGGGAGTGCAGAGCATCACAGCGCAGGGAGGCCTGATTAGATTAGTTGTCCACAGCCTCCTTGGCTCTGAAGGATTCCAACAGTGCATCCCATTCCATTGCTATGGTTTTTTTTCCACAGGCCCCGGTATTATTCCTGGCGCAATGCACCACTCTCTGCCAGCCCTCATCGTTCCACTTCCTCCCTCCACTGGAAGACCAAGGGCACCATCTAAAAGTCCAAAAGTATTTGTATTTTTCCCCACTTGGGCAATTAGGGATAGATGCAGCTTTACAGCATCTTTGTTCAGGAACATTTGGGACCTTATGCTAGTTTCGGCTCTGGTGAACTATCCTTCGCCAGAAAGGGGTTGGACGGGGGGGTGGGTTTACCTTATTTCCTGATTTCTGACTATTTTCTCCGATCGTACAAGTGTGTTGTACTCTTTGGATACCTCCCCCTAAGGTACACCAGCGACTGGCAGCCAGTTGAACAATATGAGTCAAGAGCCTGCCTACATCACCCAGTTAACTAGAACCCTATCTGGGCATATCTTTGGCCCAAAGATCACGTCTAGTGTGTGTCTTTTTAAGTATGTAGATGCACTGCATCTATAAAGTGAGAAAACGATATCAAGAGCATACTTCCAACCAGTCCATCAGCTTTGGGACATGAACATTAATATGAACCAGCATGATCACATGTTTGTGCAATGATAAACACCGGCCAGCTGGTCTTTATGTATCACGAAAAAGGAACTACTATACATGGACGCCTTCTAAAAATTGAGATTTGTCTGCACATTGGTCCTAAGAACTAGGGTCTAGATTGCATGAACCCCTAGCAATAAAAGGAGTGACTGCTGGAACAAGGAGTGCTCCCCCTCTGATGTACTCTGAGATGAGCATCTAATGTGACTTCCACAACTCCAGGTATTTTGGGGACTCAACGTCAATTCTTCAGCCTCCGAATGAATTTCTCTATGCTGGGTTTCTCCAAATCGCTTTCATCCACATGCGCATTTGCAGATCATTAGCTCGTTTGCATGCATACACGAAAACCCCTTCCATGAATTTAAAAATACACTGCCGGCCTGTGCTCCATCCAGTTGCTAATGTGTGCTGGCTTACCCAGTCGCATAAGGCATATTAATCTCAACAATTCCCCCGTCACCATTTATTTCATTACAGCGAGCAGTTCTTTAGACTAACGCAATATCTCCATGGTTAATGTAAAATATTAATGTCTCATTTGTTCAACAATTTAGTAGAAATTAAAACTTTTAGGTTAATCATATACCAAGCAGTTTTAATTAAAACAGATATAAAACAATTAATCCTCCAGAGCTGGCTTGGCACTGTGCCAGGTTTATTGGTTTATTAGACATAGAGACAACTCATTTTTCCCCATAGATTTAATGAATGCTAATATGTCATAGAAAATAAGCGCAATGTGCTGAGAGTATAGAGACCCATCTGTTTTGCTTTCATTCCACATTCCTCATCTCTCCCTGACAGCAAAATGAGAAATAAATTCTCTGTATTCAAGATCATAATGTCTATTGTTCTTGTCTTAATTAAAACGCAAACCTCAAGGGAAAATATAGGTTAGGTACAAAAAGAGCTCGTGCAAGGAAGAATATTTTGGATTTCATCCTGGTTGTTTTATCTCGCAATAGGTATTCGTGTGAGATAATTAGCATTTTCTTAATTTTCGCCAAATTCCAAGTTTAAAAAACTGGGCATGAATGCGCATGCTCGAGTAGACATACGTTTGAACAATTTGCTGCCTCTGGTTAGGATACACCTGTCCCCAAACTGGGAGGTCATTCTTTCTTTTGAAGCACAATTTTTGACCAAAGTGGCAATTGCAATCAGAGCCCAATAGGTTTAATAAGGCTTCCAGAATGGTAAAAAAGCTGCCATTTGTTTTGATGAGGACATTTACATGATATGTTTATATAAATGGAGCCTTTTTCAAAACTTGCATTCAGTGACACACAGATTGTAAGAAAGAAACAATGAGCTGGGAAAACAGTCTGGGGGTTATTCTAACTTTGGAGGAGTGTTAATCCGTCCCAAAAGTGACGGTAAAGTGACGGATATACCACCAGCCGTATTACGAGTTCCATAGGATATAATGGACTCATAATACGGCTGGTGGTAAATCCGTCACTTTTCCATCTCTTTTGGGACGGATTAACACCTCCTCCAAAGTTAGAATAACCCCCTCTGTCTCCAACAGTGATATTCTCAAAAGAAGGTGTACATCCAGGGCTGGCTTTAGCGCTGGTGGCGCCATATGCAACCGTCTTTCTTGGCACCTCCTCCTACCCCATGACCACCTTCTCGGATTCACTCACTACCACACGCTATATGTGCCCCTCATCTCTCCATAGCACCCATACATTCATTTGTTTTAAAGCTCTTGCAAAGGATGACTTTAATAATCCACTCAACTATCGACATCAAATATAGGGGGTTATTACAACTTTGGAGGACGTGTTAATCCGTCCCAAATGTGACGGATATACCACCAGCCGTATTACGAGTTCCATAGGATATAATGGACTCGTAATACTGCTGGTGGTATATCCTTCACTTTACTGTCACTTTTGGGACGGATTAACACCTCCTCCAAAGTTGTAATAACCCCCATAGTTCTGTGCTTTGCAGCAGGTATAGTAACCCTCTATGCTACTTTATTGCGAGTCAAAGCTGCCGCTGGACAAAACTCCCCTCTCTCTCCCTAGCAGGAACATTAATTACAAAAAATATCTTGACATTTTAGTTGCTTCCTGAAGGCTGGGCGCACAAGGAACTTTTCAGCAGGTGCTTTTAAATCGCAAGTTTCGAAAGTCATTGCAAAACACGGCGCCCCTTTCCCCCACCCAGGTCAGCACCCGAGGCGGCCGCACTGGCCGAACAGCCAGCCCTGTTTACATTCAGACCAGTTGAGAGGATCTCAGTGTGTACGGATACAATTGAGACGCCATTGAAAAGTCAAGGTGCTGCGAGGTCTGTTTGTCTCACATTCCTAAAATCTTTGTGTCAGTGCAATCTTCTTTTTGTCACCTTGGTAAATACCAGGACAAACATCATTAGATTTTATCTGTTTATGATTGCGGGGTAGCAAAATACAGCCGATTGACTGCACCATACCAAGCTAAGCAGTAAATATAATATAGCACTTCAAAGTGCATTTAAAGGAAATATTAAGTGGTCAGACTCCCTTGTCTCTACAAACATCTGCCCTTTGTCTTTGTACGATATACAAGGCAACAAGCTCCCTACTGACATGTTATATAGTAATTACATTATCTGTATATTATTAGGAGAACCTGGCCGATCACTGACTTCTATCATTATATTTTTATGTTTCTTAATGATTTCTTTTATACATTATGAGCTCAGACAACCTCCAATGTGCAGTATCCATTCAACGTACAAGTACGCAGCATAGTCTGCGTGAAGTATTACCTTGCTATTTAGAGATGTAAATACACATTATACAATGGAAATGTCCATGTAATTAAAAAGCGTAGGTACATGAAGAAAGAGAAGCTTATAAACACTCAACTGACTTGAATAATATCTTGCATTTCAACCCAGGAAAACCAGACGAACACCGTCTGTGTTTTTATCTATGAGAATAAAACAGATTGTTTAACATTTGCCTTATGCAGAAAACAAGCCTACATTGGAAACAATTATTGTAATGAAAACAATGGCTCATGTATTTGGTACTTTCAAAAATAGTTTCCAGTTTTGGGATTTCTATGTGTTTAAATTCTATGGCACCTACAAGCATCTCTTTCCATTAAGAAGCAGCAGTGTATACCACCAATGTGTAGATACTGTTAGGACACAAGAGAGTGTTGGTTTGATTTAGTGATGTTTGACAAATCTTCACAAAACTTTCCAAACAAAAAGTTCATCCACCTCAGCTCCTTCCTGGAGAGGTTCAGGATGATCCATTAAGCAGGTGATAATAAAAAGAGGTTTCCAAAAGGCAATTTTCCAATGCAATTTTCAATAGGAAAATTGAACAGCGATTCAGTGAAAACAGCTGAACGAAATTACACCAAATTTGACAGAAAGCCAGATTTTGATCAGGAAAGTGTGCTTTTTGCCATTTGGTCTAAATCCGTTCAATAGTTATAGAGAAAGTAAGGTTAAGATCTTTGCATATTTGGACAGTTAAGATTGCAATCATGCAGCTTCAAATACTAGAGAAATCTGTTTGAACAAGGGGGCTTTTCCCCCGTCGGCTATCATGCTCCCTGGACCTTTTATTGGGACTTCTGAAATACTGTGAGTGTCCTGTGGGAGCCAGCGTGGCTACCTGCACCCCTGTCGGAGTGTCACAGAAGCACAGGGGACCGCGCTGGCTCCCGCAGGACTCACTTGGGATCATATGTTGTTTTTTAATGGGACGTGTCCTGGGTGTCTTCTGTGGGTTGCCATGAATAGGCAGATGCCATGTTGGTGGGGGTTTGGCTGGCTTCTGGGTGTTGGAGAATGCAGGACCTGGCCCAGGCGAAGCCCTGTGACCAGCCCCATAGAGTCACAGCTGAAGGCTGTGAGTGGCACTGGGTTGGATGACGTAATATTACTTTACATTGAAAGAACAACACTAGAAATTCACTAAAAACAAAGGTTAAGTGATGCTTTAGTTAGGTATGGGAATATCATTGTATTTAAAAAAACTCCGAAATTCACTAAAAAAAGTAAAAGTTAAAGCGACATTATAGCTTGGTAAAAATTTAAGTTTAAACGTAACATTTCACACAAAAAAATACTACAATTCAACAGTTATAGTTTTTTCAAGTAACTATAACTCACACTGCTGAAAACTCTTCCACAGTGCACTATTCTGAGTATTCTGAGTATTCCATTACAGCAAAAACCTTCCAGTGGGTTTCTGGTGCCCCAGGCAGGGGTGTGTTTAGGGAAATAAACAGCTTTCCTACTCAGTCCCACCTAACTGCTTCTGGGACCAGCTCCCTGTCACACTGGGCTGATACCAAGCAGGCTACTGTTGGCCCAACAAATCAAAGCTTTTCTTCACCAGGCCTCCCTTTACACTTAACTATGAATGGCCTCACACTGGTCCATTTCAAGTTAATGCAGTTTGTGTAACATCCCCCACTGCCCCACCTGAGCTGAGAGGAGATACATGCTTCACATCCAGGCCTTACTATCAAAATGCATAATCCATTGTTTCTACTATGGAAGCAGTTTTCACACCTAAGCAGAAGAGCTCACAGGGCAGACTAGGAGTAATTAATGGACAAGAGGTTCAGGCAGACAAATTCTAACTTTTTAAAATGTACTTGTCATAAATATTTAGCAACATTCTAACTTCAACAATGAATTGGAATTTTAGAACAATATTACAAATAGTGGTTTAACCGTTCTGGTAGTTTATGCCAAACCCAGCTAACTGAAACAGTATTTTATTTTGAACTTTAGTTTTCCTCATAAGGTCAGTTCATCTCTTTACGGTGAAAACAGCTTTTGGGGGTGATTCACTGTAAACACATGGTAACACTAAATTCTTGCATGTACCACTTTAAAATACTAGACACTAAACCATATGAGCTACAAGGCCAACTTAGGAGTGCCTGTATTTATTTAATATTTAAAAGTATGGTTCTTTCCTGTCCAAAGAGTTACATTTCCAGGTTAGCTTACAGGATCAAACGTTGCAGCAGTCAGGCTGCACAGGTGCAACTAGAACCATATTTACTTTGCCAATTCACAGGTGATATTTAACTACCCATTCCAATAGTCTATTTTCCTGCACCATATACTATGGCCTTACTCAAGAATTAAATATTCCAATGGAGCACTAGCCAATTTATCTTGTTTTTGGACTCAGAGCACATGTACTAGAGACTAGATAGCAGTACCCTAGTGTGCAACTTCAAAAACATTTTCTCACAATGTTCAATGCCAATGCTTCAAGAGTGCATGGAAAATCAGGTATTTTACAGGGATATGCAGGAGGGACGAGAGGCTTTTGGGTAGTCTAAACATAATTTTCAGGATGTAGGATTACCAGAGTGTGTGAAAACTTAAAGCCATGCCTATATTGTGCTTATATACCTCTATGTAACACAGTGTGAATGATCCAGTGCTTAATTTGTAAATAAAAAGGTGCCGGTGCCCAAAGCCCTCCTCTTAAACACGCGGCTGCTGCAATTAAATGTGCGAACATGGAATAGTGAGGGAGCGTAATCCTGAAGCCATCTTGGGCCTCTTCAATCCATTTAAAGCCACTCACTGCCCCTTCAGCTCACTCTAGCAGCCTTCTACTGTCTCCCTTTGTGACGCTTTTTCATTTTTCTCTTCCTCCGTCTTTCCCATGTGTGTCTTTTGCTCCCACCAAATGTTTAAGGCAGAAGAATAAGCCCCAGCCCTCAAAAATAAGTGCTGGTGCAAAGCACCCGAAACAACAAGCACAGATTAGGCACTGGAATAATCTCCTACATAACCATTTTACTTTTTATTTAAAAAAAAAAGATTTTATTAAAACATTTTAACAAAACAATAACATTGGCGCAAAGGTGATTTTACTTAAATTGCTGCTCCCCCCTCCCTCCCCTCATGCTTCAGTTTTTATAAATGTAATTCACAGTTGGCAGGTCTCAATAGGGTTAGTTGTTACAATCCTCGCTCGTAGAGCATTAGGGTTCTTGTGTGGCGTTTGAGTCTGTGTCGGAGTCCGTGGTGGTTCTGCTTGCTTCTTCGGTGGATGCATTTGGTGATTTTAGTTTTTCCAGAATTGATTCCCATTGGGAGGCATCATCTCTGGGCCTGAGCTCTCGTAGTGCCTCACGTAGCAGTGTCGTTCCTTCTGCTTCTGCCCACTTCTCTAATGAGTTTTGCCATCTGGATATTTGTGGGCCTGTTGGGGACTTCCAGTTTGTGGTTATTTCCCGTCTCGCCAGGATCAGAGCTAGGTCTATAAACTTGTTGGAAATTTTAAAAGCTGTCGGGCGTGGGAAGTCCTCCAGTAGAGCCACTGCTGGGGATTTATTTAATGATCTATCAGTGCAGGCTGAAGTTTTTGCAAAAGTCTCTTCCCAGAATGCGTTAAGTTGGGGGCAGCTCCAGAGCATATGTATGAAGCTAGCTGCAGGTTCCGCACATCTGGGACAACTTGTGGAGTTTGTGCTGTAGATTTTGGTGATCATTTGTGAGGTCATGTAGGCCCTGTGAAAAATGTATAGGTTTATTAATTTGAACCTGGCATTTCTGGATACTGAGTAGACATGAGAGGTGATCTGATCCCATTGCGTTTCATCCCATGTGATGTCTAAATCCGATTGCCATTTAGATTTAAGTTTTGCTAGGGGTAGGCATGTGCTAGCTTGTAGCGCTTTGTAGATTCCAGATACTACACCATTTTGATTTCCAATTGAGCAAATAGTGTTGCAGCTATTATGAGTGGGGGGTTCAAGGTTTGCAGTTCTCCAAGTTTTTTGGCCGATTTTAATGATGGCATTGTGGGTGATGAATAAATCCGGGGGGAGGTCATATTGTGTTTGTAGCTCAGTGTAGGTGAGGAGTTTCCCTCCTCCGTATAGGTCTCATAGTTTAGTAATATTATGTGATATCAGTTTGTTGAGACCTGGGATATTTTGCTTCCCTAAGATATGGGTCAGGCAGGACAGTGGGACGTATGGAGTGTTAATGCGGGAGTGTTTCAGATGTCAATACCAACAGTATCTAGCCGACTCCCATTCTATCGAGAGCAGTTGCTTGGATTTCCGGGGGTTCAGTAGTATGCCCAATATCCTGTCTATGGAGCAGTTTAAGGGAAGGCGTAGTTTGGCGTTAATTGGAGGGTTGCACAATAATTTTGCAACCCATTTTAGTTGTCCTGCCCAGTAATATATTTCCATGTCAGGGGCACCCTCAGCTGTAGGTCTCTGAAGAGATCGTATTGCCGTTCTATGTCTGCTCGGACCCCAAATGAAATTTGTGGACATGGACTCTATCTCTTTGAATATTGCTTTTGGGATTATGAGTGGGATGGTTGAAAAATAGTACAACAGTCTAGGTAGCACTATCATTTTAACAAGAGCAATTCTACCTGTGACTGTTAGTGGCAGTGTTTCCCAGAAGCGCATACTGGTTCTAATCCCTCTGAGTTCTCCTTGTATGTTTCCTTCTAGTAGGTCATTTACTGAGTGGTAAATCTTTACTCCTAGGTATTTGAATGTGTTAGGTGACCAGGGAAGGCCTCTTGTATCATTTGGTTCTGGGGTTTCTTTGTGCAGTTGGAAGATGGTGGATTTCCTCCAATTAATCCGAAGTCCGGAGGCAGTTCCGTAACTTTCCATCATTCTCATGCCCCCAGGTAGGTCTGTTTCTAAGTTTTGTAGGAAGAGCAACATGTCATCTGCGTATAAGGTGATGTGGTGGGACCAGTTATTTATTGGGATGCCCTTATAGTAGAGGCCGGTTCTTGCCATTTGCCCTAGGGGTTCTATTGCGATTGCAAAAAGAAGGGGGGATAATGGACATCCTTGTCTTGTGCCCCTGCCGACCTGAAATGGAGGAGATATGTAATTGCCTGTTCTTACTCTTGCAGTAGGGTTAGTGTATAGTAGTTTGGTCCACCTTACAAATCCTTTGCCCAGCCCCAACTTTAGCATAGCTTGTTCCAGATAGTCCCATCTTAAGCTGTCAAATGCCTTCTCTATGTCGACTGAGATGATCGCTGCTTGTGGTAAGTTCGGGGGCAAGGAGTGGAGTATTGATATGAGGCGTCTAATATTTTGGGATGTACTGCGTTTGGGTATAAAACCCGATTGGTCTTGATGTATCAATGAGGGTATATGGGGGAGTAATCTGTCAGCTAGGATCCGGCTTAGTATTTTGTAGTCTGTGTTGAGCATGGATAGGGGGCGGTAAGAGCGAACATCTGTGGCGGGTCTATCTGGTTTCAGCAGGGGGATCATAATATCTACGTTGGTGGATTGGGGGAGGGTGTTACTATTCCACGCTTCTGCATATAATGCGCAAAGGTGGGGGGCTAGCAGGTCTTGGTACTGGTGATAAAATTCTAGTGGAAGCCCGTCCGCTCCTGGGACTTTACCCCTGGCCATACTTTGGATTGCAGATCTTATTTCCGCGATCGATATAGGCGTCACTACAGTTGAACTTTCTTCTGTTGTCAGATTGGGGGTGGTGAGAGGCTCTAATTCGCGCAACTGGGTAGGGGTCAGTGTTACGGTGGGGGGTGCATATAAAAGTGCATAGTACTCATGGAAGACAGAATTAATTTCTTTTTGGGTGTAGACGTGTGTGCCCTGTGAGTTTTCGACTTCGACTATGACGAGTGTAGTCTGGTTAAGTGTTGTTTATAATCGAAGCGAGATAGTGTATTAGCAGCCACGTGAATTTTCATCCTGGTTGCCACTAATGTAGGGTGTAAGTTAGGTTGTGTGGGGCGCCTTCTTTCCAGGTCTCTAAGAGAGTCTTCCAATTGAAGAAGTTCTGCCTCTATTGATTTTCGGGCACCTATATTTTCAGCAATGCACTTTCCCCGGATTACTGTTTTAAAAGCTTCCCATTCAATGGACCTGGTAGATGCCGTTCCCTTGTTGTGTTTAAAAAATTCCCCTATAGTTGTATGTAATGTATGTTTAAACACTTCGTCTTAGAGCATTTCTGCTCTAAGGCGCCAGGTTGGGATTTTCGGTCTCTCTCTGCCCCAGGATAGTGAAGCTATCAGGGGGTTATGATCAGATATCGTTCGGCTAAGATATTCCGCTGCCACCACGTCGCTCTGCAATTCAGGGGATGCCAGGATGGTGTGGAGTCTAACGTGTAGATCGTGTACAGGTGAGTAATATGAATAGTCCCTAGAGTGTGGGTTAAGTGTTCTCCAGCTATCTATTAATTGCCAGTATTGTTGCCAATCCATGAACTGCTTCGCCGTTTTCAGCGGTTGGGATTGTGACACTGGGGGGTGCGATCTATCCAGAGTGTTGCTAGCAATGCAGTTAAAGTCCCCCCCAATTATATTTATGCCTGCCAAATGAGGACCTATTTCTAGTGATAATCTGTCGAGGAATTTACCTTGGTCGTGGTTTGGGGAGTATACGCCTCCAATTGACACTTCTCTACCACCTAATCTTCCGCTAGTCATCACATATCTTCCCTCTTTATCAATGACCTTGTTGAGTATTTGAAAAGGGAACCCGGGACGGATCCACATAATTACCACCCTAGCGTATGCTGAGTAGTTAGTGGCAATTATTTGGCCTCTCCATCTTTTACTGAGGGCTTTTACTTCCTGCTCTATCAGATGGGTTTCTTGTAATAGGGCTATGTGTATCCCCCTTCGTTTAAGATAGTTGTGCACTTTGTATCGTTTGGACATGTTATTTAGGCCTCTCACATTCCAGGTTATTATTTTATACTGTGTAGTCATTATCTTGAGTAATCTTGGCTGTGTTGACACGGTTAATCGCGAGCTCTGCGATGCATGAGGTTAGGCTTATCGACCTATGTTTGGTTTGAGTTCTGCCTTCTAAAGTGATTGTGTTTGCATGAATTGTCCCATTCCCAACTCTAACGTGAACTTTCCCCAACTCCCTCACCCCAGGACCGGATAACAAAACTTTCCCCGTCCAAACCATACAACTTATCTTATTTCCTATTGGAGGTGGGAGGTGCGTCAGGGCCGAGAGCTTACACCCCGGGCCGTTCCGGGGACCCGGCTGAGGCATATCTGCTGCCCGTGAATGAGTATTCAGGGTTTACTATCCCCTTGTAGTTGCCTAGTGGGCTCACCTCTGCGGGGGTTGTGTGTAGGAGGTGTTCGCTGGGTAAATTGGGTGATCGCTGTCAGATTCTTGGGGGGTTAGATGATTTCTTCTGCCGTTCTGGGGGTCACTTTTGGTAGATTAGTGCAAGTATCTTGTGATGAGATCGATAGACTCCTGCAGCTCGAGTCATGGTCTGAGGCATCACCTGAGGTTTGTGAGTGATGCGAGGCCCCTCTGCTCAAGGCCGCTACAGCGTCTACTGCTTCGCGCATTCCTTGTAATGATTGGTGTCTGGAGGGTGCAGTTTCTAGTGCCCTTTTAGAGGATCTGCCACGTTTCCTGCCAGGTGCGCGGGAGGGTCTACTCGGTGCGCCTAGGGATGTAAAGTTTAGGGTTTCTAGCCAGTCTCCTACCAGCTGTGGGGTTGAGAAAAACTGCATCTTGACCTCATGTTCAACTCTCAGTTTGGCTGGGAAGAGCATCGCATATTTGATGCCTTTCTCACGTAGAGTTTGTTTATAGTTATTGTAGGAGGCTCTCTGGGTTTGAGTTTCTTTGGTGAAGTCGGGAATATCATAATACGCTGGTTGTTTAGTATGATTTCCCCTTTAATACGAGTTTGCGAAAGGATATAGTCCCTATCCTTAAAGTGCAGTAGTTTTGCTACTATCGGGCGAGGTCTGCACCCCGGTGGGGGGGTCTGCCGGGGACTCGGTGGGCTCTTTCGATCGCGAAGAATGCTGAGAGGCCTTCTGGTGGGACTGTGTCTTTGAGCCAATTTTCTAGGAATGTTTCCATGTTTGCTGCTGAGAATTCCACACCTTCCGGTATTCCGATTAGTCTCAGGTTGCTCCTGCGGGAGCGATTTTCTGCATCCTCAGCTCTGGTTTCCAGTGTTTTGATTCGGGACATTATCTCGGATGTCTCTATGGTCATTGTCTTTTGTGTGGACGTCACTGCATTTAATGTTTTTTCTGTGGTCCCCACTCTTTCTGTAAGTTTTCGATGGTCGTCTCGCAGCAGTGATAAGTCCACCGTTAGATTGTCTATTTTCTGTTCAAGAACTTCGCGAGATTCCCTTGTGGCTTGTAGGACTGTATCTAGGGTTGTTTCTTGTTGGGTTGATGCACTCTGGGAGGCCGAGTGGGGAGGTTGTCCGGGCATCTTGTCTGTCGCTAGTTCTTCTTGGTTTTGACCATCGCGTTTTTTGGGCTTGCCCATTTTGTTAGTTTTATTGTATGTTGGGATATAGGCGTCCGATTATGGTCATCGAAGGGCTCACCTTGGGTAAGTCGCTACTGTAGGTCAGTTAGTTGATCGGTGATTAGGGTTTTAAGCGGGGAGGTTAGCTCTCCATGCAACTTACATCGCGGCGGGGCCACCCACCAGGGTGCTGGTGGACAAGGTAAGTTGTAGTCAGTACGCAATTCTCTGCCTATGCTCCTGGTTCGACAGGGGTGATTAGGCCAACGCGTGGCTGGGTCGGCTTATGTTTATGTTTCTAATTCTAGTACTGGGGCACAGTCGTTTCTGTGGGGTCTAAGAATAGTGTTTCTGGGGTGGCCCTCTGGAGGGGTTTTTTATGCTTCTGGGTAGTGATTGGATCAGTGGTTACTCACTGCGCTTGAGTTGGTTGAATGCTCCTCTTGCTCCCCGGTTTCATTACCATCTCTCCGGACTCCGGGAGGTCGGTCGCTCGGGTTCTCCACCTCCGGGCAGCGACCCCGCTCTTAGTCGTGGGTGGACCTCGCCTGCACAGTCGTGGCCGCGAACCCCCAGCCGCGTCAGGTGGTGGGCCCCAGTGGGCGCTGCCGTCTCCAGGTGCGCGGCGTCTCTGCACCAGCTGTCTGCGGTGTGCCCCTCTGTCCTGGTGTATATTCCGCCTTGGATTTTCGGACCGCCGGGCTCCGCGCCCTCACCCGACAGTGAGCTGCTCCTCGCCTCCCGCTTAGCGTGGCCGTAGGGGTCACCGCTCCCCCACAGCTTCAGTTTGAGGTATTGTGCTGTTGAGATCACGCTTTGTTATTTTAACTATGTGGGACCGGGTTCGCCACACGGCCGCCATCTTGGTTTTCTGGAGCTCCGGAGCTCGATCGTATTTTCTTCTTTCTTGCTTGGTCGGGGATGTCGCTACTGCTCCGGGTTCTGCTCGGGGGTCAGCCGATGTTGAGATCGCCTTTGGTTGAGCTATCTGGGCTTATTTATGGCTAGGTTTTCTTCCAGGTCCGGTTCTCGGCCCCGCAGAGCCGCTCTACACGTGCAGCTTCATCGGCTGCTGCCCACGCCCCCTCATCTCATACATAACCATTGGTGTATAAATCGATTATGAATGATTTTATCATAGTTTAAACCTCCTGTGGCATTGAGTATGCTTGCTAATTTTCAAGACTCTTATAGGCCCAGGAGCCATAAGGCTCGGTGTTGTAGGGCTATGACTTTGCACATATGCAAGAAGCACAGCCTAATTTTCAAATATATCAAATGAAACTGGGATATGAGAGAATAATGAACCTAGTATTGTAGATGTGAATGACATATTCTCAAGGACATTCAACACTTCCCCCAGCACACACTTCGGCCAGTTGCTCATAAGATACATTTTTACTGAAAGTAACAAGTTTCTGTCATGTGATTAAGCTCCTCTCACTTGTATTGACACAAAATGATATATACTGGTCTAAATTGCTATGTCTGTTTCTGCCCTATGCTCCAAAAGACCAGTTTCTATTGAGGGACTTGGTCAGTTGAAATGACAATTGACTATTTTGCATTAAATACTAGTTGGACTATAGGCTTCCTGATGTGTTGCATTTTTATTTTTAACATGTGGGTGACAGATAAGGAACCAGTGGGGTTCATCAGTAATCAAACTGGGTGAGTGTACTGAATTGCTGAGCAGAGCACGATTTTACTAAAGCTGTGGTTAGTTATCGTTATACTTGTTTGAGGGGTGTTCAGTATGAATTCTTTCATGTAGAAAGACTTTTTGGTTGCAAAGCCTGCAAATTACAAAAACAGCTTTTGTACTACAGCTGAGTATTTTGCTATGCACAAAACCTCTTTTATTAGTCAGAAATTTATTTTCAAAATACTAAATTGTGTTTGGGACCCATTATGTTTTCCAAAAAGAGGATCCAAATTGCAAAGTGATGTATCAATGGTGTGTGACAGCAATTGAGATCACATGCCCTTGATCAGTTAAGGACACAAAAGGGGTAACTTATTTGTGAAGAGGAAGCTGTCCTTTTAAGGGACAGAGGCAGATTTAAAAAAAAGAACAAGGATGGCAGTCTGATAATCCGAAGACAGGGATGAAAATGTGATGTCAGTTAAAGGCCTACACTCCTGTGAGAGGATAGCAAAATGAGACTTTTTTCATTAGTATTAAGATGGCAGGAGGGTCTGAGTCCTCTAGGAATATATATTTAATGATGAGACAAATTAGTAAAGAAGATTGCAAAAAGTCAATGTATGATTGGCAACAACTATTTGCAACATGTTCAGTGACAAATCAGTGACTTAGAATCTTGAAAGTGAAAACGCATCTGGCTGCTAATGGCAGCCATTTGAATGATTTTAAAATTGAAGTACTCTGTTAATTCTTCCTAAATTCAGACAGACTGCCAGCTGCAAGTAGTAAATCTTTACACAGCCAAAAGCCTTTCTGAGAGGACAGGAAGTAGAGAGTCCCTATATTTAAGATACAAAATGACCAGTGCTAGTATGGCTCATTGGAAGTCCTCCTTTGAGATACATTTGTGGCTCATCTGATTATATCAATCTTGTGGGCAGTTATTATCAATTTAATTTGGGTGCTAATCTTCAATGCCTTGTCACGTTGCCCTCAAAGATTTGGTATGGGAGACAGTTATGAGAGTCAGATTAAAAGTTTTGTCAATTCTTTTCACATTTGGATGGAGAGTCCTTTTTCGGCTTTGAAGAGATGAAAAGCATTTTTTTCTCTATGGGTTTTAATTTAAGATTCCTCATTGCCATCCAGAGCGTATATAGGCATTTGGTTAGTTGTGCAGCTGACTAGTAGGAGATAATGTGGAAATAGATTGGTCTAATATAAATCCTTGGATGTGAGGAATATAAATATATATATATATATATATATATATATATATATACACACACACACACACAAACACACACACACACACACCTTAGGGCATGAGTTATAGTTACTAACTATAACTGGTGAATTTCTAAGGTTTCTGTATGAGTAAATTCAGAACCTACCTCGAACATCCCTGTATTCTTTGGATTTTAAAGTGAATTTCAATGTTTTTTAGTTCTATTTCCTAACTATAACAGCCCTGTAACCTTTGGTTTTTCAGTGAATTTCTATGATTTTATAACATAAGGTAATTACTATACCTTAATCCAACCACTGCCGCGCCTTACAATATTCGCTAATTTGCTGCAATGTCACACGGGGGGTTACACTGAGCATTGCGGTGTAATAGCGAATATCGCATGCCATGAAAAAAAGCATTTTAAGGTCATAATTTGACCTATAAAGACTCCTATATCACAGCCCTGTTTTATTTTCAGACCTGGGGACCGTGTCCCGTAACATAAAACTTTCTTCTTAGGTTGCGGCCAGCCAATCACAGCATTTCTTGTATTGTATGCAGTTGCGGATTTGTTGCGGTCGTCACCAATTTGCTGCAACAGAACTGACGTCCCAGATATACAAATTAATTTTCCCTTTAATTTCTCAAAAGTACTGAATTGATTTACACCAAATAACCAAAAGCACGATCTGCATACCGAAAGCTAACTTTCTGCCAAATTTGGTGTAATTCCATCCAGTGGTTCGGGCTGTAGACATGTTCAAAACTTCTATGGGAATTAACATGGAAGCATGTTTTTTGACCCCCCCTACCCTTTTTCTCAGCCCCCGTTTGACAGATCACCCCAAAACGTTCACTGCCCAACAAGAATCAACAAGGCACTTTTTTGGGAAAAGTTTGTAATGATTTGTCTAACGGTGGTAAAGATATAAGCAAGTCAAAAAATGTTTTTTCTATGGAAACATGGTCCTAACTACCGACTGGCGACCGTAATATATGTAGATATATAGACATGGGTAGCATTTAGGGTGCTCAGGAGTTTCCCTAAAGTTTGAATGTGCAACTGTGCAGGTTAAATAGGACAGATACCACCACAAAACTTTGAGATATTACAAATGGCATAGGCAGGGGCGTGGAAAGGTTGTTATTAATTTTAATTTGTTAGAAACATTCATACGGTTAGTATTTGGAATATTTTTGTACTATAGATACAATACTGAATCTTTCTTTTAGGCATTTATACATAATGTTATGATTAACTGTGTGAATGCTGCATGTCTCCCATAAATAGAAGGCAAGTATTTCCCTCATCAATGATTTGTAGAGCACCATCCATAAATGTGTACACTGCTGTTACTATGCTTTGCCTGTGCAAAAAAAGATGATTGATAAATATTTAGTGGGAAATAATTATTTCCATGCAGATTATTATTTTATGTGATGCAGAGCTCTTAGACTTGAGCACTAATTGTAAGGCCAAATGTCGGCTGATAGTTTCCATTTTGGTAAGTGTCATCTTTGGGATTTTCTGCAATGGAGCTGCGGGTATAATACATTGTGAGACACCAACAAGTGGTGGCGTTAATTGGAGAGAAGGAGAGTAATATTCAGAGTAACGTTAGTTGTAGAGTAGGTTTTTCTCACAATTTCTTCCCAAATCTTCAGTGTTTTCTGAAGAAAGAAGATGGCAATATCTACACAGCAGACAGAGGAGAGGATGGTACTATGGATTATTGCATATTTTGGATAATTTCCTTATTGTTTTATCCTCTTCCCATTACTTTCTTTATGTTTTTTTCATTTTCTTTCAGCTCTTGTTCAAAGACAGCTGTTTTGATTTTGCTTTGTATGTTTTCCTCAATACTTTGACGACGATTCAACAGTTGGTGATAGTGTTTCTGATAACAAAAGTTATTCCTTTATATTCTAAGATCTGCTGTGTATGTTAAGTTACAGGCCTGTAATTATACTCTTTTGAGTAGGTGAGTGAGATTGTCAGTTATTTTGGTATTTGTTGGATTGGAGTGGTTATTTTATGGAGGAAGTGAGTGTTCAATTGGCTCACTTTTAATGTCATGAATGATATATTAGGGGGTAGCTCTACTAAAATGATGTATAAGGGGTTGTGTCACTTTTATGATACAATCCTGATGTAAAATGTATGCCACGATTTATTAAGCCAAGCAAAACCCTACCCCTAAATGCGAAAGCCAGAGCCGGCGGTCATTCATATTCCTACACTGTTTCCAAGCTCTAGAATGTGCTTCCCCTCTAAATCAGAACAATCGAATCAGAAATTAATTTTAGAAAAATGTTCAAAACATTATTTTTGAGTAATGACATTTAATAGTGTCTCCGACCTGATGTTTAGAGCTGGGAAGCCACATGGTAGCCATGCACTTTATTAATCTCTGAAACTAGACAAGACTAGACATAATTCAGTGCATAGTGGAGCATGAGCATTCCTGTTCATCTACCCATGGATTTTTAAACAAACCTATATCTACTAAAGTCTGTAAACCTGGGTGTGTGCCAAAATGGTGTGCCTACTTTAAGCTTGCTTAATGATGAGAAATATTTGTATTTCTCCTCGTTACTTCCCTTCTGCATGAGTGCTGTGTGCTGTGTTTAGCAGCAAACATACAAAGAGGAATAAAAGAATAGCTTTTTGTGCAGGAAGGATGCCTTCCTGCAAAAAAAACTATTCTGACCTAATCAAGGCACCCTTGCAATGTGGTGCAAGGCTGCCTGCACTGGCACTAGCTGCTACAAGTGTGCCAGGGCACAGCAAGTTTACTTGCTGCATTGAATGAAAGTTTAGTTAATCAGGGCCTTAGTATTTCCGGACAACAGGTATGACATTTTTCTATGCCTTTGATAGTTGGTGCCTTGTATACTTAGGATGTAATGGATCTGGTGGTGATCAGGCCAGTCATTGTTTATGGTAATCATTTTTAAAATGAGCGACGCGTAATCTACAATGAGATCAAAGATGGATCCCTTGTGAGACGCGACTATGGGAGGTTATCAACTTTGAAGAATGTTTCCAGTGTGAATACAGCTTACTTTGATTTGTAATTCACCTAGTAGCAGAATGTTGGTGGATGATAGTAAATCGTTAGCAGGGTTTCCAATTGGATCTTTACTGAAAGATATGGTGTTATCTGGATAATGGCAGACAAGACTCATTGTGGTATTATTTGAAGCTGTAGACTGATATTAGCTTAGAAATACTTAAAAGTTTCCTTTTTTTCCAAAACAATGCCATTTCTGCTCGTGTGAGATCCATGTATTGCTTTAGAATGTTGGTAGCCAGTTGGAAGAAGGATGTCCATGAAAGGAAAGGAGAAGAGAAGTGCCACATTTCTATCAGAAGTGACTGTTAGCGCGCCCTTGCCTTATCTATTTTATCATAGTAAGTGGTTGGACGCTACTTTAAGGTTGATGAATCTTTTAACTCGTTTAAATTAACATTATTAATTATTGACACATAAAACAACATTAAACAATAATAATAATCACCAAAGAATCAATATATGACGCATCATGACCCATTTGGCCACGAATAACCACACCTTTTAATATCAATTAAAATATTTACTTCCCTAGATTAACAATGCTAAGGTGACGAAAATTATTCTCTACACCAAATGGTACACATAAAGAAACATCCGAGGTTGACGAATTGGCCTGAAGAATGTTAGTTTAAACAAAGCAAATAGAACAATAAACTCAGTAGTTAGAACACAAATCAATAACATGAATATCTGTGTAAGAGAGATAAAATACATTTGATTCAGAAATAAAATGATGTAAAATCATAGGCATAGAGAAAAACACTTCACTAACCTCAAATTATCATAAGCATGTTGGGCTTCATGCAAAGGTTTTAGTAACATTAATTTAGTAAAAAAACATTTAGCTATGGCACTATCAAAACAGCAGCAGTTGGTACCTGAAAAACAAAAGACAAATACAATACACAGAATTCATACATTTACCACTCCTTAAGGGAATCAGCAATCAGGTTATAACTTCATCAGGGGGAAGCAGCATCAGGACAGGGGGCAGTAAAGAGGTGACAGTTCAGAATTTGGATTCTAAGTTCTCTGAACCATCAAGTTAATTATCTAAGGCAGGCAGCAAAGCGCTAGAGACTCTAAGCATTGAGCGCTAAAGTAAGCACCAGCATCATTGCATGGAGCATGGGAAATAACTCAAAATAATAAAGAACCAGAATGTCAGTAGACTGACTGGCAAAGCATGAAATGTCAAAGTGACAGATGACAAAAAATGCAAAGTAAAGTCTCTCGAAGCCAGGAAGCAAATAAACCCCAAATGTCTGATTCTCAAACATTAAATTAAACTTGAAAATGTTCTCATTGGTTAAAAACTTCATAGAAAAAGTGAACATCCAATCATAAAACATCAACTCATCAGAAATACATTTAAAGTATCATAATATTAGTTTAAATTCTTTGGATTTGCTGCTTTTCCCTTTTGTGTAAGCCCAAACTATATTAATTGTTGCATCTGAAGCACACTTCTGAATGGTTCAGTGGAGCCCTTTGTTCAGGCACTCCAGAATACACTGCTACTGGACGATAGTTCCAAAGAAGTAACATTTTCAAATCAGTACTTTCCCTCCAGAGAAACACATTCTGTAGTGTGAACACAGAATAAACTCATGATTGGAACAAAAGAAGCTTGTAATTCTACAGAGATGATCTCATGCAATTGATACTTTAGCTCAGCTTGACAGACAGATAACTACACTCTGTGGCCTTGCTCAGCTTCAGGCCCAGCAGAGAACAAGAAATACTCATATCGAAAGAAATACATTTCATTAATAAAAGTTTTCAACAAGTTTGAGATTCAAAACAAGAATGTGTTATACAGCGGACACTAACGTTTCAGTTTTCAGTGTTTTGGCAGATGTTCAACATTAGCTGTAGCCTTGCTCTGCTAGAGACACAGCAGAAACCCAAGAAATACTTGTATTATTTCAGCATTTATTTTTGCAGAGAACATGTTCTTAAAGAGACAGAATATTTCCCATTACAATGTTAGTTATTCTTATATGTGTAGGCCTTTCACTTTATGACGGGAAATCAAAAAGGCACAATTTATGTCAACATTAATTTTTAACACTTTAACATTTCACACATTAGTACATGAGTATGATAAGATAATTATTTAATTCAGAATATCTGCGCTCACATGACCATACCTTTGGAGTAAAAGAAATACTAATATGTTAGCAATAATAGAAATTGTAGCTCTGCAGTCATGCACTATGTATTGAATTTTTGGTATGGGATTGAGCTTTATAGATAAAGAATCAGGTTTGATCTGTACGAGGTTGTTTTTCAGGAAAGAGAGTTGTTCGTGTAAAAGGAAAACAGTTTTAGACTGGGTTAGATTTTTCTGACTCCTATGACTATTAAGAGTGATTTTGCTTGATCCAGTTGTGTGCCTTTGTATGGAAGATGGAACTGCAAGTATTTATTTGTGGGGGTTTGATAAGGTGAAGTCTCAAATTAGATAAAAGCCCATTTCTCTGTTGTTTTAAGATGAGTGATGTCAAGCTTAGATTCTGGGGATTCTATAACACCAGCATGCAATGATGGCTTTGAAAATATATTTGCTGTTATCTAGAGGTTGTTGTATCGTTTTTAGGTAATTGACAGATTTGTAGAAATTAGATACATTGATGAGAGGGGGTGTCTTGGAAGTAAAGGAGTTTGTCTTGGATTGGTCTTGGGAGTTTCTTATATACAACGTGAATCTAAACCTGCTGAAGTATTATGAACTAGTAACTGTGCTTTTAGTGATCAACAAAAAAGCAAGATATTAGACTGGTCCCTGATATTGATTGGTAATTTACTGCAAGCATTATTCCCAAGTTAAGAAAAGGTTCTACCACCCAATCTCATTCTTCAAAAGGTAGGTACAGTCAGCCAAAATCCGGAGGAACAGTGATGGCTTTATTTGAGGATATACCACTTAAGTCTGCACTGCAGAAAACTGGACCGGCTCTGTATACAACCCAACAGCAAATAACAAGACACTTAAATAATGACCTTTCACACCTTGAGTCTAACGGAGCCACAGACAATGACTTCCATCATTCCTGGAGGTGGAGGGGGAACACCTGTCATACCAGTGTGCCAGTCGGGTGCTTATTAGAAGATGTGGTACCCCGCTGTGCGGGACACACCACAAGTCTAATGGGGCAACAGACTATCATTCCTGGAGGCGGAGGAGGAACATCTGTCATACCAACCTGCCAGTCGAGCGCTTGTTAGGAGGCAGGTGACCCTGTTGTGCGGGGCACACTGCAAGTCTAATCTGGCACCGGAATACAGTTGCCATCATTCCTAGAGGCGGAGGGGGAACACCCGTCGTACCAATACTCCAGTCGGGTGCTTATTAGGAAGCAGGGGCTCTGCTGCACAGGAGACACCACAAGTCAAATGCGGCCATGGACTAAGGCTCCCATCATTCCTGGAGGCAGAGGGGGAACACTCGGCATACCAGTGCCCCAGTCAGGCACTTATTAGGGGGCAGGGTACCCCGCTGCGTGGGACACATGAGGGACATGCCTGGGCACATGCCTGGTGAAGATCAGGCCAAGAGCGGGCCCACCTGTACCTGTCTTCGTCTGGACAGAGCTGGGCTGGACCACCCCCTTTAACTCCCCAAAAAGGACTTTGTAAGTAATTACCTTTACTGTTTATTTATTGTTTAAACTTTACTATATGCATTGGACAAAATAGGTAGAAGAAAGGCTCTTTTAATTTCAGCTCTGAAAAGCATTTCCACTTCAGGCACTAGTACAAATTTCTTGTCAGGGGAAATTAATATCATCAGTAAGGAAATTGGGAATGTGGAGGAAAGACTGGAAGCCACCCAGTGAGCTGTCATAGATGTTCTATCCGTGGCCGCAGACCCAACGGGCAGTCAGCCAGTTCTTTCAGAAGTGTCTTCCCAACTGCAGAGAAAGTCAAAAACAAATTCATGTGTTTCTGAATCACCCCTTCCCCAAACAGAAACCCCCATAACTGGCCAATACAGCCTCTCCCAGCCAAAAAGATGAAAGGGACACCAAATAAAGGATGCAATTAGAATCATGTACAGCGGTCTCAACTCTGTACCCTCTTTATCAGAATTTCTTACTTGAAGTAAGTAATCAGGAAAAATAATAAAGTCAGCTGTAGAGGATATCACAAGAAGGTTAGACAATTTAGAAACTGGGATGTCGAAAATGCTGGAATTACTGCATACACGGCCAAACTTTCGGTCTCCTCATTTACCATTAAATGGTGGAACATTAATAGAATCAGAAAGAAATATTGTCGATAAGCCTCCTATTGAACCCCGTAACATTGGACTTTCAACTCCGAGCCAACAGAGAAACACGGCCCCAACATTCGAGACTTGTCAAATCTTGGGGCCCAAGACTCCGTTTCCCTTCAGTGAGCCCTCTCATAATACACCGCAAGAGCCCTTCAGGATGAGCAATGTAAGAACAGAGGACAAACCCAATTTTCCCCCAGCAATGTCACTCATCTCCCCCCGGAATCTACATCCTATGTCCTGATTTTAGCAGGAGCCTCTCTTTTGAATCCATCATCAAGGAAATCTGGGGGGGGGGTACTAAAAATTAAGTGGTAAATTGGGCTGCACAAAGGACGTGTACAGTAAACCTCTTGTCCCAGGAAATACTGATGGTCAGAAGAGTAAGCTGGATAGGACCTCTGTGGAAGTCACTGGAAGGGCACTGTGTAACAGTAAACTTTAGACACCCCGACCGGCTGGAATACGTTCTGTCTAGTCTCCGACATATGAACTATGTGAGTAATGGTAAAGTAGTCCCATTGGTCTACTTTAATAGACATACTCATCTCCTATCTCCTTCAGTGAAATATAATTCTCATACCCATACCAGCATGGCAAAACCAGCGGTTCCAGTAGGCAATTCTTTCACCCCATTAACCACATTGGAGGAAACTGATTGACTTAAAAGTACTGACATCCTTAACTCTACACCTGACATAAGGGAACTAACAACACGTCATTGTGAAACAACAAGAGTAACCCAAATATTAGGAGAGACAAACCCTAACCCTGGCCATATGGATGGCTATATGGACGCTACTTGGAGAACAGACCTAGCTTCTTGGAATATAGCTGGGTTGGCAAATAACCACCAACAGACAATCAGGTGAAATTCGTTAAGGGGGCCAAAATAGCCTTTTTACAGGAAACTTGCCTCATAAGCAGTTTTGATGTAGATGGTTTTATTTCATTATGTATACAGAATCTAGAATGGGAAGGGCAAAGGGTGGTTTAATTGTTTTAATTCCACCAATATTCCTGTCAGAATACTTACAACATTCCTTTTTTCACCTTACTATAAGCTTGTCCTACTAAGACTGAAAAAAAATCCTGATGTTTGGTAATAAACTATCACAATAACATATTTGAGGGTACAATGGTTAAAGTAGTAGAAGATTTAGGCAATGTGTTAGAGAGATCCCTTTTAGATAAAGTGAAGGATGTGTTTATAATAAGGGCAGCAGATTTTAATCTAGCTAAATGTACTGTAGCCCTGAATAAGGTTTGCGGTTTAAGCAATTCCCCCGAAGATGGCATTGATCATTTTTAGTTACTTCTCATATGGCACCAGTTGGAAAAAAATGTTTTTAAATATAACCTGAAATTTGTCAAAGGTGATGTTTGTAATCCACCCACCTTTATTGAGGATGAGAGGGCAGAGTAATATTGACCATATATTAGTTTCTGGAAACCATAGGGTGATTCAAGCTAATATGGGGAAGTGAAAAATGGTGTCAGCGACCATAATCCTCTAACCCTAGTGCTACTATTGAACTGCCCTGTGCATAGAAGCATTGACAAAATAGGAAACATTATAACGGTGGGGCCAAACACTATAGGAATAAAATGGGCAAGAGATGACCCTGCTAATTTTATGTCAGACTTCATAAAAGAGAATAAAGATCACTTCCTCCCCTGTTTGGATGGAGATGTAGGTAATGCTTCAATTATTGATGCACATATCCTGATCTCTAAATCTGTTAAGCACTGCCCGTGTAAAGTGACTAGAGAAAAAACAAGGGCCTAAGGAATGGTTTGGCCATAACTGCACAAAGGCACGAAGGGACTTGATTAAGCAGCTGCATGCTTACCCAAGGGATCGAGTACTAATCCAAAATAGTAGATCATGTTATAAATCAGCTATTAAAGCCAGAAAGAAAGAACTTCAAGAGACAACTTAGGCACGCCTGGTACCGGCTGCTGAAACCAGAGATAGCAGACTATTTTGGAAGGCTATTAACACCCCCTTTCTTAAAGAGAGCTCCGCCCCTAGCCTTGAGAACGCAATCCCAGCAGAAGTATGGGTGGACGAAGTTCTTTCAATTTTTACACCGTCTGTAGATCTAGCTCAAGAAATAGGGTCGATAATGGATGTAACTCAAATCGGTATAACTTTAAGTATAGAAGAGATCCAGAGAGCACTAGCTAAATCTGCATTGGGTAAAGAACTTAGCCTGGATGGAGTCCCTATTGATGTGTATAAACATCTCCTGGACCTCTGGGCCCCTCTGCTCAAAACTGCTTGCAATGCAGCTGGGTCAGGCAGAGTACCGCGTACTTGGTCTGAATCCCTAATCACCCCTATATTAAAAAAGTGTTCAAACAAGACCCAAATCTTACAGACCAATGTCACTGCTCGACTCCTCAGCTAAAATTTAGGAAGGTACTTACTGGAAAGATTAGAGGTCTGAGCAGAGGAAAATAACATTTTATCACAAGCATAGTACTGCATTAGAAGGGGCTTAGGGACCACGGAACAATGCCCCAACTTCAGTCTTTTAATGAGGAAGTATAGAAAGGTTCATTCGATATGGTGAATCACAACATACTACTGAAAAATGTGTGGCTGCACTACGGGCACCAAAAGAGACCATTTCACAACTTGCCTGCATGTACAGCAGCCCATCCACAAGAATACGGTATGGAACACACGGTGGATTAACCAGATCATTTAAGATACATAGAGGGGTATGAAAGGGGTGCGTATTAGCCCCCTTCCTCTTCTCAATATACCTTAATGAAACAGACAAGTGATTGCAGTCACTTGGTGTTGATTTCCCTAGATCAGCATCTTAACCAAAACTGATTTAGTTATATGCAGATGACACCATTCTTTTGGCTTTAACCCCAGAGATCCTTCAAGTTTTTATTAATTCTTTTAATGATTTTTTAAAAAAGTATAGAGTTACAGAAAAATCAAGGGAAAACTTTTACAAGGTCATGTCATAGTAAAAAATGAAAAGTATATCCCTTTTTTTTAAAGATAACAAGATTGCAACCACAAAGGAATTGTGTTAATTACATTTGAGGTTCTCTGCTAACGGGAGTTGGAATGCACATAGTTAAGCTAGTGCGGCAAACATGTCCAGGAAAAATTAGGGAATATTCAGATTCGCCACCAAACTAGGGAATAAATTTATACCAGAAATGTTAACTCTTTATAAGGAGCGGGAGTCAGAGGGCTGGGTGCCAATAATACTCTCCATAGACAAGACACAAATTTCTGAGAAGACTGTTAGTGATATCACAATCAACCCCCGGAACCACTGTCCACATGGAGCTGGGCCTCCAGCCTATTTCTGACATTATAGAGCCAAACCGTTGCTAATATGGCACTCGGTTTAGACAAAATCAGAGCCTCAACTTACCTAAGAAACACTTAGGGACTGTATGACATTCGATCAGGCACACATAATAGTGTCGGTATTTCAGAGTAATAAGAGCTTACAACTTATAGAAGACAAAAATATGAATTTGTGAGTGAAGTCAGAAAAATATTTGACAACTCCCTAAAATTGTATTAAAACAGTATGATTGGGATAAGTGTTTGAAAGCAACAAAACCTGGGGAGGAGTCTAAAAGTAACATGATGGCATACGCATCATATTTCACCCAACAGGCCTACATATTTCTTTTGATAAGATTCCATTTCTTTATAATACAACATCTGGTAGCCTTTCTGACGGGAACAAAATGGGCACATAATGATGTCAAATGTCCATGTGACAATACTTCGACAATATCAACTTTGCTTTTTTGTAAGTGTTATCTTGAATGCAGGCAAACGTATTTAAAGCCTCTGTTTTTGCATGAATGTTTGTATAATTATCATAAAGCATGCCGATTTCTGATGGACATGGATTACATCGAGGTTAGTTATGTCTTAGCAAAATTCCTTATAAATGTAATAAGAATAAGGAGAGGACTGCAGGATAACTGCAAGCATTGTATTAATAGTATGTGCACCCCATTCTAGCTCAGTATTATGCACCTTAGATTTCTAAAGATGAAATTATTTGTTAAGATTGAGACTGATGCTCTTTCATTGTTTGCACTTTAACTCGCAGCACTACGCCTTCAGTGTTTAAGACTGAGAATGATGGTTTCTTATTGTTTGCCCCTAGCTAGAAATTCCATCAGAGAAATTGAAAATCTTTTTTCAAGAATGTGATCGATTTTATTTTGACTACTTGTATTTTATTTAGGAATATTTTTTCTCTTTTGCTCTGTGTGGATCATTTATTTAGTGGAATGGAGCTCTGACCCGCATTACCCTTATTATCTGCATAATGATGGATCATTTTAAGATGTTGTGCTTTTATGGTTTATTAATGCTATGAACTGAATAAAAGTTATTTGATGATGACCTTTTCGAGGATGAAAAGCCAAAACAGACTTGGAAATATGTCCTTGATGAAGAAACCAAAAGTGAGTGAGATGTGCTGCAGGATTGTTATTTTGAATTTATTACAGTTGTAGCATAGATGTTTGAGTTAAACTTAAATATAAGAGATTGCTATAGTCTAGGTGAGAAGTAGTTATTGCCAGATCCTCAATCTTGTGGCAATGGATGAACAGTCGTGGAAGTATCTTGTATGACTGTAAGGTAAGAAAAGAAGCTTACGTCAGCTTGTTAATTCCTGTGGACAGTAAAACTCAAATTGCAAACAATAAAACAAGTGTAGGTGTAAAGTTTAATTTATTAGCACCAACTTCCAGTCCATAAAAAAGTCAGATCACTTACAATTAGGACTTCTGTTAATAACCTTCTGTCTTGGCAAAACTCTTAAATTTCATTGTGATCCACACCAAAAACCTGTGAATGGGTATCATTTTAATGGAATAATTATCCCCCGCTTTAAACCTCCTTATCACATTTACTGCACAATCTTTTATCCAGTGCAAGCAGGAGCAATCATAGGTGAGGAACCACCATTAAGTGAGTTAGATCAACCAATCCTGCTAACTCAAATTACACTAATCAGCACTACTCTCGTATGAGTCAACGTTGTTGGGCAACTACCTCCGACAATTGCCAGGTTTCCTTATTTATAAACAGATCTTGGACCAAGGAGAGAGCAGTCTCATCATTCTGGTCAATGAAAACAACTTGTGCCAAAGGTGAAACAAATTATTTTCATCATAAAGGAAGAAGGAGGTAGATAATCATTACCAACAAAAGGAAAGAGGAATTTGTGAATTGAGGGGTGAGGAATATGCTATCACAAGAAAGCTAACTAGGTGATAGAATAGCCATGGTCCCATTATGCATTATTTGAATTACCCTGTATTTGCACCACCTTATATCCACTCTAGGTATGTGGCCTCATTAATTCAATGACATTATGAACCGCTTTGTTGACTTACAACAAGAATATAATATTTTTAAACAAACATGTTTCAAACTATTAAAACTACTCGTCTGAAAATGAAACCATTGGAGTGAAATCTAATTAATGGATCCAATGTTATAGACACTTTGCAGGATTTCATGGGTTAAATCCCCGTGTAAATCTGTGTAATCTACAAAAGAAACACATTACATTTTTAGCATCCCTTAAAAATACCTAAAAGAAAATTGAAAATGAAGTTTATACTTTTGTGTAAATAGAATCTTTTCCAAAGTTTAATGACATTGCAGTGGTCCTTGCCGTAACCCAGGCTGCCATTTTCAATTCACAATATTGACAATAAAGTGACTCCCCGAAAGCTGTACTCCGGCGACAAGATACCTAGAGGAGAATGAAAGTCACGGCTTGTACTGAGTTAATACACTTAAGAATAAATTATCTGCTTGATTCTGCGCTTCACAAGTGTCCCTTTTAGTTACACCATTCGATTTCCCCCTACCTTCTGCATATCTCTGCCTATCAAATATGCTGAAACTGTCAAAAGGAATTCCCTTTTGCAACTGACACACATCATATCTTCGGTCTTGTGCTCAGCTGCTACGTTTTGATGTATTTAAATATGTTTACACTGCAAACAAATCATTTAGATTGAGAACAGCATGAATGGGAATTTTAGAACAGTAAACCTAATTTCACGATATGCACTTGAAGCATGAAAACATATTTGAGATGCATTTATCATGGCTATTACACACAGCAGTCCTTCTAGGCAGTTCTGAAAATATCGGACCCTCCTTTAAAAGGCTGGCTTTATCAGTTGAAAACTACTCCCAATATTTGTACATTTGGAGTAGGTATTTTCGCCATATAATAATTCACAAATAATTCAAGGAGTGTTTCTTTATACAATAGGATGACATTTCCAGTAATCCAAATTGCAAAATATACTCGTGTAGATTTTCAACAAACGACATGATACAGAATCCAATTTGTGCAAATTGTGAATATTTTCCTTCCCGTTAACAGACTGGTTTCAAAGCACCAGGAAGTGTAAGGATATTTCGTTCTTTTTCCACCCTAGAAAGGACATTTGTCTGCACTCTCGGAGTAGGAAAAATTCGAATCTGCAGGAAATCTGTATTTCTGCACAGGGTCCAGAACGCAATGCCACGTGCCACTCCCCAAGCATACATTTACAACATTGGAAAATCCACCATACTGGCAGATTTCCCACTGTTGGGGGTGTACTTTATGGATGTAACATTTCACAAATCCTGGTTCTAGGGGCAATGATGTGGATATTATGGTCACAAATTACTATGTGTCATTACGTTGTACAAAACTTTGGTAACCTGGTCTCTCATGAGGGAGACAGTTGGATATTTGAAAGGGTCCACACACTACTAGATACAGACTGACTCTGTTTCTCTTAATTAGACTCTGGTGCTAATTGCAGTGTTAGTACCTGGTGCGGTAAAAAATACAGTGTTACCCTGAATATAGAGCTCTTTGCGCATAAAAACGAAGTAACATCTTTGCTACAGATGCATTTGTGTTTGATTTCCACCAGTCTTTTGCTGGTGGAAAGTTTTCAGAGAAACTATGTGATTCATTGCAGTGCTGCTGCTTTTCTCTGTATCTGCAGAAATGGTAGACCTATAAATAAACTTCACGTTTATGCTGTTAAAGGCCAACTCTAAATCAGCCTTAGAGGGTGTGGAATAAGAGCAGGCACTTGCCCAATAAAGATCATGTGAGCAGCCAGTGCTCCAGGGTGTCCTTGAATGTACTCACACTAGGTGATGGAGTTTATCTTACCTAACAGATTCAGGGGCTGAGGCTGACTTGTCCTGCGGTGCTTGCAGGGCCCTTCCTCCCTCAAGAGACACTGGGCCAGCACTGCAGTGCTTCCTACCATAAGACTGACAAGGTGAAGTTCTGGCCTTTCACAGCCCGATGTATGATCTACCTCTGACTGCATAACACTAACACTAGTAGTCAGAAATGGGCATGTAAGGGAGCCACGAATGGGGTAAATTTACGGTTTGTGGCACTGGTGGCATAGGGCTAACGAGATCGGACCCCAGCTGGCCATTTTGTAATGGTCAATTCTGTGAAAGTGGTGAAACATAAGCCCCCACGGCCCTTGCGGTGTGGGTGGGAGCCCGAGCTCCGGTGGATCCCTCATCAGAGTACCCTGGCCTGAGAGCTCCTGAATGAATCCGGAGGGGGGGCCTCCATGTACTTTGTAGGGGGGGAGCCTCAGTTTTCGTTACACCAATATTCTGTACCACTACCAGTAAGACACCACCATAAGTAAAGTACCGCAATGTAAGCAGTTTACACCCAGAAGAATCAACTCACTTAGGAAGTGTAGGGAAGTTTTTTGGAACCTCAGTGAAGCTGGACACTGGTTCAGGGCCTGGACCCATGGCAGAACAACCTTTGCTTTCTTTCATTCTGTTGCACCTTAAAGGAGGCCAGCAGTAGAAACAGTATTTTACCTCTAACCTAATAATGGATGTCACTTTCATAGTTTGGCCAAGTCGTATTTAGGCCCTCGACCGTGTGAAGGCCTTAAACATAGGACGTGAAGCTCGTGTCTCCTCCTGAAAAACAGTCAATAAAGAAACGGTAATACAGGCAGACTGCAGTAAATTAGCAACGTCTTGCCCAGTGTGTTTTTCTTACAATCAATGCCTGAACAAAGGGAAATAGAGTTTAATGGCACTTGCATGTAAAGAATAGTGCCATGACTAAAATATCCAATGTCAATGGTCTAGAAATAAATTACACATATTACACAGGCAATCTAAAAAGCATCACCAATGCATCGAATTAAAACAATTTAATTATTCACAACTGGTGTACAGCCTCAATAATATCAACTGAGGTGCAGTAAAAAGTCAATTCCTTGTGAAAATCTAGTCAAATAATAAGCATGTTTATTTCACTGATAAAGAGAAAAGAGTTTACTCCAGAACCAAGAAACAGGGTATGTTATGTGTATTTGTACATGACACTGTTCCCCGCTATGTTATTCTGGCGATGAGCAGTTGTGTGTGCCTAGCCCTGCTTATGGTAGGTTGGTTAATTGAAAAGCCAGGTCTTCATCTACAACAGGTAAAAGCTATAGGCATCTCTCATCCATCTTAATAGAATATGTATACTTATACCTTCTGTGCGCTTTACAGAATCATGTTGAGAGACTGAACATATTTAATCACCCATTGTAACAGGCAGTCCCTTAGAAAATAATATTCTTACTGTTATGTGAAAGATACAGGGACTAACATAACTCAATGGTAGAACTGTGTCAGTCAGGTAAGAGGATCTCATTATGAAAGGGTGTATCCTAGCTTGTCAGCCTTTCAACTGTTTTTCATGGATTAAGACAATCTTGAGAATGTTGGGGCTAATTTACAATGGGGTTTCCTTCCCTTAAGACATACCTAAGATGCTCTTAGATTTACGGCATTTCTAATATTTTCTTAAAACAGATGTAATGTATCACAATCAGTCTCTCTTACTTGGCTTAAGACAGTCTTAAGTCTGCATTCAGTCTGCATTTCAACTTTGTGATTCGCCTCCTAGTTCTTAGTGCACATTGCTATACTTCTAACTATCTCCATATTGCAGCTCCCTTAAGCGGACCTCAAACGTGGTCCTAACCGACCAGCTCTTCCATCAAATGTGTATCACTGACCCTTGTGCTGTCTGGAAGAACCATCAAAATGCATATTATCTATAAAAAGTCCTTTCTTACCACTACATTACGGTATCTCAATACCATCACAACATGTTGTAGATATTACTGCTTGTAAAACATCTTTTCGGAGGAATTTGGCAAACAGTAGGGTAAGTCCTTGCCTTTGTGATAATGTCAAATTTTTATTTCTTTGTATTCCTGAGGATAACCATGGCCTGTTGGCTTTCAGAACAAATAATAATGTCCTTGGTTGTACTGGAGTTCCTGCCATCTTAGACAGTTGGAGTTGAGAGCTTAAAATCTGGGTTTTTTGACTAGCTTGCAGTCCACATAATGAAACAAACTAGCATTAGTGTGTTTTTCATTTGGGATGACATGCTGTATTCTAATCCTCACAGGTGTTGTAGCTTTCTTGCAGACCCAAGTCGTTGGATCTGGTCATCTGATCCTAACTTACTAAGTGAACATAGTTTGAGAAAGTGTTAATTGGCAAAGTCATTACAGGACTTTCCTTTGCCAGGGGCACTCTGACCTGTGGTTTCATAGACATATCTGCCATCTGGTTCAAATGTGTACCTGCTTTTATCTTGTTTGGCTATTCAGCCTCTTGGTATTCTTGGCTTCTCTTAATATATATTACAATTTACAGAGATGCAAAATATTTACTGTGGGCTGGTCTCTTGTTGGAAGCCCTAGGAAGGAAAGAGACTAACAAGTAAAACAAAACAGTCCGGGATCCAAGGTGGCCTGGTGTTTACAGATTATAACCACTCGTACCCATTATCCATTATTCAATAATTCTGATCTACTTTCTGACATTGCTTGCTCAAAGTCTTATTTTTGGTACATGGACAGTTTTTTAATTTGACATATTGTATAGAGCACAGACATGGATCCAAGCAGTAACACAACACTCTGGCATGTTCATTTTTATTGCAGTAGAGACATTTGAAACATGAGTAGTGTAAGAGAGCAGTTTCGGAAAACACATTGTCAAGTCAATGATACACAGCTCTACTTGAAAGTCACCTCTACTTCAGACATCCAATGTGTCAAACTCTGTTTACAAATCCAGACCTTGATGTCCACCTGAGGCTTAAACTAACCAAAGAATAATTCCTGATATTTGCCAGTACAAACCTGTCTCAATGACAGCTTGAAAGCCCAACCTTTACTGAATACCAAGTCACTTGGAGTTACCCTGGCACCAACCGTACCTTCAAGAACCACATTGAAATTGAGGCTGTTTCTTTCAGAAAGCAACATCAGAAATTCTGGTCAGGCCCTCATGTTCTCACATCTGGATGGCGGTAATGACTTGCTACGTGGTCTCCAAGACACTACACTGGATTCCCTTAATGGCATCCTACACACTGCAGTGAATATCATCCAGGGCTGGAGGAAATATGATCACATCACCCCCATCCTGATGGAACTCCCTTGGCTCCTCTTGTAGGCTTACAACATGTTCAAAACCATCTGCATTATTTACAAAGCCATCACAACCAGCACCCCTGCTTATCTTGCAGGCAAGCTAACCCTTTATTGTGGTGCCTGGCACACCTGTAACCAAGATACCATCAGACTAAACACCAAGCAATGTAAAAAAAGAAACAAAAGGGCAGCCTGCCTTTTCCATCTATGCACCCAAGATCAACAACTTCTTATCCATTAGGACCCCAATACTGCTCCAATTTAGGGAAGAGGTGAAGATTGACCTCTCTAAAGAACATCACATCATATTGCATTATTAGTCCACAAACCTCCTATCTTGTTTATTTTAGGTTTGTCTTTAAGTTTTTACACCACACCACTGCCTTTTAGCTAGTTTTGCACTTCAGAAATACCACATATATTTCTTGACGGTGTAGGAAAGTGCCTCTTTCTGCATGGAGACCCCCATTTTTGTGGGCTGATGCTGCTATTTGCCTTGCACTGGTAGTCTGCTTACCAGGCCCCAGTGAAGGCACTCTGACCCCTTAATACATGTTGAGATCGGTTATACTCCTATTTGGCATATTTAACATACCTATAAGCCCTTAATATATGACACAAAGTGTACACAGGGACTGTAAGCTAACTGTCACTAGTGGACTGCAGAACCTACTATGCATCAACTACAGTAACAGTATAAACATAGCTTCAGGCCTACCATTGCAGTTTGACTGTGGCAGTTTACAAAATTCAACCTGTCAATATAAACCATTGTGACATGTCTAATCTTCCTTTTAATATTAATGTCACCCCTACGTAGGCCTTATAACTCACAAGGCAGGGTGCATAGCATTTAACATTAGGTCATGTAGAAAGCTAATATTAAACATGTTCTTACAGTGAATAGTGCCTAAAAGCTATCTCTAATGTAGCAAGGCTAGCTGTTCCATTGAGAAACACTGCGATGCAATATTAAATTCAATAATAATAGCTTTGGCTAGGAAACATCTAGAAATAACATTCTTGGTCTATTTGTAATATTTATTAAAACCCCATTCATTGATGAAGTCTGACTTTTAAGAAATACATTTTTAATTAAAAAAATATTAAGGAAAAGGTACTTTAATAAAGTAACTTTTTACCTGCTAATTAGCAGTAGCCTCCAGCTGCAGCTCTCTGAGTGCTCAAGCCCCAAATGAGGTGTGAAAATGGCTCCCAGAGCAGTGTAAAATGCCTGGGTGAGGAGAAGTGTTTCTGGTCCTCTGGTGGGATGACCATTTTGATAGAGACAGGAACTTGTTCAATATCCAAGCACCCCCACCCCCCATTGGCTTAGAAACCTCTTTTTGGATCCCCCAGTAAGACAGGCTCTAATCAGTGGGGAGGGAGCTGCCCCTAGAACTGATTTGAAATGATCAGAGGAGAGGGTGCTCCTTTCCATTCCCATGCATCTGGGGTGGGCACAAAAGGAGCAGAGTTTCACCATAATGGATTTAGAGACGGGGAGGAGCACTGCATGATTGTTTACAGTAGAGCACACATGAAATGCTGCAAATGTGTGTAGGGCAGATCCTGGAAAGTTTTACCATATTGGTAAGGGAGGAACCAGGAGTCACTCCCACCCACATCTCGAAAAAAATGTGTCTTAGAATCTTTTTGGCTTCAAAGACCTGCAGAAGACCGGAACAGACCTGCCAAGTCCATCTGACCAAGCTCTGGTGGAGGAGTGAGTTTTTGACTTTTTACCTGATTTTGGTACTTGTAAATGTTTTACACACTGCCTTAACTTAATCTTGTCTGTTCTGTGCCTTAGCCCCAGGGGAGGGTCTGTATTTTCTGTCTGTCTGCTCATGCAGCCTGGCCAGTCTTTCATACACTAGCCTGCAGAGACATTGTCTGATTTTGGAGCAGATTATTGTATGTTCTAAGTGCCATGGACCAGGACACTTAGAAGGACACTGGCTCATTTAAAAGTTGGCAACTATATGCCCGGTTCACAGATGACAGCTTGCCAAGGTATCAGCCCACTATAGCTAGGTGTTCAGGGCTGTTAACAAGAGGTTGGCTCATCACTGCAAATACACAGTTCTCATTAATTCCAGCAACTTTTATAATAATAAACATGAAAACTATATCCCATTACACTATTGACGAGTGAAGTCTCTCATTATCCACTTGCCCCATTTATTAATAATGTACTGAGGTTTAGCTTGGTTTGTTAGCTCAATGGATTAATTCATGAACTCCAGGGATCTGTGTTTGACCTAATGGTCACAGGTTCAAATTCCAGGAGGGTGATTCAGGCTTTCATCTTTCCAAGGTCAATAAAATGAGTACTACTCAGTTGGAAAAAATAAACATCTGTCATTCACCAAGTGCCAAGATGCCTCAATGGGTGAACGTGTACTTTACAAATTCCTAAGTTATTTACAGTAGATATGGTGCAGCAGGCTGAAGTTAAAGAGGGATGACGCAGAGCTAATTAGTTACCTCTGTGAGTTACCAGTAATTCTTAAACTGCATACATGGCCTTTTCTCTATTTCACTCACAATTATCTGTGGGTAATGATGCGTTTTAAAAGTACAGTAAGGAGCTCTCTAATTGATTTTCTCAGAACATGAGTTCTTTTGTACCACTTTGCTTAATAATTTCTAGCAACAGAATGCAAAGTGGTCCAATGTGATTTATTCAAATGAGATATTTCTAGCTGTAGGATTGTTCTGTGCTGCCGTGCACGGCACCATTGAAAAGTGATTATAATTTAACTTAAGTGTTCGTGCACCAGTGGAGGCTCCTGTATTATGGCGGAGGAGCATTGCCCAACCCCCCCACCCCCGCTGAGAGCCAGCAGAGGGAAATGTGAAAAATAAAATGATAATAAAACAATTTTATTACAATTTTATTTTTCTTACAGCTCTAAAGCCTACCATGTCTAAGGTGGGGGCGGGGCTATGATGACAGCAGGAGGAGGAGGAGTAGTGTGCACTATAAGTGTGCATGTTGATTTGGCCGGCTGTCAAAGGATGGCCAAATGTGCACTTAGATCTCTCCACCCGATCTGTGCTGCACAGAGGGGTGGAGAAGAAGCACAGGCTCCCAGACCCTGAGCGAGCATTAAATGAGCTCATTCAGGCCAATCACAACGCTGTTCTCAAGTTGGTAAATAGTATTACAACCATTAGAGCAGCGTCTTGATTGGCATCTGGGAGCCTGCACAGTGTGCACCAGCTCGTGGGGAATGAAAAGTTGGGACATGAGCAGAAGAACAATGACAGCTGCAGCAGGAAAGTACTTTTTTATTTTTATTTTTTTGTTATTTACCGCCACCCCCTCCCACATCACCCCACCCCCCACCCCACCACTTGTCATTAATAGCAGCCACCACTGTCGGGCACTCCAATATATCAGACTCTCTTCCTAGAGAACTATTTCGTACATGCATTATGATCCGTTCACTACCTTAAATGAACATCTGTAACACATAGTACCTTTAGAAACCTCACTTTACCTTCTAAGTACTGACACACCACAGGTGGCTGACTGCAGCTCACTGTCATTTTGGTTTGGCATAGATCACAAGGTATTCCAAGATAATGGTGAGCTGGGATTTGAAATCATTTCTCGATTCTACTCCCATTGGTCAACCAAAAAGCGCCCTGTTCACTAAATACACGGCTCTGATGACACACCTTGCAAGAATACATTCATCTTTTTATTGCCTTCCGCTTTAGGATGACCACCGCTTAATATGTTTACTCATGTATACTTACTTATTTCTGAATGTGGCACGGCTACATTTTGTACACAGTATTTTCTTTCAGAATGGATTATGGCTGCAAGAAATACTGTACATAGTATTGTATGGTAAAATGGTTGCAAAACTATTGCACTGAAGATGTTGGGAGAAGGACTGGGCAGTACAGTACTATAGAACAGATTTTTGATCCACACCAATATGCAGCGGTGTTAGAAAAACTGAGAGGGCCCTCATGCAAACTACATGGAGCACCCCCCAACCTCCAACTCGAGTCAGAGACTCTGAGACCAAGGTCTGGCGCCCATACACAGTGCCAGCTGTGCTGAGGGAGCCTTCTTGATCTCAGGCCCCCCACACTGCGGGGGCCAATGTTACACCACTGCCAATATATACACTAATTAGCTGAGACCTGGGGGGAGAAGACAGTGGACGTCCTGAGAGGTCAGGATAATAGGTTTTCAGGGCCAGAGAGAGACAGAGCCTCTTCTTGTTGACATGAAAGCAGGAAGGGCAGTGCTTAATTTGAGACTGTGGTTGCCAGTGGAGACCACTGGAACTTATTTTTGGGACCAGAACCTAGTTTTACGATTGGACATTTCCCGACAGCATGAGAGGGAAAAATACACAAAGGGGAAAGGAGGATGAAGAGAGACGAAAAAACATTCATAAAGGGAGAAAAGCGGGGACATGCACTAGTGAGATAAAAGGGCAGGGAGTGTCTGGTAGTGGGTTAAAGAGGCAAGATTAAAAAGTATGCAGGTTTGTTATTCAATGCAGACATTTATTTGCACCTAGCTTTGGACACTGGAGATCATTTTTTTCCCAACAAATTAATTACTGAGGAAGGGAGAGTCATGCTTCAGAATTGCGGTTGAGGGCAATAAATGAATGTGCTCCAATGGAGTTATGATATTGATTTTGAAGACCCACACTTAGATGAGGGCATGTGGTGGCTTGGGTCAAGCATTCATCAGTGTATGTCTTCCAAACAATTAAACACTCAAGTGTTTTATGTTACATGAGGATACTTGGCAGGGCTTTAAAACACAAACTATTTGCACTCAGATTTGCAATGGATTGATGATTCTGGCCTTTGAGCAAGGGTAAAAGCTATGTTCCAATGTACGGTGCCACTGGGAAAGTACAGCTCATATTTTTATGCTTCACACATCATAGAAATTCTGTTATGGGAAGTCAGTGGGAGGTCAGTGGAAGCCTGCAGTCTCTCCAGAAAGCAATCTCACTCCTAATACACTCAGTGGCGGCATTAATAGGAACAGTATAGGAAACAGTGAATATGTTTTTTTTTCAGAACTGGCATCATTCACAATCAAATTGGCATCCCCCTATGACGAGAAAAAGAGCAGCTGCCAGACGGTAACGCAGGGGTCGTGCACCCCTAACCAATGACTGAAGCCGTATTCATGCCTATCTGATGCCGCACACGAGCACTCCCGCTCGTTCATCTGAGCATTCACCCTACAATGAGTTTTATAGAAACCAACAATGCTTTCATATTGAGGACCTTCAGATGGTTTTACTGTTTAGATCTGTTTGCGGCTAAGTCCGCCACATGAGGGAATGCAATGTTATATGAAACTACAACAAATTACTTTAGTCTGCCTATGAGGCAGTGCTATTGTGATTCAGAATCTGTTAGACTACGAACATGAAATATTTCAGCAGTCAGTTGGCTAATCCCACCAGTTATATAAAACTCCCAGCTGACCCAATTGTTAAGATTGGAAATCTGATAAGGCAGATTACCAATAGTGGCATACAAACAGGTTCTTAATCCAAAATGATTATGGATTCCTACATAAAATGTCACCCACCATACCTACAATCCGAACTCTGCCCATAATTCACAAAAGCTTGAATAATCCAACAGAAGGCTCATTATATCGGGGTGTAGATCAATTTACGATTCATTATAGGGGTATATGAATTGTTTTCTGATGCTCTTTTTATACTCCACAAAAGCCTTTGTGATGGATCCAACGCACATTTTACAGGTTTTGGATGGACATGAATTTGAGCCGGCATACAAACTTTTAGCCACTGTGGCTATAAAATGATTTAATATCAATATCCCACAATGTAATGCTTTAAATGTGATCCTGGGAAAAAGAGAGTGTCCCACACAGGTCCCTACCAGATTTATTACAAAAATTTTCCCAATAGCACTTGAAATAAACTTTTTCAAGTTTCTGACTTCTATTTTCAAACTGAAGGCTGGATTTCACCAGATATAGCCAATCTATATATATAATTATGAACAACTTCACATATTTCATGACACCAATACATTCCAAGCGTTTACCACATGTTGGCACAGATATATCAATGATGTCATAATGATGCAGTCAGGGATCTAGTATACACTGGAAACCTTTTAAAGTGGCTTACTTACACTTTTACCTTTAAGTGATAAATTCAGTTTGGAAGTAGTTAGAAAATGTATTACAGGGTTCATTTTAATAGCAAATTAAAATCCCACTTAATGATCAAGTCATATTTTATATTATTAATACCACTTTTGCAAAGCTGTAATTTTCCTGCCTAAAACCAAAAGGCTTCCCTTCCATTATCCAGCTATCATCTGATCCTTGTTGACTCCCCTGTGGTGTGATGTGCACTGCTCTACAATAGTGGACAAGAGGCCCAGGGAGTGAGGAGAGAGATTCTTCAGTTGACTTATGGCCCGGAGAGCTGTTCCCAATCCCTTTCTGAGCATCAAATGATGCCTAACTTGTCATTGGCAGATGCAGGGGTTGCAGTGGGTAAGCAAACCCTTTTGAAGTTCAGCCCAATGTGGGGGCTGCGCTTGCAAAAACATTCCAGTCCTACCAACCTCACCAAACGTCCTGAAAAGCATAACTATCTAAAAGGAGTAGTCAGATGGAAATTGGCAAAGTTTTTGGCCCGTGAATATAGTTATCAAAAAGATTCCTGGGTCCTCTCAGTAGCTTACAATGGGTTTTCCATTAAACCAAAATAGTACCCTTCAAATTTAGTCTTTCAAGAATCCCTGTTTCCAACGTTGGATGTAAAGAAGGGGATACCAGATCTACTAGACAAGGAGGAATTACAGCAATTCCTTTCCCACAGAGACACAGAGGAATTTATTAAGTACTGTTCTTTGTTTGGAAACTGGTTGGGAAGTTCCATCAAGTGTTCAATCTCAGGTTTGTACATCAATTTGTTAAATACTCCACTTTCAGGATGACTACTATCTAGATGGTTATTCCTTGTATTTGACAAAGGAAATGTTCTTATATCACTGGATCATCAGAATCCAGTGATTATTTACAAATGTATTGGGTCCAGTAGTAGCTTCATTACATTGGATAACTATTCATATCTACTCCTACCGTAACAATATGTTAATCCCTGCCCCTCCTTTTTTATCTTATGGACAGACCAATGTGAAGAGGATGTGCAACTGTCTCCAAAGCCTGGGATTCATTTAGAACCAGACAAAATTAAAACCTGCATCTACCAATGCAACACTATTCATAGGAGCACAATTCCATACAGAACAAGTTTTTCTTCCAAACAACAGGTGAATATCTCTACAAGACAGTGTTCATCATCTGCTGTCTCTGGCACATGCTCCTGTTAGAGTCTTTTTTTAAAGGCCATGGTTTGATTGTAGAATCCACAGCAGGAGTTCCTTTGTCTCACCATCACTTGAAGCCCCTTTTTTTGTCAACAGCTAGAGCAGCAAAATTATGAAGCCTTTATTCCAATCTTGGTGTCAATAATTCAAGCTCTCCAGTGGTTAATGGTCCGTGAACATCTTCAGAAAGGGATTTTATTGTCTCCACTACTCCCCTAATATTAATAATGGATGTGAGTCTGGGGGAATGATGGGATACTGTGGGGGGAAAGGTAATTAAAGGGCCCCAGTCTCAAATACAATCCACCCAATCCTCTAAGTTGATAGCTATCAGCAGGGTTACGAGCCCTTTAGCGGTTTTCAACCCAGATAGAAAGAAAGGAGGTCATAATCAGAACAAATTACATCACCAGAAGTTACATAAAATGATAGGGTGGACACAAAGGAGAAATCTCTAGCTTAAATGGCAAAGAACATCTTCAAGTGGAGGGATATTCAACTCTTTTTCCTGAAAGCAGAGCATATTGAGAGGTAGTACAACTTTCATGCAGTCGGTATTTGCCCTTACCTGCCAGTTACCATCTGGGGAGTGAGGAATGCAAATAAATCATGGCTTACTTAGGCCAGCCGAGGTTGGATCTGTTTGTGTCTCACTTCAGTGCTCTGCTTCTTCCTTATTGACAAACATATAGAGGCAGTAAGCATGGACAGTGGATGCACTGTCAATCCTCTTTCTGAGAGGTCTCTTGTATGCTTTTCCTCCCATTTTTCTCCTCCTCAGGGTGCTTCAGAAGATTTGGGATGAGGTGGCATCAGTGATTCTAGTCACCCCATATTAGACTGGGAGACCATGATTTCCATAATTAGTACAGATGACCGTACAGCAGTAGATCCACATTTTCTTGCATTTGTCCCCTCTGAGCTACGCCGGTTGCCTTACAAATCTCTAGCGATGCTTCAGCTCACAGCTTGGAAATTGAAAGGGTAGATCACCAGAACATGGGGCTGTTTGAGTGAAGTAACGGTTGCCATCCAAAAGTCTACAAAACCAACTACAGTGTCTTTTTACACTATACATTCGAACATTTTAAAGATGGTGCACAAACCACATAGGATCGAGATCTTAGATTTCCTTTTAGATAAATTTGAGATGAGAATAGCTGCATCAACCTTATTTGCACAAGGACAACCGTCATGGGTATTATGGAATTCTAGGATCATCTTGATAAGCTTCACCCATATATTAGAAGGCTATTAAAACATTCTAGGCTTAAAAATCCAATCACCTCAAAAGGACTTCTTCCTTGGCACCTTTCTACAGTACTAAAAGGTTTAAAAATTAACCCTTTTGAGCCTCTAGAATCTGTAGCTAAATTGGTATATGTGATAGTTATAACCCCTGCCGGAAGATTATATGAGACAAAGGGCTCTTCTATCAACCTATCTGTATATATTTTTTTCCAGATTGGTTGGCTTGAGACTTTATCCTAAATTCAAGCCAAAGATTCAATTCTAATTTCACTCGTCAGGAGGTTTTCCTTTCAGTTTATCATTCAGATTCTGAATCTGATCCTCCCTTGGCATTAGCTGTAAAATGAGCACTTTTAATATATTTGGAGAAGCAGAAAGAGGTTAGAGACTCTGAATCCCTTTTTGTCTCTTACAGTCCAGGAAAATAGGATAAGAAGCATGGTACATAAAAGTTAAGCAGATGGGTATGACAGATTATTATTCAAACTTACTTTTCCTTGAGAACACTTGTACCGGGTAACATCCCTGGCAGATCTACAAGAGGGGTGCTGCATACTGGGTAAAGGCAAATTAAATGCCTCTGTTAGAAATTTTTAGGTCATCAAAGTGGTCAAAAGTTAATACTTTTTATATAACATCATTGCTTGATAATTTTGGTTCGGAAATGTAAACTAGATAATGTTGAAAATCTCTCAATAAATCAGCATTTATAGCAACTGAAAGCATAATAATGTCTTTATGCTTGCGGAAAGTGATACAAGTAGGTATGCCCTCAACACATGAGGACTTTGAAAGGAAGGAAGAATGAACTAGTAATGATATAATCACTTACTGGTAATATATTTTACCTCAGTGAAAAGGAAAACTAAACTGACGGGCATTTATTTCTCTATAGATACATAATTTCAAAACGTTGTTCAAAGCCGATGGTAATTACCACTATAAAGAGACAGGGAATAACTGTTACAATTTATTTTCAGGGGTTTGCATTTGCTCTATGTTTTTGTGCACATTTCAAATTTTTATAACTGGAAAAGCTGTCGACATGTTTCAGAGTGCAGTTAATATGGCTGTGGGGAACGAATATGGGAGGCAGGGCCGAATTTAGGAAAAGTCAAGATTAGGTGATCACTTGGGGTACCCCTGTCGGGAGTCACAAGGTTACCTCCCTACAGCTTGTATGATTTTTTGACTTCACTTCAAGTTTTTTTGCATCCATAATCCACATGCAGAGATCAGCGATTCAAGCATTAAGGATTTTCTCTGATTGTAAATGACATAACTACTTAATAATAATATTAATTACCCTGATCCATATTCCTGCTTGTCATAGCTTGTGTGTTAAGGTGCCTGGCCCCTCTCAGGAAACGTCACGGCCAAGTACTTCTTTATTATTGGTTCTAAAAGGAAACTACTATTACAATGCCATACATATGTGCCTCCTCCTCGTCCTATCACGCTTCCTGTTATTTTCCACGATCAACATTGTGCTTCAGAAACTGAAATTAGGAGGGAGGAGAGGATGGGTAGGATTGAGACGGGGATAACAATGGATCAGGGTAATGAGGATTAACACCCATTAATATCCCGGATTCCCTCAAATGTGTTTTTTTTTTTTATCAATTAAACAGCTATTTCTATTTCTTGCACTCACCCTTAGGTTCAAGGAGCTTATTGATTAAAAAGTTACTCATCAAAATATTGAGAAGAGAAATAAAGCCCGACAAAAATATAGTGGTCTAAAACTTGATCATAACGGTATGTATGTACATATATATATATGTATGTATGTATATATATATATATATATATACATACATACACACATATGGAATTAGTATAGTAAACCCATAGTTATGGTTACAATATTTTGGTACATGACACTTTGGCCACAAAACTCTTGAAGGATGAGATTTCAGCCACTATATTCTGAAACTATACCTGATTAAAAGTCTACATTGCTTCTTTGCACTAGCCTCCAGTGCCGGGATTTGGGGTGGGAAGGTCCTTTTGGGTGCTCTTTTTCTCTTACCAGCAAGGAGTCTTTGAAGCTATTCATTCCAGACTTGGTGACAACAGTGTTGTCTTAGGAATTTTTGGGGCCCTAGACCACACATTTTCAGGGGCTCTCAATCAAACTAGCCTTGACTTTTATTGCCTCTGTTCTGCCAATTCAAGCCTGCATGAAGGAAGCAATACAAGCAAATTGTTAAAGATGAGATCTAGCGATAGAAAGATCACATTGTCAGGGGGCCCTTGGAAGGTGAGGGCCCTGGGCAATTGCCCACTTTGCCCATGCCTTAAAACGTCTCTGACAACAGGTCTGTCCTATATTACAACGAATGCCCCCGAGTATGAGCAATATTGCAAACACAATGGTTCCCAACAATTAATTTATCAACGTTATCAGTAAAGGTGGCAGTGATTCCACCCAACCATGACTTAAATTTTCCTATACAAAATCTGAATAGTTGGATCAAGAAAAACAGTCAAAAAGACCAGTGCTGACTCACATTATTTATTAAAAATAGCATACGGTATTCAAATTTGCTTTTATAAATAATTAACATTACACTAATCCGAAAAAAGCTGAACAGGAATTAGTTGTAAAATGAACAATGTGCAATCAAATAGTGGTCAGTTAATGCATTAGGTACAGTTCAAATGAAATTAGTGAAAGTTTTAACTAATTAGATTTAATCAGGGAATGAAGTCAGAGTAAGAAGCTACACAGCAATTGGAAGGTATAAATCAATAAATGAGAGACAAACTGATCAAAGTAACAGGGGGAGAAATAAAACAAAGCTCATGTGATCACCTGTTATCACCCTTCCAGGTGCAGCAAACCATCAGGAATCTTGTGTGACTAGCTTGTCTTGGAAGAGGCTCACATTTGCAGCTTGGGATGTGGTCCAAGCATATCACCAACAGGATAGCTGGGTGCCCGCTAGCCAGATTATTTAAGCCAAACAGGAGGATAGCCCTTTCTGCCAGGCACATTTGCTTTAATCCAATCTTGTATACTCCTGTGAAAATGTGGGGTGGCACTATAAGGCAGGAGTCTTTTTTGGCATTAATTTAGCTTCTATCCTTATCACACTTTCTCAGCCAAAAATGAGCTCTGGTTTTCAAGTGGGCATATGCAGAAGCCATTAAACAGTCAAGTTCCTTAACAGTAGGCCACTTTTGAATTACAAAATCTTTGTACTGGTGGAAACAACAGGGTCAATTTATTTACATCGTTTATGCTGCAGGCGAAGCAGTGAATGAAGCAAACAAGATTTGCGCCAGAGCAATATGAAATTTGATTAAGAGGTGAACATGTGACAGGTCTAGGTCTGGTTCACATAAAGTTAAAAAACATAGTGTACATATAGTACAAATAATTGTTCCATCTTTATTGAAAATTTGCATCATACTACAGATTATATAAAGTGACCCAGAAAATAGGTGTTTAAAAAAAAAGAAAAAAATGGTTGGAATGATTAATTTTCATTCAGCTCGCAAATCATCTGTAATTGCATTTATTTGGATAAATAAACGGTGATGCCTTTTATTTCCTTTTAACCTCTTCTAAATCAATTAGTACCCTGTTATATTGCCTTTCCCTCAATGGAGATACTTCATGATTAAACAGATCTTTCTGTTCCTGCCACTGCCCTGCCTGTACACAGGCCCCGGCCATATTTATCAACTAACGTCCGGCCCATTAGAAGAGGCAGGTTTAGCATTAAATAAACAGAGTGAAGGTTGCAGTAAAAACATACCTCTTTCTGAGTCACTGAATGCCAAATCTGTTAAGCATACAGCAAATCCCACTTAACGTCAAGTTTACTGATCGTAATTGGAAATGATATAAACACAGCTGAAGTGCTATGAAAACATTGCCGGAGAAAAGCCTTTAAAATGGAGAGCATATTGTATTAGAGAAGGGCGCGTGAGCAATGTCTTTCTGCTTTAGGCAGATCCGCAGCATTACATCTGAAGGAGAGCGCGTGCTGGAGGATCAAAGCGAGACAGGCGTTTCTAGAAGAACTTGAAGGCAGGCCTTAAACAGCTGAGCGCCATCTTGAATGTTACCTCCAAACAAAATTGTGAAAGAATACACAGACCATACATGTCAACATTTTAGAGCAGCTAAGTGGGAGATTTAAAACAAATAGGAGAATGTATTTTCCCCATTGACTTAGAGACAATCTGACTTAATAGGGTCTATTGTCATGTATGGTGCCAGGCAATCAACATTTCATTTTTGGTAGTTTAATAACAGCACAAACAAAAACAGAGTTCTAGACTGTTTTTGTGTGTGCTATATAAAAGTGCCAAAAATAGGAGCCCTGTCACACTCTCTAATCTCCCCCTCCCGGAATTAATTACAAATGGTTAACATTTGACTTTTGCCTTGTTTACGCAGATCCCAGCAATCCCAACAGGACTTCTGCATGCAGGAATATGGAGGTGGAGATTAGCATTGAAATTGGTAGTCTTCCGCCTCAACTGGTAGGGTTGGCTTGTATGACACAGACCTGCATAAAGTTACTGCACTGGGCAATTAAAATGACTTAAAATGAATGAACAAAAGATGTTTATGTGGTGTGCACCCCACATAAAAATGTTTTTCAACTGTATTTGTGTCCCTAGAAGGAACTCATACCCACCCCCACCCAGGAGGAAAACTGGACGAGCCCATTTAAATTAGAAACAAATTATTCACATTAGTAAGTGGGCACTTTTTTGAAGGATTATAGCATTTCCATTCCAAGCTCGACCTAAAAAAACTTCATTACCAACATTCAACTTTTGGTTACATTAAAAAAAATGCATTGTGGGAGCTGTTTTGTCTCACTTTAATTGACACTATTTGCACAACTGAAAGCAATGAGTGCCAATGTGAGTCAATTCTTTGGTTTTGGTCTTCCTACAAGTGACATATACAATCAAATGTGAGACAGTTCGAGTGACACTTTCCCACTAGTAAATCAAAGCAAAGACCAGTATTAAAATGCCTTTGTGAGTTTTCAGACACCATATCAAGACATAACAGACAGCAATGAACATACGCCTGAAACAAGCCAGAGCTATTGCAAACGCTTATTAGCAGAATCAGATCACTGCGTAACAACAAGGAATTATTTTAAGGATTAGTGCTGAAAATGGTACAATTCCGAAAATATTAGAAAGTGAATGGGATAATTCTAGGTCTGTGCAAGGGGTAGTGGTTTCACTCCTGTTCTCCCTATTACACCATTTCCCTCTGTAGTTTCTCACTCTGATAGCCACTTACTGGGCTGATGACTGTGCTGCAATGTACTATGCTGATTTCAGGCAGACTGAGCCTGGTACTTGCCAGGGACGAAGCCTCTACTGTTATACTTAACTTCTGGTCTGGCTGCAGTGATGTTCTCCACCGTAAGGTCATCTCTGGTCTATACCTGGCTGCCTGGTGGTTTCCTGCTGCAATTTTCACACTGATAGGCAGGCTCCGCTCTGCCTGTCCTTCACAGTTTCACAGCCTTAGTATCATCGACAAGGTAGAGGCTGGCCAGGGCCGTATCTTGGTCAGTAAGAATTACATTGTGAGCTTCTGATTTTCCAACAGTCAGGCTGGCACATAAACTTTAAGGGCCAGATGTTGCAAAAGGGTTTTTCCCATTCTGTGTCAATGGGAAAATGTGTTCCTACATATGGCCCTAAATCCATTAGAACACAAGCAAGATTCATGAGAGGGGTCAAAGGGGTGGTAGAAAAGGAGAGGAATGCAGATTGGTAAAACTACTAAGAAAACTTAATATTTTTTAAATTACCAATATTTTTGAGAACTTTCAAAACAGAGAGAGAGAGTGTGTGTGTGTGCATTTTTGTCTGTAAACATTTCTGGTGAAATCTGACTAACATCTCACAATATCCAAATGAAAGCACCTGTACCCAAATATTAATCAGAAAATACATCTATTAAGGGGTGTTACACCCCAAACACCCCCTGAAGCTACGTCCCTGAGGCTGGCAGGTCGGCACATTTATTAATGTGCACTGCTTGGCCGTTGGGACAAGACACACTCTGTCTCCAAGTCAAGCCCCACCCCCAAACACACATGACCGGAGGCCAGGTGAGGAGTTATTGACTAACTTCACTAAAAGCCATTCATATCAACAAAGTCATCTGGCCCAGGTAGCTGAAATTATGTCTGGGGGGGCTGCTAAATGGGCCGCCACATTGGGTTGTTTTCCCTGGCAGAAGGAAAGATATATATATGTAGTCTCCCAATTGCGGCTCCAGTCATTAGGTGTCAGTCACAGTTCAATCCTGGTATATCTTCCTGCTGACATCGGGTCGCTTTTTCCCAGAGTTCATGCCACTGTGATGCATATTGTGCCCACTTATCTCGATTACAATCTGACATGACGTGGGACCCTATGGGTTAAGCATTTACACTTACGCCACATCTGACGTCAGCTTTAGTGACGTATTTTGATAAGAGATAGCCGTGCAGTGCGGGCTTTGTACACATATCGGATGATTTATTCCCGACGGATTCTTTAATTTGGGTAAATCCAGAGTTTCACGTAAGCTTCATGTCACTGGAATAGAATTTATGAGTCTTTGAAGAACTTTTTTGTCTTCTAATATTCCAGCTGTATATTGGTGGCCGCTCGTTCGTCTCTTTACAGACACTGCTCAGCTCTGTTGTCTAATCCCCGACTGATTCTCTTTGTTTGGGTAAGTCTGAAGTTTGTCGAGAGCTTCATGTCGCTTAAACAGTACTGACAAGACTTTAAAGAATCTCTTTATTACTTGGTTTACAGCAGCTTTTGAGCTCTGGTACTCGTGTGCTCTTATAAATTGCGGGTCAGTCCTTCTCTATTTGTAGACACGTGGATGTCAGTTTTTCTAACCTTTTTCAGGACATACATACAGTGACACTCTTTGTTAGTGTAAAAGGTCATTTATTTTAGGACAGGTTTTTAAAACACAAACATCATTTAACATTTTAACTGTATATCGTCCTTTTAAACCAGACCTTAACTTTTACAACATCCTTTTGCCTTCCTTCTCTCCTCAGATAGCTCCCTTCAATTCTCCTACCGTATACGCTCCCCTATTCCTCCCATGCCTTCCTTGCTTTAAACCTACCCTCCCCCGCTCTGATCCTTCACCTCCTTGTTTTTCCCCCTGGAAGGGTGGACAAGCCCGCATCTGGCTCTCCACCCTCCCCCATCTCCTGCTACCTCTCAAATCACCTGCCCTAAATGACTGCTAACGAACCCTACCTACCTACCCTCCTTGACCTAAATATCATCCTCCCCCCTTCCCTTCCTATGCAGGGTGGGTGGGTGGTCAAAACTTTCCCCTAACTAACTAGTCGGTGCGGAGAAAGAGGCCGACCCCACCCTCCAACCCCCTTTTATATCCTAACTAACTCCCTCCCCTACTTACCTGTCCTCCAATAGGGCGCCTCCGTGCCACTTCTTCCCGTCCCGAACGTACCCGCGGAGAGACTAGACCGGGTCTCTCTCTCCGCGGGCCCCTCCATGGGCACACACAGGTTTCGTCACTAGGGCCCCCCCGGTATGTGCACGTCAGAAATCGTACCCCTCACTCGCCCGACTCGCCACACATGGGGGCTAACATAATTTTTTCGGGCACACACGGGTTCCGTCCCAATGATCTCCCCCTCTCCCCTCCTGGGATTACATGTGCATGCCCATGACTGTTTCCTGCACTTTTTGTCCAAATATACGATACTCAACAGGGCCTGTTAAATTCAGGATGCACGTTCTGTCCGTGGCACGCGGTGACTTTATATAGATTCACATAATTGTTTGATACGTGTATATCCTCAGGAATAACTTATCGGGCACACATGTAGTACTTGTCTATATAATTTTACAAACAATATAATTTTGCACATATTGGTTGCGCCTTTTACAGACGTGTGCATGTCGGGTGGGGTGTCAGAGGTACCCCCTATTTATATAATTATTCTCTTTGGATGCTGGATGTCATACGAGCCACCAATGGTATAAGGAAACATTTTGGTATATTTTTTGATGATTAGGAAAACCCTTTCTCCTGGACCCGGTGTGGACCATAGGAGGAGAATAACTACGAAGATTCCTGGTATAAAACCTTTTGTTTTTTTAGTGTTTATTTAGAAATAATTTTTAGTCTTTATTCTTATGCTTGGTATTTTTCTGTTTCAAGGTGTCTCCACTTATTTTTTATTGTCCTGATGATGACCCTGCACTGACTGGTCTGAAAATAGGGTCGAAACATTGACAGAACACATAATTGTGGACTGGTTTTCAAATTGGTCAAATGTGGATGTTGATATCTAAAGGACAGATATCCCAGGACAACACTATAATTTGCTCCAGTCACATGTATATATATATATATAGCACCAGTGCACTTTTTTCACTTTGTCACTTGCACAGCACCGTCACTATATAGGAGCACCTTATTTCATGTCATTATACGTTTTTTTGATACTTAATAAAACTGTATATTTTTCACAAATGTCCTTCTACTACACTATATATACAATAGAGTAGCCGTGGAAGTCAAGGGCAACACTTTCCCCCTTGTGGCCATTTGTGTCTGATACTAAATGGTCCGACAGGACTGGAGATGGGACTCACTCGAGCCAGGGGAAAACAACATCCTGCCAGCACGACCTCCTCTACAGCAAAGAGCATTATTAGGATCCCATGTGGACAGCACCCATTGTCTGGCCGGTGCGCAACTTCACAGAAAAATACACCGCTGCCCCGCCTCTGGGTCAGCCATCTGATACGTGTGTGGTGTTGACTGGATGCGTTGGATACACAGTCGGGCCGAACTCTAACTATACATCCGTGCCCAAATGGCTCGCTTAGCTCAGATCTCAGTGACAAAAAGACAATTAATTTGCTATGGGGAGGCTGCAGCACAGGCACTGGCAGCAAGCCAATTTAAAGCACGCTGGCTGCTTTTGTAATTCAGCCTTGTTAGCATCTTGTATGGGTTTGAGGAGCTAGAATGTGTGACTAATACATTTTAAGGCCGTTTCTGCTGCCCCTATCACTAAAAAGCTTTCTCCTTTGTTGGGATGTCTGTGGTCAATAGACTGAGGGGCACCACTACTATGGGTCTTGTGCAGCTGTAAGTGCGGCATTCTTGGCACTATACACTTGCAGTTATTGACAGTGCAGATCTCCCACGTTCCACAGACTGCTCTTTGAGCATTAACTTTTGATTCTACACCCCTGATTACCAAAATGTGTCTAATGTATTATTCCTATTACAAGCACATTTCCTCAATTTCCCTCAGAAGAGGGAGCTTCAAACAAAGTAAACAAAGCAAGCTGAGCTGAATAAACCAAACCTGTGGCAAACAACGACTCTGAGGATTGAAATACACTGTAACTGGTTGAGGAGGAGGACATAGCATTTGGTGCAGGATGTGAATAAAGTTGAGTTAAGTCGTGATGTGATTTATTGGATTGAACTGATGAATTAATGTATCCTTACAGTGTGCTATACATTAATTGTGATAATTTGGGATTGTTCCTGATTTAGGCCCTTGAGGATAACTAGCATTCAACCCAAACTAATACAAACTTAAATGGGCAGCCTAAGGCATAGTTTATGGTGCTCGAGGAAAGGCAGAAATGACCTTCTTTATAACCCTTTTCCTCATCTGTGCACCCAGTAATGGATTATTCCTAGTGACCTAGTACTCTAGCGAATACTCTGTTTACGCCTTCGGTATCAGTCTCTTCAGTCCATTTTTAGGTCTAGCGTGCAAGCGCTCTGACGTGTTGTAATCTATCTGTGGGCTTTTAACCACGCCCACCGCATGCCCATCACTATCACTCATTCATGAGCTTGCCTTTCGAAAATCCTTGGTTATCATTGGTAAATGCTTTCTGTTTGTCCCTCCTTGGGGCAGTTTTGTACCGCCTTGGCCATCGACCCTGTTACATGGGTACATGTTTGCGAATACGCTTGACTGCGAGCGAACTTCTTTTTCCTTTTGTGTCTCTTCTTCGGACTCGCGCTCAACATAAGAGGGCACTCCAAACATTAATGTGAAATGGGACCCTTTAGCTCTGGGGGTCTAAGTGTAGAAGGGACGCACCCACAGCACACTGCTCTTACTCGTCACGTCTCTGGTTTCGTTAAGGATGCTGTTGCAGGGATGCAGCTCTCAATCTACAGGCTTTTCATTACCCTAGTGTGAGACAGGTCCAGACCACTCCTCTCAAGGAAGAGCTCTGTGTGCATGAGGAAAATACAGTGATTTTGTCCTCAAGCTTAATCCGAGTGTTCACATTGGCAAAGAAATAAAAAATGTATTTTCTCCATTTCCCAATACATAAATTCAGCAAAATGAGTGTGACATATGCTAGGTCCATGGTTATCACTCGTGCAAACAACATTTGCCCTAGTCCCTAATGCACATGTGGCAACAAATGTGAAAAAAATAATTCGCCTTTTTGTTTTTGCACCATTGGAACGAGTTTGTGATATGACACCTGGTATTTTGCACATTTACTGTCTGAAATCAAATTGTATTATTGAAAATGTGTGAAGTTGATAAAAGCAACTGGCAATAAATAACAGGCCACGATGACATGAAAATACCAAAAGATCAGGGGTAGCTACTCTGCTAAGGCGGAAGAGCATCCCCTGGTTGGATTTTCCAAAAAGGAAAAATAAAATGATAAAAACATATGCTACGTTATTTCATTTTATTTTTCCTTGTAGTAAGGGGCGCGGCTGAGCTGTAGGGATGGCGAAGGGCTATGTACCACAATAAGTGCGCATGTCTACTTGGCCGGCCGTGGTGTGCAATGGAACTTAACGCTGCTGAAACAGAAACCAGAACCATGCACTGTCCCCAGTTACAAAAGGCAGGATGCTTTTGTTAAGCAACCTAGTTAGCACCTCGCATTGGGTATAGCAACTACAATGCATGAGTAATGCATTTTAGTGCACTGATGCAGACAACAGCACTAAAATTAGTTATTGTAACCCCTGATGCATGGTACATGCCATCGCTGAAAGGATTTTATTGCAAATAAAAACAATAACCTCTGTTTCGTGGTACATGCCATAGCTGAAAGGATTTTATTTAAAAAATGTATGTCTCTGGACTCCTGAAGTAATCTGCCTTTTATTTGCTACTGGAATGAATGATATCAAGAAAACAACACATACTGCAATATTGATTATCAACCAGTGCCGTAACAAAGGCCCCCTCAGCACAGAACACTGTATGGGCGGCAGGCCCCTTACTGAGTCCAGTGGGGAGTGGGCCCCCTCCAGGTACTTTGCTGGGGTCCCCCTCAAGTTTTGTTACACCACTGATATCAATCTCAGTCCTCTCCAAAAGACCATCAGTGACCACAAGTTTCTTTATGTCTCCTATGCAGATAACAATCAGCTTCAATCATCATCAAACAAAGCTAGTACCAGGCACAGCAACATGTCTAACATTAAATCATGAAAGCTGCAAAGTTTCTAAAATGTGCCATGACTCTAAGTAGGAACTAATTTTACACAGTTCTACATGCAACAAACGTCATCAATCCTTGAATGTCAGGGGATCATGCCCAACCATTATTTGATAAGCCTATTATCTGCAATCAAGTGAAAAAGAACTCTATTCCCAGACACGATTTCTGGTGAGAACACAACACTACTATCCAAATCTACATTCATAAACCCTCCATTTTGTTATCCAGGGCACTAACAATTAGTAGTGAAGACCATAATTTCCAGCTACAATAACCCAACTGACTCTTCTGCTGATGCACCGGAATGGGACAGCCGGGCTTGCTGCTGGCGATACTCCCTGTGTCTGCATCTTCCTAAGCCTAACATCTGTCTAGTGGGTCTGGAAGGATGCTGGGTCACCTCCAAAGCCTTTGCTCCACCCACAAGTGCATCAAAGGTAGCACCTCAAAATGTATCAGCAACAGCATGTCTCCAGATTCCCCCTACAGCTCAAATGAGGTACATTCTTTGTAACCCAAGTAGTCTAATGTAGAAAATGTGACTACCACGTCAAATTTTAATTCTGTATCTCGGAAATAGAACCTGCTAGAAAAATGTTTACATCACTATTTTTAATTATTATTAAAATCCAATTGAGTTGAAGTTGGATTGCTAATAAGTATTTGAAAAAGTACCTCTTATAAAGTTACCTTTATTTTCTGTGTGAGCCTTCAGGGGGCTATTTAGCAGAAACCTCTGATAGCTGGTGAATCTGTACTTGGTCTGAATGAGTTATGAAAGTGGCGTGAAACTCCTCCCAGGAGTGACAGTTTAGGTTGACCAGAATGTGCAGAAATGACTCCTCTATTGTCAGCAGGATGGGGGTATCTTTTGACTCCACAGTATTAAATCCTGTCTGACAGATCTGTTTGAGCTACATGTAGCATTTTGGTGCACTTAAAGGGAGAGAACAAGAAGCCAGGGCAATTCTTGTGTATCCCCTTGTTTGGGTGCTGTAGGGCACTGAATTTGTCCTGCATTTGTCATACCAGACCTCTGCCTTCTAGATTGTTTTGGATATAGGGCATGCCTCAAACTGGTTTTAGTGTAGATGTGTGAAGGCACTGGAGATTACCACAGTGCATCCCCATACACACTCACAACCATGAGAGCACAAGTTTAGTCATCATCTTGGTAATGCCCTATCACATACTATTTAATGTCTGTTAGCAATATGGTAAACAGGAACCTCTGAAAACATGGATAGGGTTACATCCAGGTACGTTTACCCCATTTGTTAGGGAGTGCCTAGTAGTCATTCCCAAAAAATAGCTAGTGCCAGGCATAAATGTCACCAGAAGGCACTCCATCAGAACAGTTTAGGCACCTGCCGAAGAACAGAAGAAGGCTGGATCTGCCGTCTCTGAGAATCTCGTAAGGACTGGACCTAAAGGGAAGGATCAGTAGACTGATGACCTGTGTAACTAAAGGGACACAAAAGCCTGCTATAGGCCTTTCTGCCACAACAACCAACTGACTTGTTGCAACTAGAACCTGGACTTGGCTTTGTTGGTGGTTTCTGCCTAGCACCCTGAGTCTCTAGGTGATCCCCAGTGCCCCAAGGTCATGGTGGGCTTAAAGGTATAGTCCGGTGGGTGCTTGGGCCCTAAGAAAGAGTCAGTACATTTTGAAACCTTTTGCTCCAGTGTTCCAGTGCTCCAGAGCTCCAGAAGATCTACAGTGAAAAGTACCCAACCAGCTGTTCCGTTGTGTCTCATTCAACTTCAGGTTGAAATACCCCTGCACCTCTGAAAAAAACAACATCTCTTTCTGTTTTTGAATGTAGAAACCTTTGCCAATGAAAAAACCTCAAAGGCTCCAAAGCCATAGCATGACTGGCCTGCAGCCAGTATCTCACCTGCAATTCCACGGAGCATTTTCAGATGTGTCCCATGGGGAAATACATTTTTCTTGGAAAAAAAATAGCAAGGCCCTTTTTTGGATAAGAACTTTTACACTTTTTATACTTCCAGACTCTGCTAGACCAATCTACCATGACTAACCAAACAGCGCTCCATCACAGTCAGCCTCAAATTGTCTATATCTCCAGGTCTACTATGACTATTGACTCCTACTGTTGCTTTGCACTTTTTGACATTATAATTTTCTAAAACGTAACAAATTCTCAGGTTCCCAATTTTGCATGTTTGTTGCTCTGGTGCGATTTTGTTTATTAAATTTTGCTCTATTTTTATATGTTACAATGGCATTTTTATTGCGTTGTGTTTTTGACATTTTAACTGTTTTGGTACTTCTAAATGCTTTACTCATTTTCATTAACTTAAGTCTGTCTGTTCGGTGCCATAGATACCAGTGGTTGAGCCCAGGCTTAAATCACTGACACCTTTGACTGGACCTAACAAGATAGTGACTTTACTACATGTGAAGGATGCCAGTCTTCTCACTTAATAAACAACATTCTGACACCTCGATGGCAATAACCCCAACAATAACTTAAGTGAGTGTTTTTTGTCTCACCAGCTTGAAAGCTCACTAGCTGCTAATGGCAAGCCTCGTGAGCTTTTAGCTCCCCCAGGGAATAAAAATCTGTTTATGCCAATGAAAACAATTGACCAAATTAAGTACCTTCTTTCCCTTGCAAAAGTATGCAGAATACACCTGCTCAGGGCAGAAATACCAACTACTGAAAAAACTGAAATTAACATTTAATTTGAAAATTCTGTGCACTCTGCCAGGGAACATTATACACGTTCTAGAATACACGATTACAAGAGCAAGTGTGACAAATTCAGCTTACTGCACAATGTTGTTGCAGTGTTCAGAATGAATATTCCTCTCAGAGAAAGAGATCAATTTCCAAAAATACAATAAGCAATCTGGTGATAAAGCATATAAAGTCAAAAACAAAAGTATTCACTATTTTCTGGTAAATGGGAATACTTTCAAAGAGTTTTCAGTGTGTTGTATTTCTTTAAAAAAACATATATTTTGATATACAGAGTAGCGTTCATTTCAGGGATGGTTGAATGGAAGCCTCATCCACTCTACTGAATTTTAGTTGATGTCTCAAGCATATAGTATTCTTTTACAACAGTCATTACACCAGCTGCGCATGTGTGATTGGCAAGTGTGGTACACCCTGAAAGTCATTAGCGCATGTCTGTTATCAATGTTCTGGGCTCTTAACCTGAACTTGTGGGGACATTTAGGCACTGTGGTATGTGTGATTGAGACATAAAACACACTCCAAGCAGGTGTGGGAGGTAAGTGCGTGGCGCGTTTTCTTTCATAGGAATCAAATTCTGCCGGCCTGCCATAACGATAACTCATTATAGGAGAAAGCAGCTGTTTGCACTCAGGCGCAATATCCCTGCCGGGGAAGATATAGGGAGTGCTAGGACGAGGTAACAACAGGAAACCTGGCTTTCTTTCAGTTGACATTGCTTTATTTAAAGACTGCATTCCATTCCCTGATTCTTCCAGTGTACTCCTCTAAAAATAGTTCTCTCCAAACTGTCCAAACATTCTCAAAGATAATAATTTTGACCATGTGAATATTAGCTTGGAACATAATAAAATCTCTGGCCCTGGAATACTTGAGTATTATTGTTCACTGATGGTGGAGCTTGGAGTGATTAAAGCCCTAGTAACAGGGTGTTAACTGCTCTTAATGGCTTGCCACGCATTTTTGGTCAAGGCCAAGGTAAATGATGCACAACAAGAGGAATGCCAGTTAACAGCTTCTAATGCTAAATCGTGTGTTGGTAATATACAGAGTTGGAGATGTTTAACTGTGAATAACAGGCTGCTTTTCACTGAAGTGTTCGCAGTAGCCCGGAAACAGGATTGTCATGGGGAGTCATGTGTCACCCGGTGTCCTGATACCCAGGCCAATCAACACTGTCATGAGAAACCCCATCATTTGCACATAAAAAGTCCTGGGTGTCTTTCCACCCATCCCACTACTCATTGCATTATCCACCCTGCCCAAAAAAACACACAAAAAATACCTCGTGAAGTCCCTTCAATCTTACCCTCTGATGTTGTGGCACCCGCTCCCTCCCAATATTCTCTGCAAAGCCCCTCACTTTACCATTCTGCTCCAAGTAAAAACTTTACCTAGCATTGGCCATCTACATATTTCTTCCCCTCGCCCTTCACACTTTGTATAAATAAAAAAATACACGCTCGGCGTTCTGCAGCCTCCCACACCACCCTCTGTGAGCTTTCTCCACGTCCCAACTGGAGACTGCATCTTCACTCTCCTGTTGAGAGTGAAGGGTCAGTGTCACCTTGCAGAGCTACTGTGAGGGCCGCTCGATAGTAAATACTCTTTTCCGCAAGCCATTGGTCTGCAGAGACCCACAGCTGAAAGTGCATAAGTGAGGTGGTGGTACAGGATGCCATCAAAAAACCACAACTAACCACCAGCATCTCAAGGCCCGGAGTTATGGGGGCCGGCGGGCAGGGGTGTGGGGCTGTGGACTGATATCAGCATGAGTATGTGCTCCGAGGTTGGATACTTTGCCTCCCTGATATCAGAGCAGTGAATAACCACATTTTGAAACTAAACTGTGCTCTCTATAAAAACATTTTTATGGAAGCCACATGTAACTAGGCAATTAGGTCTTCTTGTATGAAAAGTACCTTATTAAAAAAATAGGGATCCACTGTCTTTGGTTTCTTCATGTCCTTTCCACTGAAATTGGCTGAAAAGCAGCTTAATTAAGTGTTCTGATTGGCTGAATTCATGTCCGCATTCCATAGATGGCTTTAAAAGATTGTTATCTGGGTAAGTAACTAAATATTTTGTCAATAACCAAGTTCTGAAAAAGGAGTTGCCCTGAGTGGATACAAACTTATGCCCTGCAGGTTACACACAGCTAGATCTTGGAACACTGCTGGCAGGCTTCCAAGGCAGAAACCTATTTACAAACTGCTGTAAGCATTGACAAACATACAGATTTATAGATGTGCAACACATTTTACTTTAGACAGTTCCTGGCATGCCCCTTTTCAACCCTAAGCTTAAAATGCAGAAAGGCCACCATACAGGCAATTGATCCTTATTTGTAAAGACCATTTCTGAAAGTAAAGTTCAACTAGCCTTTTTCTGTGAACCAGGGTGTGGAATTTACATTCACAAAGGGATGGCATTTGTGTAGCAGGATGAGCTCAGGTGCACACAAAAGTATGCAAATTGAAGCAAACAGTTTCAGCAGTTTCTGGTATCAGTGCCAGGGACCATGGCATGATGGACTGAGCTGCTTCAGCGCAGAGGCGAGCAACTGCTTTGTGCACCTGCAGTGTGTAAAGTAAATTAATTTAACCTGATGTTTCTCCAACTAAAACCTTGATTTTCAAATGGTACTGCTATGAAACAGTGACCAAGCTTTTTGTTTCATACCTGTGCTGTCTAAAATAACGTACTCAGTGACATATCAGGGTAAATAAATGGACTATATGCACTGGAGAAGCATAAAAACAAGTGCTCGTCACTCTGCTGAGCCGGAGCAGCCCATCGTGATATGGCTCCAGAGCTCCATGGAATGATCCATGACGTCCCTTCATATTGCACATCCTAAGCCTAAATAATATATAATTTTTGATTACATTCAGTTTTCTCAGACACATCGTTAATTGCTATATTTGAATGACTACACATATTTTCAGTGTTTTTACATCTGCAGCCCTGTCCTGCTTAAGTGTGTGGCAGGGTGTATTCCATCAATGTTCAGCATGGCTCCATTCTCCATGGACTCAAGAAAGCAAATCATAGCTGTATCATGACAGACATCTTGAATTGCATTTTCAATGGAGCTGCACTGGCAACTCACTGTCCATAACCTCCTGACAACAGTGACAGAGTAAGCACTTGTCCCTCTAGGGTTCCTTAGATCTGCCACAAGATATAGTACCAATCCCAAAGAAAGTGTGTGCTACTTGAGGCCATAGGAGAACCGTGTGGCTCCTTTAGAAGTGCCTTCTGGGCATCATGAACTCACGAAGCACAATATTCATCAAAACATTCATGGAAAGTACGACTTGAGGTGCGATGCCACCTTTTATAGAAGAGGCAAATGTCATTCAATGCGTATCTGGTGATGATAACGCTCTGGCCAGTGATAAATCCACTACCGTTAGTGGAAAATACATTATACCATTAATCTGATTACAGAAAAACAGCACATAAAACATTGGTTTGTCTTGAAAACACCAAAACCATAAGTAGCTGATGCACCACAAGCCAGTTATTGTAACAGTACAGTAATGTTGGGCAGTGCGTTTTGCTTCACAATTCTAGAATCTGCAGTTCCACATACACATTTTCAAATGTTTACCATGACTGCTCCATCTTTTACTTAGCTGCTGCAAGAAATTGCATAAGCATGCACTCGTGTTCTCTTCAATAGCAATTAATTTAAACTGTCTGCCAACAGCAATATCATAGGACAAATGGTAATGCCTTATTGCAATACCACACACATTACCACTCAGAAGAATAGTTTTATTAGGAGGCGCAAATTTATCACAGACAGGACCACTGATGTCTGTGATAATTTGCTATTTGTGTGTTTAAGCAAAAATACCCACAAAATGTCTGCATCACAAACAGAACCATATTGTAGCCTTGTTATGTATGGCTCTCATACAGACACTCTATTACGTATTTCGGTTACTAAATATGATAACTCGTTGCTATGATGTAAACACTTTACACACTGTTATGTCATAAATGCCTTCCAGGCTGGGCTGATAGGCATCCCTGGGAGCCTATCAGTGTAGCTCTACTTGTGGGCTTTAAAAGTAAGCAGAAAACACACCTTCAGTAGGGGGAAGGAAGGCAGGGAAGGGGGTGAGGGCTGGTCAAGGATGGCAGGTAAGATTTGTATTTTTTTACCTCTGGGACAAGAATACATAACATAAGCCATTTTGGGGGTGATTCTGACCTCGGCGGTAAAATGCCCTTACCGCCGGTCAGAAGACCGCCATAACACCGCCGCGGCCGCGGTCAACCGCCACGGTCATTCTGACCCACAACGGCCAAACCTCCAAAAATCCGTCCTCCACTGCAGCCCGCCACATCGGCGGGCAGCGATAAACTGGAGATGACCAAACCTCCACCGCCACGCCAACAGAAATACGCCCATGCCATTACGACCCACGAATCCACACGGCGGTCATTCAAACGCGGTATTCCATTGGCGCTACACACCGCCGCGGTCAGGATACACACACATCACCAAAACACAGCCACATTGGACAATTTGAAAAACACACACCTGATACACATACACACACCACTCCCACACAATCAACCAACTATAAAACACACACCCACATCACCCACAAACCCCTGCGACCCCAATTACTGAGAGAAGGAGAGAGAGACACAGCAGACAATCCAAAGCAAGACACACTGAGGCACACTACACCATCACACACACCACATAGTAGCACAAAGCACCACTCACCAACACACTCCTCATCACATACACCACCCCACACCTCACCCACACCACCCCATGGCACCCCAAAGGCATCCACGATTTTCGGACCAAGAACTCCGGGTCATGGTGGAGGAAATCCTAAGAGTGGAACCCCAGCTCTTCGGCTCGCAGGTGCAGCACACCAGTATAGCCAGGAAGGCGGAGCTATGGCAGCGGATCGTGGACAGGGTCAACGCGGTGGGACAGCATCCCAGGAATAGGGAGGACATCCGCAAAAGATGGAACGACCTACGGGGGAAGGTCCGATCGATGGTCTCCAGGCACAACATCGCGGTCCAGAAGACTGGCGGCGGACCCCCACCCACCCCTCCCGAATTTACATCGTGGGAGCAAGAGGTCTTGACCATCCTGCATCCTCAGGGCCTCGCAGGAGTAGCCGGAGGAATGGACTCTGGTAAGTCCCATCTCAACTACTATATCCCCCCCACCCCACCAGCATGCCAACCCACACCCCCACCCTCACCCCCAACCCCCCAGCACACATCCTTCCTGACAATGTCTCACCAGCACAACCCACCCATCCCAACACCAACTCCTGCATGCCAACACAAACCATGGGCACCCATCACCTAAGCATGACCACTGCACTAACCCCTCCCCCCCACTAAATACCCTCACAACACCTCCCTCCAGGGAATGCCTGCACTGGGGGACAAGGGCACCCACAACACGCATGCTATTGCACACACAGAAACAATAACCAAACTCTCTTACCCCATGCAGGACCCGAACGACAACACACCAGCCAGGAGGGTCCAGAAGTGTCCATCCCACCACCGGAACAGGCCCACACTGAGGATAGCAGCTCTGTCGACAGTGAACCTGATGACCAGCCCGGACCATCGGGGACCTCTGGGCAGTCGGTTCCCCTCACCCAGACACAGGCCACACCAGACCCGACCCCCTCTGCCGACACCAGCACAGCTCCCACCCAGCGGGCCCATGCCTCTGTCTCTAGGACAGCTCAATCAGCGGTGTGTCTGCCACTACAGGGCACCCAGGCTAACCCGACACCCCAACAACAACAGGGACCTGGGGGCAGTGGGAGCGGGCACACCGGCCAGGGGACAGAGGCCGGGGGAAACCGGGCAGCTCGGAGGGCTGCTGTGCGACAGGGGGGGGAGGAGAGGCCCAGGGAACCCACTCTCCAAGAGGCCCTCACCACCATAATGGGGGCATACCACCACTCCCAAGAAACGATGGCGACGGTACTGGCCAGGTTCACTGAGATCCAGGCACAGCAGGAAGAACGCTACATGGGGTTCAGGGAGGAGCTGAGAATCATCGGGACCGCAATGGGGACCATCGTCCTGGCCCTCCACAGGATAGAGGACGCGTTGCGGGACCATGGTGCACCACACAGGGCCCCTGTCACTAGGCCGGACCAGGAACAGCCTACCACCTCCGCCGGCGCTAGTGGACAGGAGGTCCCAACACCTCGACAGCCCCCCAGAACCCCACCTCCTGCTGAAGAACAACCACCCCGTAAGAGGAGCCTGAGACCAAAGAAAAAGACAGAGTAGGATGTCAAGACCCCCGCCAGCAGGACATACCCCCTCAAGTCTTCCCACTGTCCCACATTGCCACCCTGTCCAACCATGAACTGCCTATGCTCCATCCTTCCACAGGCAAAAGAACAATGCACCTGTGAGACTGAGAATTGGACTCTGCCATGGATATTCCTCCACCCCCACCCATCACCCTTAGAATCACATGTACCGATATCTAGCACTGTAAATAAATCACATTTTGCACACAAACCTGTTTTGAGTCATGCTGTATTATTAACAAATGGATATTTCTGTTCTGTCAATTAGTCATGACAACATACCAATGTCAATACGCTGTATTTCATGGGCGAACCAAGCAGAAGTCAGGTACTGAGTCAGACAGCACTGAGAAGGGAAGAGAAAGGCATAAATTAATAAAATACATCTGTGGGGAACTACAGAAAGTACAGATGCAGGAGGCTAGAAGCAATTGTGAAATGGCGTGGGTGATTCTTACCTGGGTGTTACTGGAAATACTGATGTATCACTCTGTCCCTATTGTCTGTGTCGTCCTCAGAGTCTTCCTCCTCTTCACTCTCCACAGGCTCCACGGCTTCTACAACACCACCATCTGGACCATCCTCCTGCAGGAAAGGCACCTGGCGTCGCAAAGCCAGGTTGTGAAGCATACAGCACGCCACGATGATATGGCACACCTTCTTTGGTGAGTACATTAGGGATCCACCAGTCATATGCAGGCACCTAAACCTGGCCTTCAGGAGGCCAAAGGTTCGCTCAATCACCCTCCTTGTACGCCCATGGGCCTCATTGTAGCGTTCCTCTGCCCTTGTCCGGGGATTCCTTACTGGGGTCAGTAGCCACGGCAGGTTGGGGTAACCAGAGTCACCTATAAGCCACACACGTTGTCTCTGTAGCTGCTCCATCACATAGGGGATGCTGCTATTTCGCATCACATACGCGTCATGCACTGACCCTGGGAACTTGGCATTTACATGGGAGATGTACTGGTCAGCCAAACAGACCACCTGGACATTCATCGAATGATAATTTTTTCTGTTTCGGTACACCTGCTCATCGTCTTTTGGGGGTACCAAAGCCACATGGGTCCCATCAATGGCACCAATGATGTTGGGGATATGTCCAAGGGCATAGAAATCACCCTTCACTGTGGGCAAGTCACCCTCCTCGGGGAAAATGATGTAGCTCCGCATGAGTTTCATCAGGGCAGACAACACTCTGCTCAAAATCTTAGAAAACATAGGCTGAGACATTCCAGATGACATGGCCACTGTGGTCTGGAATGACCCACTGGCCAAAAAATGGAGGACTGACAAAACCTGCACCAGAGGGGGAATCCCTGTGGGTTGGCGGATGGGGGACATCAGGGCTGGCTCCAGCTGGGCACACAGTTCATGGATAGTGGCACGGTCAAGTCGGTATCGAAGTATTATATGGCGTTCTTCCATTGTCGACAGGACCACCAGCGGTCGGTACACGCGAGGATTCCTCCTTCTCATCCCAAGTCCCAGCGGACGGTGCCTAGGAAGGACAACATGGAGCACAGAGTCAGCCAAACCACAGGTACGTACAGACAGCTTGCACAGTTAAAGAATGGCAATGGGTTGAAAGGCGTGTATCTGTGGCAATGCAAGGCCTAGGCCTGTGTGTCGCAGTCAAAATTAAGCCATGTGGGCCCTTGAAATGGCGGCTGCCTGACCTGTGAAGTGGGACAATGGGATGTGAGGTCACTGCGCTGGCGGGGCACACCGTGGCGGTAGGCGGTCGAAGACCGCGGCGCAAAGCCGCATTGGTTAACATTGAAGCCTATGGGTTTCAGGAGCCAATAACGAAGTGCGCCGGCGGTCGCGGTACGCACCGCCGCGGTACTCACCGCCGTGGACGTGACCGCCATTTTCTATCTGCTTAATCACTCGAGACCTGATCATCCACAGGAGAGGACCTATACTGCAAGTGCTGCTGTGACCTCGGTCTGGAAGATACAATGGCTGCTGCGACTGGGGAAAGGGCCCCTGCCTTCACGTCTGAAGAATTGGACAAGCTCGTGGATGGGGTCCTCCCCCAGTATGCGCTACTCTACGGTCCTCCAGACCAACAAGTGAGTACACCGGGTGCTAATGGAATGGGCTATGCCTGTGTGGATTGGGGTGGATGTAAGTTGGTGGGGTGGGGGGCGAATGAGGAGTGCAACGCCCGACAGATGAGAGCATGTGCCATATGGCAAAGTGGGTGGGGGGGGGCCAATTACATCTAACATGCAGGCCATTGATGATTTCCTCCTTTCCACCCTGTACATGTCTAATAGGTCAGCGCCCATCAGAAGATCGAGATTTGGCGTGCCATCGCCAAGGAAGTCCGGACCTTGGGGGTCCACAACAGACGGGGCACCCACTGCCGCAAGAGGTGGGAGGACATCCGCCGCGGAACAAGGAAGACCGCAGAAACACTGCTGGGGATGGCCTCCCAACCTAGGAGGGGTGCCAGTCGCACCATGACCCCCCTGATGTCCCGGATCCTGGCGGTGGCCTACCCTGAATTGGATGGGCGCTTTAAGAATTCACAGCAGACACAAGGGGGTGAGTATCAGCACATTCTCCTATCTTTCTGCGCAGGGGAGGCGTCTGGGTGGGGGAGGAGGGCTGTGGGTGACATTAGGCCAGGGCGCTTTCTGTAGTGTAGTCCTCTCCCTTAGGCATGGCCCTGTGCCCCCGGCCCCCACCTCGGTAGGGTGACAAGTACAGCCATTGAAGGTCCAGCATCTCCCATGTGCGCGTTTGACGTCTCTTGGCCTGTTGTCTTAGTCAGTAGTACTGAGTAGTGTACCCCGAACGCGCGGCTTAGTGCATTAGGCACCTGTGTCTGTCCTCTCCGCCAACGGTGTTGACATTGCATGCACTCAACCTGGTCTTCTTTTTTCTCCCCCCACCCTTTTTCTCCATCTTCTTGTGCATGTGTGCATTAGCATCATCAGGCGGAGGAGATTTGGCATCGGAGCACCAGGGAGCTGCAGGACACAAGGTCCCGGTGGGCCCAGGAACAGACACCGAGGGCACCAGTGATCCAGAGGGCGAGGGGAGCACCACGACGGGGACCGCTGGTGAGAGCAGCGAAAGCGACACGTCCTCGGATGGGAGCTCCCTAGGGGTGGCGGCAACATCCGTGCCCCCCGCCTCTACAGGTACAGCCGCCACCCAGCGCACCAGCCCCGCCCTCCCAGCAGCCCCTCAGTCTTCGCTCCGTGCCGGTTCGCCCAGGAAGGCGCGCGTCTCCTTCGCCCCAGGCACCTCAGCCCCTGCCCCTGTTGCCCCTGCTGCCCTCAGTGCGGAGCTCATTGACCTGGTAAGGACGCTCATTGTTGGGCAGACGACCCTTTTGAATGCCATCCAGGGTGTGCAAAGGGAGGTGCAACAGAGCAATGCGTACCTGGAGGGCATTCATTCGGGTCAGGCTGCCCATCAACGAGCGTTCACTGCTCTGGCCTCAGCACTGACGGCAGCCATTGTCCCTGTTTCCAGCCTCCCTCTTCTTACTGCCTCCAGCCTTTCTCTGTCTCCTGTCCCTCAGCCTATCCCATCCACACCATCAGACCAGCCTGCACACACCTCAACACCCAAGAGCAGCTCATCCAAACACAAGCACCACAGATCCCGCAAACACTCACCCGAGCAACACCCAGATGCAGACATGCCAACAGCCACTGCCACCCCTGTGTCCCCCTCCTCCTCGTCTCCCTCCTCCCTCCCTGTGACGTCTACACTCACACCTGCATGCACCCCAACATCAGCCAGTGCTTCCATCACCACCTCACCCTCCAGTACAGTCCACACTCGTGCAGTCACCACCCCCACTGCCATGTACACATCCCCTGTGTCCTCTCCCACTGTGTCTGTCACCCCCTCTTCCAAGACACACAAACGCAGGCAGCCACCCACCCAACAGCCATCCACCTCACGACAGCCTACAGCACCAGCACCTTCACCCAATGACAGCACACCTGACTCTCCTACAACCACCTCCTCTACCTCCACTTCCATCTCCACTTCTCCTACCCTTTACCTTGGCCCTAAAAAACTTTTCCTGGCTAACCTTAACCTCTTTCCCCCCGATGACCTCCCCCATCCATCTTCAAAGAGTCCCAAGAGCACCGCAGCCACCACCAGCCCAGCTTCGGGTGTCACTGTTGTGCCTGGGTTCTGGAGCCCACCCTTTGCCAGCAGTGACACATCGATCAGCAGCAAGGACACGTCCAGCCCCCCCCCGGCAAGAGGACCCGCCAAAACAAGGACCGCCGTGCGAGGACCGACAGGGCTGCCCCCAAGGAGCAATGTGCAGCCACTTCACCACCCACACCATCTAGGGGAGGCAAGGGCCCGAGAGCCCCATCAAAGGAGCGGAAGGGCAGCAGGAGCGCAGAGAAGGTGGACCCCACATGCCACATCCCAGCTGGGAAGGAGGACACTAAGGAGGCCAGGAGTCCGTCCCCGAAGGGTCCAGAAACGTCACGGTCCCAGGGCGACTGAACAGGGAGTCCAGGCCAGGTCTGGCTCCCTTGACCTGCTGGATGAGCACCGCTGAACAGGGCCCGCGGTGCAGAAGAGTACCGCTGAACAGGGCCCCGCCGTGGAGATAGGCACCGCTGAACAGGGCCCGCGGTGCAGAAGAGTACTGCTGAACAGGGCCCCGCCGTGGAGATAGGCACCGCTGAACAGGGCCCGCGGTGCAGAAGAGTACCGCTGAACAGGGCCCCGCCGTGGAGATAGGCACCGCTGAACAGGGCCCGCGGTGCAGAAGAGCACCGCTGAACAGGGCCCCGCCGTGGAGATAGGCACCGCTGAACAGGGCCCCGCCGTCTCAAGCACCGCTCCGCTGGGCCCGCCGTCTCAAGCACCGCTCCGCTGGGCCCTTCCTGTCAAGCACCGCTCCGCTGGGCCCTTCCTCTCAAGCACCGCTCCGCTGGGCACCGCCGTCTCAAGCACCGCTCCGCTGGGCCCTTCCTCTCAAGCACCGCTCCGCTGGGCCCTTCTTCTCACGCACCGCTCCGCTGGGCCCTTCCTGTCAAGCACCGCTCCGCTGGGCCCTTCCTGTCAAGCACCGCTCCGCTGGGCCACGCCGTCTCAAGCACCGCTCCGCTGGGCCCTTCCTGTCAAGCACCGCTCCGCTGGGCACCGCCGTCTCAAGCACCGCTCCGCTGGGCCCTTCCTGTCAAGCACCGCTCCGCTGGGCCCTTCCTGTCAAGCACCGCTCCGCTGGGCCCCGCCGTCTCAAGCACCGCTCCGCTGGGCCCTTCCTGTCAAGCACCGCTCCGCTGGGCCCTTCCTCTCAAGCACCGCTCCGCTGGGCCCCGCCGTCTCAAGCACCGCTCCGCTGGGCCCTTCCTGTCAAGCACCGCTCCGCTGGGCCCTTCCTCTCAAGCACCGCTCCGCTGGGCACCGCCGTCTCAAGCACCGCTCCGCTGGGCCCTTCCTCTCAAGCACCGCTCCGCTGGGCACCGCCGTCTCAAGCACCGCTCCGCTGGGCCCTTCCTCTCAAGCACCGCTCCGCTGGGCCCTTCTTCTCAAGCACCGCTCCGCTGGGCCCTTCCTGTCAAGCACCGCTCCGCTGGGCCCTTCCTGTCAAGCACCGCTCCGCTGGGCCCCGCCGTCTCAAGCACCGCTCCGCTGGGCCCTTCCTGTCAAGCACCGCTCCGCTGGGCCCCGCCGTCTCAAGCACCGCTCCGCTGGGCCCTTCCTGTCAAGCACCGCTCCGCTGGGCCCCGCCGTCTCAAGCACCGCTCCGCTGAGCCCTTCCTGTCAAGCACCGCTCCGCTGGGCCCTTCCTGTCAAGCACCGCTCCGCTGGGCCCCGCCGTCTCAAGCACCGCTCCGCTGGGCCCTTCCTGTCAAGCACCGCTCCGCTGGGCCCCGCCGTCTCAAGCACCGCTCCGCTGGGCCCCGCCGTCTCAAGCACCGCTCCGCTGGGCACCGCCGTCTCAAGCACCGCTCCGCTGGGCCCTTCCTGTCAAGCACCGCTCCGCTGGGCCCTTCCTGTCAAGCACCGCTCCGCTGGGCCCCGCCGTCTCAAGCACCGCTCCGCTGGGCCCTTCCTGTCAAGCACCGCTCCGCTGGGCCCTTCCTCTCAAGCACCGCTCCGCTGGGCCCCGCCGTCTCAAGCACCGCTCCGCTGGGCCCTTCCTGTCAAGCACCGCTCCACTGGGCCCTTCCTCTCAAGCACCGCTCCGCTGGGCACCGCCGTCTCAAGCACCGCTCCGCTGGGCCCTTCCTCTCAAGCACCGCTCCGCTGGGCACCGCCGTATCAAGCACCGCTCCGCTGGGCCCTTCCTCTCAAGCACCACTCCGCTGGGCCCTTCTTCTCAAGCACCGCTCCGCTGGGCCCTTCCTGTCAAGCACCGCTCCGCTGGGCCCCGCCGTCTCAAGCACCGCTCCGCTGGGCCCTTCCTGTCAAGCACCGCTCCGCTGGGCCCCGCCGTCTCAAGCACCGCTCCGCTGGGCCCTTCCTGTCAAGCACCGCTCCGCTGGGCCCCGCCATCTCAAGCACCGCTCCGCTGGGCCCTTCCTGTCAAGCACCGCTCCGCTGGGCCCTTCCTGTCAAGCACCGCTCCGCTGGGCCCCGCCGTCTCAAGCACCGCTCCGCTGGGCTCTTCCTGTCAAGCACCGCTCCGCTGGGCCCTTCCTCTCAAGCACCGCTCCGCTGGGCACCGCCGTCTCAAGCACCGCTCCGCTGGGCCCTTCCTCTCAAGCACCGCTCCGCTGGGCCCTTCTTCTCAAGCACCGCTCCGCTGGGCCCTTCCTGTCAAGCACCGCTCCGCTGGGCCCTTCCTGTCAAGCACCGCTCCGCTTGGCCCCGCCGTCTCAAGCACCGCTCCGCTGGGCCCTTCCTGTCAAGCACCGCTCCGCTGGGCCCCGCCGTCTCAAGCACCGCTCCGCTGGGCCCTTCCTGTCAAGCACCGCTCCGCTGGGCCCCGCCGTCTCAAGCACCGCTCCGCTGGGCCCTTCCTGTCAAGCACCGCTCCGCTGGGCCCTTCCTGTCAAGCACCGCTCCGCTGGGCCCCGCCGTCTCAAGCACCGCTCCGCTGGGCCCTTCCTGTCAAGCACCGCTCCGCTGGGCCCTTCCTCTCAAGCACCGCTCCGCTGGGCACCGCCGTCTCAAGCACCGCTCCGCTGGGCCCTTCCTCTCAAGCACCGCTCCGCTGGGCCCTTCTTCTCAAGCACCGCTCCGCTGGGCCCTTCTTCTCAAGCACCGCTCCGCTGGGCCCTTCTTCTCAAGCACCGCTCCGCTGGGCCCTTCCTGTCAAGCATCGCTCCGCTGGGCCCTTCTTCTCAAGCACCGCTCCGCTGGGCCCTTCCTCTCAAGCACCGCTCCGCTGGGCCCCGCCGTCTCAAGCACCGCTGAACAGGGCACCGCCGTCTCAAGCACCGTTGATGGTTCACTGTGCCCACCATGCCTCCTCCTTGACCAGTGGAGACTGTCATCCACCTGATGGACTGTGGCTTTGCACTCCCCAGGATGGTCCAGTGGGCAGCCCACCCACTGTAGAGACATTGAGAGACTGTGGCTTTGCACTCCCCAGGATGGTCCAGTGGGCAGCCCACCCACTGTAGAGACATTGAGAGACTGTGGCTTTGCACTCCCCAGGATGGTCCAGTGGGCATGGTGGCTCCTCGTGGATCTGGTGTCGTGGACTCATGTGGCTGTGGTGCCCCCCCCTTCCCTTCCCCCTGAGGTGCCTGTAGTTTTTACATCTGATGCCCCTGCAGTGTTCTCTCCAAAGGACTCAGGTCTCCTGTGTGGGCTTTGCCCTTGTTTCTCAAGACTTTGGCCCACGGACATGCTGAATTCGTAGGATGTGCAGGACTTGGTACTTCAGTTATACACTGATGTGTATGTCATTTGTTTTGTTGTGGATATCTTTCATGGTTGTACGCTAATTTTCTGGAGCTTTTTGGTACATAAATATTTATTCCAAATATGATTATGTCCTAGCATTTTTCAGGGGTGTTTGGGTGGTGTCACTGTGACTTGGTGCTCTGCATTGGTGAGTACATAGTTGGGGGGGGGGGTCGCATATGTGTGTGCCCGTAACCTTTCGTCCTCCCCCTCCCGTGTGTCGTAGGTGCAGTACTCACCGTTGTCGTCTGCGCCGGACTTCGTACTCGTGGTAGATGAGAAGGTAGACGAGAGCAGGTAGGATGTTTAATTCGGGTTCCATGCTGTCCTCCGTACTCGTGGAGTGTGTTTTGGTGAGCGTTTTCCCGTTCGTAGTCTGTTTCCGCCGTGTTTTTATCGGCGGTGCTCCCGCCCCGGAAAAGGTGGCGGATTGGTGAGTTATGATAGTGTGGGCGGTACATTGTCTGCCGCCTGCCTGTTGGCGGTGACCGCCGCGCTGTTTGTCTGTACCGCCGCGGCGGTCGGAGGGTTAAGTTGGCGGGCTGTGTTGGCGGTTCCCGCCAGGGTCAGAATTCCATTTTTTGGACCGCCAGCCTGTTGGCGGGTTGGCCGCCGCTTTAACACCGACCGCCAGGGTTAGAATCACCCCCTTTATGTATTGCTTCCCCATTAATCGTCTGTCACTGCCTAGCAATTCAAAGCAGGGGCAGATGATTTGGTGGGGGGGAGGGGAGGAAGGGGCATTCATAACATAAAATTGACAAGTAAAAAATCAATTATAGGATTGTTTTTCACCTAGGGGTTTTAAGTGCCATCAGAGAAAACTCAAGCTTTGCTCTTGTTGTCTATTTGATGTCATTCAGAACGCCAATGTGAGACATATCTTGCTAAATCTCAGTTATCCATCTATACTTCGACAATGGAGTGCTCCGGGATTCTAATGGCTGGTAAAAGCCCAGAGCTACAGCATTCCAATGTTTGTCTCACAAAAGGCCTCACAGAGCCCGAAGGATTTCAATCCCCTTGGGCTCCGTGAGGCTTTTGTTTTATGTATAATAACATTCTGCCCTCTAGCGGCGGAATGCTCCAATAACCTTACAGCCCTCCATAGCTGCTGTATTCAGTCCATTAAAGGCCCTCTCCTTTGCTAAAGGCGGCTCAAGCCTTTAATGGCCGGTATAGCCTACTAAAGCAAGCTATAAGGTTATAATATAATCCACTGCCTGGGCTGTACCAGTTGTTAAAGGCCCTGAACTCAGCTCAGGCCTATAAAGTGGGAAAGGACCTTTAACAACATATAGCTGGAGGCAGTAGGGCTGTCAGGCTATTAGAACATTCCATCCACTGAGGATAGGATCTTCTAAATAAAAAGGGAGAAACAGAAAGACAAACATTGGAATGTTCGATCAGAAGGTTTATGCCAACCATCATAAGCCCTGAGCCACACAATTGTCTTCAATATTCCAATATAGAATTTAGTCAGCTGCCGAGAGCCAAATTGGTTGTTCAAGGTCATGAACTTGAGCAATAGGTACAAGCTGCAAGGGCCTGTAATGTCGGAGTGGACCCTTAATAACTAATACAGCCAGAGGCAGAAGGGCTTTAAGGATATTAGAATATTCAACCAAGTAAAGCAGGTCTGTTCTAAAGTAACAGCGAGAAACAGAAAGCCAAATATTGCATGTTGGAGTAGAAGGCCAATGACAGCAAATATTGACTCTGAGCCACTCCCTTCTTTTCAATCAAACTCTTTCCATTGATCTAATACAAGTTGGACAACCTATGGGAAAAGACAACTAGAAGGGTATACACAACTGTACTGGTTGAGCAGATTAGGAAACAATGAATATAAGGTCAACTTGAAAGTTGATCATAGTATAAATTTGGGGTAATAGTTGCAATCTTGCTCATTCTGTAGAATAAATCAATTTGAAACAATGTATCAGGAAGCATAACAGAAAGAGTTGGTAGATAGATATTGTGATTAAATATATGTACCACATGTGACGGAATCCAATATTTTTCCAGATTTGCGATCAGCAAATAGGATTGTGAGTACATAAACAATCTGGGAGCAAGGTCACCTAAGATGTGATGAATAATTTTCTGGTGCACTTGATACTTTTCCCAGGTTTTTTTTCCACTGAAGAACTTTTTACAGAGTAATTCATACAATGCAATATTACCATAACAAACAGCAACTCTATTAAGAAATTGATAAAATCTGAAAATTCACAGTTTATTATGGATGTTTACACCCTTTTCTATGCAACCTTGAAGTATGGTCTGGAGGCAGTTTAAGTTGCAGTGGTAGCCATAAGTAAAAAATATCATAAATTAAAATGCATACATCTATACATATGTACACCTTTACTATTCATTGGTTTTTTCACCTGCCATTCATAATTTGCCTTCACCCACCACATTTTACAGCATTGTGCAATGGATCAGCCCATTGCAGTCATTGGCTCTGAGAAGACTGCATTTTGCCTAATCACATCCCCCTAAAAGCCCACTTTAGTGCCAGAACTGGTGGGCCTACACTTTACTTTGTGTGTTAATTTTCATGCTTTATGTTTCTGTATTCTTTGAGTCACCCTTGTGCGTTTAAACTGTCTTCAGGTTTCAGCAATTCAAAACCAAAAGCACCTTTTCTTCGCACCAATAAGAAACATATGTTCCAGTGATGCACATTAAAGCTAAAGGGGCTTTAGGTTTGTTCTATGTAACCTTGTCTGCTGGAAAGCACGCATAATTTCCCTTTGAAATGATATGCAAAGGCTATTTTTTAATTAATGCTTTATTGAAAGCATATATCATCAAAATGACGGTGTGGCATTTTTTTTTCTGTTTTTCAGGATTGTGATTTGTAATAAAAAAAAGACTAATACTTGTCAGATTTTATTCCTTCTTTCTTACCCTCAAGCCTTTCACTTCCTGATCACTCTCCATTTCCCCCACACCATTGATTAATGTCACAACATCTCTTAAGAATAGGGAAGGTGTTGCCTGAGATTAAAATTAAAGATGGACTAATGCTTTGATTTCAGGGCAGATGCCAAACTGGTGTGTGAAGCTATGTGAAACTTCCATCTTTCGGGTACTGTTCATCTTTCCCTTTCGGTCTTCACCCTCGCATTTGTTCTTTTGAATAAGAAGTGATGTTAACATCTGGCCATGCTTATCCAAAGGACAAACGTATTATAGAAGTGAAGAGTTAAGGCTGTTGTATGCAGTTGCGGCTTGCGCTGATTAAAAGGGCCGGGGTGGCATGCGCAGGGGAAGAGGGGAGAAGAATAAAATTAAATAAAAAATAATAATAAAAAAACACTTACCTCCACTACCGCGCCACTCCTCTGCCTCCTCCTGTCTCACTGCAGGCAGGCACAGGCTCCCAGCCTGCCCTGCGCCAATCCGGACACTGCTTGGAGCAGCTTCAGGATTGGCTAAGAGCACCCAGCCAGGGCGCTCCCAGGCAGACTGGGAGCCTGTCCAGGCTCTCTCCACAGCCCAGCAACGGTGTTGCTGGGCTGTGGAGAGAGCCAACAGCGCATGTGTGTTTGGCCGGCCCAGGACGGCCAACCAAACACACATGCGCTGTGAAGGGGGAGTGCTGAGCACTCCCCTCAGTGCACATCATCCCCGTGGCCCTGCCTCTTTTCCCAAAAAACGATCATAAACATAGTTTGTGATCATTTTTTGGGATAAGGTTTGAAGCTGCCGCTGCTGGCGGGGGGATGACGCTCCTCCGCCCATATGGAGGAGCCACCCCTGGTTGTATGCAAGTACAATGTCTGAAATGAGCATTACATATCCACAATCAGGGTTCGGTGTTATCAGTGTGCCAGCATCGCCCCAGTGATGAGCTGAGAAGAAAATAGCAGGGACCAATAGCCAACTTTTAAGCACAAGCACATTCCATGTTTCAAACAATGTTAAATTACACAGCATACCTGCAGTCCAATAATAAAAGTACTAGAACTATGTTTGGTAATATTAAAAAACAAAGAAAGAAACTTAACTCCAAAATGGAAATGAATTTAAAAAAAACTATAATGAGTGTTTCCCACCAGGCAGAGATGACACCCGCTTCTTTATTTAAAATGAACTAAACCGAGGGCAGAATAACTGCAGCAGCTACAAATGTTGATTCCTTGGAATCAGGAACACTTGAATTTAAAGTTATTTTTGGCTATTTCAAATACATAGCTAAAGATTTGCCTCACAACACATCATCCCCTACATTATTTACAAAAACGTTATTTGTGACTCTGCAGAGGTTACCTGTCCACTCTTTTCATTTTTATTGCTGGCCTGTATTCGTATGTGAAAAATTCTATATTTGCTGTGTGAGCTCATGCTCTCATCAAATACTTTAGCAGGGTTTCCTGCTAAAATTAAGCTAATTAAGAAAAACAATTTAAATAAATGAAAACACTCTTGCAGGATAAACAAACCAACTGTGACTGACCTTGTAGATATAATGTATTTTAAATTGCAATCACTGTCGCATTGAAAGCTTTTTTCACTGGTGAAGCTAATTCACATTTACATCACAAAATTCCAAAGCAGCAGTTGAATTTAGAACCAGAAATATTTTTCATATTTGTTTTCAAAGGTATGATGCATATAGTTTAAAACTGTCCTTCACACAAGATATTGGCAAAACTTGTTTCTGCTATACTAGTTACATGGTGCCTTTGCTAGACGGAAATTGTTAACAGAAGTTAAACCCCACATTAATCTACAAGAGATAGGTTTTCAACCATATCTCGCATAATCAAACTGAAAGTGAAACTGGTATCTGCTAATGAACACTATTTTGTATACTATTTGCTAATTATCTGTAGATTTTTTAGAAAACAAATAGTGAGCTTTCTAAACCACTATGAATATTTATATCAATACTTTATATTAGCTAGATAATTGCATCATAGAATATGCCATCAAAATATTTTTAACTTGCATAAATGCTACATTATTATCCTTTTCCATGCCACTCACTCAGTAACCCCTATGGGCCAGATGTATCAAGGGTTTTTACCCATTCTGTGTCTATGGGAAAAAGTGTTCGTACATATGGCCCTATATCTCACCAAGCCTTGTGGCCCTCTGTAGAGTGCTCTGTGCAAGTGCAATCTCTAACCCTTTCAAGAAACCCACTCAATAAAGCATTTTCTAAATGTTTTGCAGGGGCATTTCTGGCTTCGATCTTTTGGCGTCTTGGGCCCTCTTCTCGTGGATATTTACACTCAGTGGCAAGCAAGCATCTCAGTGGCCACTCGCTGAGACAAATGGCACAAAGAATTGCTGTAACCATTAGCAAAATTAAGTAAATAGAAGCATGCAAAAATGTTGTAATCGGATTCATCTGCCGAGGGTCATATTAAATGGATGGATGGATGTCAATTTATAGCTCTGCATAATCTATGAATGATATCTGTAACTCCTCAGAGGTCAACATTGAATTTGGTAATGTTAACACATGTTACAGATATACAAAACCATTACACTGGGGAAGCATGATCAATAATGATATTAACAATAAGGCGATTAGAGACAGAGCCTTTGAAGCTATCATATTGTGTCTTCATAAGACTATATACAACAGTGGTTATTAACAACCAACTCAGTGGTACTCACGTTATCAACCTCAGGCGATAGTAGACAAAGTCAGCATCAACTGGAAAATAGCCCTTAAACTTCAGGTTATGCACAGCTTTCTACAGTACAGGGTTAAGCCAAGAACCTATTTTAGAGGCTGAAGATAGCAGTGCATGTGTTTACTGGGAGTGTGTTCCAGTGAATGGACCTCTGTACTGTTTGGCACCTGCTGTGTTCAATTATAGTATTATAGATGTTATACATTAATAAATGCAAACAGTCTTGACGAATGAACACCCTGATGGCACAAAATGTATGACTCATAAGGGTGAGTTTTAAATGTTCCTGCCAGAGACAACGCCTCCAATCCCTACAACCGCAAAGAGAATTGTTACAGAAAGTACTCTGTTTCTGATGGACCAGGTTTTCAACTGTTCTTCAGTGCTAGCCAAACTCCACCCATCGCTTAACTGTAGCATGAGAAAAAAATCTATTAGTGCAACAGACAGGGTTTGTGTCATAATTCCTGGTGAGGAAGTCTCTTTCTGGAGTGGTTGGTGTCCCCCTGCAATGCTCACATCACAAGGGGATCTAATGACATACATACACATAGTGTCAGATGTATGAACGCATTTAGTGATCGCAAACAATGAGGTAACAGGTTACCAAATCACTAAATGGGTTTAGCAAGCCATACCTAATTGATATTCGGAACGGCATGTTTAAGGTGTTCCTTACAAATATCACTTAATTATGGTATTTATTAATGTTTTACAACTGAAATCAGGTGTCAAAACATTAATATTTTGCTGACACCTCAAGGAAGATGGTAAACCATTCACAATAATGTGTAGGCAGTGATTCATAGGACCACTGCATAGTCCTAAAAACGTTTGGAAAAGTTTTCACTTTTTTAAACGCATCCTGTTACTTAAACGGGTTGCACTTAGAAAAAATTATGGTTTCATTTAAAAGCAATCACAGACATAGTAGTCTGCGGACTCCAGCAGACCACCATCTCTGTGATAGTGAAGAATCATAGTGGGTCCCATTGTGCAACCTACTTTATTAATATTCTTGAGGTAGTTTGATTTGCAGGCCACTGTGATTCGGTATTTTGCAAACCGACCAATTACTACACATGCCAGTTGGATTCGCTAAAGGTCGGTGCGCCAAGTACAATCTCTTTTTAACAAACCCAATGTACGTACATCTCACCCATACTCCACAATGAAAAAGTGGTCAATGGAATGCTTGAGTTAATCTCAGCGCTGGAGATCATTTAGGGCAGCATTACACACCATCATTTTTTGCCTAATGTGCGACTCTAGACAGAGGACAGCCATATGGAAATCAGTCATAGTCAATCTCTAATAGAAACAGTCCAGTCTAAACTCCCATGCCCTCTACACACAGGTCCACCATCAACCCCTAGACTGGTTATATGCCTTGTGAGTCCTTGTCAGTAGGTTATGGCTTGAACCTTGTGCATAGCAAGCATGGACCCAAATTGAGGCACGCCATTGCACTGAGGGTGTCTACTGCACAAACAACAAAGTGATAGAAGAAATGCTTGAATTATTCTCAGCTACTGCTGATCGTTCAAGGCCATGCTCCAGTTCATCGTTTTCCATCCACTGTGCCATTCAAGACTGTGACCAGCCATATGGAAATCAATTTTGGTCCTTCGTCAATAGAAAAACCCAACCAAACTGTCAGGCCTGTACCCCACCCACATTTTCCCCCATAGGGGAACATAAGACACCACATCCCAGTTTCAACCTTTTTAGGCCTCAACAATGAGGCAAGTCCTATGGCACAGTGAGAATGGGACCCATGTCTGGGCATACCTTTCACTTTTAAGGCATCTGCTGCCCAACAAACAAAATTATGTATGGAATGCTTGAATTAATCTCAGTCACTAACAGTCGCTCAAGGTCACATTCCAAATAATAACTTTTTTCAACTGAGCTACTCCATACACAAATCACCCACATACAAATCAGTCTTGGTCCTGCCTCATGGTCTACCTACCTACACATGAAATTAAGTATCAAGGGAAAAACCCCGTCCATACTATCAATTTTTAAGGTATTAATGTCAAGGATAATCATAAAACACAGCGAGATTCAGTGGTTCCCCACTAAATACTCATTTATTACATCTCTTCATGTTTATTACATCTCTTCATGTTTTTTTTAAAAAGATGTTTTATAAATCAAACAACTAACAAAACCATATCTCACATCACACTAAACTCTTTCCTACTCAGTTATACCCATTCACTCAATATAGTGCATCAAACCTACCAATCACAAACAAAAGCAAAAGGACTAAAATCCAATAGTAAACACCATACATGGAAAAATACTGGTTGACTTCCTCCTTATTAGTTAGTCCTCAATTAAATTACAGATGTACAGTATAAAGTTCTTTCATAACACATATTTGATCTTAGTATTTCATTACAGATCACTATAAAATGTGGCTTTTTATCTGCAACATTATTTGCTAGCTACCTCATCTGGTTGGTTTAATGTCCTTCTTTCATGATTCAAAGTCCTCCGTTCATGATTGAACAATATTGGATTACAGTTCATAGCTCAATGTTGCTTTATGGATATGAGTCTACATGTGTTTCGGCTAGATTGCCGTCTTCAGGATTTCCGCATTCAGCAACTATTTAGATCGAGCCTCAACCTGCAAAAACATAACATGAGATAACCAACTGAGCTACGTCCACTTATTCACATAATGGTTAGCATCATATGATACTGCTTTACAGGTGCGTTTTCCAATTGAGGTTTGCTACAATCACAAATATCCCTCCCAAGTGAGAATTCCCAAGCTATTAATGACCAACCAAGGGTCTCCAGACATTTTCTGCCAACCGGTCACCAGGCCCCTCTGAAGGTAGAAAGAATAACCTCCCCATTGCGAGGGTATATCAATATTTCTCCTGTACTTAGAGCTAAGAGAGGCTTTAATGTTCATAAACACCTAATAAGTTCAGTATCAACCACAGCCAAATATGTGGGTCCAAACAAGCCCACCTTTCAACAAAATCTTCTTGGTAGTTTCATGTTCCCTGCCCCCTTGCCTATGTGTATACAGGGACTCCCTTTTTTCATGCTTTGTTTTCCATCCACCTACGCACACATATCTGATTTAATCCAAGAGAATGTAGTTCCAAATCTGGAAAGTGTATGCCCTTCTATCACTAGTCTTTCAAACCCAAATAGGTAGCAAATACATTAAAAGGACTGGGTGGGAACACATTTGAAAAGTTCATGTTTCAGCAAGTCAGGTAGAATAATGTGATGTTTGTCACTTGGCTGATGTTTAAATCCCACAGTCATATGATCACTGTGAGAAATTGGGTTGTTGGTTGAGGAGAGTGGGAGTCTACTCAAGCAACAGCCACAATCCTTGTCAGGATGAACCACAAACAGTCACTAAATTTACCTGTGCTCAACCTTCTAAAAGCTTGGCACAAAAGCAGTCAGGCTTAACTTAAAGATAATGTTTAACTTATTTATATAGCACTCACACATTAGGAAAAGGAAAGCACAGCACAAGAAAAACCCCACACCAATTTAATAAATTATTTGACACCAAAATGACAAAAGCTCAATCAGTAGAACCATAGATATACAATTTAAAAAATGTAAGGGACATATAGCATGTAGAAGCACAAAGTGCCGCTCACGTTTATCTGGTCATGTGCGCTGGAGGGCAGGCAGGATACAGGGACCAGGTTAGTCCCACTAAAAAAGTCGCCTTCTAAAGTCCAGCACAAAGAGTGTTGTGGTGGAGGGGACCAGGAGGAGCAGGGAGAGGCTCGCAGATGGTCATCACTGTAGTGAGAAGAGAAGGCTGGGCCTTGAGGACGGTCAACTCTATAGCATGAAGATCTTGTAACATACCATGAATAGTTGTCGCTGGAGCTTCACGTTAGTGTTCACCTCTGGCTGTCAATCCTGTAGTGAGAAGTGCAGATCTTGCGTTGCCGGTCATTGCTGATCATACCAGTAGCATGAAGCACCAGGTTCAGCAGAGCATTGCACTGGGGTCAGTGCGAACAGCAAGCTCTGGGCCCATATTTCAGATTTTCTTCTTTTCTTCACAGGCGAGCTCAACCCTTGCCACACCAGGCCATGGGAGGCACCTCTTGGGGATCAGGAACTCACTCCAACAGAGGCCAATAGGGCTCAGATAGCTACAGTTGCTGGTCCAGTTTCAGCAAATGAACTGAACAGTTGCAGAGAGGCCTCTGGAGCTTGTTGTGTCATTGTAGCTCAGAACAGAAGGTCAGTCAGCTTACTCTCCGAATCACTTCAGCCTGGGATAAAGGGTGCAGGTCCAGTCTCAGACAGCAGGGCAGGCCTGAAGCAGCAGGGCAATCCTCTGGCAGTAGGGCTGTCCTTCTGTAGTATCCATAGGTCCAAGAGTGCACTGAAGAGTGGGACTGAGAGTCCTATTTTTATACCTGGTGCATCCTTTGAAGTGAGAGAAGCTTCTGGTGTTTTCCCCTCACAGAAGTATCTAGATTTTCTGGTCTCCCTGCCCTCATCCCTGTCTGTTTGGGGGCAAAATAGGCTAATGTGAGCTGGGCCAGCCCCTCTAAAGCACAAGCATAGTAGGTGACAGCTCCTCCCCACATAAAGCCAGGATGACCCATCCTCCCAACACCCAGCCCTCTATTGTGAAGCTCTCTGGGATGAATACACAATGGCCAACTGCTAACTACAACTATTCATGTGATCCAGGAAACAGTATGCAGGCACCAAATAGAGCAAGAAAATGCCAACTTTCTAAAAGTGGTATTTTTAGAACCATGGCCTAAAAGCAGACTTTACCATTGAAGTGGATTTTAAATTTAAATTCCTCAGACACCAAATACGACATTGCCACCTGCTCCCACACACAACATATTGCTTTTTAAATGTAATAATGTTACCCAATGTTATCCTATGGCTGAGGTAGGCCTTGCAAGAGTGGAACATGAATTTTGGACTTTTTCACTACCAGGACATGTAAAACTGGAAAGTTAATGTCCAGCTTTTTAAAAACAACACACCCTGCACTCTGGGCTGTTTAGGGTATACAATAGGGGTGACATATGTTTAGGCCTGGTAAAAAGTTTATTTTGCTTGGTTGAAAGGGCAGTTTAAAATTCCACACACAGGCTGCAACAGCAACCCTGAGACAGATTTTAAAAGGCTACTTACATGGGTGGCACAATATGTGCTGCAGGCCCACTAGTAGCATTAAAGTTGCCAGGCCTGGGCTCAAGATTTACCTCTTTACTAGGGACTTTCAAGTAAATTAAATATGCCAAATAGATGAAAGCTCAATATATCTTGTTTAAAGGAGAGAGCACTGCTAAAGTACACAGAGTCCTAAAGACCAACAAGAATAGGTTAAAAAAACAGAAGGGATGAAGGCCAGAAGTTTGGGGGTGACCCTGCAGAGAGGGCCAGGTCCAACAATCACCCTCAGATTTTATTTCTAAACAGGATAAGTTTGATGTAATTGTAGCTGCATCACTGAGGTATTTTGTAATTGTTGTCTGAATATGCTCGTTGTCATTCAGAAGCATTTGAAGATGACCATAGAATTAATGGAGAAATATAAGTTACCAAGTCCATCAGTTAGATAAACTCCCAAATTACAGACATTCATAGAAGATGGTGTCACAAAAATACTCTTAGATCCATATAGTCTTTCAGTGTCTTTACCTGTTGCAGCGTCTGGCACCTTTAACCCTCCACTTAGTCTCTGGCTATGCCCCAACTACTGTTTGAGAATAATATTGTGATTTAATTTGTATGCTGCCTACAGCTTTTAAATATAATTCATTTTCGAAATTACCACCTTCACCATGTTATATGTCTACTGGTCATTACTATTGTGACGGTTCCTAGATCAAGTATCGAGAAATAACACTGAATTGATGAACATTCATAAGTATGGAAATGAAATTTAAATATAAATTAGGCTTCCTATCGCCTTAATCTGATTTCATAGAAACACTTCCACAGGAGCTAGAAATTTTGAGTATATTTATTTAGAAAATTGAGACCTCATCATCTTTATCATACCATGATTATTTTTTAGAAAAAATCTAAGTGTAAAGGACAAATGTGGGGAACAAAACTTCTATATGCAGCCTTGCAGTGTTCTTCAGCGAGGCACCAACTACACATTTGTTTTAATCCCCCAGATCCACGGTAAAACTGACATTTAGATAAAAGGATGATCTCTTCAATTATTATCTACGATGCCACATTCAGGGCACTTAACTACAGGTGGCAGATGATATGCTTAGCAAACTTTAATACAAAACCTCTCAACATTGTTACAATTAAGTCACTCTCAAATGTCATGAGCCCGCTCCAGTCCTATTAAAATGTTCAGACGCTCATTAAAGAGCGTTTACCGACTCAAAAATGTTCCTGATACATTATTTAAAGAGGCGTGATGCGCTGCTAAACACGGGTCTAAGGAAAGAGAAACAGGCATGGTCTTGAAAATAAATCTGAGGTAAGCGGAGATTTCGCAGAGCGCTCAGAATATCATTTATTTAAAAAAGATAATGCCAAGGAAGGGGATAGTTTAAACTGTCGATATTGTTATTTTATGAATAAGATTCCTATTGAACTTATTGAGTAAAAGCGACTTGTTTCACTGGCTTCAGTCTAGCATTTAAGCACAACACCTAGGTTGGGAGAGAGGACATGCTAGGGTTTAACAAAAATTTGGCCTAACTTTTCTGAAAAATTAAGGGAAACGTGAGAAACGTGTTGAGTGGTAAAATTCACTTTTGCAGGGGGAGCAGTACTTGAAACTAAGATTGAAAGCGGTAATTGCCCTCCATGTAAGAAATTCTGAGACCTAGAGGATGCCAGCTGTTGGACACGTGATCTCGTCATTATTTTAGAGGCCACCACCAAACCGGATTTACCAAAGTAGGTCTCCCAGGTTCTACCCTCCACCTGGGATTGTGGATTAGCATGCACACGTCCACCGCAGAGGTCAGAAAAAAGACATTTCCAAAACCACTCCATCCGATCACGCAAACGCAATGCACAGATTGCATTTTTTTACAGCAACAAAGCAGCATATTTTCAAAAGGCATACAGCTCACGTAGAGCAGTAGGATTGGGTAATGTTGGTGACACAAGAGGCCACGTGCCTGCTGCAATAGATTGAGAAATTGGGCCATCATGGGCTAGGTTGTCTTTGTGGGTACTCCTTTCTAGGACTAATAGCTAGTACAAAGCGCTTTTTGGTCCTGCATAAGGATAGATATTATGACAGAAAGATAATCTAATGTTCTGCATATTCACAACCCCCTGTTGAATGTGAAGAACAAATATCATATTTTATTGGAAGGAAGATATTTCTAAATTTGTATTTAATGAAGTATTCATTAAAATTATTTAAAGATGATTCTGCTACCTCTAAGCCAATAGGAACAACCGCCTGAGGCATGTTGTCATTTTAGAAAAGGATGAGACCTCATATTAATGAAACTGCTTGGGATGGCCCAGTACTTTAAATGTTATGTTTCAAACAAGAAGAAAAATCCCTCTTAATTAAGCAAGTGAGTAAAGCTGTTTCAGTGAGGATTCTAAGGCATCCTTATGCATCACTATCCCATTTCTCAAAGAAGGTACTGCTCATGTTAAGGCATGAAATGGAGCCCAGTCATGAAGGCTGCGCATTAAAAGGTCCCCGTTCTGCACAACACCCATAGTCCATGACCCCTGGGTCCAAGGAAGCATACAGTGGCATTGCAAGGCAACTAGCACAGACTGGCTTGTCAGACTGGCTAGTCAGATTGGCTAATCAGATGGCAATACCATGTGATTACACCTTTCAGCCCAGGGTGGACTACAAGATTCAGTAGCACTCATTAGCCTCACTAAGCTAATTGTGTGAAACTTGTGAACAATTAAACCTTCACATAGCTTCTAGAGCTGATGTCCTTGCTAATATCATTTGAATTATACAATGCTGTTTAGGTTTCACTATTACAAATATCTTATCATCCAGATGATATGGAAAAATATGCAATTTATAGATTTTAAATAGGAGCAGAAAGAGTAATGGTGACAGCAAAAAAGCTACTTTATTGAGTCAAACCCAGGGGATGGGGCGATGATTGCTCAAGGATCGAAGAAAGAGCGAGGGAGTAGGTGTCTGGGAAATTGCCAAGAGAAAGCAATGTGGTCATTTCAGTCTGTTAGCCAAAAAGACATAAGAAGTGATACATCATTTTATTTTATGAGGTCAAATTGACTGCTTTCTGATGAAAGCAATTTATATAAAACACCCTTATCTATCAGCTATCATCCTCATACTTATGTTCAAGAAAGTCAGTGAATCAAGCTTCTGTCATCTGAAGTGGCATTCTGTTTACAGGAATGCACTCCACTGAAGTGAATCACAGAATACTGCAGGACATAAAAGAAATGCATATCCTTAATGCCATTTTTAAGGCTTCAACAAACAGTAAAACTATATCAAGTGAAATATGATAAGAGGCTGGGAGCACTTTATTCCAAAGAATGCCTCAGTGTATCCTTTTATAAGAGCTTCAGTTCATGTTCCTTCGATAGCCAAGCAAGCAAAGCGTAAGAGAAATTTTGAGCAGTCAAGTTTTAATAGCCTTTCATGGCTACTCAGAGCCTGATTCAGTGAGGGTCGAGTTGGAATGTCAGAGACCTTCTCCCTAATGGTTACAGTAATGCTTGGCAGAAATGTCCACATTTTCAGGGAATCACAAAGGATCCCTGAAGTACTCAATTAAATGTATAACAATCTCAGATGTCCTGGAGTCATTAACATATGAAATGGGTAACGAAAGGAATGGCAATTTGTCTCACCATGTGAAACCACTTCCCATTACACACACATAACTTATGGTGGTCTTTCCATTCAAGACAGCAATTACTCCTACAACAAACATCAGCAAAGTTCTATATTTCCAGCATGGAAACCTATCTGCAAATACTCACAAACCTAATGGTTTGTGGCTGTTGGATTTGTCCCTCTCTGCAGAGTCACCCTCAAACATTTGGCCTTCACACTCTTTTTTCTGCCCCATTTTTGTTGGGGTGTTAGGATTCTGTGATTTTGGCACTGGTATCCAGTCATAACCCCCACCCCATCTGCCCCCTGGGGTGGGGGTTGAAAGCCCACTGTGTTACTTTTTTTTAATTTGTTTCAGTCGGGGCTGCCCAACATGGGCATGTCCATGTCCCCACCCAAAAAGGGAAACAGTCTTTCTGTCCCCTGCTGTGGGCAGATGGGGCAATTACCTCCATCTGCACCGCTGGTGGGGCAGAAACCCCACTAGACACCAGGGAGAATACTTATTTTGTGTAGAGGCGGGAGCTTCCCAGCATGGGCATGACCATGCCCTCACCCCCTCAAAAATGGGTAAACAGTCTTTCTGCTCCCTTGTGAACTCAAGCATTTCAATCCAATGGCAAGTAAGAGGATATTTGATTTTGTTGAGTGTTGTTTTTACAAATTAGACAGGAGAGTTTGGCAAACTCCCGGTATCATCCCACTTGCAATGGTGAACAGCTGCACTTTTCGGGCTTGGGTAGGCTGCCATCTGGAAAAACCTTCCAGACCCAGACAATTCTGAATACGAGATAACTGAGAGAGTCCAGGGCTGTGTGCTTCGCATCCATCCCACACCATTTTCTTACCCACAATACCCTGCAAACCTCAAAAGTTGACTAAAATCACACATTTTCCTGGCATTTTTGTGCCATATTCTTCCAGAAACAGAAATAAACCACACATTTCTAACCACCAGTCTTCAGATAAAAATTATACCCCATTTGTGTGGGTGCCCAAAGGAGAGTCAGCCTAAAAATGTATTTTAAAAAACTGCCCTTTTGGACCTGTTTTAGTTTCCCCTCAAACTATACACTTTTTTGGCCCTTCTCTGTCACAGGCCCTTGGCCAACAACACAAGTGAGGTATCATTTTTATCCGGAGACCAAGGGAGATGCTGAGTGGTAGGACACTGGTGGCTCCCCTTAGATTCCAGAACTTTCCATGTCAGAAATGTGAGGAAAATGTTTTTTTTTTTTTTAGACAAATCTTGAGGTTTGCAAGGGATTCTGGGTAAAATAATGAGGTGAGAGACACACAAGTCACCCCTTCTTGGGTTTTCCTAGGTGTCTAGTTTTCAAAACTGTACATGTTTGCTAGGTTTATCTATGAGTTAGGGCTAA